>NC_087486.1:6167522-6794022 GCF_036417665.1 Passer domesticus
GGCTGTTTTGTGACCAGCACAGCTGGCTGCAAAGACAGACACCAGTCCTTGACCCTCGTGCCACTCCGTGGCTGATACTGGGAGGGCACTGGGACAGCAGCCCAAGCAGAGAGCTGGGGCCAGCACCTTCCCTCCTGTGAGCGAGTGGTGGCCTTGGCAGGTACCTGTCGCACACGGAGCTGGCCCCGCTGCGTGCCCCCCTGATCCCCATGGAGCACTGCACCACTCGCTTCTTCGAGGCCTGTGACCTGGACAACGACAAGTACATCGCCCTGGAGGAGTGGGCCAGCTGCTTTGGCATCAAGGAGAGTAAGTACCGGGGAGGGCAGGAAGGGAGGCTGAAGGGCACCCCCAGAACCCCCTCTGTGGATGGAGCAGCCCTGGGTGAGGGGAAGCAGGGGCAGTGGGAAGGGTACAGGAACCCTGGCAGCATCACCTCCTAACTTTGTCTCTCTCTTTTCCTTCCACAGAGGACATAGACAAGGATCTTGTGATCTAAATGCTCGCCTTCCTGCCCCGATGCCAACTTTGTCATGTTTTAACCTTCCCACTTCCTTTGGTTTTTAAACTGCTTTTGTTTTGTTTTGTTTTTCCCTGGGAACAAGGTGCTAATATAGGTCTAAACATATGTAGTAACGGTGCTAAGAGAAATAACAGTCCTCATTCATAGCCTTATCTATCACCACTAGATTACTCACCCAGCTGTTCCCACAAGCTCTTACCAGCCTTTTCTCTCTCCTACGTCTTTACTGCTGATTGTTCCTGTGCTAAATATCCGCTCTGCCTCACCATCCGCTCTCTCTCTCGGGTGGACTTCACTTCTCACTAACAGCACGTTCCTGGACACTCAGACACAAAACCCTCTCAGCTGATTCACCACCCCAGGCACAGATGCCAGCGAGGGAAGGCAGAGCCAGAGGATGTAGGAGGACTGGGTTCTCAAGCAGAGCAGCTGCAGGTGACATTGTGGCCACCCAGCTCGTGGTAGGAAGGATGGAGAGGGGTGAGAAAGACAGAGAGTGGTAGGATTTTGTTTTCCTTTTTTTTTTATTTTTTTCCCTCCCATTCCCAGGGTTTGAATTTAGCAGTTATTGGGCACAAAAAAAAAAAAAAGATAAATGGAACAAGCAAATAGGGAAGCGCACAGAATTTAAAACAAATAAAATGAAACTATTCCCATCCTGTAAAATCCTCTTGAATAATAAAGGTTTGAAAGTGCTACATGCTTCACCATCACTCGATGACCACGCTGCTGTCGTGTTTTCTGTGTGGCTGCCTGTTCCCCGGGGTGTGTGTGGCTCACCTTGATGTTGTGATTCAGTAGGTGAGATAAAGCTCTTGGCTCTCCCCAAATCACAGTGCCCTTAAGCACTTCCCACCCCTGCCTTGGCTGTGCCTAAATTCCAGCCCTGCTCTTCCAGGGAGGCTGTGTCAGACTTGGAAGGGATGTAAGGGATATTTCTGCCCAGAAAGTGGCGTGTTTGCCACGTGCTCGAGGGAAAGGCTGCAATATTTTTTTCCTGTTGTGGATATAAGGGATGCAAAGGATGGAAGGGAGAAAGTATTTGGATTTTGCTTTATAAGAGAGAGTCCTGACAGGTGCAAAGTGATGGTTAAATCTCACAGGCTGAGAACTCTTTTTTTTACCTCTGAATGTTCCCTGTGCCTTATATTATTAAATTCCTGCCACAGTGTGAGCAACCTGATGAGTTTCTGTAATAAAAAATACTGATTTGAAACACTGACAATAAACCAGCCTGCAATGTTCCTCTGTTTCCTCCCATCCTGGTGAGAGGGACTGCCCCCTCAACACCAGCCTCATGCATGAGTTTAAGTTGTTACCACACATCTCCCAGCCCCAAAAAAGGTTCTGGTCCAAGGTAAGCTGAGGGGCTTCTGCCCATTCCAGCCCATCACTGATAAGGGCTTGGGGAATATTGAATGGGAAATGTGGGCAGAGATGGGGTCACTGCAGCAGCCAGCATGGAATCTCACAGGGCTCTCAGGCCATTGCTTCCATCAGCAATAAAATCCCTGGGAAAGGCAAAAAGGCACAAGAGTAGGAAAATAAACACCCCCATTTGCATGGGCTAAAAATAGCCAAGTTGAAGAGCTCTGGCTGAGCTGTGAGGTCCCTGCTGACAGCCCCTGAGGAATGTGCTGTGCTCCCAGCTGGGCTGTCAGGGCAGATCCTGCCCAGGTCACTCCTGGCTGTGGAGCTGGGGCAGGTCCCACAGGACACAGGCTTTGTGTGGCCAAGGTGTTTAACCCCCGAGGGAAAGCTAAGCCCAGAGGGGCCAGGTGGAGCACAGCACCATCCCCATGGCCACACTGCTTCCCAGGGCTGTGAGCCAAAGGGGGCTCTCAGTGGAGACACAGTGAGTGCCTCCCCACTGTGGGAGCAGCTGCTACCAACTGGCAGAGCTGACACAGAGAAGGGCACCACTGCCCGTGACCCCTGCAAGAGCCAGCTGGATGTGACCCACCTCCAGACCTGGAGAGCTGTTGAGAGGAGGTTTGGGCAGGGGAGAGGGCAGGAAGGCAGGCAGGGGCTGCAGGAGATCAGCCATCCTGTGCAAACCTGCTTTCCAGTCACTCCCTCTCAGACAGAAACCCTGTGAGAGGCAGCTCCACTCCTTCCAGCTCAGCCCTCCTGCCAGTGCCACCAGACAGGCACAGGAGCTTGGGTCCTGTGCAGGGGAAAGCTTTCCAGCCCTGCTCTCCCCTGCCTTCCCCTCTGGTGCCCGAGTCAGCCCTGAGTCCTGCAGGCTCAGGAAAGCCAGCAGGCTGCACCAGGAGAGCTGGGTATCGGCTCTGAAGGTGCTGTGATCCCTCTCCAAGGCCGTGTCCCATCCCTTGGGACAACACTCCTGTCCCAGCAGTCTGGCAGAGCCCAGAGGAGCCAGCCCAGTGCTCCAACAAAGTGCAGCTGCCCTGGCTTTAACTGAGCATCAGAACGAGCTCAGGAGGTTTGAGCCGGGGCTCTCTTAACCCTTCAAAGGTCACAGCCTCAAGTATCAAGTAGTTGGAATCTCGCTGCCTTGGGGCAAATGCCATACAAGGGGTTATGTCAGGACTTGAGGAATAAGCTGGTCTCTTTGAGCTTTCAGACCCAGACAGTCAGCAAGGGTGGAACAGAACAGCCCTTTCCCTGTTGGAGCTGAAATTGAGCCTTCCCGTGCCTGCACAGCAGTAAAGAAACTCCCCTGTACTTTCCGAGTGGAAATTCTCCCTGTGGTTTGTGCTGACTGAGGACACAGTTTGCAAACCTGGGAAAAAAAAAAAAAAAAGGAAAATTAAATAGAAAACTAACTGACAGATCTGGATCCAAAACCAGCACCCGAGTGCTACAGTGCATCTGCAGAGATGGTTCCTTTGGTGCAGTTACTCACTGAGCCTTGTCCTGCATTCAAGAGAGGAAAGATGGAGCAGACAGAGATTTCTGTAGAGATTTGTGCTGTCCTGTCTGTTTTCCTGACCCATACTTTTGTAAGAGAAACAAACTGTGGCATAAATACTGCATTAAGGTTTGTGGCTGAAATGTACAAAGTGCAGGTGATGAAAAGGGTGACAAGCCAGGGATCACCAGGACAACTGAAGTCAGACACCTGGAAACAGCCTGGATCAGAGCCCCACTGTTTGTGAGGTGCACCTGGAGCTGCTTCCACTCTAGCTAACAGTGACACTGGAAACCCCTGGAATTAAACTCATCCTGCAGCACAGAATCATGCAATCACAGAAAATTCTGAGTTGGAAGATCCCATAAGGATCTGAGTCCAACTCCTGCAACAGGACCACACCAAGAATTACAACATCTGCCTGAGAGTGCTGTCCAAACGCTTCTTGAAATCAGGCAGGCACTGTGGCCACTTCCCTTGGGAGCCTCTTCCAGTGCCAAACACCCTCTGGATATTTGAAAATACCCAACCTAAGCCTCCCCTGACACAACTTCACATCATTCCCTCAGGCTCCACGTGTGAAGGCTGCTATTTCACACAGGTTCAAGTCTCATCAGCTAAAATCAGCCCTGCAAAGGAAGATTGAACATGAAACTGAGGGCTTTGACCCATGGTCAGCTACCCGGGGTGGTGGGGTTGATGGAGTCACCATTCCCAGTGGGAATCTCACACACAGCTCTCTGCCACAGCAGTTCAAGCACGCCCAGAATCACTGAGGGGGGATCTTATCATGGGTCTGGCACAGAGGGTGTCCCCCGGTGTCGGGATTACCTCCACCCTTCTGCCCTGCTCCGGCCTGAGGAGCAGCCCCCAAACTGCCCATATCCACTGCGTGGCATCCTTTGGTCTTAAAATCCCGTATATTTCAAAAATGCACGAATTCAGACAAATCTTGCCCAACCTCCAGCGAAGAGACAACGCCGGGGGAAACCCGAGGGACGCATCCCCTGCGGCCGGCCTGGAGGGAGGGCAGAGGGGAAGGGAGCAGACACGCTTATGTCTGCCTCCTGAAACTGTAAGAGGAGCGTCCTCTCCTTCCTCCCCGTCCTGCTCCTCCCCGGCCGGTCCCATCCCATCCCCGGCGGCGGCAGCGGCGCGGAGCGGCCGGCGGGGGGAGCGATGGGATCGGGATGGAGCCGGGAAATGCGGGAGGCTCAGGAGCGATGGGATCGGGATGGAGCCGGGAAATGCGGGAGGCTCAGGAGCGATGGGATCGGGATGGAGCCGGGAAATGCGGGAGGCTCAGGAGCGATGGGATCGGGATGGAGCCGGGAGCTGCCGGAGGCTCAGGAGCGACGGGGCCGGGATGGAGCCGGGAAATGCGGGAGGCTCAGGAGCGATGGGGCCGGGATGGAGCCGGGAAATGCGGGAGGCTCAGGAGTGATGGGATCGGGATGGAGCCGGGAGCTGCCGGAGGCTCAGGAGCGGGAGCTGCGGGGAGGCTCTGAGGAGCGGGCCAGGGCAGGCAGGTTGTGCCGGGGCTGCCCGGGCACAGGGACAGAGGAGGGACCCGCTCCTGCATCCCTCAGCTGAGGGCTCTGCCCTTCACAGTGGAGCAGCTCAGAGCCCTGGTCCCTTTAGGGCTACGTCCCCACCATGCTTGGCTACTGCATCCCATGCCATCCCATGCCATCACATGCCATCCCATGCCATCCCATGCCATCCCATCCCATCCCATCCCATCCCTCCCATTCCATCCCATCCATTTGCTAACCCTTTAGACACAAAGCAGTTTATCAAATCTGGGCCTAAGTTTGGCCAGGGGGTCCACTCTGAACCCCATAACTCAATGGGATGATTTTAGTCAATTTTCCTCTGTATGCTTCATCCACGTAGGAAGTGACAGAGTGGATGTTGCCCATCAAACTCTGTTAAGTTGCACTTTGACCACCTTACATTCAAACTTGCTGTTGCTGATACCTTTGTCAGTGACTCTCTAAGTGACCTAAGCCACTCACTCACGACACCATCCCATCCCACCCTGAGGTGCCCGAGTCCCCCAGCCCTTCTGGAGCACAGACCATTTTACAATCTAAAGGATTCACGTCTTATATGATTCCAAGCTTTGTGTTTTGCAGCTCGGTCTGTCTTCCTCACTACCATTCCCTCTAATTTTTGAACCTACTGGCTGGTCTTAACTTGATTTGATGGGGCATGAAACCACAGCCATGGCATTCCTCTGGGTGGCCTGAGGACAGAGAGAGGATGCAGACAGACAGACAAGTATTTCACTGCACAGTGATGCTGAACTCTAACAGGAGCTGGGCTTGGCCTGATGCTCTGGTGCCAAGGTAATTGCACAGTAAGTAATTATTTGTGTCAGGGTTTATCCAGTTTCTGCACTGCCCATGGAGAACTTCCATTACTTTCTATTTTATGTCCTACCACATAAACAAGGGCCATTTCCCAACTGAGCCCAATTTTTGTTAGGCTCAGTATTATGCTCCTAATCAAAGAAACTCTGATTCTGTGATTCTTGGGAAACAACTCGCCCCAGGACACATTTTTATGTGCATTCCCTACATTTTTCTTAATTTCATATTCGTTTTGATTGCTGCTCCATCTGGATTCGAGAGACTGCACAAGTCTCTTGTTATTTCTTGCCCAAACACCTCACTGATCACCTTCAGTGCCTGCATTTTGGAGACTCTGCTGCTGTCAGCTCTGGGGCCAAAATTCTCCCTGCACAAAGCCCAGCCTGACCACAGCCTGATGGTGACTGTCTGCTGCTGCCCAGGGCAGTCATGGCACCACAACCACACCTGGCAGGACAATTCCTGGTGGCCAGGGCTGTACCTGACACTCACAGGGCTTTCCACAGCCAGGAGCAGTGTAAAACCACCACAGGACTCCTACACTGAGCATCCAGTGCCAACCAGCCATGTAATGCATTTCCTTCCCGTGAAATGAGGGATCTCCTGGAAACTGGAGGCTCTTTCTCCCCCAACACTAATATCCCCAGTAGAGCTGCTTCAGCCCACAAGTGCCTGAACTGGATGCAGTCTGGAAGCTGGGTTAATATCTGGGTCAAGTATCACCACTTGTTTGCTCTGCTCCTTGTCCCTGGAGCATCTCCCATTGATGAGTCAGGGCAGACCTTGGGTCTGACCCAGTCCTGCTGCTCCTCTGCACTAACCACACCTGCAATCATGCCCTGTCTGCTTGGGCTTGAGCAGCACCATTCATCCTGCAGGATTCCTGTTGTTTCCTCCTGGTCATGGTGTCCTTAATGAAAACCTTCCCTTATCTTCCATCAGATGATTCCCCCTTCACCTGAGAGCCAGCTCCAGGTTTTAGCTCTGGTGTGGATTTTCATGCCCTTCAAAGAGCCGTTCCCTATTCTGAGCACTGCCCACATGCTGTCTGTTTGGTGAGCCTTTATCCTGCTCCACAGGAATAATTTCCTTTTCCTTTACAGCTTGCTCATCTAGCAGTATTTTACTTTACATGTCTTGTTTGCATCCTTCTCCTTGCAGCTGGCATCAGATGAACTACCCGTGGCAGGAAGAAACATGCTGTAATAATCAGAGGGGAAATCTGAAGGGCTCCAGAGGTTTGTTGCCCTTCAGAGGCAGATGCCCATATCCCTTGCACTTTAACCATAACACAGGGCCTGTGCATACAGATGTTCTCAAGCCAGTGCTGGCAAACTTCAACCCCTGGCCATGGAAACTCATTTCCCCTGGAGATCTTGGCATGGCAGACTGGAAGGAGAATGAATTTCCCTCTCCATATGCAAAGGGCAAAAGAGGAAAGGAGGAGAAGACCATCCTCCTCTCCTTGGCTGCCTCTGCCTAAAATCTGGCAGGGATGAAAGTGTTGCACCTAGAGCTCACACCTACAAACCCCTGCTGCCCACAGGGGCAGCCCTCCAGGGAGGAGAGCAGGGCTGGGAGCCAAGCAGCCTCCACAGCCCTGGGCACTGCAGGGCTCAGCCTGGCACTGCCACACTGCTGTGCCCATCCCTCCCCCTGCACCTCCAGACCCCATCACCACCCCACAGCCGCAGCCAGAACACAGCATGCAGGCCATGGCCCCCTGGCAGACCCAGCCCTCCTGCTCTGGATGGTTTCTCTCCCCAAGGACGCTCAATTCTGGCTTGAAAAGCCAAACGTTAACTTGGAAAGGAGCTGGGCTGGGATGTCAGGGCACACCTCGCTGCCCCAGCAGCCAGCCCCCCTGCACAGCCCCAAGCTCGGGGCTCTGCTGAGGGCTCCCCTTTCCCTCCATGCTGGAGCTGTGCTGGCTCCCCTGCTTCTGGCCTCCAGCCGTACCTGTAACATGTGTGGGCAAACCCAGGCTCCTGAATGCAGCTCGGTTCAAGGCAAAGGTGTTGGGGCACGTTCCGTTTGGGAGAGAAGGAATGATTGAATTTCTGGGGAAAGGCCAGCCTGGGACTGCCAAAGGTGGGAGAGGCCTGGCTTCCTGATCCAGCCCCGTCTGGGAAGGCTTTGAATGGACCCAGGGAGGAGGCAGCGAGGGATGGAATCGCTGGCAGCCACAGGGACAGAGGAAACAAGATGGGGTTGAGACATGCCCCTGCTGCAAAAGGTTCCTTCTGTGAGGATGCCAAAGGATCTGTGAAGAGAGTGAATGAACCTGCCTTGGCACCCCCGCTTCTTTGTAAATGTTTCCTCTTTCCATCCAGGTGTGAGAGCACAAATCTTCCCCTTCCGTGCAGACTGAAGTGAGACCCCATGGCAGAGCCCTGCTTCACACACACGTGTGCACACCCATGCACAGACAGGGGTTCTTGGCTTATCTGACAAGCTTCTACTTCTTCTTCCATGTTCCGTTCCCTCTCTTGCTTCTCCCTGGGCTCAGCTCATCTTGCACAGCTCCTTCCATCCCAGTGAGTTAAGCTGAGAGTAAAGCTGGCTCAGGGTGGCTCTGACTCTGTGGGCACCACTCCAGCCCCACAGAGAACAGGAGTGGGGCTTGTTAACCCAAGAGACAACTCTTGGTGGGTGGGTGTCTCTGTATGGGAGTGATCCATCCAAACCCTGCTGCCAGCCAAACCCCATGTCCATCTCTGCACTCCCTCTCCCTGTCTCTGTCCCATCCCACCAAGCCAGCTCCTTGGGGCCACTGCTGCCCCCAAACTGGTCCCTACATAGGGCTGGAGAGCTTTTCTGAGCTACTCTGAGCACCCCAGGACCCCTCTGTCCTGCCCACTTTCCATCCTGTCTTCTTCAGAACCCAGCAGACTTCCCAGGAAATGCTGGAAGGGATTTTCTGCCTCTCTGTGCTGGGGTTTCCAGGAGCCAGAGAAACCTCCTACATATCTCCAGATCTAAATCCCCAGAGACGTGCCACAGCCAGCAGCCACCCCAGCACTCCCCCAGCCCTCCGGAGTGAAGCCAACCTTCCCCCAGAGCTAAACGAGGCTCTGCTCCCCACCCTCTTGGCAAGTCCATTGCTCACCCACAGGGGAATATCAGCCTTCATTCTCTTGGCCCCATCAGTCTCTGCTTCCCCCCTCAGCCTCAGGGGCTGGGGAAGAGCAGGCACTGATCTCTCAGCACGTTTTCCCAGCAGAACCCTGCCTGTGACCCCTGCCTAGAGACCTGCAGAGGAGCAAAGTTGAAAACCATGAGCACAAACTGAAGGGTCTCAGCTCTCCAGCTGAGCTGATTCATATGCAGGCACCTCAGGAATGGGGTTAGCTGTGGGGATCAGCTCTTATCTCAGTACTTTGAGTTTGACCCTGCCTTGCTGAAGAAGAGATGGTTGGATTTCTTGTAGATTATTTAGGGTATCAGAAGTAGCCTGGCAACAACATTTTTCTTCCTTGCAGAACTCAGAATTAAGCCATGTGCTGCTTTGGGAATGGTGAAAGGATGATCACACAGGTGATCATTGAAAAAAACCACCCAAAACCTCCACTGACTTATACTCATTTCCAGTTTTGCTCATTGCCAGTGCCTCCCATTTCATCTGACTCTGATGATGACAAGCAGGATTCCAGCACTGGGAGGCATTGATTGACCAAGTTCTTCATCCTTTTATTTACTTCCCCATCCACCCACACGTGGCCAGGCTTCGATTCCCTGAAGAATCAGCCCCTCGGCGTTCTTGGAGACTCATCTACAGCAATAATCAGCACAGATGCCCTCAGCAGGGTTGGACTGTGTGAGGGAGGGAGTGCTGATTTTTTGGTGGGAATCCAATGAATGATCTCATCCTAGAAAGGAAGCCAGAAATCACCATCTCCACCGGGCAAGTCATGGTGCTCACTGTCAGCTGCACAGACCACCCCGTGCTCTCTGCAGATGGTCTGTCATGCCTCCCCACCCCTCAGTCCCACCGTCACCTCCACCTCCACATTCTTCAGCTTTGATTTCCTGGCAGGAATAGTCAGGACTGCTGTCATGGCTGTGACTGCTATCCCACCAAATGCCAACTGGACATCAGGCAAGCTGGCCAAAGGGAGAAGAAAACAAGTTCAGTGTCAGAGTAGCAAAACAAACCCCAAAAAAGGGTGGCACAAGGAAGCAGTCAGTCTGGTAAGGGCTGGGGTGGCACATGTGGTGTGGTGGGTGCTGCTGGGCCAGAGGCAGACCATGTATCCCTGCACAGCCCCATCCCTGCACTGTCCCTTCCCCATTTCCCTGCTCTCCTGGTGGCAGGGCAGCCTGGCCACCCTCCACAGAGCTGGGGGCTGTTCTGCACTCCAGCTCTTGTCCCAGTCACCCCTTCTTTCCCCATTGTGGCACTTCCTCAGCAGGCCATCAATGACACCATGCTGGGGCACCAAGGCTCTGGTGAAGCCCTCAAGATGTCCCTTCAGCCCCGGGGAGGGGGCCAGCAATGCAAGGACTGATCAGCACCATTCACTGCTTGCATTTCTCACCTGAGCCCCCTCCTGCCTCTGTGCCCTTTCCTGTCTGCCTCCTAGCTGTGTTTTCCAAAGAGGGGCTACAGGTTGTGTTTTTGAAACCTAGGAGCCATCCAGCTCCTGTGATGGCCACTCAGCCTCCATCCATCACGCTGCAGCCACAGCTCCACTCCACCCCCAGCCCTCAGCTTTGCCTTGCTGACCCAGCCTGCCCAGCTCCTGGAAGCAAGGACAGGGAGCACCCTGCCAGGGTCACAGAGAGGGCAGGGAGGAGATGTGGTTTGTGCATGTCCACAGCCACCACTGCAATGCTCCCACTGCCAGCGGGTCAGAGGCTCAGAGATCCCTCCTCAAGGTCGCTCCCTGATCTGCAGCAGGGCTGCTCTGCTGTGGAGCCTTCCTGGCCCACTGCCTCTCACACATGGATCCTCCTAGAGAGATCTCATCTTTGTTCTCTGTCCCACTGTGACAACCTTTTTCCACTCCTCTGTGTCTCCATGCAGTTCCCCAGGCCTCTGGCTCGTCCTTCCAGACTCTACCACATTCACCATGCTAATTCTGCATTCCAGTGCCTCTTGCTACAGCCCCCCATTTCACTCATCTCATCTAAGCATTTTTGCTCTATTTCTGTCACTCTCCAGCACAACCCTCACTGGCTCCATTGCCCTCCCCAGCGCCCCAAAAACCACCTCTACCCCCCTTCTGTCTGCTCTCAAGTGTTCTCTCTGCTTGCCTCCACCTACAGCTTCCAACAGCACTGCCTACCTCACACGTGGCTTTCCCTGCCCACCTTCAGCCCTCCCCTCTTCAAACTCTCTAGGAGGGCATGGAGCCATCAGGAAATGTTCTGCCCTTTTGGAGAGAAACCAGCCTGACCCAGATCCCCCTCCACGAGTGTAAGAGCCAGCCAGAGGGAGAGGTGCTTTGGATGGGTGCCTCCCTTTGGTGGGAGGAATTGGGGTCCACAGGCAACAGGTTTTGGTTTCCTGGGCTGGAAAGTCCTGTGGGACCTCCTACCCTCCCTGCCTATCAGCCACTGTTTCCAGATAGCCCAGGGTACCCTCTGCTGAATGTGGTGCAGCTCCTTCTCTTTGTTTCTTTTCCAAACTCGGCAGCACCTTTGTTCCCTGCAGATTTCAAATTGCTGAAAGATTTATAAGACCGCAGTAAATCACAAGATGCATCACCCAAACAGGGGCTTTAATTATCATCACAAAGGTATTAAACATACATCCAAAAAGAGAGGGGCACTGCTCATCTCTCTGTGGGTATAATTCCCTGTTGATGTGTTGGGTACATCTCTTCCCCCCACCCTACATATTTGTATACCAGTGCATCTTTGAAGGCTTTACAAGAATGTATAATCTCTGCCTTTTATGTGCTTCCATATCTTTTCTCATCTCGATTACCAGGCCTCCCCTTCAGTCATGTTCACGTTGTGCCATGAAAGGCATGTGTGCACATCCATGGAGAGGAGCATAAACTGGTGTTTACTACCTCCAGACATATTTCCACACAAATACATTCTGCATCAACAGCTGCTTTTGCACCTTACAGAGATGTTTTGACACATGTGTGTGTGAAGTGTTTATCCCATGTCCCTAAAACCACTCATTTCTGCACATGCACACCTTTGGCATGGTTCCCTCCTCTGCTGGTGTCATATCCTTGGATCAGCACCATTCCCACCAACCTGCCCCAGCCTCTGCATCCTCACTGCCCAGCAGAAGAGAAAGCAGAGATGTGAAGACCTGGTGTGTTTTACAGGTCACTTGTTTTATTTACAACACCTACCTTAGGTTAGCCTAAGATGCCCAACCAGCTTTGAAGGCAATCCCTTGATCCCAAAAACACCCAAACGTCTGTGTTCTTTCCCTTGGAATTACCTCTGCCTTCAGAGCTGGCTCTCATCAAAGGCCCTGGCAGAGAACAGTTTCCCCCACCTCCACTCTGCTGTCTCCTGGGCCCCACACAGGTCCACATGTCTCTTTAACAACAAAAGCACACTCAGGAAGGCTGGTGGAATGCCACAGCCTGTGGTCACTTTGCCTTTACCCCCTGTTTACACAGCCCACACATGCAGAAATCCACCACAGAAGAAGACATTGGCCAGGTACCTCCATGTGAGGAGTTCCCAGGGGTTTGTCCATTTGTCCATCTGGCACTCACATGCCCCCACTGCCTTGCTGGTCCATTCCTGTATAAACAAGAGCAAGCTGTGGCCATCCTGTTGTTGTTTCCACGTTCCCTACAGCTGTTCTGCCCTCTGGTAATTTTGGACAGAAGCACTTGGGAAATTATAAACCACAGGTAATATAGAGGGCCCTTTCAGTGCTGCTGGCAGTCAGGCTTTCCTTTCCCCATCCTCAGTGATTTCAGGTATGAAGAGAAAGGAGATAAATCAGAGATACCAGAACTTGTGAGAATCCACATACTCTCCTGTTCTGCCAGGAAACAAAGAGCAGGAGAACGTCCAATCCTGCAGCCAGGAAGCAAATGTCCCTGCTGTGCACTGTGGGGCTCCTGCCCATGCACACACTCTCTGCTGGACACACTGGGCCACATTTGGAGCCAGCCTGGCCAGCAGGCACACCAGCTGCCACAGGAAGCCCCCCGACCTGCCCCTCTCTCCAGGAACGCTGCAAGCTTTGGCTCAAGGCACATGTGTAGTGAACTAGGACCTGCCCTCACTGTACACCGGCCCTGGCACTCACGCTGATGGATGTCCTGCTTCCCAGGATCACAGCCAGAGTCAGGGCATGCCCAGCACGGGCACCCAGCACCCGCTTCACCCTGAAACTGTATCTCCCCCGAGGAGGGCACAGCCCAGCAGGGGGGTTCTGGTCACCTTAAACCCCTTGGATTCAGTGGTTTGAAGGCTTCTCAGCGGCTCAGTCAGAACCAGAGTTCTGATGGCTCTCCCCCTCACCTGAGGATTCAGTGACAACCCCTGATACCTCATGATGCAGGAGCTGAAAGGCTGATCTGATGTGCCCTGAGAGAACTGTGCACAGCCAGGGGCTTTGGCTCTCCCCTCTCCAGCTCTTCATGCCCCAGGTTTCCCTGTACCCAGCCCAGGCAGCCCCCACAGAGTCCAGCTCCACTGCACTTTCCTGAGCTGCGCTGCCCTTTCCCATCTGCTGCAGAGGTATGTTCCCTCCTAATCCCTTTATAATTTCTCCCATTAACACAACACGCTGCTTTTGCAGAAGGAAATCCTTTCCAAGTACCTAACAAAGCTATGCCCCATAATTTCCTATTCATGTGGGGATCCTGCATGTTGCTGAAATCCACCGAGCTGTGCTAAGGACTGGCAGGGAGCACACGGTAGTGTCTAAAGCAGAATTTCCTCTATAACCAGCTTAGGGAGCATTAAGAGCATATTAACAGCAATCTGGGCCTGGCTAAGGATCAGCCAGTGCAGATCCACATGGGAACACCTCACGCTGCCACTCTCCCCAGCAGCAGAGACATCGACATGCAGGGGTGTGTTGCCAGCTGCAGCCAGCCTGGGCTCCTCATGCCCTGGGGCTGCAAGCAAGAAGTTCTCCAGACTTAAAACTGGATGAAACACCTGGCCCCAAGCTTATCTGAGAGCAGAGCTGTGTCTGGAGTGGCTGTGTGCAAGAGCCACAGCTCCTGTGCCTTTGCCCAGCTTTGAACAGTGCTCAATGAAGGGGCAGGCGGTGGCAGATGGACACAGAGAGAAGCACCCCAACCAGCTGATGGATTTTGTGACAACAGAGCAAAAGAGAGGGAGCATGATCTGTCCTCTGAGCCCAGAAAAAGACATTAAGCTGCACATTGTGCCCCTCATCATGCTCCTGCAGTGCTGTTCAAGGTGATCTCAGCCAAGCAGAGCCCCGGCTGAGGCACTGGGACACCTGAAGAATTACCCCTCCCTGGTTGTGCAACACTGTGTGATTTGCATGACAGCAAACTATTGCCCAACAATCATATTTAGGCTGCTCACAATCATCCTTTGTACACACACACCAAGCCATGTCAGTATTGGCCAATATTTATTAGATCTCACGCATCCATCTGCCTGCCTGCATCTCTGCAACACTTGTGCAGCAGCAGACCAGAAGGCTGGGTTTCCCATGATCAGTCAAGGAACTGGTTATTTCTCAATTCTTCTTCTCCTGGTGCTTCAAATTCCATATTTCAGGCACTTTACTCCTCTGATTTGACACCAAGGATGTTCACGCTGTTCACCTGCAGATTACTCATTTGGCATGAAATAAAACCTTAACAGCAAGAAAATGTAACTGAAGTGAGACACTCTCCAGATAGCAGGGAGAGCCCCTCAGAAGGCAGAATGAGCCCAGTGGTCAGTGCAGCCACCTGAAGCAGACATCACCTCCAGAACCTGGTGGTGAACCCTTAGGTTAATTCCCTATGAATTCCCTAAGATAAGCCACCTAATACCTAATGACTTCTTCTAAAACTCAGTGTCAAATCACCACCCTCAGCCCCAAGGGGCAGTAATGGCACACAACATTCACTTTCTAGTGAAGCCCTGGGCTCCATGGAGCCTACAGAACCATGAAGAGTGCACCAGAGTCTGAATGGGAAGATGGTTTATTACAACAAACCAGCCTAGCCTTTAAAGCTCAGCCTGGGGTGCTCTCATGCCCTGGCAGATGGTCCCTTTGCTGCCCAGTGCCCTCCACAGAGCCCATTTGCTGTTGTTTATCCGAGTACAAGTCAGCCAGGCACAACCCTCACTGTGAGAGGAGGGACACAGGTTTTACAGCAGAGCTTTCTCCAGGCAGCTCAATAGATGGCCTGGAAATAAAACCCAGGAGAGCTTCGCTCTGGGTGGCACCCACCCGAGATAATTGCTGCTGGATACTTGCCCGGGGCTAGGGAGAAGTTCCTACATCAGCACGGAGGAGCTGCTCCCCAGGTACCCCTGCTCCTTCACCTCCCCATCTCCCCCTTCCAACCTGCACGGGGGAATCAGCCAGCAGGTGAGGGGGCTGTGAGAGTGTCCAGCAGCATGGGCAGGTGAGAGGGGTTAAACTGCAGTGCCAGCAACAGCAGCCCACCTCCCACTCCCCTCCCCGTGGCTCCTGCCTTTTCCCGCTCCCCCCCAGACGAGTTCTGGTTTGTCCTGAGGTTTGCTTCTTGCTTGCCTTGTTTATACGAACGATAATTTTGGATGTGGTAATGGCAGAACTGTAGCAACATGCCTCCCTCCCACCCCCCCTTCTCCACTGGGGGTGTGGGGCACCAAGCTGCACAGTGCTGCAGCCCAGACATTTTGGGGCCTGGGAAGGACCAAGCTCCTCAGCACTCACCTCCCAGCATCCTGCTTACTTCCTCTTCTAACCCCAGCTCCTGTTAACAGAGCTCAGCCATCCTGGCCAGTGCTGTGGAGTGTCCTTGGAAAGCCTCCCCGCAGGCTGCCACGCTCCCACCACCCTCACTGCAGCAGCAGGGGTGGAACCAGCTCTGGGTTTCACCTGATTTATTCCATATGCCTTCTATGGGTCTGTCCCACACAGGTCTAATAAATCACGAACCAGATCCTCTCAGAAAAATATTAACAGCCATGTTTATAGTCAGCAGATTGCAGGAAATTCCCTCCCCACACCTATCACTGCCAGGCTTATCACTGAACTTTCAGGGGCTGAGATTTTATTCTTGATTCCCGTGCCAGGAATAGATGAGCTGCAGGTCCCTCGCCCTGCCCCAGAGATGTGTATCTGAGATTCATCCCCTGCAGTTATTGATGGTGTGAATTCCTTCAGCACCTCGCAGCCCTTGTCCCAGGGTGCTCAGCACCAGGCACTGCGTGTGTCTGCCAGCAGCAATGGCACCAACAAGGTGCCTGAAGGATGGTGACACCACCAGGGTGAGGTCCCCTTCTGCCCAAGACCAGCAGGGAACAACCCCATTGCTTGGTATCAAATAAGGGATGCATGGATGGCTGGCATAAGCCATAACACATCCTGAGGATGAAGGCAGCCTGATGTGATGCAGGATGAGGGGAGTGCATCCATGCTGTCCTTTAGGGACCTGTGTCCACATCAGACACAGCTTTGCTGCTGCTCAGATCACTCCTTGGGTAGACTGAATGGAGCCAGCAGCAAGGCCCAGCAATCCTGGCCAATATTCCCACCAGAAGACTCAGGTCAGAGTCAGAGCCAAGCACAGAGCAGCTCCACACAGGGGAGCCCCAGGTGGGATGTCTGTGGTACCCACCACCTGCTCCTGCCCCTTCTGAGTGCAGCAGGCTTTTCAGTGACTGGCCACAGGGTTGCTCCAACCTGTTAGGGACATATTTTTGCAGATCCCATCTAAAGAGATGCTCACCAGTTTTACCCACCACATCAGCTTTTCAGGGAGCCCAAAGCAGCCTTACCCTCAGCTCCTAACTCTGTTCTCCCAGGACCTGGTAGTGCAAAGAGGATTTTGCTGCAAGTGACTAATGCTCATCATGCTACAAGAGTGCACCAAAAGGAGACAGGTCAAAGAGGAAGACTCACCAACTGGCTCTCTTTTAAAACTGGGGTCATTGCCACAAGTTGTTTTTATTGTAGTAGTTCTTAAATTAGATGCTCTTAACTGCTCTGAGCCAGTGGACAGCAAATGAAACAGCACAACAGAAAGAACACAAGGAGAGTTTGTTCCATCCACACAAAATGCCACCCACTGCCTGTGGGAGACGGCAGCTGGGCTGGCAGGACGGCCCTGCACCAGCTTCCCCACTTGGCAAACCCCCAGCTGCCAGCTCCAGCAAGAGGCTGTGGGAACTGGCAGGGAGAGCAGCCCCGTGCATGACACGGCGACGTCCCCTCCGCTGTGGCCGTGTCCCAGCTTGCCTGCAGCGCCAGCAGGGACGAGCCACGGGGCTTGGGACGAGCTGCAGCCCATGCAGGCAGCACGGGCAGCGGGGCTGCCCTGCTCCGGGGCTCACAGACACCAGGGTGCCCTGCAAGGCTGCACAGGGGCTGTCAGCGCCCCGTCCCCACCTGATTCCTCCTCCTCTGCAAAACCCGCGTGCTGCGCTGCAAAGCAGCCCCGGTCCCTGAGCGGGAGGAAGGCTGCCCACACTCCTCCTCTCCTCCCACTGCCCTTCCTGCTCGCAGCGGGCAGGGCTGGGTAAGCCACTCCTGGGTGATTCACTGCCCAGCAGGCAGAAATGCTTTCCTGGATACACACAGCTGGGCGCAGGGAGAAGGGCAAGTGCTGTGATCCCAGCTGAATCACTGCCCCGCCGAGCTCGGCATGCAGCGACAGGGCTCCCGCTGGGGTCGCGGCCAGGTGAGTATTGCAACAGCGCAGGTGACTCACCAGCAGAGAAAAATGCCATTTGGGCTAGGAGCGGGGAACGGGGGAGGAGAGCACCCGCCGGGGCACAACCCGGGGGTGGAAGGCGCGGAAAGAGCCAGGTCTGTCTCAGGCAAACTCCTGCAGAGCAGTGAGAGGGCTCCGGGAACGGAGAGAGGGGAGAGCCCAGCCCGAGAGCCACGGGCTCCTCAGCCACAGCATCTGCACCCCAGCCCTTTGGAGCTCACTGGGACAGATCCCCACTCAGCCACAGCATCTGCACCCCAGCCCTTTGGAGCTCACTGGGACAGATCCCCACTCAGCCACAGCATCTGCACCCCGGCCTGTGGGAGCTCACTGGGACAGATCCCCACTCAGCCACAGCTTCTGCACCCCATCCCTTTGGAGCTCACTGGGACAGATCCCCACTCAGCCACGGCGCTGGGAGCTCTCCTCTTTCTGTTTCAGGACAGGATGCAGCCACGCGAGCCCCGCATGGACAGGGAGGTCACAGGAGGTTTGGGCTGGATGGTGCCAGGAGCACCGTGCTGGATTCTGCCGTGGAGTCACACTCCCATCCCAGCCAGCGGCATGCCAGGCTCTGGGAAAACCAGCCCATGGGACATTGTTCTTCTCCTCCCCTGCCCAGAGCTGTGCCCCAGCAGCGAGCCAGTGTCCCCAGCACCCAGAGGCTTCCATGGGCACTGCTCTGGGTAATTCCAGTGGCATGCCCTGCACCTGCCCTACAGGCTAACAGGCTTTTTCCCACACCTATGTTCTCCTGCCTGTCCCTGAAGGCAAGGCAGCCTTGATCAGCATTTCCATGTTGTGTTGAGACAAGGCACCAACTCCCTCAGTCAACTGCCCTAACAGCCTTGCCAGGGGCAGCAGGAAAATGGGCAGAGATTCCCGGTCAGGTAACAAGACTTTCCTAATTCCTGCTAGGAATTGTGTGTCCCAGTCCAGGGCACAGCCCCATCCCTACTTCCAAGGGAAGGGTGTTGGCCAAGAGCAGCAATGCTGAGCTGACAAGTCATGGTGGAAAGCTGCATCCTCCTGCATCCCCCCAAGCCAGCTGGATTTCCTCCTGGGGATGGCAGAGGAAGGGAAACAGGGCACCATGAACCACCCACACCCAGAGCAGCAGAGGGGCTCCCCCATCTCCCTCTAGTGACTGCAGTCCTTGGAGGATTTTGGGTTAATTAGGCTGGATCATTAGCTCAAGCTGCAGCCCCGTTGGTTCATGGACCCCTTGTCCCAGAGGGCAGAGCCCACAGCACCCCCAGAGTGGTGGCAGTGTTTATGTGTATGACAACAGCATGTCAGAGCAGGGGTACAGAGCCAGAGCCCTGCTGTGCAACGTGCTGTTCAAATGGAGAACTGCAAAAAAAGGTAATACCTATCTATATAAATAAACCAGGCCCATCTCCATTGGGAATTTCTGAAAAAAAAATAAAATCATTACCCTTTGGGATGCAAAGCAGCTAGGCCTGGAGAGCAGCTAAGAATTGTTATTAAATAAATTAATTAGCTCAGCAGAGCCCGCCAGGTACTGAACACTTTCCACTTCCAAGCAGGTAAATGAGTCCGTGGGAACAGAGGCTGCTCCACGCCTGCCAGGCAGCGCAAGCTGCATTTTAATGTGCATGCAATTTCTGCAGCTCTGCCCTGGAAGTGGCACACTGGGTGCTGTGTGTCCCCCAGAGAGACCAAAGAGCCCCCCAGACATCAGGGCCACCTTGCCGTGTGCCCCGGTGCAGGAGGGGTTTGTGCACAGGGATGCCCGTGCCCAGCAGAGCCCGGAGCCTTTCCTGCCGGGAAGCAGCAGGTCTGGAGCCTCAGCCAGGGCTGTGGGGGTGGCACTGAGCAGGGCTGGGGCACGAGGAGTGCTGAGCATCACCTCGAGAGCACAGCCCCACGCTTTGCATCACCAAGAGCTGCTGCAGGCAGCACGCTTTGATCCCTCCCCAGCCCTATCTCGCTGCCTTTAAACACCAACTTTCATCAGCCTGGGGTCTGGCAGGAGCAGGCTGAGGAAAGTGCTCAGCCAGCACTGGCAGCAGGGCTGGAGCAGGGGACAGGCCAGCACTGCCCTCCCTGCCAGCGCCAGAGGCTCAGCTGGGCTTTGACCCCGTCTGCAGGAGGTGACCCAGGGCCAGGCTGGGCTCAGAGCACGCTGAGAGGAGACAAAGAAAGAGGAAAACAGGAGCTGGGAAGGAAAGGTGGAGGTGGCAAGCAGGAACTCTCCTCCCTTCCATCCTTCCTCCAGGCCAGGCCCAGCTGCAATGACCCTTCCTGCATTTCCCACTCCAAATTTCTCCATCAAAATGTGAACAAATCCCTGTCCTGCACCAGCTTTGCCAAAACTGAGAATTTCAAGGCAGCTGTAGAAAACACCAGCAGTGCTCAAGCCTCCCTTCCAGGGAAGCGGGGAGCTAGATCTCTGTTATAAGAGGAAGTTCACAATTACAGCACAAGTCGTTACTGGAAAACAAAATTCCCTGGCATGTTGCAAATAAAATCTGAATTCCCCAGTCTGGGGTTCAGCACAGCCCACAGCCTTCATTCCAGGGCCCATTTGAAAGATAAAATGAGATGATATTTATGATGGCGGAGACAGATAAAAGGGGAACAACTCTGGGAGGGCATTTCAAACAATGACTATTACATCCAAAACAGCACAAAATTCACTTGCAGAAAGAAGCCCACAGTGCTGAAAACTCCTGAAATTAAATCTCTGCACACACCCTCCCCAGTAATCTGAGCAGCACTATTGCAAACAGCTCCAGAGAGCAGGATTGTGCTGCCTCTTCCTCAGCTTGGGGAAGGAGGGTTCTTAAGTCACTGAGAATCTTTGAACAGCCCTTATTTTTCACTGTGAGTGACAGCAGCTGTGCCCAGGGCATTCCAGAGCATCCAGCTGCTGCAGCACACCAGGATTGGGGTCTCTGCTTTGAGTCCAGCTCCGAGGCACCAAGAGTGACCCACAAAGCTGTGCTGGTTCAGGTCAATTCCTTAATGGACCCTCATCCCCACCCTGGATCAACCCTCAGCATTCCCCATGGGGGCTGTCCTAAGAACAGAGCACAAACCCAACCTTCTGAGCCCTCCTGCCTGCCCGTGCAGATGTGCCTGTCTGTGCAGATGTGCCTGTCTGTACAGATGTGCCTGCCGGTGCAGATGTGCCTGTCTGTGCAGATGTGCCTGTCTGTGCAGATGTGCCTGCCTGTACAGATGTGCCTGCCCGTGCAGATGTGCCTGCCTGTACAGATGTGCCTGTCTGTACAGATGTGTCTCCCCATATAAGCCTATCACCCGCCCTTTCCTCCTCCAGAGGCACAAGAAGCCCCAGAAGCTCCCCAAGGGGCTGCAGAAGCCTCTCGTGTCACCCCACATTTGAGCAATCCCCAGATTTGCCATGATTTGGGCAGGATTAGGCAGAGCCAGGCTGAGCTGCCCAGGGAGGACAGATAATTCCTGCCAGGAGCCATGGCTCTGAAAAGGGACATTGTTTCAAGGGTGATTCGCTGTTTCCCCCTCGCACACACACAAATCTGTAGCTCCAATCTGGCTTTTTTTGGGAGGCACCTGCTACCACCTGTGGTCGGCGAGCAGACCAGAGAGGGATGAGCAGAGGAAGGAGGGAGTGAAGCCAGGCTGCTCAGACAAACCCCGGGTCCCTGCTGAGAGGCTGAGCTCTGTCTGGGTGCTCACCTTGCCCAAGCCCAGCTGCTCCAGGTGCTGCACAGTGATCTGAGGGCAGCCCAGGGCAGAAGATGCTCTGCTCCCCTCCCAGGCCAGACCCTGGCTCCCCTCCCCACAGCCCTGCTCTGCCCAGGAGCCACGTGCAGTCCTTGCTGCAGGGAACAGGCTGCAATCCCTCACTCCCTCCCCAGCCCATCCTGGCTGGCAGGGGCAGTGCTGTTCTGACCTCAGGCCCTGCAGGAGCTCGCTGGGAGGGTGAAGCAGACTGCCCTGGCCTCCTCCTGCCACCAAAGCTGTGCCGAGCCACCAGGAGCCCCAGGGCAACCTCCACCTCAGCTGCTGGGGATGTGGGATCTGATTTCAGATGTGCAGCAGCAAACCCACACCCCCTAACACAGTTCCTCAGTCAAGCCAGCAGCCTTCCCCAGGATCAGGCAGAAGCCCAGAGCTGGTCTCACACACTCTGGCTGCAGAGCTCTGTTCCTGTTTCTCTGCCCTGTGAGATCCCCTGCAGCCCCTGCCCATGGCAGCACTTCCCTCCACTCCTCAGCACAGCTGAGGTGGGCTTACCCCTGTCCTTCTGCTCCCAAGCCAGCACTCCAGCCTGCCTTTGGTCACACCAATCTGAGAAGTGATGGGCAATCTCTTCCCCTGACTTAACCTTAGTCTTAATCTCCAGCCAGCTGCTCCCCTCCCCTTTATCAGGCAGCAAACTCCCCACCTGCACATTTCCCCATGTCCTTTTTCTGCCAGCACAGTCCCTGCCCAGATGTGAGGCAGGCAGACCCACACCAACCTGGCCTCTAAACTTTGGGGACTCACATTAAAGTGGGCCCAGGAGATAAACCAGCCTCCCAGGTTTACTTTTAAGCTCAATGCAAACAAATACAGGGGACATTTGGCAAAAGTCAACATTCCCTCCTGCTGCAGCACTTCAAGACAAAAAAAAAGAAATCCCTGGATTATGGGATGGCTCGGGATGAGGTTTGGTCCATGGGTCAGAAGCATCTGTCAAACTTTCCCTATCCTTGCAGCCAAAGAGGATGGAGAATGCCTTGAGGTCTTGGCAAAGCTCCTGCAAAGGACTCAGTGGGAGGATTTGCATCTGCTGAGCAAAGAACAGGGCCTGGGGCTGTGCCCCCAAGAGCCACTGGTCCCAGTGGTCAGGGTTGCTCAAGCTCCAGGGCTCACCACTGTGCTGGGAACGGGGCAGGAACGCTGGCCAGAGGAGTCGTGTTCACACCCTGGCTCCTTCCAAAACACTCCTGGATGGTTTGGAGCAGGATGCCAGAACCGCCCATCATCATACTTCACTTTTTTTCCTTTAGTCTTTGCCTTAATCCTTTAATGAATTAAGTGGAGCAATTAAGCAGGATTTTTGTTTCTTTTTAAAGCGAACACGCATGAAAATGGAGATGGGTATTTTTGCAGTTTGAATGCTTAATATGATAATTAATGCAAAGCCCCTCAGCTTTAGGGATTCTCCACACCTCTCACCCAGGCCTTTTTCTGTTTATCTTCCTGGCAGACTGCCCCTCATTCCAACGAAGGCTGCCCCTTCCTCTTGCTCACGCTATGCCTGAACTGCACAGATCAGGGGAGGAGGGAAGGGTGGATACTCACAGCTGCTTCACAGCAAAAGCCCCAAAAACCAAGAAGTATCAGTGGTGCAGAGTGCTGCCATAGCAGGAAATGGAGGAACCTCCTTGCTGGGGAAACCCAGAGGGGACCAGCCTTGCTCTCCAGCAATGCATCCAGCCTTCACCTCAACAGCTGAGTTGAGTCCTCATGCCCAGCTCACTGGGGAAGGGTTTGCTGGGCAGGGTGATGAGAAAAGTGCCTTCCCCAACCCTGACAAAACAGAAGGTTTGGCTCTGCAAAGGAGGCTGGACAGGCTCACCTTCCCAGCAGCATTTCCATACCCTGTATCTTCTGGCCCCACCAAACCTCCCAGTCCTCAGGTCCCTGCTCCCTTCCTCTGCTTCCCCTCATCCATCTACTCCATTTGGATTAACATGTTTGCAAGTATGGCTGAACATCTCCGTGGCTGTTTCCCCACCAGATGCCCCTGCTTCCCTGGAAGGATGCAGGCACTGGGAGATGACAGACATTTGGGGGATGCTGTGGGCCCAGTTCAACACCACTGGGGCTCTGCCACCCCTCCTCTCAGCACACATTTTTTACCAAGAAGACTGTCAGCCCTACAGACATCATTATCCCCCATCCCTGGAATGAAGGGAAGGAGCCTGGGACTGATACACATCAGAGCAGCACGATAAATTTCTCGGATATTTCTCCAAATGGTTGGACAAAGTGCTTCAAGGACAGGGAAAGTTTTACTGTAGCTCCATGAGGTGTTACCAAACATGGATCACTTGAAAGCAGGCAGTGGGCCACCAGTCAGTCCCACAAGGGCCACCCTGACTGGGCTGGATGGTATTCCTCAGCACTAGGATTTGCTGTCTGGGAAATGCCTCTGCAACCTGCATTTCTTTCATTTCTCACTCCTTTTTTCCTCTCAGTTTATTCTACACTTCTTCCTTTTTTCACCAAAACACACAAAAAGCTCCTGGTAATGTTCTCTGACTCACTGAACTGCCCAAACAGATCTGCCTCCACAGGAACTGGACCATCCTGTTTGTGGGTACAACAGCCACCCCCAGCCATGTGCCAAGGGCTGAGGAAAGCTGTTCCCATTGTGAAACACTCCCTGCCAGATGTGGGCAAGCCCTCCCTCACATCTGGAGAGCCATCAGACATTTTTATTTTCTCTCTCAATTGTTTGTTTCCCTGTCCTGAGCAGAACAAGCCTTGGACATGAGGCTCTTTGCCTTTTTCTGCAGGCAGTCCACCAGCTTTTTTTTCCTGTTTTGCAAACCCAGAAGGAAGACAATAATACCCCCTGAAAAGTACCTTCAGCATTGGGAGAGAAGTTTGTCTCCTCTCTTTTGCTAGCCTGTGAGAAATCATTTAAAGACAATGGATTTGTTTAGTAGTAGAAATTCATGGAGGTTTGGCCTGCTGGTACTCTGTCCCTTGGTGCCACTGCCCTTTACAACACACCTGAGACCCAACCTTCTTCCATGCCAAGGCACAGAGTGCTGCAGAGGCTGCAAAGCCTGTGCTGATCATGGCCAAACACAGCAGTCAATAAAGCTGATGACCTTTGCTTGGTTGTTCAGTCAGCCAAAGGAAACACTTTTCCCCTCGGGCTCCTGTACTAGATGCTTCAAAAATTAGGGAGACTGCTCCCACAACGTCCCTGGGAAATCTCAGGGACACACCATCCATCAATATTTTGCAGTCTGAGACAGTAGCAACATCTCCTGCTACACTGGTACAAGCCCAGACACTGTGCTTGGCTTCCTGTAAACAAAAGCTGTTTAGCTCTAAATTCCTCTTTTGGCTGAGGCTGCCCTGGTTCAGCGAGGATGGTATCGAGATAATCATCACAGGATTGTGTTCCTGGTGCACGGCTCCCTTGCACAATGGCGCCTCTTTAAAATGCCCTTGGAGCAAGGAACTTCCAGGTTGGTTTCTCTGCCAGGCAAGACTGGTGTCAGGTCTAAGCAGCAAGGCAAAGGAGAAGGAGAGAGCAAGGATCTGAGAGGGGAGCATGGAAATGTGGGACTCAGGGTTAGCAGATTAATAGACAAACATTTACAGACTGCAATGCAAAGGAGAGAGTACAAAGGATTTGGGCTGGAGAAGAACAGAACTTTTTTCCCAAAGCATGGCAAAGCAGGAGAGGAGTGATCTTTCCTAGGGAAAAGAGTTAGTGGTCCAGGATTTTTCAGGCCAGACCAGAACAAGCACAAATGATTTCCCTATTTCAAAATTAACCTGCACTCTGAAAGAGTTTCTGCTCAAGCCAGGCAAACCAGAGACATTTGAGTGAAGCAAGAGTGTGGGCAGACCCTGCTCTGCCTGTGCCTGATCTCCCAGTGCCCGTGCAATCCCCAGCACACGATCCAGTGCACTGGACTAAAAGTTAAACATCCAGTCCAAGCTGGTTGTGTGGCATCAGTGAGGGAGAGACTCATCTTTTGGGAATGGCTCATTCTCCCTGGACAGACACCTGAATTGTGGAGCTGTAATTTAACTTCTCATCCTTGCTCTACCCTTCAGATAAGTTAACTCACTGTCTTCTATGCCCAGCTCCAGTAAGACCCAAGCAATTCCCACCTTGTTCCCTCCTCTATTATCCACTGCCACCCCCACCAATCTCTTCCACAAACACCAAGCCTAAGTTTGGTTTCTCATTCAGGGTGGTGGAAAAGCACATCTGTGTTCATCCACCCATCACAGCCCCAGCTCCTTCCTGCCAAACTGGGCCAGCAGGAGGCACTCACTGTGTCCCTGCCTTGGCCAGAAGCCACCACGCCTTGCAGTGCATGGTGGGGAGGAGGGGGCTCAGTGCAGGAACTTCAGGAAGACTTATGGTGGCCTGGGACATTGCTGGTGCAGAAAAGCATGAGCCAGCAAAGTCCTGTGAAGGGGACCAGCTCCTGAGTGAGTCACAGGAGGGTTAGGGAGTCTGTGATACACGAGGCACCTGGCAACGGCCAGCAACGCTGAGAGAGAAACCTCCTGCCAGACCTGGAAGTGAGAGCTGTCCCCTGGGTGTGCCAGCAAGGAACTCACTTCGTCCCCCACCACCCACTCAAGCCTGGTGGGCAGCTTTGCTTGAGATCATTTCCCCAAGCCTTGCTGGGACATGGTGGCTCCTCTTCCCATGGTGTCCTGTCAGGGACTGCGGTGACACTGCCGGTCCTG
The DNA here is from genome assembly GCF_036417665.1 of Passer domesticus. Taxonomy (NCBI): domain Eukaryota; kingdom Metazoa; phylum Chordata; class Aves; order Passeriformes; family Passeridae; genus Passer; species Passer domesticus. Next base: position 6,193,581 of record NC_087486.1, read on the forward strand.
AGCCAGTGCTGGTGGCACAGCCAGCGATGAGATCAGCCATCCCTGGGATCAGCCATCTCTGGGATCACCTACCCCTGGGATCAGCCATCCCTGAGATCAGCCATCCCTGGGATCAGCCATCCCTGGGATCAGCCATCCCTTGGATCAGCCATCCCTGGGATCAGCCATCCCTGAGATGAGCCATCCCTGGGATCAGCCATCCTGGGATCAGCCATCCCTGAGATCAGCCATCCCTGGGATCAGCCATCCCTGGGATCAGCCATCCCTTGGATCAGCCATCCCTGGATCAGCCATCCTGGGATCAGCCATCCCTGGATCAGCCATCCGGCACGTGGCGCAGGACGAGCGGCTCGGGATGAGCTCATGCCTGCTCCGCACGGAGATATGGAGGGAAGGAGGAGACAGGCTGACTCACCAGCTCATCCTGTGACGAGGGCCTGCCAGGAAATCCTGCAGCTCCAGCCCCCAGTGCTCACAGGGATGGTGGCAGTGGGGCTGTGGCACACCTTGGTACCCTGCCAGGGGTTTTCACAGACACCAAACCTTCTCCCGGGGTCCTGAGCAGCACCTCGCCCCATCCCATCAGGGTCCCATCTGTCTGTAGAGTGATGACATCCCCTCTGTGGGCTGGCATCCCAGCCTTCTGTTGCACTGAGCTTCTGACTCTGTCCTGGTGCCAGATGGCTTCGGAGGAAGATGACTTCATCTCTTTTAAAGGGGCAAGGGATCTGTCAGCAGTGCCCTGTAGGAATCAATGTGCATCATGCTTGGTGGGAAGCCAACATGGGGAGCATGCCACAGCATCCTTATGATCCCACACAGGGCCCAAAGAGGCTTGGATTCCATTCCAACACTGCCAACAGCCTCGTGCCCTTCACTCTTAGCCATGTGTCATGCTTCATCTGTCCCAACAATAAACTTGTGGAGTGGGGGACCTGACCAACAGGAGCTGCATGTGATGCACTTCTGAGTGTCTAAGGGCAGGGACTACCCAGCATTCAGCCTCACGAGCCAAAGATGTCTTAATAGATCCCACACTGAATGGAGGGGAGCGGTCTGCAGTGCATCAGCCTCTTATTCCCAAAATTATGTATGATGGTGGCCTGAGTCAAACTCATTCATCACTGGACTCCTCTTGGACTTCAGGCCAGGATAACCTGGAGCTCAAAGGAAATCCCAGCTCAGACTTGTACTGGGTACAAAGGGTGCGTCTCAGAGTGAGAATGAGGTGTGCTCACAGAGATATGAGTCAAGGGTTGTGATTACCACCCTGCTGCAAGGGGAGAGATGGATCCAGCCTGTGCCCCTTGGGAGATTCCAAACAACCCAAACGTCCCTCTCCAGTCAGCACCCCCTCATTCCCCCACAGATTCTGCCTGTCTGGGAGCTGCAGGGTGTTCTACAGGTCCATAGGAACCATCCTGAGTCACTGGAGCTGCTCCATCAGCACTGGTCAAGGAGGCTGCAGTCAGACCCAGCGCAGGCTCCCTGCCCAGGACTGGATCCTCCCTGCCCCCAGCGCACGCTCCCGCTGGCTGGGGAAGCGCTGCCGCCGTTCCAGGCAGATAATCGCCCCTTCCCTGGCAAGTCCCTGCACGCCGCCGTGCAAACAGACCCACAGAGCTCGGCAGCACAGGCAGGCCTGAAGGGCCAGACACACAGACGGGCTCTATTCCCTGCAAAGGGGAAACTGAAGTTGTTTGTCCCTGGGGGAGGTAACTCACAGCTCCCAGCACACCCCTGAGCGGATGTTTGCTGTAGGTTTGGAGGTAGACTGATACATCTGGGAGCTGGGCTTGCTGAGGAAATGCCCACCAGGAGGCTGGCTGCCCACCCTCAGCAACACAGCTGGAGCATTCCAGTCCCCAGCTCACCCACACCCTCAGGAGGGATGATCAAGGGGCTGTTTCTGAGGGCAGAAGGGTTTGGACAAAAAAACCCCGGTGCCACATCTCAACAGCACTGCCCTGACCTCCAGGTCCATGGAGGCAACACTCCAGTGGGCCAGCTGCAAGTGTTGGCCAGGCAAGGCACATGTTTGGCAGGATGAGCTGGAAGATGGGCCTGCAGGCACATCTTCAGGAGACAGGCAGGGCAGTGGGTCCAGCCACGGGCAGGGAAGCCTCTGTAAATGTTTTTTGCTGGTCCAGAGAGGCCCATGGTGATTTCCCTGCCCAGCCTGAACATGCTGCTTCACTGGAACACTCTGCATGCAGGTAACCCCCAGCAGAACGTCTTGGCTTTATTACATGGAGATCTTGGGTGGAACCAGGAAATGAAATCTCTCCCCATGATTAGGGAGAAAGAAGCACCCTTGGCAGCCAAGTGATGGATCTCTGACGTTCCCCACACCCTGGAAAGGTCCCATTGCTTCTGACAGGGTGAGAGCCCAACAGCAGGACATGGTGGCATGAAATGTTGACAGCAGCTTGTGGAGCTTTGCTGGCTTGTTTGACTGGCTGAGTGGTGTGAAGAAGGACAAAGCCAGGCACCATGCACAGCTCCATCTTCTTTCTTTCCTCCTGGCACAGCTCCCCCAGCCAGGCCAATCCTCTCTGCTTGCAACCACAAGTAATTCTGCAACCCACCCCTTTCTGCAGGAGCAGGAGTTGCTCCTTGGGATAAACACTTCTCTTCCCAAGCCAGCCTGACATCAGGTTGAGCAGGAGAGCTGAGGAGGCAGAGCCAGAAAGTTTTCGGCAGTTCCAGGCTCTCACTCAACACTGATATGGAATGAACAGCTGGACCTCGGGAGACGTTCTCCTCTGCTTCTTGTACTTCTGGATCACTGGGATAGCAACCAATCCAAATGTGCTCTAAGAGACCATGTTTGTCTTTGTAAGGAAGGCAGAACTCCATTTTAGTATCCTAGCTAACCATAATATGAGGATTTTGGGGGTTCCATAGCTAGATTGCTGCTCACCCCAAAACCATGATTTAATTAGGAAAGGTAATTTTGTTATTAAACCATCTGTTACATTTGGAAAACAGGTGGGCTTTTGGATAATCAAGCCCTCCTCAGCTCATGTTCTGCTGCTCCATAGCCAAAGTTTTTTCTAAGAGCTAAGTCCCCTGCAGCCAACAAGAATGGCAGCATGCTCTGCCACCTCTGTGGGAAGGAACACCCAGTGCCACCAACCTGCTGGCAGCAAGGTGGAGCTGTCAGTGGCTTTTGCATTCACTGGCTATTGTACATTTTCTGTAAGGGGATCAGGTAATAGCCAGCTTACACCCAATTTTTCTGCAGGGCCTGACTGATACACAGCTCTTCTGTGAGCACCAGCCCAAAGAGCATTTCATCAGCAGAGCAAAGAAAAGGGGTGAAAGAGGGCCCCTGTCACCACCTGGGAGAGCAAGAAGACAGTGCAGACAGGGAGAGCTGGCTCGTGGGTGGCATTGCTGAGATCAGCACTGCTGGCCTTGCTAGCTGAGGGTTCACACCTTGCTCCACACGATGAGACCAAGTCCCCACTGCTCCAGATGGAAGCAGAAGGAACAAGGCACCTGTGCAGTGGTGAAAGGCTCCAAACACAGGGAAATGCTGGTTCTTGCAGCAATCAGCTGATGCCCTGAAGCCAGAGGTTTGCTCACTTGCACCTTGGTGTGTCTAAATATAATACAAGTATTGTTCTGAGCCCTGCGTCAGCCCTGCTGAAATCCAGCCACCAATACCTGACTCTCTTGCCTTCCTCAGCTGCAAGACACGAGACAGGCAGCTTGTGTGAAGGAACTTTTCCTTTCCTTCCTCCCAAGTGCACCTCCAGTGCCACCACTGGCTGATCTGGCCTCCTCTCATGAGGTGTCCTTCCAAAGAAGCTGATTTGCAATTTTAAGGTACTATTACTTCCACTGTCACTTTCACAATCCTCAAAACTTCACTACAAGTTCCCCTATAAATCATCTGACCAAACCAGCTGGAAAAATGGGCAAGCTGCACATGTAAATCCAACTAAATTTTTGCCCTCTTCCCATTCAGTTTCCCATTCAAACCCTTTCTGAAAGGCCACGAAGAGCTGGAAACCAAAGTCACTTTCCAAGTGGAGTTAAGATGCTGTGAGCAGAGCACCCAACAAGAACATTTGAAGCACAAAAGCTACAAAGATTTCCCAGCCTAGCAGTGTCCCACAGTGACCCATGGGAGATTGTTCAGTCTCACCATGCCATGCACATTTCCTCTCTCATTCCTGGTACAAACTCCCTAGATTTAATCTAAATTCCTGACCAATTCTGATTCCACCAAAACTGCATTTTCTGGTGAATTTACCATATTGCTCTCATTCATCTCCACCAACAACTCCAAATAGTCCAAATGTATCATGAGTCAACTTCTTCACATCTTTTTGGACTTGCACCATGAAATCACATGGATTTTCCAAGAGATTGGTGTTGTGTGATTGAAACTGACAGCATCTAGTTTGAGACAAGTTCCAGTTGAGGCTGTACATCTGTACATTGGCCAGAGGATCAATAACCTCTGTCTTGTGAGGCTTGCTGGTGACCAGTAAGGTGCAAGTTTGCACCAACCACTCCTCCTCAAATGGATGTTAATAGACCCAGTGTCTCTCCTCCACTCATTGCTGTGCCATCGTTGCCTCATGAGGAGCAGCCAGGCACCTATGTGGACAGTCTGAAGTTAAAATTGTCCAAGTTTGAAGTTAAAATTGTCCAATTTCCATACTCTTTTTATTTATTTATTTTTCTAAAACCATACAGAAGGCTTTCTGGTAATTTCATCTGCAAAAACACACCAGAGACAGGGGAAAATTCACCTAAAGCTCATTCATTTCCCACATTGGGAACTACCCTGTTCAAACCTCACTTCAGTCTAAAGGGGGAACGTTAATATTTACTGGGGTTTGGGGTGGAAAGGAAGAGGGGAGGCAGAAGGGGACAAACAGGACTGAAGAACACCCACAGAAGGGTCGCTGTCCTTCCACCTTGATCCAGCCCTGAACAACACCCCAGAGTCAGGATGCTCTACTCATACAAAGAAAAACCCCCACAGCTCCTGCACGTTGTCTGGTCTCCCCACGCTGCCATCTCTCCTCGCTGCCTCCCTCTCTTCCCTCTGCCTCCTGCCTTTTGAGGGCAGGACCCCCTTTTCCTCCCCCCCTGCCTGTGCAGCACGGAGCACCCCGGGGCAGCAGATGAGGTTTCTGGGGGCTCCCCAACACAACAACAACAACAGCCACCTTCAAAGCGCCTCTCGCACGCAGCTGCTCCCAGGGCAGATTCAGGTTTCCCCCACCCCCTTCTACCCATCCCTCCTCACAACACCCACCTGGCAGATAGCTACAAACAATCTTTGAGTTTTTCAGGTGTGTTGGAGGGATTTACCCGACTTATTCCACCAGCCCACCACCCCCCCTGCAGCTGAAGCCCTGGATTTCATGGCAGCGCTGGTTAATCTAACAGTAAAAAGCGCTGCAATTATTTGGCTCTAAGGCTTGGTTCCTTGCCCAGCTCTGACACAGGCACACACACACACACACACACACACACAACTTCACTTCGGGAGCGGGCGATGCCTCTCCTCCTCCTCCTCCTCCTCCCGTCACGGAAGGGCTGGCGCTGCTCACACCGAGTTCCACCCCTCGCAACTTTCTCCCGACCGCTGCCGCCGGGGTTTCAGCCGGCAAAACCCCTTCTTGCGGGAATTTCTCGGAGCCCTCCCGTCTGGTTTGCGAGCACCATGGACCCCCGGCGGGCAGCGAGCTGCTGCTGCGGGAGAGGATTGCCAGCGCAGGGAGCAGCGAGACAGTGAACTTCAGGAGAGGTCCCTCTCCTGTTGCAACAGGTAAGGCACGCTGCTCGCCGGTGCGGGGAGTTGGAGTGACTCAGGGAGCAGTCTGTACGGCATGGATGGAGGCAGGCATGGAGGATGCAGAGATTTAATCGTGAAACTGCTTTTGCATGTGAGTAACTTCTGCTGGGAGCAGCCTTCACCTACAGAGAGAGCTTTGGGATGCAGAGCTCTTCATCTCTTCCTCCCTTCTGGCAGCCCTAGCACGGGGCTCATGGAAGGAGGCAGAAAAAGCTTCATTTTTAGAAGGTGGCTAGCTGGGAAGCTTCAGCAGGCTGCAGCCAGTGCAAGCAGGTGGGCTCCAGGTATCAAAGGCAAAAGGGACGCTGCAGAGCAAGGCAGGTGTGGAGGCAGTGAGCAGAGAAGCAGTCCAGGTGTCTGAACAGGGCAGGATTTCTGCAGGGAGCAAGCTTGGGCTGGAGTAAATGGATGAGCTGTGGCAGGAGCAGTGGCTGTAGGCTCAGCTATTGCCCATGTACAGCCCTACAAACTGGGGTGAGGTGGTACAGCTCCAAACTGTCCCCACGTGCCCCACTAAGCCACTTCCACTGTCACCTCGAACTGGGCTGTGCTTTGGGGATCCCCGAGTGCAGTCACAGCGCTGGTGTTCCCCTGCCCAGGTTCCCTGTACAGCCAGCTAGGAGCTCCTCACCTGCCGTGGATGGGCAGCACAGCCAGGGAGCTGAAGCCAGAGCCACCCTTTGTGTGCCTGCACCTTCGTTCAGTGCCTTGTGACGGGATGAAATCCCAGAGCAAGCCCAGTCCCACTTCAGGGCGTGCAGGAATTATTTCCTATGTACATGTGCAGCCCTGATAAAAAGAGGTGGAACCACAGGCAGAGAGGCCTGGGCACTTGGAGCCAGCAGCGCCCTTCCAAACTGCGCTTATCAGCTAATCAGCCTCCCGGGAAATCGAGGTTGGACTCGGTGGAGCACGGCACTCCAGAGGGGCAAAGATCAGCGGTCACGCGACTGGGGCTGCTCCAGAGGAAGCCCTTAAAGAAAGCTCCTGCTCCTGTGCGTTTGTGGCCGCGGAGGGCTGAGTTTGCAGGTGTGGAAATTCAGGCTGTGTGGTGGTACGAGCTGGGCAGGCTCTGCTGGGCAGGCAGGGCTGTGGCCAGCGGGCTCCTGCTCGCCCAGGGTGCCCCGCATCCCGGCAGGGGCACATGGAATGCTCTGTTCCCCCTATTCCAGCACTCAGAGGGGCAAAGAGCAGGCAGGGGATGTGTAGGGAGCTGCCGTGGCTCTCCAGGCTGTCAGCTAGAGAGAGCTGGGGGGTTATTGGAGCTTTGGGATGGAAAGCAAACAGTCTGTATTGGGCTCCTGAGCAGGGCTGGGCTGTCTGGGGATTCGGGACAGCAAAGTCTCCGGGCTTGGCATTGTGTACTTTTATCATCTCCTGATGTGCAGCACACCTCACCTTATCAGGATGGTTCAGGGACATCTGCCTGTCTGCTATGGGATTGGGGTTCCTGAGGGTCTGGGCAGGGGAGAGATCTCTAACCCAGCCAGGGAGTTCAGTCTCTGCTTCTCCCAGCCTTGCCTGTTGTGCTCCAGCGTGCTCTGTGGCATTCCCAAAATGAGCCCAGCTGCCCTGCCTGTGGAGGGGAGAGCACAGCAGGATCCGTCATCTCCCAAGCTTTTCCCTCACTGTGAATGCATTTCAAATCCTAATGTTCCCAAATCAGTGCATCATCTCCCAACCCTGCACACAAACAAGCATCATTCATGTACGGAGGGAGAGTTCAAAGGAGGCACAACACCTGGAATCAAACATCTGTTAGGTACTAATGCATTTTGCATCCTGCTCTCCTGCCAACTGCTCCAAGGCAAGTGCTGCAGGATCGTTCCAGCTACCTGCAAGCTGCAGCAATGGCATTCCCTGCTCCGTGCTCCTCGCTTTGTTTTGTGCCACGTGTGGAGCATGCAAGTGCAGCTGCACCTCGAGCAGTTAGCAGTGGGCTTCCTCCTGTAGCATGGACAAACATGAGAGGAGTAAATACCCCTGAGCCCTTTTACATTTTTTTAACTGGGTTGGCAGCATGGATGCTGCATGGTCTACTAACAAGCTGATCTGCTGAGCAAGCATTTTTTCCTCTAACCACACTTTTTCCTTGGCAATGAGGCAGGTACTGCTTTATTAGCAAAGGAACTTTCTTCTCTAATTCTTGGAAGTAGGAGCTCCAGGGAGGGGCAGGCTGCAAGGGCTGCTCGAAAGGTTTGTAGCTCAGAAATGGACAAGGAGCAAGGTTGAAACAAACCAAAGGAAACACTTTGCTTTTCTGTAGAGAGGGCATAATTAACTGTGGAACAAATTGCCACAGGATATTGCAGACACCAAAAGTTGTTTGGCTTCAAACAAGGTTTTGATCCATTTGGGATGGAGGGTTCCAGTGAAGGTTTTTAAATGCAGTAGCCCAAGATCAGACAGGTATTTGCGCTGATGCTGAAAAGTGGGAGAAGGAGCAGGTTATCTGTGCCTTCTTTTTTATGCTCCTCCACTAAATAATCAAAACTGGCCATTTTGGGAGAGAGAATAGAGAGGTAGCCAGGCAGGGCTGTTTGGATGCTCTGACATTGTGTGGCTATTTTTGAGTGGCTGGGTTGCACGTTGGGCAGAAGCTGTGACTCAGGCAGCCCGGGAGACTGGGTTATGCCACGAATAGACACTCCATATGGCCCCGGTTGACAGGGACACTCTGTGCCCAGCCTGGTTGTCACAGGTGCTCCACGCAGCGTCCATGCACTGTTGCTGGCTCCACAGAGGTGCTGCAATGGCAGGAGATCTCAGAAATACTCTCCCAGCAGAGTCCGGAGCAGGAGGGAGTGACCTGTGCTGGGAGCACAAGGACACACTGTGGCAACGAGACCAGCCTGGGCTCAAACGCGTCTGTCCTGGGGGTGAATCTTTTCTCCCGGGGAATGCCGAGCTCCCCAGGGCACGGGCTGGGCTCGCAGCAGCCTGTGCAGCGCTCTGGACACGGCGCAGGAGGTGGGCGGCTGCGGGCAGCTCTGCGAGCTGAAGGGTTTCTATCCCTTTGCCCTCAGTAAATACCTGCTGGGGGAGTTTTTGTGGCACGGCTGCTGGCATGCCGGCCAGCCGTGCTTTTAGCAGGGAGGATCGTGCCCTGATTGTCTCATTCATTTTTGGTCCTCTGTGTCCTTACGCTGCCTCCAAAGGCAGGGGAGGGACGGGAAGGAGCAGCTCGGGGCAGGGGGATGGCAGCGGAGAGAGAGGGGCTGCGGGCAGCAGGAGGGCAGGACCGGCAGGACCTGGCCAGGGGAAGGAGAACATGTGGGATCAGTGCGGGGACAGGTCTGCAGGGAGAATGGGAATTGCCGGGTGGAGGAGAAGGTGAGGGAGGAGCGCGGTGGGCAGGGCGGTGCTGCAGGGCAGAGCAGGCTGAGCTCTCTGTTTGTTGCATTAAATGCATTCTTTCACCTGTCCTGCCGAGCGCTGCGGCTCCTCGCCTGCACCCAGCAGGGCACCAGGTCCCTCACGCCAAGATGCTCCTGGGCTCCTTCCCAAGGAATTTTGGCGATTTTAGGATAACGTGTATGTTCTCCACGGGGAATCACAGAACGGGAGGTGATGAGGGCAGCGGCCTCAGTGCCAGCACCCGGGCTGAGCTCAGGTGGCAGAGGGGACTCGCAGGGTCAGAGCCCTGCACGCTGTGCAGAGTGCTGCTGTGCCCAGGCTGGGGTGAGCTGACCCTGTTGGTGCCCATGGCTCGGGTGGGAGGTGTGTGTGGCTCTCCCAGCTTTGCAGCACTCAGTAAACAGCTGTTTGTGAGCAGCACAGTTCACGGAGCTCGCTTGCCTGCGGCGCTCCCTCTTGTGTGGATTCTCTGATGTCTAATAATCGGGTTGGGCTCGCATTAGAGCTTTTTCTTCCAGCTGGGAGTCCTAATTTGGATTTCTCTCCTCTGTCCTGCTGCTTTTCACAAGCTTGTGCAGAGTTAACTCCTTTCAAGTCTTTGTCTGGTTAAATTTGGCTGGAGCTGGCCAGTGGATCTGAAGGGTAGCAGGATTGACAGTGTGGTCCCACACACCCAAATCCCTCAGCAGTCTGCAGACAGGGGAGTGATTATCAGTGTGAGATAACTTGCATCCCAAGCATGAGGGAAATGTGAAAGGCTCAGTATGAGTTTTGGCAGAGAAAGCAATCAGAGAAGAGCCCAGGACCCCTTGAGGCTCTCACAGGCAGTTTGCAGTGGCTGAGGTATGGAGGTGCTTGGTGCTAAAAGCCTCCATGGCATCTGAATCACAGGGTGAGTGGTGCACAGTCCCAGCAGCAGCAGCAGAGCTGGGGCACACTCATGTGAGGCCCTGCCATGCTCCACCTGGCCCTTGTGCCAATGTGCTTGGGCTGCTGCACTGTGGTGCCCACCCCCAGGGCCCCTCACACCCTGCCTGGGGAGCAGCTCCCACCAAAACTCCTTCCTACCATCCCTGACTGCCCCTTCTCCAGCCCCCAGGGCTGTTTCTTGTCCCAGGTGCCCCATTCCCATGACAGCCACCAGTGGGATGTGCTGTCTCCTCCATCTGCTGGCTGTCACAGCTGCTGTCCTTGTCACCCCTCAGCCCCTCCACTGGTTATGTGCAGTGGCAGCTTTTGGATCATAAGCAGGATTTACCCCCTTGCTCCCATAACTGGGGAGAGCAGAGGAAAGAGATTAGGAATGATGCATAAGGATGGTTCCCTCTTGGCACAATGAAGTTCACTTCCCTCGTGTCACACTTGCCCTGGGACAGGAGCCAGCAGCAAGGCAGGTGGCACTGCAAGGTTCCCTCAGCCCCCCAGACCTCACTGAGGGCTCCAGAGCTCTGGAGGTGCTCAGTTAACTCTTGCTCTGGAATGATGCTGCAGTGCCAAAACAGAGAGAGATCATTGACCCTCACAGCTCTGCAGAGAGTTCAGGCATGTTCAGGTTGATGAGCTTACAACAGTGACACCTCAGCTAGGTGACATACCTGGGCCAGGCCTAGGTGTTGGCAGCATTGCAAAATCCAGCTCTCCCTGGGTTCCTCAGAGCAGACAGAAATGCACATTGCAGGTGGAAAGGTGGCAGGAGAAAGCCTTTGGCTTCACCTGCCTGGTGATGCTGTGGGACAGAGGATGGCTTGGAGGCACAGACACACAGCACCTGCTTGCTCCAGTGAAGGGTCACACCAGGGCAGCAGGAGCAGCATCAGGGCACAGCCAAAGCCCCAGGGATGGGGAATGGGTGAGATGTTCTGGGGGCAGGGGGTGAGTGGCTGGCTGGAGGAAGCCACAGTGGGATGTCATGGAGCAAGGTGCCTTTGGAGTCACTCTGGCCCTGAGCATCCAGCCTGTGGAACCTGGCACGGTGACAAAGGTGGCAAAAGCATCCAGCTGTAAGGGGGAAGGAGGAGCTGGACAGCAGAGTAACTAAATGCTTCCCAGCTACCCTTCCCATGTGGAAGGCCATCCTGCCATCTCCTCTCTGGCTCAACTCATCCATGCCTTGCACCACTCAGGGACAGCATCCCAGCACTGTCAGCCCTGGATGGTGGCTCTGGCAGGACCCCCCACAGGTCCCTGGCCACAGCAGACCAGGCCTGGGGAAGGCAGGGCTGCCTCAGAATGAAGCATTTTCACCAAGCCCTGCAGCAGTACAGAGACAAAGGTTATCTCTGCTGGATCTCCCTCCCAGCCTGGGGCACAGACTGCCCCACACAACTCAGTGTCTCCCAGGCTTCCCCCAAACTCCTTCAGGAGAGTCTCTGTTCCACCACCACTCCAGAGGCTGCCAGTCCAAGCTCCTAGGGGCACCCAAGCCCCCTGGGTTAAAGCACCTGCCTGGCTCAGCTGGCAGATGATGGAAGGAACATCTGTAGTGCTTTAGGGCTGTACCTGTTCTTCTAGGGATCTATTCTAGATCTTGTGTGACCTCCAAGGAAAGAGTCCCTGCTCTGCATGCCAGCATCACACTCATTAACCCACGGCTTTCCATGGCTCTGCAGCTGAGAAGCCCTCATTAGAGCCCAGCCCATCAGCACACAGCCCCTTCCCCCAGGAACAGAGCTCAGCCATGAGATGGTTGTGGCACAGGTCTGGCACTGCCACTCTGCCCTGGCGGCATTTCATGGGGCACTCAGAGCAAGGACAGTCCTTGGTGGTGAAGGGCACGTGCACCAGGTTCTACATGACCAGCCACCTTGCTCCAGGCTGTCCAGCAACCTGGAAACAATTTCCAAAACTCTGTCCAAGCCGTTCAGAGATTGGAAAGTGGAGATGGGGAAGGAACAGCCCAGCTGTGCCTGGATGGAATCTGCAAGTCCAGCAAAAAGCTGCACCCACACCAACTCAGCCCCCAAGCAGGCTGGTGCAAGCAGTTCTGCAAACATCAGCCCTAAGAAACCATCCACAGGCGCTGGAAAACCCCGAGATACATTGAAGAAGGAAACACCGTAACTTCAGGGGCTCTTTTCATTAGTTTTCTGGCTTTGTGTAGTACCTCCAGGATGTGTTTCTCCTGTGCACTGCAAAACCAAGCAGAGACTGCGCACCCAAAGGCAGGAGCAGGATCTCCAAGGATGGGGTGGTTTTGTTTGGTTTTTTTCCCAAAGTCCAAGGAAACAGTTTGAAAGATACCCATCTCCACGGAGAATTCAAACCCCATGGGGTGACTGTGAGCAGCCATCAGGGAGCTCCCCAGATGGAAAAGGATCCAATTCCCACCAAAATCACTGTGGCAGAGGAGAGGGCAAACATTAACCAAGCAGCACAACCTCCCTGCAGGGTGAGCACAGGCCATGTCAGCATTGGGAGGCAAAACATTTCACAGACGTGGCCAGCACAGTGTTCATGTAACTCTGTGACTTTGCCACACTGAAAGCCCAGGGACAGCTTTCTGGTTGGTCCTGTTTGGGGGGCAGCTGTAAGGACATTGCCCCAGCTGTAGTTGGACCCTTCTGCTCCACCAAGCCAGGAGAACAATGTCCCATCTCCTATTACCTTCCCAAAACCTTGTACTCACCATCTTACGGAATTGCTCCCTTTGCTCTCTGTCTGTTTCACAATGGCCATTGAAATGCATCGTTAAACTAATTACTTGAACAGCCAGTCTCATCTCCTGTCTTTCCCTGTTCTTGCAGCCTCTGACAAAGAAGTTGATGTGTTTGGGGTTATTTTGCTTGGTCCTTATCCTGGAGAAGAGGCTTTTTCTTGTATTGAAGGAAAAAGGGAGAGAAAATGGAGGGAGGAGAGGGAGGAAAATGAGAGAAAGAAAGAAAACTTGGGATGCATGCTGGCAAAAGAGTAGTAAGGGAAGAGTTGTCCTTCTCTTCCAATGAAAATTATTTTTCTTTAAGCTTCTAATCTCAAAACCTTGGGCTAAGTCCCCACCACAGCTCATGAGGGGAATGCTGCTCTGGGTGCACTCAGCACTCGCTCTGTTTTGTGTTTTGGGTTTTTATTGCTTCCAAAAGCTCCTCTTGAAGGGAATCAAAAGGTGGGGCTGGGGCCACACCTGCTTCCTGGCAGGCTGCAGCACTTTTCTGCGATATGGCCAACAAACACATCAGCCCACACCTTGCAGGAGACCCCTGGGAGGGTCCCCAGAGACCCCCCCTGGCCATACCCCAGCTGGCCAGAATAGCCTTGTCCTGCCCCAAACCACCCGTCTCCACGGTCTCCCCACGCACACACTTGGAATCTCAGCTCTGTGTTTGTTCCCTCGCTTCAAGCCGGCAGATTTGGGCATGCCTTTGACAGAGGTTCCCAATTTGGATGTTAAATTTAGACGCGCGCTCGGGCTCTGATTAGAGATACCCGGCTGTTTACCGCCTTTGCGGGGAGCTTGCATCTGCAGCGCTGAGGGCGAAGCCCCCCGAGGCTCTCTGATCCTCGCCTGGTGATTAGGAAAGGAGGCTGAATCACCACATAATGATGCCCTGGTATTTCCCTCAGTCGGGAGCGTGCCCTGCCTTCCACACTCCATCCCACCGTGGGCTTCCTCCAGCTCTGCTGCCTCCCCGTGAGCAGCCAGCTCCAGCAGGGCACCAGAGAGAAGAGGAGCACTCTCAGGAGTGGAGATAAATGGTCCCACGAGGTGGAGAGGCCAGAGGCAAGTGAGGGTGTTCAAGTGTTAAATGCTTGCAGCTGAAGTGTGTATGGTCCTTGCCACAGGTCCCATGGATCGTGCACTAATTACTGACAGCGCAGGGACATGGGGTAGTGCAGCTTAGGAAAGCAGGAGGAATGGTTTTTCTCTTAATCTGCATGAAAAATCTGTTTGATTTCGCCCACTTTCCCACTGGAGCTCCTTGAAATCCATGGCAAGGACCCCTAAGCTTGGCAGTGCTGCCCTTCCTTGGTAGCCACCTGCATCTGGGAATAAGGGCCAGTAAATTGATTTTTTTTGCTGGTTTCATGCTATGCACAGCTTTCAACCCACAGAACAAAGGTCATAGAAACCCACCTCATTTCTTCTGGTTCATTGCTGTCATCTTCCAGGGTCAGTCCCAACAGGATTTTCCCTGGAGCTGAGACAGTTCACCAGATTTCCCCTCTCTTCAGAGCACTGTCCCCTGTTTTTCTGCTAAGCTTCACCATTGGCCTTGGAAACGCCCCAGTCCAACTTCTGGATAATTTTGCATTGTGACTGTGGCATAAATGATTCCAGAAGCAGAGGACAGATCAGGGACAGCACAGTCATCTCCTGGGAGATCTCTCACACTCCAAATTGCACAAAAGCCATGCTAGAGAAAGAGAAACAGGACCCTCAGAGCATGATTGCTTCCCAGTGCAGCGTACCAGAGGAGGAACTGCAGCTGCAGGTCATAGGGGATGAATTCCAGGCCCAGGGTGGGAAGTTGCTGTCAGGGGACACAGATTGTCTGTGATACTGCTCAACTGAGCATGGTCCTGACACAAAGAGAAGCTCTTGAAAAGCTGATGGTGATGCCTCCTGGACAATTCCCCCCCAAGTTTTGACTGTGTCTTTCAAAGTTTCAGATCATTTGCAGAGGAAATGAGGCTTCTGCCTCATGCCCCACATGCATAGTCACTCTCCATCCCTCATCATAACTGCTGAAGCCGTTGATTGCTTTCAGTCCAGCTTGTAATTGAGAGTAAAGCTCTAAGAAATATTGAGGTCACAATAGGTTTTGAAAAATAATTATCTGGACAGAGAAGTAAAACCCTGCTAATACAGAGGGGAAAAGAAACACTGTTAAGTGAAGCCCTTCTTAGATGTCAGGAAATACACAGGGAAGAGGAAGGTTAAGTGCATTCCAGGAGAGATTCAGACGAAAGCTTGCATCTTGTTAAATGCCAGAAAACCCACTCCTTGCTCAAGGTTATCCTCCCATATTGAATTGCTGGTGCCCAGGAAGGCATGTGCTCTGGATCCAGCTTTTCTTGTGGTTGTGGAGTTCATAACGTCTCTGCTTTTGTGGCTTCTCTGATGTCTTATGAGAGATGAGTTCACATTGCCGTTTGAGTACAATTCAATTAAAAAGTCAATTAGCCCAGATACAAAGCGATGGGATTCATTAAGGCTGCTGTTGGTGGAGCAGCCCTGGGTCGGCTGCTGGTTTGTTCTGCTGCACTCTGGGCTGTGTGGAGTGCCCCGCTCCCAGCGCTCGCGGCCCCGCGTGCGCAGCCTGCCCACGTCTCCTCTCCAGGTTCAGCAGTTGAAAGTGCTGCAAGGGAGTAGCTCTAGGCAAGTCCCTACATGCTGCACAGCTCTGGAGAGCTGTTAAGTAACGAGCAACAAGCAGAGCTTTTAGGAGCATGGTTTTCAGCTTCTCAGGAGGAGCCACATGCCTTTCTGGGTCACCCATCTCTGCCCTCCAAGTTTTTCTTTAATTTGAAGGACATTTGGGATTATGTTGTGTTTCCTAGAAGTGAAATGATGGCGTGAAAAGCTGTCAAAACTGAATTGTGTTCATTTCTCTCCGACTTCTGGTAGTTTGACTTCAGCTTCAGAGCATTTGTCTCAAAAAGGAATGGCCACAGAGAGATTTTTTGGATGTTTGGCTTCTATTTACCAAGGAGAAAAGGACTTGAAGCAATTATGAAACATACAGCTTTGTATTTATCAGTAATTAGATAGCTCAGTGAGAGAATATGACACTTAGTTAGGATCTAACAATTTGTTCCTAAAATTCAACTTGACATACAAATTGAACTAGTTCTGGTTCTTAAAGAGATGAGTCTTGAAAAAGTGTCTGGAAAAACAAGTCTTCCCTGTTTAAATTAGGAATGTGCCAAATGACTGGCAGGTACTTGATATATAATTTAAATTTAAAACAGGAAGAAACAGTTCTAGATAAAGATCTCCTAGGATATCTAGGAGAAATATATGCACCTATATTTAGCTTATCCCTGGTTTCAACCCCTAACTGCACACACAGCAGCATGCACTTAGCTTTTGAAAAGAACAGGCCTTGATCCTTTAACAAGCTCTGCAAAGCTCCCTAATAAAGTTACATCCGTGTTAATCACATGTGTGCTGCCCAGTTCCTCCTTTGATACACCTGGTTCACAGAGATAAACCGTGGAGCTGCTGGGGAGCTGTTGGAGAAGGAAGCTGATGGCAGGTGGTCATGGACAGCAGATCCTCCGCAGGAATCCTGACCCTGGGGCTTTGCCATGAGAAGGCAGCAGCCAGAGAGATTACTCAAGGGATGAGGGTGACATGGGCAAAGTGTAGCTGGAAACCTGCTCCTTCAGGAGGCAGCAGGGTCAGGCCTGTGAATTAGAAGAACTTTGAGGTGATTGAGACAGAGCTTGACTAGAAAGTGAGAGAAAGCTGTTGGAAAGGCCACGTCGTGGAACTGCACATTCAGAAGGAATTTTTACAACATGGCCTGTGTTCCCCATCATTGCTGGGGAAGGACAACACATTCTGTAGCACAGGGAGAGAAAAAGGAAGACAACCACAGACAGGCACATAAACCAGTTTATATTTTGACTCTTGAAGATACTTCTCAGTGAGAGAAAACTTAAGATGGAGAAGGGAGGCTGGAGAAACAAAACAAGAGGGAGTTTGGGTTGGGGATGGATAGTGTAGGTATGCTGTTTGACTTAGGAGAAAGCAGAATGAAGGGAGGGCGAGATTGTTCACAGAATAGCAAGTCAGCCCGATCAGAGCATTATGCATGACTTAGCAGATTTTGCCCTCTATAAAGACAGAAACTGAAGCAGAGAAAGTGAAGAAATCTGAGCCTGTGTGGGGGTGTGGGAGAACAGATCTCTCACTGGGACAGAGGGAAGAAGGGCTGAGCTAACAATTTTATCAATAAAGGTCAGGGTAGACAGAGCAGGGAGGCGAGGCTGAGCCCTTGCAGACTTTTATCTGTAGCACACTGACCTTAATGAGAATTACCAATGTTCTTCCTTTGACACCTGCAGGGCTCAAGGAGACACCGCACCATGGAAGTCTCCATCAGGAGTCACTTCCTGAGTGTTGCAGTTTTCCTGATGCATTGTGTGGTCCACAAAGCTAGCTGTGAGAAGGGCAGCACTTCCCCTCTGCACTTCACTCACTTCTTCTACAATGCCACCATCTATGAGAATTCAGCCCCCAAGACCTACGTGGAGAGCTACGCCAAAATGGGTATTTACAAGACAGACCCTGAGTGGGACATCAGGTACAGAATAGCTTCTGGGGACAGCACTGGTCTGTTTAAAACAGAGGAGCACGTGATTGGGGATTTCTGCTTCTTGAGAATAAGAACCAGGAGCAGCAACACAGCACTTTTAAACCGTGAGGTCAAAGACAGTTACATGTTAATAATCAAGGCCACAGAGAGCACCTTTGCTTACGAAGCCTGGGCCAAAGTCTTGATTCATATTCTGGACAGAAATGACTTGAAACCTCTCTTTTCACCCCCCTCCTACAAAGTGTCCATCAGAGAAGACACTCCTCTAAAAACAGTGGTCAGCAGGCTCAGTGCCACTGACGCTGACGCTGGCCAGAACGCTGAGTTCTACTATGAACTCAACACCAAGTCCAACCTATTCAGTGTGCACCCCACCACGGGGGCAGTTATGGTCACAGGCAGGCTGAACAGCACCCATCGAGGCAGGCATAACCTGCAGGTTTTGGCTGTGGACAGAATGAGAAAGATCACGGAGGGGAATGGCTTTGGGAACTTGGCTAGTCTCACCATCCAAGTGGAGCCATCTGCCAGGAAACCCCCCTCTATCTCCTCGGTGAAGGTGACATCACCTGACTCAGACGAAGATTTTATCTATGCAACTCTCTCTGTAGAAAGCGGTGACTCAGAAGCAGGGATTGATTCAGTTGAGTTTGTGGATGGAGATCCGGGAAGACATTTCAAAGCCATCAAATCCTACTTTGGGAGCACTGAGTTCATGATTGTGTCAAACAAAGAGATAAACTGGTTACTTTACCCGTTTGGTTTCAACCTCAGTGTGCAAGCCAAGGACAAGAGCAAGCCACCACTGTTCTCTCCTGTCAGAGTTGTCCACATACCTCCCTCCAAGTATGTTTCTGCCAGGTTTGAGAAAGAAGTGTACCGGGTCCAGCTCAGTGAATTTTCCCCAGCTGGAAGCCAAGTTGTTATGGTGAAGATCACACCAGCTGTCCCAAATCTTAAATACATTTTGAGACCAACTCCTGACAGCACAAGCTTTAAGATCAATCCTCACACTGGACTGATAACTACAGTCAGAGCAATGGACTTCCATGAGCAGTCTAGTTTTGAGCTTGAAGTTACAAGCAGTAACAGTCACACATCTACGACTGTTATTGTTGACATCACTGACTGCAACAATCGCGCTCCAAGTTTCACTCAGTCTTCATACCACGGGGCCTTTGATGAAAATGTTCCTCCTGGCACCAGTGTCTTAACAGTAAGGGCTACAGATGAAGATAAAGGAGACAACGGCTTTGTCACCTACAGCATAGCCAACCAGAAATCAGTTCCCTTTGTCATTGACCCCTATTCTGGTGTCATTTCCACCTCCAAGTCGATGGACTACGAGCTGATGCAGAGATGGTACCACGTGCGAGTGTGGGCGTCAGACTGGGGCTCACCCTTCCGCCATGAGACTGAGGTGTACGTGTCCCTGACGCTGAGCAATGTCAATGACAACGCTCCTGTGTTTGAGAAGGCAAGCTGCAGTGGCACCATCCCACGGGACTTTCCAGTTGGGAGCCCTGTGGCCACGGTCTCTGCAATCGACAGTGATGAGCTGCAGCATATCAAGTACGAAATCAAGTCTGGCAACGACTTACAGCATTTTGAACTGAATCCCATCTCTGGAGTAATATCCCTTAGAATATCTCTGCGAGATCTTCCTTCTGAACAGCCACTTTTCTACTCTTTGAAAATAACTGCAACAGACGGAGAGAACTATGCTTTGCCAACATCTGTAAACATCACTGTGGTCAGCCAAGGCCTCCCTGTCAAAATGCAGTGTGAGGAAACAGGAGTCTTGAAGCAACTGACAGAAACCATCATACACTCCATCGAGTCTCAGTCTCAAGGCCATGGGCAGGATGATGAAACATCTCTGAACTTGCACCTTATAAACCATAATGCTCCTAAGTTTCATGACAGCTTTCCACGATCCATTGATATCATAGAGACTGTTCCCATCAACTCAACTATTGCTGACCTTTCAGCCCTTGATCCTGACACTGGTTTTAATGGAAAATTGGTTTATGTGATCTCAGATGGAAACGATGACAGCTGCTTTACAATTGACCTGGAACTGGGTCTCCTTCAAGTCCTTTCTCCTTTAGATCATGAGCAAACCAGCTTCTACATTCTCAACATTACTGTGTATGACCTTGGCACACCACAAAAATCGTCTTGGAAACTATTGGCTGTGAATGTGTTGGATACCAATGATAATACTCCTAAATTCACTCAAGGTGCCTATTGGGTGGCAATACCAGAACATGTAGCAGCAGGGACAACAATAGCTCAACTGAAAGCAGAAGATGCTGATACAGATGACAATGGGAGAGTGAAATACTCCCTCCTAACCCCCACGGACAAGTTTGCCATTAACAGTGTCACTGGAGAAGTGACAGTTACAGGTGCTCTAGATAGAGAATTGTGGCCTTGCTATGTGCTGAAAATAGAAGCTAGGGACCAGCCCAAAACAGGCTTCCAGCTGTTTTCTGTTACAGACCTCATTGTGACTCTGGAGGATGTAAATGACAACACCCCTCAGTGCCTCCCAGCCCTCAACAGCGTGAAGGTCCCCGAAGACCTGCCCGTGGGGACCATTCTCCTGTTTCTGGAAGCTTTTGACCCTGATGCTGGCTCTGGTGGGGAGGTGAGGTACAGCCTCATTAACAATGAGGAGATGATGTTTCATGTGGATAAGCTGACCGGGGCGCTCCGTTTGGAGAAGGAGCTGGACTATGAGAAGAGGGACTCTTACAATCTAACCGTGCAGGTCAGTGACGGAGGGAAGCCCTTCTCTCGCTCTTCCCTCTGCCACCTGGAAGTGAACGTCATAGATGTCAACGAGAACTTGAACCCACCACGCTTTGCCTCCTTTGTCTTCAAAGGCTGGGTGCAGGAGAACAGCCCTAAGGGCACCTCGGTGATGATGGTCACAGCCAAGGACATCGACAGGGGCAAAGATGGAGAGGTTCAGTATTTCCTCCGAGAAGGCACTGGCCTGTCTGTCTTCCACATTGAAAAGGACACAGGTAAGGACATCTTCAATTAATAGTGTCCCTTGAAGGCTTAAGCTACCTGCTGTGTTTGGCCTGGCTGTTTACAATGTTCTGTGCGTTCAAGCCTTTCTTGATTGTGCAGGGATTTACTAATTTACCCCTGGATCTGGGTAGGAGCAAGCAGGGGTTTTTCTCCTTAAAATAACAGCAAATCACTGTCTGTCCTCCCCCAAAATTCCAAGGTCTTCTCTATCACTTGTATACCAAAAATTAACCTCAGCAAAAACAAGCCCCTCACACATTCTCAGGGTGTGAGAGTTTGTGTGTGCAGCCAAGAGCAGGAAGCAGACTTGAGACTGCTCTGTCATCAAGAACTAAGTGGTCTGAGTTGTTTAAATCCCTCAAAAACACTCCCTGTTCTTTTCCTAGGCACCATACGGACCATAGGATCACTCGACCGAGAGGGAACATCTCACTACTGGCTGACTGTGCTGGCCCTTGACCTGGGAACAATTCCTCTGTCTTCTGTGACTGAAATTTATATTGAAGTCGCTGATACCAATGACAACCCACCTCAGATGTCCAGACCTGTCTTCTATGCCTCTGTGATGGAGAATTCCCCACCAAACACATCGGTCCTTCAGCTTGATGCCTTTGATCCAGACTCCAGCTCAGAGGGAAAACTGACTTTTCACATCCTAACTGGAAATGCTCAAGGACTCTTCACCATTAACCTCATTACAGGTAAGACTGACCCAGCTCAGCATCTGTTTTTGAGGCTTCCAAGTGCCCAGAGGATGTTACATATTCAATATAAACAGCCCACACAGCTGCCTTTGTCACACTTTTCTGCTGCAGCAAAAGTCCCAGTCTCCAAATACACTCTGTGGGGAGTCTGAGGATTGAAACCCTCGACCTGAGGGCTGTGATTTGCATCCAGATGGCTCTTAGAATGACACAAATGTGCTGCTTTCAAAGCCCTGAACAGTTTCTTTTAATCTTTCCCCTTCTAAACAACTGTTGCACAGCCTGAGCCAGGGAACACCCTTCTGGAGGTGACTGTTCCTGACACAGACCCAGGCAGGATTAACAAAAATGAATTCCACTGCACTTAAAGGCTCCACCCATTCTCCAGCACTATTAATGTAGTAAGTGTAGTAAGCCTCTTCTGCCATCTTCCTAGACTATATCTTTCATCTGAGGATTATTTACCAGATCTTCCAGAGCCATCAAAAACCCGCTGATGTTTTGTGTAAACAGCTTCCTCAAACTATCCCAGCGGAGCTGACATTGGGCCAGTCTGGCAGGGAAAACTGTGCCGAGCCCTTCATGCCATCAGCTCCTGGGAGAAGAGGGAAGGGAGGGCACAGAGCCTGAGTATGGGAGAGGATTAATTGCATGACTTTGATCTCCTGGAGATGATAAAAGCAGTTCAGCTACTGCAGCGGGGTGGAAGCTTGCTCTCAGATGAGGAGCTGGATGCATTGAAAAAAGCTAGAGCTGCTCTCAGCTGCATGTTTCCAGTGGTGTGATGGCTCTCTGGCAGTGCTCTACAGCTGGCTAGGAGGGGAATGGAAGAAGGAAATTATTATTATTATGAAATACTAAAATCTTTTTGTCACAAGAACCTCACAGGGTGTATTTACATGGCACTGTATAAATGCACCTGGAGATGTCAGCTAAATGTGCTGCCCACAGCTGTAGCTGTCTGTGCTGCCAGAAGCTTTTTAGCCTGGTCAGGACATTGCTCTGCATCCAACTTTCCCACATAATCCAAACAGCCATGCACAATCCAGCTCCAGGACAGCTTGCACAATGCAGGGTTCTGCAGAAATGTTCATTCAGAAGCCCTGTTGCATAAAACCACTGCCTTTTTGATGGGATGTGGAGCAGGATGGATGTCAGGACACCAAGCTGGCTCCCCTCTTCAGCTGAGCAGCCATGCACCCTGCAGGAAATGCAGCCTTTATGCTGCAGGCAGAGCTTTCAGCCCCATTTGAGTGCAAAGTCACCATCCAAGGCTGTTCCTTAGCAAAATGAGTGACTCTGGCAAAATCCAAATGTTTGCTAATGAGACACCTCACCTCTGAGCCATCCCATTAATCGCCATCTTAGACAAAAAAAGCTCTCTCAGGTATGAGTCATCTCTCCATCTCTGCCTGTACTCAGGTGATTTGCATGAGAAGAGTGATAAGTTTGTCAGTTCTGAAACAAACCCATGGGCTGATCTTATCTCTTGGACAGTTGCTGGAAGTCTCTTCTTTAAACCCTGAGTTTAGAGGTTGTTTAAGGTCCTGCTTCCAAGCCTGATGAGGATTCGGTTATCCATTATTTTACTTGCATGTCACCCAAAAGAACCTATAATTGCCTGTGAACATTGGCATAAACTGAGCAGTTACACTCTCATGTTTACAGCATCTAAAGAGAAGTCATTTGCTGCTGCTGCCAGAAGGAATATCACAGCCTGTCTAACGTTCAGGGCCCTAGGCAGCCTTTTGGAAACCCAATAGTATTTTCATTCTGCAGGTTAGTTGCTCCATTAAGTAGAATAAAACAATAATCTTTGGTCTCAGCTTGGTAGTGCAGTGCTGGAAGATGAGCTGCTGTCATCCCCATTAGTGCAGGATTGTATTAAAAAAAAAGAGTTATCCCACTGCAGGGCAGAAGACTGTGATCAAGACATCTCCTTTTCACCTATCCCACATGGTCATTGTCAGAGAGATAAGTCACACTGGCACTGAAATAATCCCGGACACAGGAGGGCCAGAGGTCAGCCTGGGTCTCTCCTAGGTTGGACATTTCTGGTAGTGGCCTCTAGGCAAAGGCAGAGGAGGAGGAGGAAGCTCGTTCTCATCCTGTGTCTTAATAGGAATGAAGGTCCTGATGTGCTGCTGCAACAGGTGTATCTACACCCAGAATAACCCTGCAGAATAGCCCTGGAAAGTCATTTAGAGCAGAGTGACACACTATTGCAAGTAACCTAATTCGGGTCCTGGTTGTGTGTTTGATTCAGTGCCTTGACATGGCATGGATTGACCAGTGGAGACATAACCAGCAAGGCCCCTTGACTTCTCCTGAAGTCTTACAGGGGAGCCAGGAGCAGCCATGATAACTGTCCTGGGCTTCTCCAGCATTCCCAAACTACCACAGAAAGGCTATAAGATCTCCAAGCTCTCAGTTCTCTAAAGAGGGTGGAGAAAAAAGGAGGAAAATACATGAAAGGCTAATGAGAAGAGGGAACAAAACTGTGCACCAAGATGAAAGCTCTGTGCCATGGGCGATGGAATCTCTCCAGCCCAGCCTGGCAGCTGGTGTGGAGCAGTGTTTGTGGGAGACATGGAGAGATGGGCAGACAGCAGGGCTTGGGGTATTCTTCTGCTGGAAAAGTTTTCACCTTGCTGTGTTCAGGATTTGATGTGAAGGGGGTTTGAGTCCAGACAGGACCAGGAGGAAGTGGGAGGCTGTGGCAGGAGGAGTCAGGACAAAGCCATTCATCCTGCTGAAAGGCTCTTTGGAGAATCCTCTTACTTTGGATCATTTGTCTCCAGCTCTTATCTAGTGCTTGTTCTTCTGGTGTCTCTCCTGCTGTGACAGTATCCATTGGCTTCCCCAGGATGCCTGTGGTTCCCTGCAAGGAAAGACTTCTCTACAAGGAAGGACATCCTGCTCTTTAGGCCCGAGAGATGGTTGCATGGCTGCTCCCCAAAATCAACCTAACACACAGCTGAGCAAGGAGTGGTGCACAGTGGGGTCAGAACAAGAGTTGGGGTGGTAAGAGAAGAAGGAAACAAAGTAAGACAAGAGAAAGAGTAAGAGTAAGACAAGAGTAAGAGGGTTTTAGGAGGACAACCTCTTCCCTTCTCAAGCTCTTGTGAAACCCTCAGTGCCTGCAAACCTGATTTTGGCTATTTTAACTATCTTAGATTTTCCCCCCTGCAGCAAGGGCAGGGGGCCAGCAACCTCCACCCCAGCCCTGTTCTTGCCAGCAGAAGTTATTATTATTTTTTGTTCCCTGACAACAGTGCCCTGGTAATTCTGGTGCTCTTGTTCCAACATGACCAGCCTTCCTCTCTGCCCTTTGCAGGCAGCAAGCAGGAGAGAGGCAGACAATGCTTTCTCCTTGCTGTGTGTGGACAGGCTGCTGGAGCACAGTCTATGTCTCCCTGCATGCAGGCAACAGAAGGCATTGTTCCTGGACCTTCCCTGAATGCAGAGCTTGGCTAATTAGCCAGGTGCAATTAAGACCTTTGACAGTGTTGTTCAGTCTCTGTAGGATTCAGCAGAAACCATCAGAGCTTCATGCAAGAACACAAATAAAGGACACCCACTCAACTCCATCACACGTCCCATGGGACAGGCTGGATGGGGTTTTCCAGGAGGGCAGGGTACTGATAACTCACACACACGCACACGCACACACAAAACACTCATTAAAACAAAGCATGCACTTCCCAGGCCTTGTAGGGGACAGCAGAAAGAACCAAGGAACTGTGTCCCCAGGCCACAAAAACTGATGGCAGTTCCCCTTTAATAACAGCCTCCAATTGCATTTTAGCCCTCTGGCCTCACAGGGTGTATAACCAAGCAGCAACAAATGAAACTGTGCATTAATTCCAGCCAGCTTCTCTCAGGAGCCGGGTCAGTGTCCATCTCCCAGCTCCGGGCGCTCCGTGGCCGTGTGAACACTGCTGTCAGTGTGTGCATCTCAGCACCGCCCAGCACCGCGGCTCCAAACGGGAATTAGGGTGATTAACCCTAATTAATTAACCACAAGGCCTTTCAGATCCCAGGGCAGAGTGGTAACTGGCTCCAGAGGGGGGAACCAGGAGCAGTGGTTGGGCATAGAGTAAGGGACAGAGTTTGCCTGGGGTCAGGAGGAGAAGTCAACTCTTTGCCTTGTGGCTCAGCAGATGTGAAGATAAACCAAAAAACTTCCAGCTGGTGAGACTCCCAGCTGGGATACAGCACAGGTTATGTGATAGAGAGCAGAGTCAGCTCTTACTCCCCGGGAGATACGAGCATCTTCAGTGATACAGACATTCTAGAGTGCCATTAAATTCCAGTTCATCTGCCTTCACAACAGTCCTCCTTCTCCAGCACTAGAAAGCTGAGCTATGATCCTGCTTTCTTTCATTTTTTTCATTGAGTCACGGAAGAATTTCAGGGTGTGGCCAAGCAAATCCAGATAGTTACTTTGGAGTGGTTGAGTTCCCTTCCATCAGCTGGCATGCAGTAATCCACTACAAGCAAGGTGTTAGTCTGCTGCAGCTGGATTTTGGAATCTGATAAACCAGAAGCATCATCAGCGTGTACATGGGTGTCTGTTTTCAATATCTGTGTGTCCTGTGGGCTTTTTAGGCCAAAATTATGAAGCATTCCCTGAAGTAGCTGGAGTTCTGGGCTCAGTAGCCAACTTGTAGGTAGTGAGGACAGGAACATCACAGATCTCAGTGAGCTGCTGCTGCAATTCCTTCTCCAGGCCCCCTTTAGGAGAGCATTTCCATGAGTTTTGCTGCTAATGGAGCCATACAAGCTCTCACTAACCTGGGAAAGTTTTAAAAGCTCCTCAGCCAGCGGGCTCTCTGCTGAGTCCTCTTCACCTGCTGAGATGTTAAAAGGATGATTAGGAAGAGAAAAAAAACCACTATGACAGACAAGCAAACACAATTTTTCAAGCCATCCTGTCGTAACACATTAAGGAGTGTTGATTTATGATTGTAAAGGCATCAAATAAATGTTTAGCACCATAGCTGGTGCCAAATGTGAATAATCCCAGGGAACAAGTGGAAACTGTGAACAAGAGTCACGTTCCAAGCAGCTGCTCCTTGCTCCCTCCTTCAGCTGCCTCGTGTTTCCTGCAGCCATTTGAAATTTTCTCCTGCCTGTCATGCTCAGACAGACATACACAAAAACTATGGTACACCTGAAGACAGCACTATTAATTAAAGCTGTCTGGTTTTGCACCAGAAATGAGAGTTGAGATGGGTTCATGCAGCTGGCGTGTACAGGTCTTTCAGGGCACACAAGTGCACGTGCTCACACCACTGCACACGCACGTGGCATCCCGTGCAAAGCATTTCCCAGGGTAGCATGAATGAACCTCTGTCAGTGCTTGCTGTGCTCAGGAAAATTCAGCCTGCCTTTTGTTGGTGTGAAGAAGAAGAACTTCCTTTCACAGGGAAGAGAGAGACCTTGATAACTAGGAGTGGACAAAAACACTCACATGTGTCAGCCTTGATGACTTTCAGGAGGTCAAATATTACATATACAATTTCCATTGTTGGTAAAGCAGTTGTAAAATGATCTTGAGATGCTTTTCCCCAAAAGTGAAGCGTCAAGGCACTCAGCAAGGACTGTTATGAAACCAGACATGGAAACAGAAGCCTCAACTCCATCCTTTCCACTTGCATCTACTCAGCTTAGTCAGTGACAGGCCCAAAAGGGACAATTATGATTATTTTGTTTCAACTCTTGTTTATTATAGCGAAAATTTTTCTCTCCTGCATCCAGCCTATTCCCTGTGGTTAAACTACTGTGTATTTTTCAGAAATCCCTCAAATCTTGCAATTTTTGGAGGACTCACCCTGTGTCTCAGCAAGGCTTAAATAACATACCAACATTATTTTTGACTGTACCTTATTTTTAGCCTGAATGCATTTGTTCTAGCAGTTGAGTAGAGGGTATTTCCCAAGACAGAAGACAAACTTTTGTCAAAACACTGTAAATTACAAAGAGCAGGGTTCAGCAGAGGAAAAACAGGAGTAGAGACTTGTTAAGAGACTTGTTAAGAGGCCAGACTTGTGCCAGCACATGCAGAATGTTTCTTACTTAGAGGCATAAGAAAAGTTTTGTTTTCATGGTCCTGCAGCTTTTCTCACCTAATGCCTTGCCAACCCTCAACTGGTGCAGGCATCTGGTAGGTGTTCCCCCTCCTCCGTGGTCTCTGTGATCAGAGAGCAGCAGCAACACCTCCACAGAGGTGTTCAGGCTGGGAGGGGATGGGTTACCCTCTGGGGGTATCTGTCTTTCTCCTCTGATCACAAAGGGAGCCTGAAACAGGACAGGTGGGCAGGCTGATTTTGGGCATTCAGGGATCTGATCAGCCCTGGCTTTTCTTGCATGCTGAGTCTTGGAGCTCAAAGGGTTTCTTTCTTGGCAGGTCTGATTTCCACGACTTCACGGCAGCTGGATCGAGAATACAAGGCTGAACATATCCTAGAGGTGGGTAATGATGATTGTAATTAGCTTTATTTACCTACAAGTGTATTAAGTCCTCAAAGGGCTTTCCTTGCAAGTTGGAGCACAGAGAAAGAATCTCGTCCCATCAGCTCCCAACTGCTGGGAAACTTAATTAAATGGTGTGTGTTAACCCAAGAGACAGCTGCAGCAGTACTGCAGGGTTTATTATTTTCTTGCTGAGGACTGGAGCAAAAGTTCTGTTCTGGAAGCTGTGGGAATGCAGGAAGAGGACTGGAAGTGTCCTCTAGCAGGATAGTTTCTACATCATGGGGGAAAGAACAAGCCAGAGAAATCCACCCTCATTTATCTCATGGTATCAGATATTGCTGTGTAGCTTTGCTCACCAGCCCCCATCCCCAGCTGCTCACAGCTATGACTATTCCCATCAGAGGCATCTGGAGGTTTTTCAGTCTATCGAGGTCTATCATTTCTGTCTGCAGTGCAACATGCTGGGAGCGTGCCCAGGCAGGGCAGGGTGAGGATGGCTGGTACCTGGCCAAGCCATTGCAGTACAGATGTTTTCAGATGTGTGATCTCTAATGACCAGCCTGACCCTCCCCTGCATGGACAGGCCCTGCACACTGCCAGCTGCAGCCAGCAGGCTTTGCCCTGCAGAGGGGAGCAGTGCCTTTGAAAATGCTGAGATACAAATGCAGACCCACCCAAAACCCCCTGGCTGAGTCCTTGCCCACCAGGATGGAGGCTGGCTGGTCACACTCTAGGTTACCCAAGAGCCCTGTCACCTCCTCCCTTTCCCTGCTGACAGGTGGCTGTCTCTGACAACGGAGAGCCAGCCCTGAAGTCCACCAGCAGAGTCGTGATCCAGGTCCTGGATGCCAACGACAGCCCTCCCAGTTTCCCCCACAAGCTGTTCATGGTGCAGCTCCCCGAGAGGGAGGCCTCGGAGACGCCGCTGCCCGTGTACAGGCTGATCGCTTCCGACCGCGACCAGGGCCAGAACAGCCAGATCACCTACACCATCGAGGAGGAGGAGGAGGGCGTCTTCACCATCAACCCCACAACTGGCACGGTCTTCTCCAGGAAAGCTTTTCCTGCCTCTGAATACAACATACTCACGGTGAGAGGAGAGGGAAACAAAGAGCTGGTGGGGGGAGAGACAGGTGGGGAGGGAAAGAGAGAAAAGGGTTCAGAAACAGAAAAGGTGAAAGAGATTAAGAGAGTGCAGCAGTGAAAGTATAAGGCAAATTGTTAAGAAGGAGAGAAAGTGGGAGGGAATGATGGGAAGTGCAGAAGGTAGGAAGCTATTAAAAATGGACAATAAATTTAAAATTCACTGTCCAGCCTACCTTCAGAGGGGAATAAAGTGATCCATGATCCCATATGGATGTGGACCCAAACCTGAACAGTCTCTGTGTTCCATCATGCCTCTATATGGCATCCTGATCAGGCCGTGGAGTTTGGATGTGGGTTCAAAGCCTTCCCACAGTCTGTGGATTCTTGCCACAAGGCTTGTGATCCAGGTCTCTGCTATGGATAGGGCTTTGCAAATCTACTTGATGATAAAGAGGAATTTGGGTTGCGTGGCTCTGCCTTGGAAGCAGCCAGAGCATGGGCCACTGGCTCAGGGTCTGTTTCATGGGATTTTGGGCACACTGGTAGCTGAAACTCCCAGTGGATGGGAGAAGGAGCTATCCATGGAGCTCCCATGAGCTAACTCATCTTTCTCCCTGGGTGCATGTGCCTTCCTGCGCAGGTGAAGGCCACAGACGGCGGCAGCCCCCCGCTCTCCTCCCACGTGAGGCTCCACATCAGCTGGGTCGCCCGGCCCGGCCCTTCCTCAGAGCCTCTGG
This sequence comes from Passer domesticus, assembly GCF_036417665.1. Classification (NCBI taxonomy): domain Eukaryota; kingdom Metazoa; phylum Chordata; class Aves; order Passeriformes; family Passeridae; genus Passer; species Passer domesticus. The sequence goes on from NC_087486.1 coordinate 6,223,072, forward strand.
CTTTTGATGAACCCCACTTCAACTTCGCCGTGATGGAGACGGATCCTGTGAACCACATGGTGGGAGTGATCAGCATCGAGATGGGCCCCAGCCAAGTGTGGTTTAATATCACAGGTGAGGCACAGGAATCAGAGCAGGGCAGCAGTGTCTGTGAGCATTTGCTCTGGCTCCCTTGGCTTTCAGCGCTCGCATGCCTGAGCTAATGGAATTGTTTGCTTTAGGTGTAGGTGAGCTAAGGGGAAAGCTTTCTCACAGGCAGCCGGAGGTTTAAACAGCCATTAGACAAAGCTGCCCATCCAAGGCCTCTGGTGCCAAGTGCAATTACCCAACACGCATTTTTAATGACAATCTGGAACTTGCCTGTGTTTGAGGTGTTCTCTGATGTCGCATGAAAGGCAGGGCATGCCAGTGCCAGCTCCTCCTGGGAATCAAGTGACACTGCTGGTTTTGTTAAAACTGCCTGCAAGGATCCAGGTGTGTGGCTGAGTGTTACAGATACCCCCCGAATCTCCCTCCATGCTGAGTCTTGAGCAGGGAACTGGGAAGGAAGCATTCCTCAAAGACTTGGTCTGCCCTGACTTGTGGGGCTCTCCCTTCCTCCTTGCCACATCCCAGGGGTGATTTAGACACGGAATGTGGAACTCTAGGGCCTCCTTTAAGACACGGGATTCACAGGGGATGTGGGCTGTCACCCCAGGGGACTCTCCAGGCAGCGTGTGCAGAACTGGTCCTACCAACAAGGGCCAATTGTGCTCCTGTAATTTGATGTTTTGAAGTGGTGCCCCAATCTTGCACAGCCTTTCCTGGTACTGCCTGCAGGGCCTGCCCTTGTCAGACAAAGCCTTAATTGGGCAAGTGAATAGTTTTTCCCCTTACTGTGTTAGGGGATAATGGTGTATAAATACAATTAACCAACAAGAGATACAGCACTACAAGGAGAAAGACAATATCAGTGCAAGGTTTATCTGGTATTAGTAGTGTCTGCTTGGGTCTGCAGAATTAACACTGTTCCTCTGACAGTTATCCCATCATTTCCCTGCTGAGTGCTGGAGCATAGCTTGACCTCATCTTTCCCAGTTCCTAGAGTTCCAAGTGATGCTGAAGGCTCTCTTGGTTTCTGTCCTGGTGAAAAAGGACAGGATTTTATTTTCCCTGCAAAGGGAGGAAAGCATAATGGTAGCTGGCAACCAAGGGGGTGATGCAGAGATCCAGGATCCTTCAGTACCTCATTCAAAGTTTCACTTTCCCCAGACCACAAACACTCTGTCACTGGGATTGATGGAGTCTGCAAAAACTCTGACAAACAGCATTGCTCTTCATCTCTTTCCTTTCCTGGGCTTCTTCTTTCCATTTGGCACTGTGCACAGGGAGCTCTTCTATCTTTTCTCAGGGAAGGACATCCATGGGTCTCTCTCCTTCTGTCTCTGCTTCTTTGTGTCTCCTTCCCAGCAGGAGAGCAGTGTCCAGATGGCTGGTGAGCACTGCATTCCTCCAGCAAGGGAAGATACATAATTTTACAACCAGCAAAGATTTTACCAGCTGGTAATTGAATAAAGCAAAATCCAGAGCATCCAGTGGCCAGGAAGGAAGAAGTTGAGACCTGAGATAAATTACAGGAAACTGTTTCAGCTTCTCCATATCTCAGAGCAGCTTTGCAGGGTGTAATGTGCAAGAGGGGCCCAACAGGCCCCAGCAAGCGAGGCATGAGAAAGGAGCTGCCATGCCAGGGCTGAGCAGCAGTAGGGTGAGGGACAGCCTTCTGCTGCTGAGCTGCTCAGGCCTGCTGTTCCTGGCAATCCTCAGCCATCTGGGTTGGAGGCACCAGGCTCTGCTCTCCCTGGAAGCACCGTCTGCCTCCCCAACTGTTGGAGTGTTGGGAGTTCAGGTAGCTCACAGGCTGACAAGGACCATTGCTGATATGCCCACAGTGTGACCTTGAATCAGAAGCCAGCAAGAGCCCTGTTCTACCCAGCAGGTCCCTGGTCCATGCTGAGCCCGTGATGGTGCATGGCTGGAAACCTTGTGCAAACAAATCAATGCTCAGATGGGCCTGGTGCCAATCTAGCCAGGACATCACATGCATAAGTGCATCCTTTCCCCTTCTCGCCTCCTTGTCTTCTCTCGTTCCCCTCATCTTCCTTTTCACACTCCTTTGTCACCATCTGTGACTATCCCTTTGTCCAGCTTTGCCTTGTCCTCCCCATCTCCTGGGTGCATCTATCTATCACATGTTGTTTTGAGTTTCCAAATTTGGGAGAAGCCTTACTGTGGCACTATCCTAATCTAGCTGACTGTAACTGCCCTCCTGTTTCCCTGTCTCCCCCACGTCCCAGGTGGTGATGATGACATGGATTTTGACATTGAAAAGAGTACAGGCAGCATGGTCATTGCAAGACCCCTGGATGCAAGGAAGAAGTCAAGCTATAACCTCACAGTAGAAGTCACTGATGGGTCCAGTACGATCAAAACCCAGGTAATGCTTTTTCTTTAGTGGAGACCCTGTTGAGAGGGAGCATATGCCAAAGGGAACCTTTCCTCTGGGTCTGCTGAGCTCTGGATCAGGTGCCAGGCACAGGAATGTCCTTACACTGTGATCCTCCATTACACAGAGACAGTGTAATGGAAGATACTCCAGTACAAAGATCTTAAACCAAGCTAAGATTGTTTTTGTGTTGGTGGAAACACAGCTGGTCTAGGAGAGTTTGGGTCTTTCCTGTTGACCCCAGGCAGCCCACAGGGACACATCCACATCACCAGCCAAGCTGGGGTGGCAGTTCCCACCCTCAGACCTCAACTTGGTCTCAGCTGCTCAGGCTGAGTTGCAGCACTTCTGGGTCAACATCTTAAGGGAGGTTGGGTCAGGCTTGGGTCTGTGTTCCCATGGCAGGGGGTGTTCCTGGGATATGCTAGCCCAGGTACAGCACAATCCATCTGCAAGAGGTGAGGTCAGGCCCAGGGAGTGAGTGGGGCAGCTGCAGAGATGCTGTGTGCTCTGAGTTCTCACATAAAGTAAGAGCTGGTAAAAGGAGGCGCTTTACTCTCAGGCATGTTCCTGAGCCCCAGCTAAAATCACGAGATTTTGCCCATCTTTGCTACCCTGAGGAGGGTTGTTCAGGGCATGATCTTTCACTAGTCATTCTCTCCATGCATAAGAAGCAGCCAAATATCCAGCCCTCAATGCACAGGAAGACCTAGGATGTGAGTCACCTGTCAGTAATGCTTATCATGGGAAATTCACTGTGGGGGATGATGAGTGAGGAGCTCCACCATTCCTGTGGAACGTGATGCTAATGGATGGCCACATGTCTCAACTATCTTCAAGTATTGTTCCAAATAAACAAACAAAGCCCCACCTTGCCTAGTGTGCATTCCCTGCCACCTTGCATCTCATCCCTTCGTTTATTTTGGCACTCAAGGCCGCTAGCAGATGTCAAGAAACCTGCTCATGTAAAACCCCCATGGCATGCTCAGGTTTGCTAAAGGAAGCAAATTATTACACTTGGTTGAGGCTTCCTAAAATGCAGGAGGCACATCAGTAGGAGGGTCAGGACAGCCAGGGTAGGAGACCACACAGGAGAATGCAGTGACTTCCCCAGCAGGATTCAGGATTCCCAGCATGTGCTGTTCAATACAGAGAGGAAAACTTGGCTGAAAAGGGTAGAACAGAAATTTTGTTTCTCCACACACTTGCTTCTCTTGAGATAGGCCAGACCCTCTCTTCTTTAACCAAACATCCCCTTCTCTCAGCTTTCTGTTGAGTAAATAATGGGGGTTGCTGTGTAGGCACCAGCCAGCAGCAAAGCTGGCACCACAGCTGAGCCACTGCTGCTTTCCATGGCAGGCTCTGACTGTTTCCCCACGTGCCAAGTGCAGGCACGTTCACTCTGAATGCCTTGCCAGACTGGAGAGATTTTGAAAAAGGAGAGGAAGCAAACTGAAAAACACAAAAGGGGAAGGCACAGCAGGTGTTCCTTGGGATGAAGGACAAAGGTTCTCCTGGTCATCACAGATGGCAAAGCTCCAAGAGTTGGAAAACTGTGATGGTTGTGGAACCCAAGAAGCACCCAGTGTCAGCACCCAAAAAGACTTGGTAGCTGAGATTTTACATGGCTGCATGCCCACTTGCTGCCCTCACTGTGCTGTCTTGCCCACAGGCATTTATCCACGTGATTGACATCAACCAGCACCGTCCCCAGTTTCTTCAGAGCCATTACGAGGTGAGGATTCCTGAAGATACCCCCTCAGGGAGAGAAATCCTCCGAGTCAGTGCAACAGACAAGGACAAAGGAAAGGGGCTGATCTACACCATCCATGGCAGTGTGGACCCCAAAAGCACAAGACTTTTCCAGCTGGATCCAGGCAGTGGAGCCCTCACAACAGCAGAAGGCTTCAGTTCCCAGCCCATGCCTCAGCACACCCTCACAGTGATGGTGAGTCCTGACCAAGCCCTGCTGAGTCCACCAGTTTGTCCAGGATATATGGGTCACGGGAGAAATTAAAAGTGGCTCTAGTCTTTGAGGGAGGATTTGTCTGGAACAATGGGGAAGAGGAAAGGAGGGTGTTAACTTTTACTATACAGCTAAATGTAGTTAACACCCTGCATTCCTCTAACCACCTTCTTAGGAGGGCCACTGGATTCTTACAAAAGAAAACACAGTGTGTAATAGTTAATGTTTGGTTTCAAATTCAAGGCTGAGCTTTGGTGCTGAAACTTCCAGGCTCTTTCCCAGACAAGGGGTTGGTACCATTGTAAAACACCCACTGCTGTCAGAGTGCTGGTGAGTTACCTGGAAGATGGTGCAGGCAAGACTGGCTTGTCCCTGGGTGTGACTGTTCCTGCTCTCTCTCTGCTGTTCAGGTACGAGACCAGGAGGTCCCCATCAAGCGGAACTTTGTCCGAGTCATCGTCCACGTGGACAGCTGCAACCTGCACCCTCCCCAGTTCAGCAGCATCCATTACGAAGCAGAAGTGCTGGACTCAGCAGTGGTGGGCACAGAGGTCATACAAGTCAGAGCCCTTGATCAGGACCAGGGAGCTAATGCTGAAATCCACTACTCCCTTCAAGCAGGTGAGAGCCATGCATCTTGTTGCAAAAAATCCAGAGTGAGTAGGTAATGTCCATATTATGGAATATTAGCATCTTTTCTTAAGAAGACGGCTTAATGTTGAGTCACTGGTCCAAGAAAAATAGTGACTGGACGAGTTAGAACAGCCTAAAATCTGCTCCTCTTTGTCCATGGGAACTGTTCAGTTGTTAGGCAAAAGTACTCCCAATTCCCACAGGAGAATCATCATTCCACTATTTCTACCAAGAAACGCATCCTCAAGGAATGGTGAGAACCCTCTCAGCATTGACTGGTGGTGGTTTTGAGTCATTCATGCTCAATGGGCAAATATTTTATCATTCACTATAAAGGTTAAAACTGAAGTATTTATGTCTGTGCCACACGGCCTATTTAGCCTGTAAACTCTTTGCAGGAGACAAGCCATCCTTTGCTCCATCTTTCTCACTGCAATTTAGATCAAGGACTGAGGAATTTAATTGCTCCTGAAGTATTGGTAATTACAAGCATGACAGGGCTTGAAAGAACTAGTACTGTCTGTGCTACCATGTTCTGCACACGAGGCAAAAGCTTCAAGCACATGCTCTGCCACCACTAAATATGCCTAAATTAGAAGGGTGTTTATCTCCAATTTACATTTTGATTGATTCAAATGTTAGCTCACAGATCTCAATGGGTTTGTTGTTCTTACAATTAAAATTATTTAGAAATGAATTAATTTCTCCCAGTAAAAGAAACAGATGTTAATCAGGTCTGCAATCAGGAGAATCTATGAAAAAGAATTTCAGAAAATGAAGACCAATAAGGTGTCTGCATTCTTCACTCTGTAATTTCTCTTCTTGCAGGTAATGGGGAAGGCTTCTTTAGCATCGACCTGTATTCTGGAATTGTTACAGTTGCCCAGAAACTGGACCCATCCAGGCAGGAACGATTTACTCTTATTGTAAAGGCAGAAGATCAGGGATTTCCTCAGCTTAAAGATTCTGCTACAGTACATGTCCACATTAGACCCTCGGATCGAACCCCTCCAAAATTTCCAGAGGCTGAATACATCACAGAAATCAGTGAATCCACTGCTATTGGCTCTCCTCTGATCCAGGTTACAGCCACAAGCTTGTCACCAGTCAGCTATGAAATAAAAGATGGAAATGGAGATGGAGTGTTCTCCATGAACTATCAGTCAGGCCTTATTTCCACTCAGAAGAGCTTAGATTTTGAACAGGTGTCTTTTTACCAGTTGAAAGTCCGTGGTACCAACATGGCTGGAGCATTTATGGACGCAGTGGTGCTCATCTATGTCATAGATGAGAATGACAATGTGCCTGTCTTCGTTAAGCCTTCCTTCGTTGGCTGGATCATGGAGAATGCCCCATCACAAAGCATGGTTCTGGATGAAAGCAATGCTCCCCTCGTCACCTATGCAACAGATGCTGATCAAGACTCCAATGCTTTGCTGATCTATGAGATTTTGGAACCAGAGGCACTGAAATACTTCACTGTGGATCCCAGCACAGGAACACTGACCAGTCGTGGTGATATAGACTATGAGCTCACACCAGTTTTCCACTTCAGTGTACATGTGCACGACAGTGGAAGTCCCAGCTTGTTCGCATCCAAGCCTGCCAAGGTCACAATCCACGTAAAAGATGTCAATGATTCACCTCCAGTCTTTCTCAAAAACACTTATGACATTTCTGCCTTGCTGCCTGCCCACCCAGGGATGGAGCTTTTGTCAGTGCAGGCGAAAGATGCAGACTCGGAGGTGACCTACAGCATAGTGGAAGGGAACCTTGACAATGCTTTCCATATCCATCCACTCACAGGTCTCATCTCCATTCTTAACACAACTGGCCTGAAAAGCTACCAGGAGCTCACAGTCAGAGCTGGTGATGGCTTGTATAAGAGCACTGCTCTGGTTAAGCTAAATTTAACTCGGGCACAAGGTACCAGCTTGAAATTTGATCAAGACGTATATACAGCAACTGTGATGGAGAACTCTACAGATGAGAAGACTCTAACCATTCTTGGGGTCAAAGGGTATCAGCTAAATGAACCCCTTTCCTACTCACTTTTGAATGAAAAGGAAAGGTTCAAAATGATCCAAGCCTCTGGAGTTCTTCAGACCAAGGGTGTGAAATTTGACCGCGAAATGCAAGACATGCACGAGGTAGCTGTGGAAGTGAAGGACAACAGGAAGCCACCAAGAGTGTCCCAAACCACAGTCAGAGTTTATGTAGAGGATGTCAATGACAACCCCCCACAGTTTGAGAATGTGCCATACTACGCCTCGGTGCAGGATGGCACAGAGCCAGGGGATGTCCTTTTTCAGGTATCAGCAACAGACAAAGACATAGGGGATAATGGAGCTGTTACCTACTCATTTGCAGAGGAATACAAATACTTTTGGATTGACCCTCACCTTGGAGACATCTCCCTTAAGAGGCCTCTTGATTATCAAGCGTTAAATAAATACAACCTCCGTGTCATTGCTAAGGACAAAGGAGAGCCTCCTCTGCACGCTGAAGAGGAGGTTGTGATCAGTGTGAGGAACAGATCCAACCCTCTGTTCCAGAGTTTGTACTACCGAGTGAAAGTGCCAGAAAACGTCCCCCCATACACATCCATCCTCCACATCCAGGCCCGCAGCCCTGAAGGCTTGCGCCTCATCTACAACATTGTGGAAGAAGATTCCCTGAAACTCTTCAACACCGACTTCAAAACTGGTGTCCTCACTGTCACAGGGCAGCTGGACTATGAGCTAGAGACAAAACACACGTTCACTGTTAGAGCCACAGACACAGCACTTGGATCCTTCTCGGAAGCCAGAGTAGAGGTGGAGGTGGAGGACATTAATGACAACCCTCCCGTATTTTCTCAGATCATTTACACAGCATCTGTATCGGAGAGTTTGCCGCCACAGACCCCTGTTGTCCAGCTCTTTGCCTCTGATAAGGATTCAGGCAGAAACAAAGTGGTCTCCTATCAGATCATGGATGATGGTTCAGAGGCTGCCAAGTTCTTTAATATTGATGCCAGCACAGGGCAGATAACAACAGCTCAAGCGCTTGATTATGAAACAAATCAGCAGTTCCGCATGAAAGTCAGAGCTGCAGATCACGGGGTGCCTCCACTCAGTAGCGATGCCCTGGTAATTGTAGATGTGACAGACATCAATGACAATCCCCCTGAGTTCAGCCAGCTTCAGTATGAAGCCAAGGTCAGTGAAATGGCTACGTGTGGGCACATCGTGATCAAAGTCCAGGCCCTGGACCCCGACAGTGGAGACACCACCCGGCTGGAGTACGTGATCCTCTCGGGTAATGACAACAGGCATTTTGCCATCAACAGCACTTCTGGGATAATATCCATGTTCAACCGCTGCAAAAAGGACTTGGAGCCATCTTACAACCTCAGAGTTTCTGCTTCAGATGGAGTTTTCAAGAGCACTGTGCCTGTGTATATCAACACCACAAATGCCAACAAATACAGCCCCTCTTTCCAGCAGAATGTGTACGAGGCAGAGCTGGCAGAAAATGCTGAGATAGGAACCAGAGTGATTGAGCTGCTGGCTATTGACCCAGATGGTGGCCCATATGGCACCATAGACTACACCATCATAAATAAACTCGCCCATGAGAAGTTCTCCATAGACAATAAAGGCTGTATTTCCACACTGCAAAAACTGGACAGGGAAAATTCCACAGAGAGGGTCATTGCCATTAAAGTCATGGCCAAGGATGGGGGTGGGAAGGTGGCCTTCTGCACTGTCAAAATAATCCTTACAGATGAGAATGACAACCCACCCCTGTTCAAAGCCTCTGAATACACACTGTCCATCCAGTCCAATGTCAGCAAGGGCTCCCCTGTCATCCAGGTACTGGCTTACGATGCTGATGAAGGTGCAAATGCAGATGTCATTTATTCTGTTGACTCTGTGGAAGATGTGGCAGAAGATCTTGTGGAGATCAATGCTGCCACTGGGGTTGTTAAGGTCAAGGAGAGTCTTATTGGTTTAGAAAACAGAGCCTTTAACTTCAAGGTGAAGGCTGAAGATGGCAGACCCCCTCACTGGAACTCCCTTGTTCCAGTGAATCTCCAGATTGTCCCTAGGGAGGTGACATTGCCAAGGTTTTCTGAGCCCCTTTATACGTTCTCTGCAGCTGAGGATCTTCCAGAAGGGTCAGAAATAGGGTCAGTCAAAGCTTTTGCAGAGGATCCCATTATATACAGCCTGGTGAAGGGAACCACTACAGAAAGTAACAAGGACGAGGTGTTCACACTGGATGAACAGACAGGGGCCTTGAGAATCAAAAAACCCATGGATCATGAGACCACCAAGTGGTACCAGGTTGATGTCATGGCTCACTGCTCACATCTGGAGACTGAGCTGGTCTCTCTGGTCTCTGTGAATATCCAAGTGCAGGACGTGAATGACAACAGACCTGTTTTTGAGGCAGATCCCTACAGAGCTTTTGTCATGGAGAACATGCCTTCAGGAACCACAGTCATTCAAGTGACAGCTAACGACCAGGACATGGGAAGTGATGGGCAGGTGACCTACAGTCTAGAAGCAGAGTCTGGCAACCTCCGTGGGCTCTTCACCATCGACGGTGAGAGCGGGTGGATCACCACCCTGAAAGAGCTGGACTGTGAGGAGCAGGAGGTCTATCGCTTCTACGTGGTGGCCACTGACCACGGCAGGAAGGTGCAGCTCTCTTCCCAAACCCTGGTGGAGGTCACTGTCTCTGATGAGAACGACAACGCCCCGCAGTTCACCTCAGATTTCTACAAGGGGTCGGTCATTGAGAACGCGGAGCCGGGGCAGGTCGTTGTCACCCTGAGCACCGTGGACGCCGACATCTCCGAGCAGAACCGGCGGGTCACCTGCTACATCACCGGTGAGTTGCTCCTGACTTGGAACCTCCAGTGGGCAAGAGGAGAGTATCCTCTCAAAGTGAGGATTTGATACCTTGTCTTAAGGGTTGTTAGTACAGAAAATTGTTACACTGACAGTCCTGTCAGAAGCAGGAGATGAAGGCTGAGCTCTGTCATGAGCCAGACCCAAATGAATCTTGGGAATACAAAACCCTTTAGTAACTGCAGTGGGTGGAATGATCATTAAAATATCTATGTCACCACTGAATCGTCCTATTTCTCTGGGAATAAATAAATAAATAAGATACATATAAGTAATTACATTTTACCGTATAAATATTTATTTACACTTTCTTAATAGAGGAATATTTAAGTCCGTATAATTGTAATGCCTATTGGAAGGACAGGAGAGGCAGTACAGCAGGAAGGAAGATTTTTCTAACACAGATACTGTGATCTGTATTTAAGTTCTTTGACCCAGCTTCTTCTCCTGCCAGCACTGCAGTCAGTTTACACATCACACGTATACCTGTAGCCTTTTAGTGTTCTTTAACAACTATATATAACTTTTTGGTATTAAGTGTGTTTCCTACAAAACCACTTGGAGGCTGATGTAATAACAAGGCTGCATAGTCACTCTGCACTGGGGAATATTTAAGACTATCACATCAGTCTTAGTAAAGGTTTTGGCTAACAAGAAATACTAAAAATTACTCTTGCATCCCTGAAACATCACATGGTGCCAACTAAAATGAACCACTGCTGTAAAATAACAAAAAAGTTACACTGGAATGTTTGTTGTGCATCTGCACAAGTAGAAACTTGCTTTTATGGTATTTTTTGACCCTAAAGGGTCTTTCTAAGACCTGAGGCAGATCCTTCAAATTAAAATGTTTGTTCAGGCTCAAACGAGGACCCTTCAGGGTCAAAACATTAGGCCAGATCATGCTGCAGCCTGTTATCTATTATTGTAACCATCTGAAACAGGGGAGGAATGTTGGTACTTTCATTTGGTTTATGGCATGCCTTGGTATTTCCAAGCCTTTAGGAGGAAATATTTAATCCATTATGTATTCACATTTCTGCCATCTTAAAGGTAGTAGTAACTTCCAAGTACTTTAAACCTGAGAGGATGCACACTTATGTTAGGGGCGAGCACCTTGTGCTCTCTGCTCTGCACATACAAACACAGGTCAAACTTTACAAATAAACATGGAAATGCAGCAAAAGATAGGATTAGGTAAAGACAGAGCCCAGCATCCCCCTGTCCACATTGATTTCAAACACACAGAAACTAAATCTGGTGCATGAGTTGGTGTTTGCCAGCATCAGAAGAGTACAGGTGTCATTGTGCCTCCACTACCTCATCACTGCAGCACAAATAAAAGCAGAAAGGGAGTGAATTTCATTTATCCCACTGTGTGAGACCCTTCAGAGTCCAACACAGATTCCACAGCCAGCTCTCCTCACTGACCCCCACTGCCTGTCGTGCTTCCTCCTGGGTCAGCAGAGAGCACCAGCTCCTTCCCAGGAGAGAGGGGTTCTCCCGTGGCAGCACCCAGCCCATTTAAAATCCAACATTTGTAACTAGGAACAGCATGAATCTGGTGAACCAGAGAGCCTGCCTAGTCTGGATTTACCTGTCTCTCATCATTTGGCTCTTTGAGAAACAAAAAGTAGCCCCAGAAAACAAAGTTATATGTTAAATACTTCTGCAGGTTAGAGGAAGTACAACTGTACGTGGTACCATAACAGTAAGATCCAAACCATGTCTGCAGGGTGTTTACAACTCTCGGATCCTTTTAGGAACATGCACAAAAATACTGACAGGCTCTGGGAAGGTGAGACAGTGTGGTTTTGAGGCAATGAATATGCACATCTGCAGAAGATTACTGACTTTTCTGCAATCAGTTGTTTCCTTCTCCCACTGTAATGTGCAGACAGGGAATAACTAAAACGTGCAGGGTATTTCCCAGCTGTGCAGTGAGGCTGACCAAAAGCTCCTCACCTGCTGGATGCACCACGAGTGCCCTCTGCATCACCAGTGTGAGTCAGAGAGTCATGGAATCATTTAGGTTGGAAGAGACCTCTAAGAGCATCCAGGTCCTTCAGGTCTCCTAAGGAGCCATCAATGGACACGCCCAAATTTCCTTTCCTTATCCCTTCTGATTTTCAGCACTTAGTAAATGCCTTTTTTACTTGCTTCCTGTTGCCTTCTAGAAGGAGACGTACTGGGACAGTTCACAGTTGATCAAATTGAAGGCGAATGGACAATTTCTTCCAAGAAGCCTCTGGACAGAGAAGATACAGAGAAATATCTCCTCAAGGTTATGGCCTCTGATGGGAAATTTCAGGCTACCACTGAAGTGGAAATTTTTGTACTGGATATCAATGACAACAGCCCTGAGTGTGGCCAGGTAAGATGTCTGTTCTGGGACATCAGGGGCATAAAGGGAGATCCTGGGAGGGAAAGAACACAATAGAAATGAAGAAAGAACAGGCAGAGCATGTTAAAGGATTTGGCTTGTCATAATTCTTCTCACACGATCCTGTTGCTTTGATTATGCTTAACAATTTTAATTAAGCAGCATGTCAAGCAAGAATATTAAATCTAGCCTCCAAGCATGTTTGCCAGCAGCAAGTGAGAGCCTAAGCATTATGAAGAGTAATTTTTGGAGATAAACAATGCCAGGAAGCCTCCTGGGAAGGGGCATGTAAATTACTGAGTTTTATATCCTGCTAAGCTGGGAGATTCCCATCAGGAGGTTTGTTGCTGTAGAGAGCTGATCGCTGGTGTGGACGTCACCCGTGGTGAGAACGAACAGAGGTGGTTACTTCCCAAAGGAGATTCAAAGGCTTGTGTGAAATGAGCTCACTTGTCCCAGTCCACACCCCAGCAGGCAAGAATGGGAGGCACATTGTGTTCCCCTATAAAACACAGGGTTTATCCTCTGTGAAGCTTCTGTGGGTCTGTTCTCCTTCCATGTGGGGTGGAGGTATTTATTGAATCAGGGTGACCCCAACGCAGGGAATAATGTGCTCTGATTCTATGATTTAGAAGGCTGAACAAAAGCTTTATTCAGTTATTCTAAATTACACTAATACTATACTATATTAAAGAAATACTATACTAAAGAGTTACTATACTACAAAGATACTAAAGAAAACCCGTGACTGTCTGGAGACAGTCACAACTGACTAACTAATTGGTCAATCAATCCAAACAATCATCAGCAGAATCTAATTAACTAATCACTCTCAGTAAACAATCTCCATAACACGTTCCACATGTGCCAAACAACAAAAGCAGCAAGTAGAATAAGAATTGTTTTCTCTTCTTCTCTGAGTTTCTCACTACCTTCCCCAGGAAAAATCCCGGGAGAGAGAATTATGTCTCTTTCTGTTCAGAGAATGTGAATACCACAGGTATTTTAGAGACAGCTCAGATGCCAATGATTTCTTCTGTCCTGGCCAGATACTCTACACTGGGAGAGTCTCTGAAGACGCTGGGCCGGGTCTTTTAATTTTGAAAATATCAGCGAGTGACCCCGACGTGGGCAGCAATGCCCAGATAACCTACAGCCTGCACGGCCCCGGCGCGGAGGAGTTCCGGCTGGGCCCACACACAGGTGAGAGCAGGGCTGCTTTTATCCTCTTCCTCACCGCCCCTGAGAAAAGCAAGCTCCCAGCATGGCTCAACACTTACCTCCTCTTAACCAACACAAGGAGCTGTTTATTCCAGCTGTCCCAAGCTAGGAAGGAATGGCCACAGCATAGAGGAGAGGGAGCTGCACATCATCCTGTTGGCTCTCTCTGTTCTGTTAAAATAAGGGCAGACACCATTGCTAGCAGCCAGGTCTCAAGGAGGAGAGAGCAGCAAGTATTTGGCTTGAGCCAAAGACACAAGTTCTAAATCCCAAAACACTTCTTATCAGGTCTTGGGCGGTGTATTTATCCAAACAGACTTGATGATCATTTTAGAGATCACTTGGGTTCATTACATTGCAGAAAGCTCAGTGCAGTGGGGTTTAGAAGTACAATTTATTTATGAACAGTTTTATCCCACGATGGCATCCCTTGGATGAAGTCCAGCTGAACTTGCAGGACTGCCCATGCGAAGCCTTGCCAGGGCCCTGGCTGGCAGTGATCCGAGGATAGCCCTGAGCAATGTGGCGTGGATACATCACCACCATTAGCTCAATTATTGCCTCCCACGGTTCATCCAGGAGAACAGCTGAACCTCTCTGAGGTCTTGTGGGCTGCGGCTGTGATTGCTGGAGACACGACCACCTCCTGTTCTTTCCCACAGGAGAGCTGACCACATCTGCACCCCTGGACCGTGAGCAGAAGCCCACGTACCACCTGGTAGCCAAAGCCACTGACGGCGGGGGCCGTTCGTGCCAGGCTGATGTGACACTGGTCGTTGAGGACACCAATGACAACGCGCCAAGGTTCTTCCCCAGCCACTGCGCCGTGGCCGTCTTTGATAACACCACAACTAAGACACCCATCGCTGTGGTTGCTGCCAGGGACCTTGATGAAGGTGAGTCAGAATGGGATTTATGTGTTAGTAGAGTTCATCTTTCATTCTGAATAGAAGCCTTTGAAACCTAGGGAAGTGCTACAGCAATGGGCTTAGATGATTGAATCTTGGCGAAGATGTACCTGGATCTCATCTCTGACATGTTCTTGACGACCTGGGCTGGCATCAGCATTTTTGTGACCCTGTTGGGAGCACAGTATCTGTAGAAACATGCAGACCTTCTTTGAGAATGTGCTCAGTGACTGTGATAACACAGCACAAACTGAGACACAGGGATCCAAACTGGACAGAAACTTGTTCAAAGGTGGGGACTGAGAATGAGTGTAATAAAGGAAAAAAGGAGTTTTAGATACGGGTGGGGTAGGTAATATGGATGGAGAGGTCTTCCTGAAGACACAGAGATTCTCAGAAGTATAGGTAAGGCTCCTAAGAAAGGAACTTTGAATAAACCTCTCCAGCAGAGGCTGAATTTAGAGAAGAAAGATCATATTTATCTTCTTTGGAAGCAGGTATGAAGAGAAATTACCTTTGAAAACAAGGTAATTAAAAATGAGGAACACTAGTAAATGCAGACAGCTGACACTGCTGGGTAATGGTGAGGGCTGGCTAGATGACTGAACCTGCAGATGGGCAGGGGCACACTCAGTGTTGGTATGATGTTCATACAGCCTCTATTTTCCCTGAGAATTGAAGATCATTCTGTTCATATAATCCTAATGCATTATAAATAAATAAACCCAGCAGCATCCCTACCCATGAATTATTGCATCCTGTCTGTTTCCCTTCCAGGTCTCAACGCTGAGGTGGTCTATTCTCTGTCTGACTCTGCTAATGGACACTTTTCAATTGAGGAAACCACCGGGGTGATCCGGCTGGAAAAGCCTCTGAAGGATTCCCAGCACTCAGCCTTTGAGCTGACAGTGTGTGCCACCGACCGGGGCACCCCGCAGCCCCTCTCTTCCCTCGGCACTGTCACTGTCTCTGTTGTGGATCTCAATGAGTACCTGCCTGTTTTCCTGGCTCCTGAATACGTGGCCATGGTGAAGGAAGATGTGGCTGTTGGTACCGAGGTCCTCAACTTGTCAGTCCTGACGAGGGACAATGCAGAAAACACAGAGATCAAGTATGAAATTGTGAACGGCAACGACCATGGGAAGTTTCAGCTCAACTCAAACACAGGTAAAATGATCTTGTGCCCGAGCAAGTCCAGGATGAGCCAACATCAAAGGATGTCTTTGTGTGCATCTTCTCTGGTTCTTCCCCATTTGGCTCCCACTTCTGCTTAGCTCTGTCTTTACCCAGCACAAGGGTAGGGAATACAGTCTTGTTTTCTACTTCAAATTTTGCCATCTAAGTCACTCAAGGAGTGATCCAAATCTTAACTGAAATTAAAGGAAAGATTCTTCCTGTGTGTCTGAGACTGGAGATAGTTCCATGTGAATGAGGGATACGTGGCGAACAGGATGAGGAAATTTCCCCACTTCAGAATTCAGGAGAAAGTGTTTTCATTTTAAAAGTCTTTCCATCAAGATCCCATGAGGAACCTGCAGCCCAGGGTAACGGGCAGCTTTATTGAGTATCACTCAGTGGTAGGACCCTAACCACGGGCAGGTGTTGAGCCATGGTTACCAGCCAAATACAGCCCTATTCTGTTTTCACAGCTATGTGATAAGAACTGTTATCAGAAGGCCACTATTAGCTCCCTGAAACGAGCCCTTGGCTGCATCAGCAATGGCCTTCTGCCCTGGCTGTCACATCCTCATCAATGGCTCCTCAGCCTCTCTGGTCACGAGGCTCTTCCTAATTCTTCCACATCAAGGGGGTCAAAGTTAGGTCAACTACTGTTTCAGCTGGCAGTTTGGCAGTTGCCTTGGCATATCTGCAGTATTCCAAATCTCATGTGCCATTCATTCATTATTTTCTGTCTTTTCCTCCCATCTCTCAATGTAGGTGCCTTATACATCAATGGGAGCCTGGACTTTGAAGCCAGTCACGAGTATTACCTGTCCATTGAGGGCACGAGGAAAGGCTCAGCCTCTCTCAGCGATGTGACCATGGTGGTGATCAACATAACTGACATTAATGACCACGCACCAGAGTTCATCCAAGATCCCTACTTCACTGACATTCGGGAGGATGCTGCCATTGGAGAGGTCATCCTCACGGTATGACTGAACCAGGCCAGCTGTCTTCACCTCTTCCTTATTTGTGCTATGCAACATTCACTCCTCTTGTGCATTTTCTTTTCCTTGGACACAGCAACCTCAGTGTGCTTGTGACATTCAGCATCTAAGATTAAAGCATGACTTTAAAAAAGGATGATTGGCAGAATTCCTGAAACTCCACAAACATGGAGAACACTTTGCCTTAAAAGACACCTTTAAGTGAAAATTAAGGGTGAACTCAGGAGCTTTGAGATCATCCCAATAAAACAAAAATGCCTGAAAAAGGACAATGCCCTTGTTACCTGGGGAAGGCAGAGGTTCCTCTGGGCAGAGTAGCAGAGTCCAAGGTGATGTGGAGTTCCCTGTCCAGCCTGTTACCATCACAGGGCTGGTAAAGTCGGGAAAGGGACTAGGAGAATGCTGAGGAGACTATGTTGTTTTGAAAAAACTATTGGATGACACTTGAACCACCCTCTTTTTCCCCTCCTCATTTCAGGCAAACTCCAGTTAATGCCCTTAAATTACAAACTGGTCCCATTTCTCCATGGCATGTCCTTTTTGGCCCAAGGGTCCTAGCAGGTATTTTTTTTTCCTCCAAACAGGTGTCAGCTGATGACTTGGATGGCTCCATGAACAATCAGATCACATATTCCATCGTGGAAGGGAACCCGCTGGGACACTTTGCCATTCAACCCAAAAATGGGCAGATCAGCATTGCCAAGCATCTGGACAGGGAGGAGGTGAGTTCACAAAAATGAGAATGGGAAGGCTGAAACAGATGTGTCCCAAAAGACTGAGGGAGAACGGCTTACTCAGCTACCTCCTGGATTCTGAATTACTTACTCATAATATTGTAGGTAAAAGACAAGGCATTAATTGTTTTCCAGACTGACAGATACTGCAATAGGAAGGCTGGGCTTTAGGAAAGGCAGCATAGAATCAAATAATGGTTTGGACTGGAAGGGACTTAGAGGATCATCTAGTTCCAACCCCTTCCATAGGCAGGGACACCTTCCACAGCTCTGAGTCTTTGGTCTCAGTATTAGGAATGTTGGTTGTGGAAACCAGCATGGTTGGGTTCTGCTTCTCTGCATTAGAGCATTAGAGAAAACAGGTGTGGGGAGGAGAAAGATCGCCTGGACAATCTCTCATTCATAAACAGCAGCAGCTTGTCTCAGCCTGCCAGAGTTCAGAAGCTTTTGCACAGCACTCTGAGGCACATGGTGGAATTCTTGGGATGTCCTGCACCAGAGCAGGAGCTGAACCTGGTTGGTCCCTTACAGCTCAGTTTATTCTGTGATTCTATGATTCTTAAACCACTATTGACAGGTGTTTGCCCAGCTCAATTACATCCATCTTTGCCAAGTTGTTTCTCTTTTCTGCAACTGTTGTGAGGCTGATTTAGTTTAGCAATGAGCTTTGAGGGAGATTTATGGATGGAGAGCCTTAGCCAAAGGCAAAGCTGTTGTGGCCATGGTGCATGACCTTGGGCATTTCATCAAGCTGCAGCAGAATAAAACTTCAATGTGAAAAAAACACCGTTCTGCCATTTCTCCAAGTAATCCTGCACTACAAACCCTCCAGATCCCCAGCTATTCGCTGACAGTTCGAGCCACTGACAACGGCCACCCTGCTCAGTTCAGTGATGTCCCTGTGCACGTCCATGTGTCTGATGTCAATGACAACCCTCCTCGCTTCTTCCAGCTCAACTACAGTGTGGTGGTGCAGGTAAGCCAGGAAGGAGACACTTTGTTCTCCCAGTCCCTCTCATTGTGCTGAGGAACTCATTCCTACGCTGCTGTTGGAGTAAAGTGGAGAGACAGTGATGAATCACGTTGCTGCTTTGTGCTCAGTGTTCTAGGGCAGGGGTGGGATTTGTTTTCCTGTTCCTGATCCAGCAGCTCCTGGGGCACTGTAGGTTCCCCTGGGCCATTTCTCTTTGCTTGCCTTCCTCCAATAGCATCTTTCCCCATTCCAGGAGAATGCTCCCGTGGGGACAAGTGTCCTGGAGCTGATTATGAGCGACAGAGACTCTCCAGAAAATGGACCACCATACTCGTTCCAGATCACCCAGGGCAATGATGGGAAAGCCTTTGAAGTCACCCAAAATGGTCTGCTGGTGACATCGTCTGTCCTGAACAGAAGAGTGAAAGAACAGTACCTATTGCAAGTGCAGGTAGAGCCTGTGTTTCTGTCCTGGTGTCTGAATTCCCCAGCTAGCTTAAGTCACAGTAAAATGCGATTAGCATGGCCCAGCTAAATGAAAACATCTCTGGCTTTGAAGAAATCCAATCCAGGCACAAATTTTGCAGCTTGGAGCCAGCTGCAGTGCTCATTTCTCCACACAGTCTGCCCACAAGAAGCAGGGGGCCAGCTTCTGTGTTGATAAAATCAGATAATATGATCATGAACAATACTCTGTCAGCAGTTTCCTTAGACAGATGCTTTCCCCATAATCATTCTAGTGAATTCCAATTTAAAGTGAGACCTGGATCTGGTCCTACAAGCTTTCTCTAATTATCCTTGTCATTTAAGAAGTGGTTTCAGTTCCTCTTCAAAAAGGATTTCTACTGTTGCAGAATGAATTCATTATTTTTCAACATTATCGGTAGGGATAGTCCATTACAAACAAAAGGATAATAACATGTAAAGTACATACTTCTTCAGTAATGGCAATTGTTGTAAAAGCTGGGTACTATTATATTACAAACCTCAACCTCTAACTGCTTAGCATTAGGGAGAAATTTATCCCATAATCTGATTATTCGCATTTTTCTGTTTGAGGTTCCTTGACTGAATGCTAGACAGACATTGTCAGAGGTGGGACAGGGGCTTAAACAGCCTGGAGGGTGAGCGAGTGTGTTGATGTGTGTAACTGCTTTATATCTCCCTACACTGAGTTACATGTGGAACCACAAAGATTGGCAACATCATAAAAAAATTATTAACCCTCAGGAATTCAGAGCCACGCAGAGGCACCTCAGCTGCTGCTGAATGCACAGGGAAGTGAGCGTGACCCCACCTCTAGCAGAGGGCCTCAATCAGTCTCCAAGGCCTCCTCAGCTCCTCCATCCTTCTCTAAGGAAGGGATGCTGCCCTTTTCCCTAGGGCCTTCTCCAGGCAGAGCTCCAACACTGCTGCCAGTTTTTCCCATTCCTTCTTCACTCCCAACCTGCTGCCTGAGAGCTTCCACTCTCTGCTCCCTGAAAGGCACTCTCCTTTGAAGACCTCACCAGTCAGGTGAGGTGACAGTAAGTCAGCGTGTGGCTGTAACAGATCCCTCTCTTTTCCTTGCCAGGTCTCCGACAGCGGCATCCCTCCCCTCTCCTCATCTGCATTTATAAATATCCAAGTGACTGAGCAGAGCCAATATGCCCCCTCAGCCCTTCCCCTGGAAATATTCATCACCACCAACGAGGAGGCCTTCCGCGGCGGCGTTCTGGGCAAGATCCACGCCACGGACCGGGACCCCCACGACACACTGGTGTACACCCTGGTGACACAGGTGCCCGAGGAGGGGCTCTTCTCTGTCGGGGCTGCGGATGGGAAGATCATTGCTGGGGACAAGCTCCCCCACGGCCACTACCTTCTGAACGTGACAGTGAGTGACGGAACGTTCACGGCCACCACGAGCGTCAGCGTCCACGTGTGGTGCTTCACGCAGGAGGCCCTGGACAAGGCCGTGGTGCTGCACTTCCGACACCTCTCCCCCGAGGAGTTTGTGGGGGACCACTGGCGCAACCTGCAGAGATTTCTGGGGAACATCCTTGTCACCCGGCGCCAGAACATCCACATGGCCAGCCTGCAGCCTGCAGCTGCCTCTGATGGAGTGGATCTGCTCCTGGCTGTTGGAGAGCCACACGGCTCCTTGTACGAGCCGCGGGTGCTGGCCAGCAAGCTGACAGGGTCAGCTGGGGAGATGGACCAGCTCGTCGGGCTCCGCATGAAGAAAGCGATCCATGTGCCCTGTCACGGGTCAGACTGTGCCCACCGTGTCTGCAGGGAGACCATCCAGCTGGACCCAGGCATGATGTCCACGTACAGCACTGCCCGGCTCAGCGTCCTCACCCCGCGGCACAGCCTGGAGCAGATCTGCTCGTGCAATGGTGAGCAATCCTTCCTGGCAGTGTCTGACCCTATAAACCTGGGCATGTTGTGTGTTCTCTCAGAAAACACAACATAGAGCATCTGGATTTTCCATGGAAAAATTATGTTGCCCAGTGACCAACAGTTCTGGCCATAACTTCAAAGACTTTAGAATCCGAAAGTTCCATACAGTCTATTTTTTAAAATTGATCTCCTGTAGCATTTAATAACAGTAACATCTGTCTCTCTGATTGAGGAAAGTCACTCATACTTAGCAGGAAATGTAGGTCAGTGATCAGAATTTTTTATCTGTGATCTCATGTGTTGATCCTGGACCTGGCAGAGCACAGAATAACTGATAAATTTGAGGAAAGCCAAATAAAGTATATTTGTTACACTGGCTCTAGGATACTTCAAGAAATAATTGGAGGGAACAACAATTAGTAACACTAGGGCAGGAATGTAAGGACATACCACAGAATAGTATAAAAACTTACTAAGGATGGAGAAATTCAAGGGTGTTGTAGACCACCCTGAGGGCACCTTGAAGGACAGAAATAGCCTGCCTGATACTTCAGGGTTGCTTCACAGTTGAGTGCATAGAAGAAATACTGGGAGTTCCTGGTGGGGCTGTGGGAGTTGCAGTGTAGGGATCCATGGGTTGCTGTGGATAGAACTGCTCCTGGACAGCTGTGGCATCCGGCTAGCAAAAGAGGCAAGGCTTGATACAGTCCATAGCCTCAAAGTGCCACAGAGATGAGACCTTTGTTTCATTTTCCTTTCAGGAACAGCTGTGAGGTTTGGGGGCCACAGCTACGTTTGGTACCAGCACTCTCAGGCTGGCTCCTGGCACATGCACTTTCGCCTCAAGACCCACCAGCATCACGCAGTCGTGTTCCACGCCAACGGGACTGACCTCGCCACTCTGGAGGTGGGTATGGCAGTGCAGGGGGGCTTCTCTCCACAGCTACAAAAGCTTTACTCTCTCGGGGAAGGGTATCACAGAAAGAATATGCAAAACTATGTACCCTTAGTAATTGCTGAAATACAACAGTTGGGAAGACCAAATGAGAGCCAAGCACAGTTTGGCAATTGCTGCAACCACAATGGGAAATCGTTCTCTATACATGTAAGTGCATGTGTTGGTCTCTGGTGTGACTTCTGGTGAAGTCATCAGACACCCATAGCAGGTCTGCATCACCTTCATTCTTGTTGCTTCATTCCTCTCTTGCATCTCACCTCTCAGGACAAAGAATTTATCAGGTGGAGTTGTCCACGAACCAGTTTGCTCTTTGCTAAAGTAGAAACAAACTTTCTCCCATAGCTCAGATTAAAGGTCCTTTACAATAATGGACAGAAAAGACAGAACAGGAATCCTAAATTGTATTTTTCACACACACACACCCCTCTTTTCAACTACTTTCTTCAGCTTGTTTCACTGTTTTAGACACCTGCAGAGACAGGAATATTTCATTCTGATCACTCTCCTCTCTTTGACTGAACACTGAACTTACCAAAGCATTCAAAGATCATCTTCTGCTTTGGCAGCAGAATGAAAGCAGCAGATGACTAAAGAAAAGCTGTTTTATATATTCCTCATCAACTGAATTCAGCCTAAGATCACAGGACGTGCTTCCCAGCTTACAGAGATTTGTCCTTGAGACTGATCGCATTGAGATCTATACACTATAACCTACCTGGAAGTGTTCATCCTGTCCTTGGATTTCCCCATCCCTTCTCTTGGTTTCACAACCCCATCTTCCTGTTGCATCTTTCCACAGTTACCAAAGACCCACTCAGACAGGGAGCTGCACAGCAGCCAACCCCCACGCACATGCCTTTTGCACATATTTCAAGCTCCTGCTGCCACAGCCATCACCCCTGAAGAGCAGGAGCAGAGAAATATTATCCATGTGTCCTGTAGCCATCTCTGAGAGTGACTTTAGGCTGAACTGTAAAGGGCCAGTGAGAAAAGCTTCTCATGAAGGGTCTCATGCTTTCTATCTCACCTCTGGGAGAGTCACCAAAGAGCTCATCAGAAGGAATCCAGCACTTTAGGTGGTGCTGAGGAAGTACAGGATGGCAAGAAACTCCACTGATCCAGGCCAGCGCAGGGAGTCAAGGGAGAAAAGGCTCATTGTTGGTGAAATTCAGTGTGCCCTTGATCACCTGTGCCCAAGCTTGTCTCCACATCTTTTCAATAGGAGACATTCATAAAGCCTCTTCCATAAAAGCACCTGTGAATCATTTATTTCCTGGCTCACTTTATTAGCAATATCTTAGGGATAAAAAGGTTTCTAAACCATCTGGCCTGATAAAATTGAAGGACTCCCTCAAGATTTTAAACTGTGTAAACTCAAGTACTCCAGATATGAGCCAAAGCCTTGCAAGGACCACAAGTGATGGTTTGTAGTTTTGATGAAGGGGATGAGCTCTCCCAAGAGCATGAGTATCATCACTTTTCCAGTCTCTGAGCTGTCCTGATGTTCAGAAATAGGTTGCAGGAAGAGGATGGCAGACCAAGCAAGCTGGGAAAGGCTTGGCAGTGTGTCAGTTCTTGCTCCAGGGAATTGAGTTCTCAGCCCTCTCCCAGCCCCAGAAATTGATAAGCCAAATCTACAGACCCATCTGAAGAGAAATCATGTTCCTGCAGATGAAGTGACAAAGTTCTCTGGTGTGCTTGCCAATTGTGCAAAGGGATTTACACACGTGTTGCCCTGAGGCCCTTCCATGCCATGTGCCAGCTGCTTCTTGTTCTTTCTTCTTTCAGCAGTTGTTCTCTCCTCCCACTGGTATTTATTTATACTGTGGGCTTCTCTAAGAGTTAGCTGTTGTCCTGCTCTGCTCCAGAGTAGCCCCTTCATATTGTGTGTGGGTTTCTCTAGAGTCACTGTAGCCCATAATCATTCCTGCTCTTCCAACTTCTTCCAAGAACCAAACCCTTCTTGCTGTCTCTGATGTCCCCCAAGGACATCTCTCCTGCCTGAGATGAATTGATTGATGTTACATAGCAGGCTCTGCAGGTTTCCCACCAGCACCTCCTTCCATCTCTTTGCTCCTTTTCCACAGGCTCTTGGCTTCTGTGAGAGAGAGGTTTTATCAACAAAGCACTGGGGAGATAAAGGTGAAAAAGGGGTTTAACCCTGACTTCACCCTGAAACAACACAGCTAACTTTTCCTTTCTCTGTCCTATATGACTTTTAAACATGAATATTGGGCCAGAAATAGGAATTTCTGACGTCCCAGTTTAATGCAGAGGATGTTGGTGTGGTTCACTTTTAGCAGCTCAGTACCTTGTGTCTCTCCAGTCTGGTGGAGATCAAGGATTGGATTGCAGCACATATCAGTAACTTTGGCCTGGTTTTCCAGCATGGGTACAACAGTAATTCCTTTCTCTGCCTCCCAAATCTTCCTTTTTCCTCTGGAGAAAGCTGCCAGTGCTTCTCCTCAATAAGATTCTTTCACCACCCTCAGCCCTGCCAAAGGGGCAACTGCTCCAGCACCTTCCCCACCACTAATGAGACAGTGAGAACAGAACAGAAGCCACGTGGCCCAGAACAAGAGTCCATCTGTGACTGGTGGTGCACTTATGGATAGTCTGAATGCCAGGGCTCTGATCAGGCTCAGGAAGGTGGGAGAAAGGGCAAGCAGCTGCAGCAGTAGCTGTATGATCCCATGGCTGTATTACATGGAAAGATGGGCTTCCCTCCTTGTCAAAGGCTGCTGGGCAGGACCACGGGTGAAATTGTGCCAGAGAGATGAAGGTGTTTTGCAAAATAAAGGAGTTTCAGTCACTTAATTAATCCAGGCATAGGTTAAAAAAGGTGAAAGGGGCTGCATTTGGTATTTCTTGAAAGCAGAAAATTGGGAGTAATCTCAACTGTCAATGTGAAGGCCAGGAGAGAGGGGATCAAGCAGCAGGAGAAATGTTGAGACCCTCCATGAAACAGCAGCCACCTGTGTCACAGCTACCTGTGACTTCTGTGTTTTACAGATGGTCAATGGAGTGCCTCACCTCAGCTACAGCTGCCAGGGGGGCTCCTCTGGGAACCTCTCCTCCTCGCGCTTCGTGAGCGACGGCGAGTGGCACTCGGTGTTCCTGGAGGTGAAGAACACTTCCGTCCGCCTGCTCGTCGACGGCCTGGGCAACGCCTCTCTGCAGCTGCCAGGCACCTGCAGTGCCTCCCAGGGCAGACGAGACCTGCTTTTTGGGGGCCTGCGGCCGTCGCTGCAGCCCCAGAGAGTCACACGGGGGTTCAGGGGCTGCCTGGACGTGGTTGCCATCAACGGCAGAGAAGTGGTTCTCCTTCCTGGGAAAGGGCAGTCGAAGGAAGTCTTGGAGCAGGTGGGGATAAGGCAGTGCTGCTCCCCCACCGGCGCCTGCAGCAGCAACCCTTGCCTCAACAACGGGATGTGCTCCGAAACTCACGGAGGAGGTATGTGAACATCCCACACGGAGCTGCAGGAGAGCAGTGAGGGGGGGAAGGATGCAGCAACTGTATTCATCCCTGTGCATGGACTATTCCAGAGGGGAAGCAGAGATCCTCTGTCCCAGGGGACCTCAGGTGACTCAGTGCAGCAGCAGCTGCAGGGTGTGAGATCATCATCCTGGCTCTCACCAGTGGACCGTGGGCCCAGAGGGCAGGAAGGTGTTTCTAAGGAGTGTGCATGACATAGTA
Organism: Passer domesticus; assembly: GCF_036417665.1. NCBI lineage: Eukaryota > Metazoa > Chordata > Aves > Passeriformes > Passeridae > Passer > Passer domesticus. Next base: position 6,248,484 of record NC_087486.1, read on the forward strand.
GAGCAGAGTGTTGCCAAAAACTCAAATGCATATAGAGATTCCGCCCACCCCCTGCATCCTTTTTGCTTAAGGAGCTGTTAACAAGGCTGGAATCAGGCAAGATGGGATCATGTGGTGATGGTATCTGGGCAGAAACAAGCCAAGATCTTGGTCTCTTCCCACTGCAGTGAGCGACTCCCCAGGGCTATGCAAAGGGATATGGGAAAACCGTAAGCTCAAATCCAAGAGTCCCAGGCTAACGTGGGGTGCACACACCCAAAAGAGGTTTGATACAGGCTCTGCCCCAGGCTGTGTCCCTGCTGCCCCGTTCCTGCCATCAGAGGGGCTCCTTGCAGTGAGCTGTATCACAGGGACAGGGGCTGTGAGCAGAGGAGCTGCTCCCAGTGATGTCCACCTGTGTGTCACTGCCCTACAGCTGGTTGTAGCTGCCAGCACAGCAGGGCCGCACCCCTTAGCACCCTGTGAGATGGGTACTGCCTGTGCCTCAGCCCCTCCGAGGGGCAGTGGGGCACTTCCCACGCTGCTGTGTGGGGCAGAAGCTGCTCCTGCAGCTCTTTGGGGCCCTTGCCAAAGCACACCCTGCCTGGCGAGCAAGTGAGGACAGAGGAGGCACCACCTTCTCCTGCCCTGCCCGCTGCCTCTGGGAACAAGATTCCCAGCCCTGTCGACTCAGCAGCTGCCTGCTTCAGGTGAACTTGTTTGACACCAGGTGTAAATGTACAGAACAGTTAGTCTGGCTGGCACTCACACCTCAGCCTGCAGACCCTCTGCACAGAAAATCTCTCTGGCTGGGCTGGAAGGGGCTCAAAGCCCACAAGGGGAAAACACATCTCTGGCCTAAGTCAAGGCATCCCCTGCTTACATTGCAGAGAGAATACAGTGGGAGGGAGAGGTGAATAATCACTCCCTGAGTAATAACCTAATGATCATCCAGCACCCTTCCCATAGTTTCCTTCCAGGATGAACAATGTCTCCTGCAAATGGCCCCGGTGACCAGGAAAGAGCCTGTGGGACATGGCAGGGCACTGCTGCAGGGAAGGGATTGCCCCAGGGGTGTTCATTTGTGAGGTTATCCTGGTTCCCTGAGTGCCATGGGCTCCATCCCAGGGACTCCAGGCAGGCAGCAGGAGTTCAAGCAGAGCTGTGCCCAGGGATCTCAGGCGTGGGATTCCAGCACAGGCAGGGACTCGCCCGTGGGAGCCAGCCCGGGGAGCCACGTGGCCGTGTGAGAACACAGCTGTGGGGAGAGGACCCAGGCCAGCCCAGGACCACAAACACAAGCGAGCCCCACATCCAGGACATGTGTTTGGGCACACACAGCCCTGTGGGCAATGTCCAGCACCTGCTGCACCAGTGGCAGCACGTCCTTCTGGTACAGCCACTGACACACATGTGGGAACAGGCCCAGGTTGTTCGCCCTGTGCTCTAAAGCAGGGTTCAGCTTGTGAATGAGTAGCAAAGACTTTCAGGTGTGCTGGAAGGTGGACGCTCTGAATTTCCTGCACAGCAGCACCAGCCAGGTGACGAGCAGGAGCTCAGCACAGCCAGGGACATTGCCATGCTCAGGGCTGTGCTAAACAGCAGCCAAAAGCACAAACAGCAGGAGCCCCCTGCGAGTCCCTGGCTGTGCTGGGTTTCCTCTCTCTCTGTGAGCAGACATCTCCTGCAAGCAGGAGAAACTCGGCATGTTGAGACAGGCACTTCATACCACGAGAACTTGCAGGACCAAAGACTCCTGAGAACAACAAATTACAGGGGATTGCACTGAACAGAGTCAGAAACTGTGAATCAGCCGGCCAAGTTCCCCTTCCTTTATCCCAGATTTGTCCCTCATCTTCTCCATGCAATAGAGCTGTGCCCTGACTGCATCTCTGATCTGTGTCAGGAGAGGACGGGCTTCACTTGTTGCTCAAAAGCTCCCTAGTTTCACTCTGTTGCTCCAGAGTGGCCACCCAGCCTCCAGCAACCATGGCAGGTCCTGTAATGAAGCCACCAGGCCTCCAGGGATGGCCTGGGCGTCCCACAGCATCTGATGCAGCAGCAAGTTCCTGTGCTTGGGTAGCTGTGTGAGCCCCTGTGGGGGCCATCAGCACCAGGCTCTGCTCCTCCCTGTTCTTGCCCATTTTTCCACACGGATATTTTCACTCTCACCCTGTCCAGGTTACACCTGCATCTGCCCCGGGCTGTTCTCTGGTGAGCACTGTGAGCTTGGGGACAGTCCCTGCGAGTCCAAGCCCTGCCTGCACGGGGGAACCTGCACCCTCTCGGCCACCGGCTACTCCTGCCACTGCCCTGACTGGTACCTGGGCGAAAGGTAAGGCCTGGGGGGGCTTTGGGACAGGTGACATCCCATGGGGGGCTGAGAACATGAGCACTGCACGTTTCTGGAGCTCACCAGATCCACACACTCTGGGATTAATTGCAAGGCACCTGAGCATTGCAGCCGGGAGGTGCTGGAGGGCAGAGCTGAGCAGAACAGGACACAAAGAACTCTGCCACTCTGCCATCGTGTGGCCAGTGCCCCTCTGAGCAGGAGGGAAAACAGAAACATCTCTGCTTACAGAAGCTTTGGGGCCTGCAGGTGCTGTGGGGCAGTGCAGAGACTGTCCGTGATGGGACACAGTGCTGCTGGCACACACTGCTGCTCCCTGTGACAGGAGCTGAGTTCAGCAGTAATGGGAACACCTGGGCTCTGCTGGGGGGAGCTCAGCTGTGATGGGGGCCTGGCAGCAGGGTGCAGGCAGACACTGCCCTGGGTGGCAGGAGGGTGCCCTGAGGCTGGGGGAACCTGCCTGGCAGAGCTGGGAGGTGCCCCCTGCTTCAGTAGCCTGAGCACCCACCCTGCAGATGGTGCTGAAGAGATTGCTTCTATCTGGGACCAGCTCTATGGTGTTCTTGCAAAAGAAATCTCTGTCCCAGCTTGCAGCTGTGGTTCATCCAGTTCAAATCCCAGCTGAAGACAGTGGGCATTACCACCCCAGCCCAGCAGCCCCTCCAAGACCCCCACCTTGCCTCCAGCCCAGCCTGGTCAGAGATTCCCAGCACCGGCTCAAACAGCATCACACCCAGTTCATCCTTCTGCCGTGCCCATTTAGCCAGGATGGACACTGGTCCTGTGGGTCAAGGCAAAGGCAGAAATTATCTTTTCAGCTCTTAGAATAAAAGCCTGTAGCTGAGCATTAGGTGGCAGTGTAATACCTGACATCAGCCAGAGTCTGTGGGTGCATGTCACACACACCAGCTCACACATCCTAAACCACTGACTACAACAAGAGCAGTGCAAACCTCACAGAGTTCGTTCAGTAATGAGAACCAAAAAAGGGTAGAAAAGCCACTAAAGCACTGTCTCTATTCCCCCAAGCACTGGGAGGTCATTGCTGTTGCAAGGGAAGGTCCCCTGTACTGTTGGCAAACATTTAGGTTGTGTGGGGGGTAGAACAGGACAGAGAATCAGAAATTCCTTCTCAGTTCTGCAGATACTCCATAAAATGTCAAAAAGCCTCTCCACCAGGGTGTCCATTCATGAGGTAGTCTTTTCCCAAATGTTTGCTGCAACCTGCAGACATCCGTAGACTATCCAGGGGCTCCATAAAGCTTGGAGGACATGGGAGGCTTCATAAGAGGTTAACACACCTCACACTGACCCTGGGCTCCCTGATTTAACAGGGTGGGAGCATCTCTCTGTGCAGTGTTAGCCCTAGAATTCCAAACACTCCTCTGAGGCAGAAGGCCCCCTGTTTTAATTTGGGCGTACAACTGAAAAATAGGACCACCCTGTGTAACATGGTCTTTTGAAAAGCATCATTTTATACTCGAGGATTCTCTGCCAGGACAAGCAGGTAGCATCATTTTATACTCGAGGATTCTCTGCCAGGATAAGCAGGTAGCATCATTTTATACTCGAGGATTCTCTGCCAGGATAAGCAGGTAGCAAGAATCCAGCAAGGGAGGGAGAGCAGACCAGGACAGAGCATCCTTGGGTGGTGTAAAGCAGAGCCTGACCAGGACGAGGCAGTTCTGCTGCATCCCAGGCTGACAGGGGTTGTCTCCATCCCTTTCTCCCCACAGGTGTGAGAAGCTGGCAGAGGAGTGCCAAGACAACCCGTGCCGCAACGCCGGGCGCTGCGTGAGCAGCCAGGGCTCCGTGTACTGCATCTGCCCGTCCGATTACCAGGGGGACTACTGCACCCAGCCCATCATCACGCCCGCCATCGTGCCCACGCAGTGGGCGCTGGGCCCCGAGGAGATCGCGGAGATCGCGGCCGGCGTGCTGGGGGCGGCCATCCTGGCCGCAGCCTTCGTGCTCGCCCGCAAGCGCTGCCGCCACCGCGCCAAGGCGCACAAGCCGGTGGCCCGCGAGGACCCCGACCTGCTCTCCAAGAGCGAGTTCTCCAAGAGCGTGGGCGTGGGCACCCAGCCCGTGCCCCCCATCGAGCTCAACATCCTCAGCGACGCGGCGCACAACAACCTGGACCGGGCCACGCCGGAGCAGCGCAAAGCCGCCGGCACCCCTGAGTTCGTCACCTTCAACTCGGCCAACGCCCCGAAGCACCGGGGCACCATCGTGTGCAGCGTGGCCCCCAACCTGCCCCCCGCTGCACCGCCCTCCAACTCCGACAACGAGTCCTTCATCAAGTGCACCTGGGCCAGGGAGGAGATGGGTCAGTAGCCGCAGCTTTTGCTTGTTCTTACACATCCCTCTGTCCCTTGGGAAGGGGATCTGAGGTTTGCAAACATAGGGGGGAAATGGTGTTGGCTAAAGCAAAGCAAAGCAGGGGCAAATGCTGCCCCAGCCCTGCTATAGGGCCTTTGTTGGCTCTTTCCTCCTGGTTCACCACTACATCCCAGTTTTCTGCTTTAACCTGCTTGGTTTTGTACACAATCAGCAGGGAAATGCACAGCAGGCTGTGATCCCGGGTCAAAAAAGCCTGTAAAAGAGAAAAATTGGAAAAAAATTTAAGATCCTAAAAGTCAGTAGGAGTGTAGTGAAGACATTTGCATCAGTGCTTCTGGGATCACATTCTCAGGGAAACACCTTGAATGGCTCTGGACAGCAAGTTACCCCATGCAGGAGTTCTTCACAAGAATAACTGCAGGGAAAGGGAGAGATCCAGGGCATCACTGCCCCAGTCCCTTCATAACATGAGTTTCTTGCATCCAGACATAACAATGAAGTGTGTCTTTTGGGTGCTGGAGTAGTGGATATCTGTAGGTTGGTGGGAACACTGCCTCAGCACAGCCAGGGATGATCTCAGGTCCCCACAATTCCCAAAGTAGCACCTCCCCTGTCCTTATATCTCCTCTCCTCCCTAGTCTGCCACATCTCCTGCAGGCTCAGCGCCTGCAGAGGGAATTGGCAGGAGGGCAAGAGGGAGTCAACAACCACTAGAGCTGCAGCTAACAGGACTTTTCTTTTGTTCCAGTCTACCCGGCAGAAACGACCTACTGGCCGCCCCAGTACCTGTCCTCAGGTGTCCAGGAGTATTCCCACTACGAGATCATCCAAGCCCCCCCTGCCTCCTCCTCTCACCCTCCTCTCCCGCCGCCGCCCCCTCCCCCGGCAGACACGGAGCCCGTCGCTCTCTACGGGGGCTTCCCCTTCCCGCTGGACCAGAGCAACAAGCGAGCCCCCATCCCACCCCGCTACAGCAACCAGAACCTGGAGGACTTCCTGCCGCTGGGCCCCGTGGACGTGGGAGCATCCCAGTGCCAGAACGAGTACACGGCCATCAGCTACTACCCAGCACAGCTGGTGCAGGGCGAGGGGGTCCCGTTCCAGGCCGAGCCGGGCTACAAGAGGGTCAGCATGCGCCTGAGCGTGGCCCAGCCCTCCTACGCCGACTGCGAGCTGGGCCACCAGCCCAGCATCCGAGCCCAGCCCCTGCCACCCCCCAACTACGAGGGCTCCGACATGGTGGAGAGTGATTACGGGAGCTGTGAGGAGGTGATGTTCTAGCAGGGCTTGCTCGTGGGATGAGGAGAGAAGCACGTTTCCACACAGAACAGAGTGCAGGCACGCTGCTGAAGGGAGGCTTGCGTGTGTCTCTCTCAGCCTGCAGCGTCCCCCCCCTGCGTGGCTGGGTTGTAATTTTGGCTGGATCTTTCCCCTCGCTGCCATCCACGGTGCTCCTGCTGCAAATGGAGGGGAAATGCTCCAGCCACTGCTGGGACATGGAGGATGCTCCTGGGATGCCAATGACTAACCTGCCTCCTCACCAAGGGGACTGCCTCCAACACAATGTAGGACCACACATGCTACCTCCTCCCACTCCGGGCTTCCTGGCCACAGGGAGGATGAGGAGGAGGAGGAGGGCAAGCACTGCAGGTATGGCAGCAGTCATGGTGGAGAAAGGTGTGGAAGGATTAGCAGTGCACAGCCTGGCAGTGCCCCTTGTGGGGTACAGAGGCTCCCTGTCCCAGCTCTGGCTCCAAGGGCTTGCATCAAGCCAACAGTTTGTTCGTGGAATGGATCAGCTGGTGCAAACCCTCTTCATGTCTGCTTCCTGACACTGGCAGAGAGAAGAGGGAATGTAGCTGGTCCCACCAGCACATCCCTGACTGGCTAACAGAAGTCCAAGGGAAAAAAAAAAAAAGATAAAAAAAAAAGTCAATTTCTGTAGAAAAACCAAGCAACAGGGTTTGTTACAGCAGGAACAACTCACAGACTCAAACCAGGCTGCCCAGCTGGGCTGTGTGCACACAAGTCAGGGGGACCCTGCCCCGAGGATTGTGTGCACAGCCTTGTCCCCGTGGCTGTCACAGTCCCACACTGCTGCAGCTGCACACCCCGTGCTGTATCCCAGAAGGACTGGCCAGCACTGCCTGGAATCTCTGAGCAGAGAGGGGCACCGAGGCTACTGAGCATGGGTTTGCCTGTTTGACCTTGTGCTTGGACATGTATAGTTTCTTCGTGAGAGGTTTTCTTTGGCTGGTTGTTTGATGTAACTTTTTTTGTTGTTGAATTTTTGGAAAGTATTAAAAGAGTTTGGATTTTTTTACTATTATGATTTTATTCAGTATCTCAGGGATTCTCTTGTAAATAAATAGGACATTCTTGCCTAGCTTCAGGCTAAGGAAATTACAGTTTAGTTTGGGCACCAAAAGCTTTCAGAGAAATACCAAGACAGCAAGTTAAACACTTTTTTGAGGATCCTCTAAGTGCCAGAGGGATGAGGCAGACAGACCCATGATTTGGGAAACCATGAGCCTCCTGTATCTCTTAGCTCAGGAGTAAAGGGGTTGAAAGGACCCAAACTGAAGTCTTTGATTTGCATCCCAAACAAACACCGCCTGTTTTACCTCTCAAAGCTCTCATGCACTTCCACAAAACTTCTTCACCAGCTGTGCTCAGCAGAAAGCAGTCCCAGCCTAGATTAGACCTATTTTATCTAGTTGGTTTTATTCTGCTTGGTACATCATCCTAAAATAATGCAGGTACTTTGAGGACATTTAATTTTGAGGTGTCAGCAACAGGCACCACTTTTGCCCACAGGGAAAACACAAATTGTTCTTAGCAGCAGCAGAAGCAGCATAAATAACAGTGATATTTTCCTTCAGAGGAAAATACTTTTTAACTCCTCAGAGTTGCTTTGGCCAGTGGTCACAACACAGGGAAGGGCAAAGGCAACTTGAGATGAAGCTCCTCTAAGTGACACCTGGGAAGGAGCAGCCTCAGTAAAACCATTTCATGGGATGGTTTTACTGAGGCTGCCCTGCAATGCTGAGCCCTAAGAAAGCATGGCTGTGGATCCCACCACCCACTCTCCAGAGTCAGAAATACCCTGAAGCGCCATCCCTCCTGCCCTGTCATTCAGGTGACCTCAGATCCACAGTTCCCATCAGCCTGTAAAAGCCTCCTAGTTTAAGCAAAAAAAATCTGCCAGAGTTTCTAAAGATGAACTTTTTATAGCACTGATTTCCCAACAGCCCTGTCATGACACACTGCAATGGCATGAATTATTCAGCAGTGAGGATAAGCCGAGCTGCAGCAGTGCTGGCAACCTCCCAGTGTGGGCTGACTTTTGCTCCTTTGATCTCCAGGGCGGATCTGCAGCAGCTCAGCACCCCCCATCTTTTTTCACATGCCAGGCTCTTTTTTTTAGCTGCAGCCCCACTTTTGGCATAAATAGGGAGATGAGAAACCAAGGCCCAGCTTTGGTGAGGCAGAGAAAAGCCCAGCCCTACAAGCCCAGAAGCTCTGCCCACAACCTACTTGCACAAATGAGGTCAAAAGAAAAATTAAATTTTCCAAGCAGCAAAGCTGGAACACTTTTATTGAAACTCACTAGGAGGGGAAATTTTGTGTGCTGTGTGGGGGTGGGAGCAGCACAGGTTAGAATCCTGGCTGCCTGCTGGGCTCCACATCTCCTCCTCTCACTTCTTTTGGAAGAAAAATCCACACTTCACACCCCCAAAGCCTTTACACATAAAAAATAGATCATATTTATTGATTAAAGTAAGAGACATGATTCAGGTGCAGCACCAGCTCTCCTGCTGGGCAGGCACCTGTGCTGTACACTGACAATATCCATAGGCACAAGACATGGACGTGACCATTGCTATATTTACACAGACAAGTTTCTTGGTTACTGAGCAGCCTACAATACACAAGTGTCAAGTTTTCGTGTCCATCCTTGACCCCTGGCTCAGCAGAGCCCCTCACACCACATGTACCACCAGCACAAGTTGCCCCATCTTCAAACACCCCTGCTCACCCCAATAAAAGGGAAGAGCTGCAAAACCCATTTTAATGCTTCTGTGATATCCCAGTCCCCTTGGACATGAGGTCTTCACTGCTGCTTGCAAAGTGAGTTTGGATGCCAGGAGCCTCATCAGCAAACCCACTGATGCCCAGTGCCAGGCTGGGGACATGCCTTGGCACACAGCTGTTCCTAAAATGTGGCCAGCCTTCTTCGAGTGCACTGCTAGCAGGGCAAGGGGAAGCATCACACATCCCCTGCTCCTCACAGCACTGCCTCCTTTGCTTGACAACTCTGACTCAAACCCAACCCCAAGGGCCACGCTGGGGTCAGTACACAGAGACGGACATGAATATTGCACTTGTCCCGCCTGTGTCATGCCCTGCAGCCCCTTCCCAGCCCCGGGTGCTTCCTCTCTATCCCCATGGTGCCCTCCAGAGGGAGGAGTTGAGTTAAAGCTTTGCTCTGCTCCTGACCAAGCCAAAACCTTCCCCAGCACAGCCTCGGAGGAGACGAGGTGAGCCCCAAGAGATGCAGGGAGCAGAAGAGGGGCTGGAAAAGGGCACAGACATGGCACAGACCCACCCCACACCTGGCCATGGGTCCACATACCAGCATGTGGCACCCAGAGCTGCCAGCCAGGGGCACAGTGCAGCCACAAGCAGCACCCAGGAGAGGCAGGCTGCAGGGACACTGCTCCACACAGCCTTCTCCTCACAGAACCTGGTCAAACACCGAAAATAACTGCAAACCTCACCCTCCACCAAAGAGGGGAACACAGCCCACTGGTGCTGTACTCAGCCTCCTTTCCCACCACCCAGGGAGACATGGCTGCAGCGGGATGAGGGATGAAGGCTCTCCAGAGAGAGCTGGCATTTGGGAGATGCTGCGTTAGCAGGCAGGAGTTCGACCTGTCCTGTGGAGGATGCATTTGCTCCCTTGTCTTAAAAAAGTAGAAATCCAGTAAAAAGGCAAGGAAACCCTCTAGGGAGGAAGCTGGGCTCTCAGAGAAAGGAAAGCAGCAGCGCCACAGGACCATCCCCACCAGGCATGCACCAGCCACGACAAAAGAAGCAACAGGAGCACAGGGAGAAGTGCCAGGGAGCTGCATCCTACAGGAGGAGAGGAGCTGGGCAGAAGCAGAGGATGCAGAGGGAGTGCAACCAGGAGAGGAAGAGTTAAAAACAGAAATATCATGGAGTTTTTGTGTGTGATTTGACATTCAGTATCAGCCTGCAGACACAGGCGGAGCGTGCCAGGGCCAGCTCAGGCACTGTAAACAAGGTGATGTATTCTTGTGGTGTGTGGGTGGCACGTGGTGACCCCTGGGGACACCCCATGCCACCCAAAGGGGACCAGCTCAGCCCCTCATTATGGCAGAGCCTGTTTGTTCCCCACACACCTCAGTTCTGTAAAGCTTCTGAAAGCCAAGCGTTGGGCTGTGCGCTGCATGGGGATAAAGAAGTGTCACTACTGAAAGCATGGACCAAGGGACAGCAAACCCTCCCAGTGCCCAGCTCCAGGGCCTGCTCAGACTTCCTGCTACAGGCAGCTGGAAACAGCTGAAGCACTGCAGGAACCACTGCCCATGGATGGGGATCCCACTGAGAGAGAGCTGTGGGCCCCAGCGCGCTCCTCACCTCAGGCTCTGCCCACCCTCCCCACAAGGCTGAGGTGAGGAGGGAGCTCCACGCTCTCTAACCTGAGCTGAGGTTTGTCTGTTGCTGTAAAAATAAAGTGCTCAGGGAAAAAAAAAAATAAAATCAAACTGGCACAAAAAAGAGTAGTCCCTGTTCCCTGCCCTGACTAAGGGACAGGGGAAATATGGAAAGGTTGGGATTTTAAAAAATAATAAAATAAAATCTACATCCCTGGGATTCCTCACCTCTCAAAGTGCCTATTTACAGAGGAACTGGTTTGCTCTACACCTGCCCTAAGAGCCCCCCCAGGGAAGGCACTGCCCCAGCCTGGATCCCACCTTGCAGGCAGAGCCCAGGGCAGGATCCTGCTGCAGCCGGGCGGCCGCAGTGCTGGGCAGCCCCGTCCCCTCAGAGACCAAACCCAGCATGCTTCCCAAGCACAGAGGGGATGCTGTTCCCAGGAGAGCAGTGCCCAGTGTCCATGCAGCCCCAGCTCAGCGTCCAGAGGGGCCAGCGGGGCGAGGGGACGGTCACTGCACCAGGACAGTGGTGGCGTTCACCACGGTGGCCGCGGGTGCCACCAGCTCCACCAGCGCCTCGTACGTGCCCACCACGAAGCCCACGAAGCCAAAGAGGCTGATGGCGATGTCCTTGGCAATGACCAGGGGGTGCATGCCCTCGGAGTAGTAGGTGGCAATCTCCAGCAGCGGGGGGAAGATGAGAGCCAGGGCGCTGCTGCTGATGGAGCCCACCAGGGAGATGACGAGGTCCAGGCGCGGGATGAGGATGGCCAGCACGCCTGGAGGAGGAACAGACACGGGACAAGACATCAGTGCTGCCACCTCCCACATGGCAGAGGCTCCTCCCCGTGTCAAAGCTAGCAAAACCCCACCCAGGGATGCACTAGTTGAGTCCCACCCCTGCCCTCCTCCCTGACAGAAGACAAGTCTGCAAATTTTTCCAGCAGCTCCTCCCCAAGAAGCAATTAAGCTGTTAAATTAACAAGCCTTTTTGTCGCCCTGGGCGCCCCCAGAGCGAGCTGCAGGGCTGAGCAGGATGGGTGCCGCTGGCTGCCAGCATTCCCGACCCCCCTGTGCGAGCCAGCACCCCTGCTCCCCACACCTGGGGAGCCATAAAGCCTCAGAAACCCCATAAAAGCAGGAGAAGGGAAGAAAAAGGCATCTCCCCCCACCCCAAATCAATTCGTGTGGTTTGTGTGTGTTTAGAGCTGCTCCAGCAGCAGCACGCCCACGGCACAGCCCGGGGGAGAACATTTGTTAGGACTCATTTGTTAGGAGAAAATTGCAGCCAAGGAAAATCCCCCTGGGACACTCCTGACAGCTTGAGCTTAGCAGTGGGAGCATATCCGACATATTCCTGCTCCTCCTCCTGCATGGCACCAGGAGGGGACACAGGGATGTCACCAGAGCGCTGCAGAACACAAGAGAACCCCCCTGCAAGGAAAGGAGACCTCAGTGCTTAACCAGTGACCAAGAGAAATAAATTGGTTTACTGCTTTGAAAGCTTTTCTGCTTAGAAACAGGAGACACCTAGAACCATGGCAGGTGCAGTCCCTGTGGAGAAGGGACATCTCAGGGCTCCTTATTGGAGAGATTTGTTCTTTCCTTGGCCATCAGCTACAGGCAAGAGAGCCTCCCTAAGCTGAAGATCATCCATGGAACTGCATGGATAGAAAGAAGGAAAGATGGAAGAAGGAAAATTTGGGAGACTGAATGTGTCACCACTGCAACACTGCTGTTATCTGGATAAGCCTAGAGATAAACCATCCCTTCCCCAAGGAAAACAGCAGCAAAGGTCCTGAGCCAGTTTATCCTGGTGCTCAGCCCTGAACAGAGCCAAAAGAGTGCTCTGACAGGTGACTGCTGCAAGAAGCACCCCTGCTCCAGCAGCTTCTGAGGAGAGCAGAGCAGCTCCCCTCCAACAGCATCATCAGCCCAACCCCACACTGCTCTTTGGACTCAAAAGTAAACAAAATTATTAACTCCCCTCTAAAACAAGCAGATTTGAAGCACCAGCTGCAGTCCCCAGCCTCCGGGGAAACGGTCTGATTTCTGCAAGTATTAATTCAAAGAGGTTTTAAACATGCTGGTTTTGAAGTTTAAGCTTGAAAGACACCCATACACCAGATTGCATCCTCTCTTTGGAGCCAAAGCCCTGGTGGGGGCTTGTTGTGCAGCCACAGAATCATCCAATGAATATTCATGCAACCCCCCTAATGCTTTTATCCTCAGCAGGAGCCACAGAGATCCCCTATATGGAAGGGTGAGGGGAGGAGGTACAAAGGAACCTGCAACCTTCCACCAACACCTCTGCTGCCTCTCTACCCTCAAGAGGAGAGCACTGACAATGCCTAAAGCTATCCCATCTATCCAGCCTTCACTTCCATGTTTTGGCACAGCCCAACATCCTCCAGGAGAGGCTCCAACCCCACAAGAAAGTTCCAAGTTCATCCACAGCACGAGGGTGACCACAGTATATGGCCCAGCATGGCAGGATTTCATCCCTGCACCCTCTGAGGACATCAAGGGTTCAGGAACTCAGCACAGAGATGGGCCTTGCCCACCTCTGTTAATGCAGCACTTCTGGCCTTTCATTAGTGAGCCAGAAACAGCAGCACCTTCTCTCAGCCAGCTCCACCACCCCAGAGTTAGCACCACGCTCCTCTCAAACCCAAACCAAAGCCAGCTGGGACACAGGGCCAGGTACCTGATGCTCAGTTCTGGTGCATCAGCAGCATCGAGCCATGGAGCAAAGCTCCATTTCAGCAGGGGACGCCAGGGAGCTCAGTCAAGCATGTCAGCTGTGCTGACAACAGCAAGCATTGTGTCTTCAGGAATCAAAGCCAGCCGAAATCAGATACCACCTGATTTGCTGCACACTGTTCCCAAAGGTCCATCAGGCTCGAGCCAGGAGCCTGCTCCACCAAAACCTCACTACAGGCCCCACACACCATGAAGGGAAGGGACCATGTGGGGCTGCTCCAGGCACACCTGCCCAGCAGCACACCAGAGCTCTGGTTATGGGTCACCTAGCCCTGTCAGCTGTCTCCTGCTGTGCTCCATGCTCAATGAGTGTGTGGGCACAAGAACAGCCCATCCCTCACAGTCAGTGACTCCTCTGCAGTCGTGTCCCCATCACACAGGCACGAGAAGCCTGGCTGCACACTGCCTACAGAAAACAGCCTCTAGGCTAGGCTGGCCTGGCACTGAACCCTGTGCTGGATGTTCCATGCAAACCCTGGTGGGACTTGATGTCCTGCAAAACTGCCATCCCCAGGCCTGAGGCTCCACGGGGATCTGCCACTTCTAAACAATGCAGCTTCCTACTCCTCCACTGAGAAGACTGGTCCCATACACAGGGGGCAAAGGACCACTACTGCTGCTCCTTGGAGGCCACTTGTTTGTATCAGCCAGGCCCAGGCACTGCCAGCTGTGAGGCCTTGACCAGCAGGGCTAAAGGTGCTGGGGCGAGGGGTGAAGGCTCAATGGGATGAAGGTGCCACAATCTCATAGGGCAAAGTCAGACAAGGGGGTTTGTACTCACAGGTCACACAGACCAGGGCCACCCTGAGGAGCAGGTTGATCAGCCAGCCCCAGCGCTCCGACACCCGGGCCACGAGGGGAGGGATGATGATCTCAGCAGGCACGTAGAACTGCACGGCGTAGGTGAAGAAAATCCCGAAGGAGAAGAGCAGCTTGACAGCTTGGTACAGCCTGCAAAGGACAAGGACACAGTGAGACAGGTTCTTGCTCCAGTCCCTGCAACGTCAACAGCAGAAGGGGAATGTTCTGCAAGAACTTTTGTGAGCTAGGGGTCTCAACTCCTGAACACTCTTAGAAAATTAGGGGTGATGCATTTAATTCACAAGCACCTTCACCGAGCAAGAGACAGCAAAGACGTGTCAGCTGCAGCCATGATTACACATTCCAGCTCCTGCTTGGCTTCTGAGGAGGGGGAAGAGGACAGCATTGCTGGGATAAGCCTGGGCTCCCATGCAGAGTGAACTCACAATGTTCCAAAAGCAAAGTGATGTGAACAGGCAACTCAGCCTCCTGATCAAACAAAAAGGAGCAACTATTTTTGGAATGCTGCATGATACATGTTTGGGGGGAAGCAACTTAAAAGAGCAGTTTGGGCTGAGCAGAAGGAAGACAGAATGCAGACAGGCTGCAAACAGCACCTTGGGCTCACCCCAAGTCAAACCTCACCATGCCCCAGACCCCACAGTTATACAGTGTGGCTGCAGGAGAGAGCCCATCACAGGTGACCAGAAGGCACCTCCCACCCCATCTCTGCCCTCAACTTCCCAGCAGCAGAAAAAGCCTCTCCAAACAAGAAGTAACATCTGGTTACCTCACATATGGTCCTAGCCCTTCCCCAACCCAAGACACACTAACCAAGCAGAAAAGATGGGTCCTGGCCATACCACTTGGGTAAATATGGGGTGGATCCAAGCTGAGGAATGCATCTGGCTCCTGCCTTCCCTCTACCTTCTTTGGGCCTGTGCCCTTCTGTCTGGTGGATCTCAGCATCCACCTTCTACAACAGCCTTAAATCAGAGAAATCCAAGTATTCCCATGCAAGACAGCTTTGAACACCAGTGGCAGAGTCTGGCAAAGTCAAACATTTCCCACAGATCGAGTTAGGGATCACCTAAGTGAATGGAATGTTACAAAAGTCTCTGGGACCAGTCCACATGTGTTCATGGTTGCAGCCAACAGGAGCCTGAAGCCACCTTATCATCTTCAAAAGAGCAGGGTGCTGAGGGAGAGGATCTGCTGCCTTGGGAGAAGGATAATAGCCACCTTCAAAAAGGATGAGGGAAGGTCCAGGCTAATCAGCCTCACCTCAGTCCCCAGGAGAATATGGGTTAAGTCTTCCTGGTATCTATTTCCAGGCACATACTGGACAGTAAACAGCCAGCAGGGATTTGCCAAGGGGTGAGCATGGAAATATCTTCATCAGTGACCTGGATGAGCTTTCAGTGAGCACATTCTCATCAAATTCCAAGCAAGATCAAATTGGAGAAAAGGCTGACAGCTCAGAGCAACAACATGTCACAATCAAAGCTCAAGTGCAAACACAAATTCCCACACATGGGAAGAGCTGGGGCCAGGAGAACAGGACCTGGGGGTCTTGGTGGGCAGCAGACTGAACATGAGCCAGTAGCAGGACCCTGCAGTGATGAAGGTCAATCACAAAGCAGGCTGTGTTAGCAAAAGCACAGCCAGGAGATGAAGAACAGGGCTCAAGAGATTATTTTTTTTGTTTGGGGCTTGTGCATCTTGAATATTGTGTCCAGTCCTGACTCCAGGACAGGACACTGACTTACTCTGCAGAGCAAGTTGAGTACAGGCTACTAAAGTGGTTGGGGCTGGAGCTTGATGTACAAAAAGAGGCTGTAAGCCCTGAGCTCATTCAGCATGATGAGAGGTTAAAAGGGGATGTTATTAATGTCTTCAGCTGCCTAATAGGAGGGCATGGAGGAGAGAGTGACAGGCTCTTGTTGGAGTTGCACAGTAGAAGAACCAGATGCAATGGGACAGAGCTGCATCTCCAAAGGAGGGTTAAGGGCCAGAAGAAGGGCCTGGATTGGTAGGGAATCACTGTCCTTACTGATATGCAACACTTAAGCTGGTGAGAGACCCAGTGATCCCATGGTATCCTCTCCAATCTGAATTACCCTGAGGTTCCAGAGGCAAACTGAACACAAAGTTATCTCCAGAGTCCAGAGGGCACCTGTGCAGCCACACGTGTGCACAGGAGCCTTGAGCCACCAAGCCACGGCTGGCATATCTTATCACTGTATTCCCAAGAAAGGGATTCTATAAAAGCCATCATGTGCTCCAGGGCAATCCAAGATTAATAGTTGTTATTAAAAAAAGTACAGAAGAAGGCTGTGTACCTGTCCTGCACAGGTCATGAACCATGACAACAAGATCAAAGGGCATTTTAAATACCAATTCAAGCATTACCCTTGATTCACAGAAAACAAAGGCCCATGCAGGGCCCTGGAGAGGCACTCTGCCAACCACAGCAACGCCTGCTTCAGCCAGATTGCCATGCCAGGCCATCCCAAAAGGCTGCAAGAAGTGAAATACTCTCCTGGGACCATAAGCTCTGTCATTACCTTCAACTGGCCACATGCAACCCAACAGCTTCCCCCTCATTACAGCATTTCTTCACCCTTCACATAGTGCAGTGAGGCAACCCTTCCTAGGAGGCAAGGAAGGATTTCTGCATAGCAGCAACATATTTTGGACACTGTGGTTAGACCTGGGCACTGGGAGCTGACACACTCCTCGTTTGAGGAAGCTGTGGTTTCAGAGAAACGAGACTGGAAAAGTCCTTAGTCACCCTGTAACTCAACGATTCCTGAAACACTCACAAATCTGCTCCAGAGACCCCCAGGCAATGGCTACAGCTCAGGAAGGCTGCAGCACCTCCACCACAATCCTTGCCTTGTCTCCCAGGCTGCAGGCAAACCCCATGACTTCTCACCCACAGCCCTTATGACCAGCTCCTATAGCCCAGCCTTTTACTGCCAGGAAGAAAACCCAGGGGCGAGGCAGGATGGGCAAGACTTTCATTTCAAGAGCAAGTCTTCACCTGTGGCTTAGTCTACAGGAGTGGTAGTGAAGACTTTATCTCAACTGTCACAGCCCTTACTTGAGATAACCCATTTCCAAGTTCAACATCCACTGCCAAGAGGTAACGTGCACAAACACCAAGGTGTCCTGTGTGCCAAGTGACAAGGACCACAACACACCTTCCCTGCAGCTGGCCTGCCACATGCCCAGGCCTCCCCAGACACTGCTTCCAAGGGCTATTCTCTTGTCACTATCCAAAAACCCAATGGCTACTTTTAGGAAAGTAACTTTAGAATACTTCACTTTCAGAAAGTGCTTTAAGAAAAGACAGAAGGTGTGGATACTCCTACAAACGTGGATTTGCACTCTTCTCTCTGTAGCCTAGCAGTCAAAGTAATCCCATTCTAAGGACCTGTTCTAAGGGAATGTCATTTCTCAGGTTACACAGAGCTGAGATTCCCTGGCGAAGACCCCTTGCAGCATTTCAGGTCAGCAGATGTCATTGCAGGCTGTGGCATGCAGAGCCCAAACCTGGAAATGATCTGCTTTTCACCTTCAGCAGAAATAGCAGCATCTCATCCCCTCCACACTGTACTTCTGTTTACTGAGCAGAAGGGATTCATATCTCCTGTGTTTGGCATGGTGGGATTCAGTCCTCCCTACAACACAGGCACATCATTCCACCAGCCCCATCCCTCCTCACTGAGAGCAGGGACCTGGCAGAGCTCCCAATGCCTGCAGGGGACAAGACAAGGCTCTTGGCAGGAGCAGGATCCTCTACCACACCAACACCAACATCCAGCAGTGCAGTCACTACACAGACCCAGCATGAACGAACATCCATGCACTCAAACTGAAAAGAAACCCACACAGCAATAATTAAGGCAAAACCAGGCTTTCTTTTTGTCAAATCATTGCTGTCTCCAGAGTCCCAGCTGTGCTGCTCTACAAGGACAGCATGTGGAAGCACCAGTGACTCATAACTTGAGTCCTGCCCAAATTTACTCCAACAGTGAGACAGTGAGTCCTACTGCAAGGTGCTGGGTGCTACTAGGAGCAGAGAGGATGGGCTGAAGTGGAGGACAGGCACCCCCAGCTCCGGGTCTCACTCTGTTCTTTTGCAGGATTTCAAGCTAGCAGACACCATCAAAGAGGACTGCCTGCATTTCTCCTGTGGAAGAATATGGAGCCATGACACTGAGCAGCCACCCATCCTCAGGGACAGAGCAGCTGCTGCAGCAGCCACCAGCCCTGGCAAGAGGAGAAACAACCCCTCCAGGCAGGCAGGCATGGGATCAGACCACAGGGCTCCAGACAGAAACTGGAGCATCTCAAGAGGCTTCACTAGATCCCAGAGGACAGACAGGCTTGGGAGGCTGCAGAGCTCAGCCCCCACAGAAGGAAGGGGTATCCTCATGGCCCCAGTGCTCACAGGCAAAGCACTGGCTCAACATGAGCCACATCCAGACACAACGTGGAGCACAGAAGTGGGAGTTTCAGCTCCAGGGCTGCAAACAAGGAACACAACCCACACATGAGGGTGTCACATCTCACTCGCTCTGGGAGCTCCCAGCTTTGGGCTGGTTTTTCACGTGCTACATTTGAGGAAGAGAAGTTTTGCACAATTCAGTGAGTTCTGGTATGGCTGCATGGGGGTTATGTTCAACACGTGCTAGCCAGTGCCCTGCTGAGCCCCAAAAAGATGCCACAAGGCTCCAAGAAAACAAGAGCTGCACCTACCCAGGCAGGGACCACCAGAGACCCTGATGAAGCTGCCTGAGCTCCAAGACACTAGAGCAACAGCTCAGACACTACAGCAACAAGCCTCTTCCAGCACATGACAATCCTTGTCAAACTCCTTGAAGTTTGCCTATGGCACAGTTCCTTAAGCTTCCTCAAGCTCACCCAGATTAGTTCCTGTACGGAGTGAGGTCCCCCTCTCCCACCTGCCTATCTGGGCCCTTCATTCCCTCCCCAGTTCCTCCACTGCCCACAGGGACTCACCAGCAGTTGGGCAGGTTGAGTGTTATGCTGGCCTGAATGTCTGCCCCAAAGCGCAGGTAGCCCAGGACACCCAGGCTGATGTACAGGATGGTGACAATGGCCATCCCCACGTAGAGGATGACTGGGAACTGACGGGGGTTCTTCATCTTGTTTTCCAGAGGCAGCACCTGGAGAAGAGGAGGAGGAAGATGACAGAGCAGCAGGCTGCCTGTTCCTCTATAACCCTCAGGCCCAAAAAGAAGGAGAGGCAGCCCCATGGTCAAGCACAGCCCATCATGCCAGGATGGGATAGTCCCACATGGAGATTGAAGAATCCAGATGAAAAAAAACCAACTGTACTGGAGATCAAATTTCTGTGCTCCCATTGGAGCATAGCAAGTCTCCAACAAATCACCCACACCCTTGTCTTAAAGATGGGACCTGCTCCCTGCCCTTGGCAGGAGCTGTGCCCAGTGCTGGGTCTTGGGGCAATGCCAACCACCCCATATCTTGGGTGTGTTACACTCTGCACCCCAAAGCAGCACAGCCATGCCCACTATTTTACACCCTCCTATTTTCCCCAGCAAATTCTGGAAAGACTAAGACACACTCTGCTGTGCTAGCAAGTTTGCCTGGATAGATTCCAACCAGGTAGGACAATAAAAAAGAGCAAGGAGAGGTAATTCTCCCACTTCTATACTACTGACACTAAATATAGGCCTTCAGCAAACAATTTTATAGCTGTCCTTGGGTGGTGTTGATTTCAAGAAGAGAGACAATGGCAGATCTGGTGAGGAGGCAGGACAAGAAAAACTTTTATTTGCTTCTTCACCTCTAAGTAATGGGAGGAAGAGAGCATTTGTGCCTCAGTGCTGGCAAGAACCCTCAGCCCAGGGCACAGCATTCAGTAAGCACTCCTCCTGTAACGGATTTGGCCCTCTCCAGCCCTGTGTTTACACAGCCAGCTTATATTAAGAGATGAAAACATTTTTTCCTCCTTTGAAGGGAGCTCCCGGAAACAACTCACATCTTAGGGAGTAATTAAGCTCTCCACCCACCTAGCCAGCTTTTTTCACAGACACAGTTGGTCTATTTACAGCATCTTGCACGAGAGGCCCATTTGCATGGGCAGGCTGGGGCCACACGGCTGCCAAGGGAGATCTCGGTGCCCCCGCAGCCGGGTGGGAAGGGAAGGATCACATCTTTTCATGCACAACTTTTTGGCCTCCCATTTAGGCAACTTCAGGATCCAGCCTGCTCACAAGACTCAGGACAATTCCTCATCTGCAGGTCAGCTAGCAGAGCCCAAGGCAGAGTCTGCTGTGATTCACAATCTACTGCCAGATAAAGCCACCTCTAAAGCAGCAACCAACCTCCTGAGGTTTGGAGCATGTGCTCCTCCAGCCTCAAATGGAAGCACCAGAGTTTGACCCAGGAGATAGCCTGGAGCTAAAGCTAACAGCATCATCCAGAATTTGGGCTATTGTCAGAGAAGTTCAGCTGCAACTGCAGCTGCAAGGCAGAGCAGGTGCTGCAGCAAGTCCGAGCAGGGCTGAGCCTCCTGTGCAGCAGCCCCACTGCCACATGCCCAGACTTACCACACCAATGCCTTCAAAAGCAAAGATTGCAGTGCCAAAGAACAGAGGGTAGGTCTTCCAGGCTGCTGCTAGAGGCAGGTTTCTGGGATCTGGAATATCCTGGAAAAAAGCCCATGTAGAGTTCAGATACAGGAGGATGGGAAAGACCTCCCTGTCACAGCCCCATGCTGTAGGGAAAGCCCTGCAGAGCAGAGGGAACCATCAAATACAAGCAGTACCCCACAGCATCCAAATACCCCATTGCCAAGCTCCCTCCACCTGGCAAAACATGGGACAGCAGAGAAAGGAGAGAGGGGAGCCATACACACGTACCCTGACGATGTACTGGTAGATCACTACAAGGCTGACAAGCATGGCCACGTTGGCCAGCATGGAGAAGATGGACAGGACCTTGAGGTTCTGGATGAACGTGAGCAGCACCACAAAAGGCAGGATGGAAAGCATGTACAGGCGGGAGTCCATGGTGGGGGTCATCACCACCGTCCTGTTTGGGCTGCAGTCATTGGTGGTCCCGTTTGCAGCAGACACAACCTGGGGAAGCACAGGAAGCCCTGGTGAACTTCATCACATAGGTCTAAAAGCCACATGAATCTTAGCAGCCCATCCCAGTGGGTCAGAGTACTCCAAGAGCTCACTTCAAGCACAGCTAGCTGATTGAAATCAAACCAACACGTGTTTTCAGACAGCTCTGAAGCAAATCCCTGTTATCTTGAAGGGGGCAGAGGTGGGACTGGCTATGGCACCTGAGTCAGGCGAGCAAATCCTGCCCAAACCCAGATACACCGAGCAGGAGGACTCAGCAGCCAGGCACACAGAGGGCAGAAAGCACAGGCTGCATGTTTGCACTGCCCACGAGGTCAGTTGAGAAGAAAGAGGCACTAAGTGCTATTTCCAAAGGTATCTTTTCCCTCTTGCTGCCCCAAGTTGTTATCTAAGTCAGAGAGTCCTTCAGTTACCCAGTGCCCTGTTCACATGCAAGGACATCTGGAAACTACTGCTGGCCCCCAAGTTCACTTTCTCATGACAAACCATTCTTTCCTTGGGGTCTTTCATTCCAAAGGCACTCCAGGCCATGTGCTCACTTCTAGAGGCAGCTCAGGCCCGGGAACTGGGTGGCTGAGCCATCCCCCCCAAGAGCACGGCTCCCTGAATCACCAATACAACCATGACCAAGCTGGTTCAGTACCAGGTCCTGTCCAGTCACTGCAGCAAAGAGCACTCTGCAAACTGATTTAACCAGCTCCAGAGCAAGTCCTGCACCCGAGGAGAGGCTGAAGAACTCTGTGTAAACCAGCATCCTCTGTGGGAAAGGGCAGTGCAGGACCATGCACCCATGGGACAGTGCTGCTCAAGTCCCAGCCTGCCCTGCCTCTTCATGGCTTGCTCCAAAGCCTTCTTCCAAACCAAAGCCCTGCCCAACACAGTGGCACCTTGCCCAAGGTACCACCTGCACCATGACTCTCCACCTAACACGCTATTCCTCACCACAAAAAGCAACAAGCAACACTCCCCTCTCCCCACCCAAAAAAATTCCAAAACCAAAGCCAAGGGGTTTCCCAGCTGTGGCCTAAAAAACTGGTGTGGATTTGCAGGTTTTTGCAAATTTCCCCTGAGGCTTGAGACAACCTTCAGTCTTTGCTGTGAGAGGCTGAGGAGAAAGAAGCCCACCTTGAAGTGGGGCAGGGTGCTGGTCCCAGGGGTGGGGGCCAGCAGCAGCCTAGTCCTGCACACACCCTGGTCCCTCCTGCTCTCAGGGCTGGTGGATCACCAGTGTGGACCCATTTACTCCTCCTGCCACCCCACAATGGGAATCTCCTCACTGCTGCTCCAGGAGCAGAGGAAGAGTCTCACACTGGAGGGACCCCCCCTTGCTCCCCAGGAGCTGATGACCATCACTGAAAAGCTGACAAAGGGCACAGCCATGGTGGCAGTGACCAGAGCACTGCTGCAAGAGCACAGCAGGAGCACATGGGGAAACAAGCTCAGCAGTGCCTGCAAGGCACTGAGCTGGTGGAGGCTGGGAATGGGGACTCATTATTCCCAGTTTCTTACAGAACAGGAGCCAGCCAAGCGGTTCAGGGTTTCTGTTTATTTCCTCCTGAGGCCTGGCAGGAAGAAACTCTTTCTCTAAAGATGTAATTAAGCTTCAGAGCCACAGGATGAGGAAAGAAACTGGAATGCAAACAGATCCAAGGAAGGGAGAAGAGAGTTCACAGCAGGTCCTGGGACCTACACGTTACTATCGACACCAATAAACCAATTAACTGAGGGGGACAGGATAGAAAACGCACAGTCCCTCTGCTTTCATCCCTTTCCTCTTGTTCCCTCACTACGGATGGCCTCACTTTTCCTGGGCAACACAGACACCTCCAGCACCTCTGCAAAATCACAGAGATTCTCAGGAAAACCTGCTCTGTTTGAACAGGAAAACCAATCCTCCAAAATATCTGGGCAGAGTGGACTTTTGTGAGCAGCATATCCTACAGAAACCAGACCTTTGGTGGGAAACAGGGCACAGGAGCTAAGAACAACCCAAGCACCTTCACACCCTCTCACCTCCCCCCAGCTCATGAAGGAGGTGTAAGTCCAACCTGTTTCAGATTGTCCGCCAGAAAGACAAAGTACACGCAGCAGAAACCCAGCTGAGTGATGATCAGGAAAAGTCCCACTATACGCCTGGAAAGCAAGAGAAGAGCATTTGCCAGCTACATCACATGGAAATAGAGCCCTCCCCGAGGTTGGGGTGTACAGGTCACAGCACACCCAGCTCACTTCTCTGTGATCAGGAGAGAGGACCTTCTCTCCACCCAATCTCACAGATCTCAGGCTCTCCAGTGTCCCCCTCCCATCCCTTTCACAGAGTCAGGACCAGCCTCAGGAGAAAAGTCTCCTTTTGGGGTTTAGCATCTCCAGTCTGCTGCTGAATTGTTGGAGCTGGAGACAACACTCCCTGGACACAGGAACAGGTGAATGCTCCCATCCCCTGATGGGCAGTGATCGGTGTGATGCAATGTGGGACACCCACAGGGCAGGGAGCAGCCACTGGACACGTTCCATGTTTAACAAGATGGGCCAGCACTGCAAGACCCTATTCACCTCTGTTATACTGGGGAGACATAATTATCCCACGCATTTAGTGTAAGGCACATCTGGCTGGGGACAGTACTGGATCAAAGACCTCAGCATTACCCTCTGGGGAACACTGAGCACTCAGGGCAGGTGAGCCAAACAGCGTTTTATGTCACTTGTGCTTATCTGCTGACACAGCTCAGTGATCAGAGGCTCTTCTGTCACGGCTGCAGCACATGCTAGGCTCAAAGACAAGTCCCTGCCTAGGGCAGGGGAGCAGTACCTTCCCCAGATGGCATGTGTCCTCAGGCAGGCACTGGGAGTTGCCTCCAGCCCGTACATCACGGCACCTCCATAGTCCACGAACTGCTTCTGGAACCTGTCCAGAGAAGGGAGAAGGATCATCACTTCAGCCCTGTCTGCTAGTTCCCAAAGCAAATAGTGACATTAAAGGAAAACAGCTCCTGTGAAAAAGAACAGAAGTTCCCACCTGAGGCTTTGGAATGGGCAACTTGCTGCTGAGGGGCTTCAGAAAAACCCCAGGGCTTTTTGGGTAAGAGGGAAGAACTGTAGGAGTTGCAGGGCTGAGAAGGGGAGTTGCTCCTTACCTCCTGCAGAAGTGATGGGCACATTTGACCAGGATGCCCATGCAGTGCACAGCCACGACTCCCATCACCACCAGGCTCAGAGGACCCAGCTGCAGGGAAGAGAGGGGGAAGGCTGCACTCTGATGGCCAAAGGCAGAGCTGCACTGTGCCTTCTACTTCCAGACGAAACTCCATGGGCTGGCTGAGTGCAAACACTGCTGGAGGCTGAACCAGAGCTCTGGTGCAGCTCCCAGGAACCAGCCCCCCAGGACCAAGTAACCTGACAGAGTCACAAGCTTTGCAGGAATGATGCAAAAGAAGAAAGTTGGGGCAGTTTGGGTGTAGCAATGTGCTTCCAGGATTGCTTTCCAAACTATCTTGCACATCTCTACTATGCAGGTGATGAAGAGGTCATGACCTGGACACAGCGTCCTGCCTGACCCCAGCAGAGGAAACCACAGACCCAGCTCACACACTGAACTCCCCCACACCAGGCAGCAACAATGCAGGGGCAGCAGGAACAGTCTCAGCAGCCAAACAAAGCCACAGAGCTTGAGGTGCAAACACGTGCAAGTCATCAAACACTGAGAGGTGTCTGGGCAGGGACTCAAGCCCCAACACCCCCAACACTGGCTGTGTGAGCTGCCCAGTGCCCCAGGGTCACTCTGCCCCACCAGCTCCAGCACAGCAGGGCTGAGCTGCCTTACCAGGATGCCAGCATTCTTCACAGCCAGAGGCAGCCCCAGCAGCCCTGTCCCAATATTCCCCTTCAGCAGATGGATCAGGGTCTGGTACCACCTGAGGGAAGAGAAGATGCAGAGGTCACTGTCAGCAGGTGCCCACACCCAGACCATACACAGCTTATCCCGTTAGGGGTGCACAGCAGCCCTGAACTGCTGCAGGGAATGCACATGGAACTCATGATCCTGTCCCCTGAACCCACCTCAACCAGCTGGGACTGAGCTAGGTGGGAAAGCAAAGACTGAACAAACAGATTTTGGATGGGCATTTGCAAAACCAGCTTCATGGCAAAACCCAGCACAAGCACAGCCCAGCACCAAGGAGCTGCACAAGGAAGTCTCTGAGGTGAAGGGATCAGTCTCTGTCAGGCAAAGACAGCATCCTCTGCACACCTGGGCACAAGGAAGCCCCCAGAACACGGCTGGCTCTGAATCTGGGCATGCTGTTTGCTTGTCAGAACGAAGGTGGAATGGGAAACTATTGGGAAAAGCATCAATCACTGCCCAGTGCCAGCAAGCCCAGCTTCACCAGAGAGCAAAGAGCTACACTGGGGCAGCTGCTCACTTGGTGCCAGCACCCCACAGGTGCAGGACCACAACTCTGCCCTCATCACCCTCATGAGAGCTCCCCATAAAACCACAGTTCCACCATCCTCTAGCAAAGTCAGCAGGGAGCCAGCATGACCTCCTCTGCCCTCCCCAGTGCCAGGCCAGCCGAGGAAGGAGGGAAGCATCACTCACGTTGTCCCATTGGCCTCCCCGAAGCGCTGGTAGGACTCGGGGTGAGCAAAGCCATTCATGCCATCAGGAGGGCTCCCCTCTGGTGTGACATCTGTGGAACTGTAGTCATTGTAGTCCTCGCTGCGGAGGCGCCGGGTGGACATGGTCCCTGTGGGGGCAGTGGCATTAGGGGTGCCCAGCTCAACAGCCCCATCCTCAGGCTTCTGGGGGTCAGCCATTGTGCACAGAGAGCAGCTCGCACTGCCAGAGCAAGAGCTCCTCCAGGGCTTTTATACTGCCACATGCTCCCGCCCCAGCAATCACACACTTGGCATGTCCTAAGGTCAAAGGTGCATGGCACATTCCCACTGGCTCTTCCTTCAGGCTCGTGCCCATGTTTTGGGCACACCCAGTCAGAACGGGGTCAGGATCCTGCAGGCAGAGCTGGATGTGACCCAATTCCTGTCCGGCACGGGAGCTGTGTACCCCTGCTCCAAGGGTGGTGAGTGTGACACCACAGGCAGCGGGGTAGGAGGGGACATGCTGGCACTGTGTCCCCTGCTCTGGCACTCGGGATGAGGGCTGTCAAGTGGATGGGCCAGGAAAGTGTAACTGCTTTTAACTTGCACACAGTGTGCTGCAAGGGAACAGCTTGCTCTTGCCAGGGAAGGGAAAGTTTCCTAACTTCTCGTTTTTTTCTTTTCCCTTTTTTTTTTTCCTAATGGAAGACTTTTTATTAAGGAGAACTTTTACAAAAATTTATTATACTCCCATTGAGAGGAGCACAGACCATGTGCTGACAGCAAAACACCTGCCCCAAAGGTTTCACAGCCAAGGAGGGCAAAGGGGCTTCCCAGGATAAGGCACCTGCACAGCCTGGAGCTCTTGCTCCAACAGAAACTATAACTGTGTCCAGCAAGCCAGGAGCACCAGCACAAGCCTCACCAAGGACGCACACCTCATGCTTTTGTCTGGAAAACAATCAGCTGGTTCAATTCCCACACATGCCACACCCAGTATCCCGAACACCCACTGGGAAGGAGCACCAGAGGCAGGGAAATTATGTGTAAGGCTCTTGCACCACAGGCTGGTGACCCAGTCCCTGCCCCACGGCTCCTCTGGGCTGTCATGCCACAGCCTTCACGCCTGCCCCAGCAGTCCTGGTGCTCCCCATCCCTCTCCCCAACACTGGTGAAGAACTGGGAGCAAGAGGAAGCAGCAGAAAAATGTTACTACAGCAAAAAAACTGTCTTGTTTCCTGCCAGAGCTCTTCATGAACCCACCAAGTCATGCAAGCACCTGCCAGATGCAACCTCAGCACAGACCAACACATCTGGCCGTGCCAGGAATGCTCAGCCCGGGCCACCCAGGTGATTCTTCAGAGCACCAGGCATTCCCCAGAGCACTGCTCTGCAAATCTGCCTGCTACAAGGAAAACAGACCAGGAGGGTCCAGCCTGGCGATCAGAAGGGTAGCAGAGAACAAGGGTTTTTCCTCAGGTCTGGATGCTGCAGATCCCAGCTGCTCTGAGCAGTTATCCAGGCCACAGCAGCAGTGCTGTATTTCCCACAGCACCACGCAACACCAGCAGCAGGAAGGAGCAGCGTGTCCCGTGGAGTACCAGGCTGTGGAGCAGCAGTGAGGCTGGCTGGCAGGCACTCCAGAGCCAAAGGCAGCACATGCATCACTCCTGCCCAGCCTCCTCCCTCACAGCTGGGACACGTAATGGTGTCCTGAACCGGCTCTGCCGCAGGCAGGCCGATCCGGCGAGGCAGGGCCGGGAAGAGCGGCAGCAGGAGTTTACACAAGGAAAGCGTTAGAAGCCATTTGTCATCCGTGACAGGCCCAAGGGGCAGGACAGAAACCTGGCAGGCTCTGCCAAACACCACGGGCTGGCAGAGGGCAAGGAGAGCGGGCACAGGGGGTGCAGGACTGGGTTGGGCATGGGTACCCTTCCCAGAGATGGTCCACACAGCATCCAAAGTACCCAAGAGCAGTGACTTTGAGATAAACACAACGTGCTGACATCACTCTGCCTGATCGCTCCCTGTGGATTTTTTTCCCTTTCAAGCAGGCCTGTCTGCTTTCTGCTTTGAAGAGCCAGGGAAATGCATTCATCGTGACTTGCCTGCCTTGTGTCTGGATTAAAGGTTGCGTAGCAGCAGGGAGAGAGCACTCTGCTCTCCCGCAACCAACAAGGAAAAGCTACAAAACTTGTCTCATCCATATGACAAACACTCAAAACCAAAGCAAAACCCCACTACACAATTTCCTCATCATTGGAAAAAGCAAAGGCAGGAACATCTACATTCGGTTCCCACTTCAAACCCAACTCCTCAGCCACTTTCATGTGCTTTTTTTGCCACCCACACACAGAAGCAATTTCATCCTATTAGGAAAGCTGGGGGGGTAGTGACAGCAATTTGTCCCTTACAGTGACAGCCCCATGCCAGAAACCAAAAGCAAGCTGTTACTTGCTGCTGACCGTGACAGCTCTCCCCAGCTGAGCTGGGGCTGTGTATAGATCAGGAAATCTTCTGGAAAAGTGAGCTTCACTGCTGCTTCCCACCATGTGTGCTGAATCGTTCATTTCCAAAGCACTACTTGTGACACAAGGGAAGGCCAACAGCAAGCTCCTTCCCCAGGCCACCATGTCCATGCCAGCCCGACATCTCCCAGTCATCAGTCGTATTGTCCCTGTGCTACCCAGTGCTCCAGAGAAACCCCAGATTCACCTTTCCAACATTTCACAGCATAGCCCGCTGCCCACAGCCCAGCTTCTCCCCACGGACAGAGCTGCTGGGCACAGACCCACCAGCACCCACAGCTCCCACCCCAGCCAGGCTGTGCTGCCCAGCTCCCCTTGTCCCTCCACAGAGCAGCACAGCTGAGCCTGCAGCGTGGGGCTCCCTGCACCCTCCCAGCGCCACAGAGCATCCCGCACCCTTCCCAGCGCCTCACAGCGGGGCTGCGCCCCTGCACGGCAGGGCACGGCCGGACACTCCCGGGGGAGCCCCGCGGGGTGCCAGCACCCCCGTGTCAGCCTCCAGCACCCATGGCAGCCGCCAGGAGCCCCGGGCCCGGAGCACCCGCCCATGCACAGGGGCTGCCGACGAGGCCGCGAGTCCCGTCAGCGCGCCCGGGCTGCCCCGAGCACCCACGGGGAGCAGCGGCACTGCCGGCACCCCGCGCATCCGCCGCGCCCCCGGCTCTGCGGGCACGCGGCGGGCTGACAGGCGGCCGGCAGCGCGCACCCTCCCTCCCTCCCTCCCTCCCGCGGCCCCGCGGTGCCTGTCGCGGTGCCGGTGCCGGTGCCGGTGCCGCACCTCTCCGCCGCCCCGCTCCGCCCGGCCCCGCCGGGCCCGCTCGCTCGGCCGCGCCGTCACGTGAGCGCCGCTCAGCTGAGCGCGGCGCGTGCGCGCGGGGGGCGCTGAGGGCGAGGGGCGGCGCGGCGGCGCCCCCTGGCGGCGGGCGGTGCCGAGGCCGCTGAGGGGAAGGGCGGGAGCGCCGAGCCCCGAGGGGCGGCGGGGACGGGACCGGGACCGGGACCGGGAACGGGAACGAGACCGGGAACGGGAACGGGCAGCGGTCTGGAGCCGAGTGCTGTGGGGAAACTGAGCTTGTTCGGCCTGGAGGAGGCTCGGGGGTGGCTTTATCGCTCTCTACCACTCCCTGAAGGGAGGGTGGAGCCAGCTAGCGTCGGGCTCTGCTCCCAGGCAACCTGCGACATGACAAGAGGACAAGGTGCTAAGCTGCGCCAGGGAATGTTTAGGCTGGGCTTTAGGAAGGCTTTCTTCACAGAGAGAGTGATTAGACTGCTCAGGGAGATGGTGGAGTCACGATCCCTGGAGGTGTTTAAGGATGTGGCGCTCAGCACCATGGTGGAGGGGACATGGTTGTGCTCAGCCATGGGCTGGACTCACAGAGCGAGGTCATGACCACAGAGATCTTCTTTAAGCTCACGGATTCTGTGCTTCCGTGATCCCCCCAGCAGGGCTGTTCCTTGGGGCGAGGCCTGCAGAGCCATGCAGGTGTCAGCGTTATAGAAGATCACCCAGATGAGCGACACCCTCAGAGCCCCTCAGCCTGAACTGTGTCACCCTGGGCCATGGCTGTGTCCCCCAAAGCAGCCTGCAGATCCCTGCCCTGCTCCTCGCACAGGAACTGGCCTCAGGGCTGCTCAGCTCCACTGGCCACAGCGTCCTCCTCTGCTGCCCCACCACCTCCGCTTCCCCCAGCTCACACCCGCATCCACACTATTCCCAGCAAAATAAATGTCACCTCCAGGTTCCCCCCAGCAACAAGAGGCAGCAGCTCCACGTCCTGGTAAAAAGATTTATTAAGAACCTGCAGAACCTGCCCAAAAGGAGGTTGCTGCCCTGGCACTGAAGGGGAGCAGGGGCAGAGGGTTAGTGCTTCTCCAGGCAAAGCCACAGGGTGAAACAAAGTGAGTGGAGGGCACAGAAAGGCGGTGGGAGCACATCTGCGTGGTGCAGGAACACCTGCAGCAGTTAAGGCGTATAAAGTGCTTGTAGAAGACCAGCCCTATCAAGGGGCTACATAACACAAGCAGGCAGGGACAGCAAGGGATGTGGGTGGCTGGTGGCACCTGGCACAGGGGAGTGATGACAGCCTCACACCCTGCTCAAAGCTGCAGCAAGAAGGATGCTGCCTGCCCACATGGCAGTCCCCAGCCACAGCCAGGACACTCCCAGACAGGATCTAGGCTGCTGGTCCTCATGGTCATCTCCCAGTTATCCCATGTTCAGGATGCTGCTGTGTTTGGGTGCCTCTGCCAGCACAGGGGAAAGATAGTCCCAGCACAGCATCCTGCCTCAGATCACTCCCAGAGGAAAAATGAGAAGAATGTGACTGGTTCTCAGCCAGGCTGTGCCCCAGCAGCTCATCACAGCCTTGTGTCCCCCTCTGGAATGAGCACAGCCATCAACCAGCAACCTCTTCTGCTGCTGGGAGCATCACCAGCCTCTTGGTCCCCCCTAACTGGGAATGTCCATGTGGGGCTCGGGTGGTTTCTATCCTCCTGTGTTCCTGTTTGCCACAGGAGGGGCATGGGGAGGTGCCTTCACAGGTGCCTCATGCCACCAGGCTGGTCCCCCATGCAGGACAAGGATGCAGCAACAGCAGATCCAAAGCTGCTGGGTGGGGACATGTCTCCTGCAGCCACTTTGGGGACACTTCTGCAAAACAGCCCTGTGCTCTGGCCAGAGATGGTGGGAAGCAGGGACACCCTCTGCAAATAGTGCTGCATCTCTCTAGCCTGCCCCAGCACCCCCAAACACCCCCTCATCCCCACAGACTGCTCCCAGAAATACTGCTTTTCCCTGGAATGTTTTTGTCTAAAATTGCCCTGATAAGAAAAAAAGAAACTGGATAAAAAATAACAACCCCAGGTCATGCTGGAGTTAGGCTCCAAGGCCACCCTGTCCAGGCAGGAGACACCCTGGTGATGGGTTTGGGGACAGCAGAACAGCCAAAGGGGCCTCTCTGGGTGCAGCAGGGGAGGAGATGCTGGGGGGGACAGGGGCTGCCTCCTCCTGACAGCAGGAGGGATGGACCTCACGGGGATGGGTTGGGACAGGATGGGATGGGACAGGGGACCAAGCTGGAGGGGATAGGAGGGACAGTGTCCCACCCCTCAGTGGGAGTGCAGGGAGAACGCCAGTTTGACACAGCTGAGCTCCTCCCCGCCATTGCTGACCACCACCCGCACGCGGTAGTTGCCGTTGGTCATCCAGGAAGGCAGCTCCACATCGGGCACGTCAAAATCGCTGGCTGGCAGGGAGTAGGAGCCCTATGGAGAGAGGGGACAGACAGGCACGAGGTCAACCAAAAGGCCAGCCCAGCACCAAAGGGCACAGTGGTACCCGCTGGCAGTGGCAGCGTCACCGCGGGGCGCAGCCGTACCGCTTTGAAGGGACAGTGGCAGGGGATGCCGTAGGTCAGCAGGGGCTCCGGGCAGGGCGTGCCGGGTGGGATGAGCTCATCCAGAATGCTGCAGACGTCGTTGTAGGTGCAGCTGCCCAGCTGGTCGATGCAGGGCAGCTGGATCCAGAGGTCACCCAGTGCCTTCTCTACCACCAGCACTGCCTGGAGGGAAGGTGTTCAGTACCAGCACAACCAGCAGGGGCACCCACAGCTCCTCACCAGCCAATTCCCTCAGCTCCTGGTCATGCAATCTTTGGGATGTCCATGAGGTCACTAAACCCCCTCCTGCCTCTCCCTCCTGGCTTTCAGTTCCTCTCAACATGCAGCTTCTGTTCCTCCAACCTTAGTTTGACCCCTTAAGCTAACACCTCTCAACACCTCACATCCCCACCTCCTTCCCGTCCCTTCTGCCTGTCCCAAAACTCCCAGGGTGCTCCCATCCTGCAGCTCTGGCTCCTCACCCCCCCAGCACTCGCCCCAGAGTCCCAGGCCCAAACAGACACCATAGCATTGCTCAAGACAGCCCACGCACACTGGACAAGAAACATGTTCTTTCTCATTCCAAAAAACTTCCCAGAAAGTGTTGCAGGGCAGCTGGCATGGCCCAAGGCTCCCAGAGCAGTGCTGTGGCATGTCCTTGGAGGGAGCAGCTGGGTTGGCTGCTGAAAAACAAGTGCTGCAGTGACCTCCAGAAGCACCCACAGCACTTGGGTTTCACTTCCCTCCTGAAGCCAATACATCCCCAGGACATGAAACGACTCAGGTGGTTTCTGTCCTAGGAACAAAGTTGGGAGCCTCCTACTGAACTGTCTTGCTCCCACCACAGGTCTCCCCATGCCCACTGCCCTGCTCTGGCTTACAGAGTCCAGTGTGCTCAGCCCTGCACCTCTCTGCACCTCACTCCCCAAGGGCTGCTCATTCCTGTACCCATGACAGGCATTTCCCAGCTGCCAGTGGTTTGAGGAAGCTCTGCCCTCCCTCACCACACAGAGGCACATCTGGCACTTACCTTCAGAGGGGAGCCCATGGTCTTCCCACTCTTGACAGCTGCGCTGACACGCAGGCTCCCCGGGATGCTGATGGGGTCGGGTGCCACAGAGAGGCTCTGCAGCACCACGGGGTCCTTCTTGTCACCACAGTTCTCCCAGGCAAAGCCACCAACCTGCAGCACCGAGAGACAGGAGGAGTTAGAGGCAGGGCAAGCCCTGCCTTGTGTTTGCAGGAGGTTTATCCACAGCTGCACCTCTGACCCCTGCCAAACCTCTGCTCACAAAGAGACAGAAAATGACCTTCAGCCCCTTCTAATGCCAGTTCTTGAACTCCCAGCTCTCTGAGACTGAGGACATTGCAGAAACCCTCTGTCTATGTGCCTCTACATGTACTTTACACCCAAAGGTGATTTACCACGCTGCAATTTCCAAACTTGCTTCCCAACACTTCGCATGTGACCAAGGCAAGATGCATCCTTCATGCCAACAGCACCAAGCAAGGTGTGTGAGGACAGGCCAGAGCAAGCTGGGACCAGGTGGTGTCTGCACTGTCCAGTGGGATGCTGGGCAGGGTGGGGGGATCCCCTTGGAGGGGCTGTGGGGTTGGCACTGCCTCCCACCTCATCCAGGACCAGCCCTGCTCTGTGAGCCCTCATCCACCAGCTCCAGCCACCTAGTTCCACATGGGAACAGGAATCACACTCGGGGAGCAGAGGAGTGTCTGAGCTCATCCTCTGCCTGATACACCCCAGGGGCTGATCCTGAGCTACAATGAGTACAAACGAGCCAGGGAAGCAGCATTGCCTATGGGATAATGAAAATCCACATGTAAGGAGATGCCACCTGAATGAGGGACACCTTTTATGTGTCCTGTCTGAGTTAAGAGTCATGCTCAGACATCTCCCCTGTTTCTTACAAGTCACACCAACCTCTCCAGCAACCACCAGTAAAGACACTTTGATTCAAAGGTGGAGGGCTAGCAGCAATGTCTGCAACAGCCACCTCTGAGCCTGCCAGAGGCAAATGGCAGAGACCAGCCCCAGCTCCCTCCCCGAGCAGGTTTGGCCGGAGCATCCCGTGTCCCCACGGCATGACGTGGGGCTCTCCGCGCCTGCTCGCAGCCGCAGAACCGGTGGAGGCTGTATTGCCTGGTGCCACACGGCAGCCCCAGCGGGCACAGCGCAGCCCACGCAGCCCAGCAGCCCATCCCACATCCCGCTCGCCCGCCGGGAGCAGCCCAGGGCAGGACACGGGGCTCAGGACAAGCCGGGACAAGGGGAGGCTGCACCCCCGACGCTGAGCGACAGCTGGGAGCCCCCAGCCCGAGAGTCTGCAGGCAAAGAGGCTCCAGCGAGCGGAGCATCAGTGTGTGGCTGCAGAATGCTGCCCGCCGAGCCCCCTGCAGCCTTCCCAACCGGTTCCCCCTTCCCTCGGGCAAGCGCAGCTTTCCTGGAAAATAAATTTCGATATTTCCCTTCACACCGCGTGAGAGTTACACGTGGTAATCGGCTGTGTCTTAATCAGCGCGTGTTAATGAGCCCGACCCAGAACTCCGTGGGAATAGGGAAGAAGAACCTGGGCTGGAAAAGACTCATGGAGCAGAAACATGAGAGCCGGGATACGATCAGCCGAAGGACGAGGCCGCTGCGCTTCTGCGTTGCGAAGTGTTTGTAAACATTGGATCCCTCCTGCTCCGAGGGATCAGGAGCAACCCGCCCCCAGCCTCCAGCACTGCTCCCCAGCGCGGGGGGCTGCGGGGCTCCAGGGGGTCCATGGACCCCACTCCCCTGCCCAACCACAAACACGCACCCACCAGCGATCTTCCACCCTGACGGGATAGGAAAAGCTCCTGCTCTCCTGCAATTCCAGCGGGATGACGGAGTCTTCCCCCTCTCCGCCCCGCCGAGTCCCCCCGCAGCCCCCTGCGTGCCCGAGGGGTGCGGGTGCGGGTGCGGGTCCCTGCTCACCTTGCCGAGCCGCCGGGCCCCGCTGCGCTCCACCAGCAGCTGCGGCTGCGGCCCGGCGAGCGCGGCCGGGACGAGCTGCAGCGCGCACAGCGCCAGCGCCAGCCCCGCGCACGGCATCCTCCGGGAATGCGCCGGGAACGGTCCGGGAAGGGCCGGGGAGCTGCTCCGAGCGGTGGGGAGGCGAGCGGAGGGCAGCGACCTCGGTGGCACCGGGCTGGCAGCGGCCGGTCTATGAAGCCCCGAGCAGAGGGGATGAGCCCTCTGTCGGAGCCCGGCCCACAGCCCGATTCCCCTCCCTCCCCCGAGGACGCTCACATTTTCCCTTCCCCTTTTTCTTTCTTTCTTTTTTTTTTTTCCCTCCCTTCCCTGGTTTCGCTGCCAAGCGCAGGACTGGACTCGCAGGGATGCTGGGACGGGAAGCGCCGCTTTCCCAAGCTCCCAGAGCCGGCACTTGGAGCGAGGGGGCGGGAGCTGCACCCACCACCCCGGGGCACACAGATCACCCCGCTGCGATGGGGGAAGCACGACCCTCTCCCCAGCACCCACCCCTCCACCCAGGGCTGCGGCTCTCCTCACATCCCACTCGGGGGTGCCCTGGCTGTGCGAGGGTCGGTACCCTCTGGTCAGCGCCCGGGACCCTCACGCTCCCCCCGCGCCCGGAACAGGGCAGGTGGCAGCTGAAGAGCAGAAATATCTGAGCTATTTCAGATATTTGAGACCCTCCAACCCGATGTGTAAGCAGGGGGGAGGGGACGCTGGCATCGGGTAGCCCCTGATGGGCAGTTTGCCATAGTACCCCTACCACCCGTCTGTGTAAAATGCTGGATTTATCATCCCCTCTTCCATTCCTACCCCCTGTCTGCAGATCATTTTCCAGACAGAGCTGCCCCAGGCACCCCCATCATGCTGGAATGGTCACAGGGGTACCCCTCCATCAGGAGTGGCACAGTAGCATGGATTTTCCCACATATTTTGGTGGACAGATGCTTTTATCCTGCGGAGGGGACTGAGCCAGCTGAGCAGACAGGACACAAGTGTGGCAGGCCTCACACCTTCCCCCTGCCACAGCACGGTCAGGAGCCACTTGTGAGACCCTTCCCCACAGTCAGCTCTGCTCCCCCTTGCGCACGGACACTGCTTGGCCTCCCCATATTGCTCCCAGCCCCGGGAAGGGTTGCCTGGCTTGTCCAAACCCCCATCTCAGCTCTATTTTTAGCCTTTCGTCCTTATTTAGCAGCGAGGCCGGGCGGCAGCGTGCAGGCAGGGCGTGGGAGCAGGCAGGGGATGCAGTGGGTGCTGCTCCCACCCCGAGCCCGCAGCGACAACTGCGCCGATCCACTGCCGAGGCTTAGGGGTGAGGAATAAATAGCCCGTTCCTCCCAGCCGGGAACGGAGCGGAAAGTTATCCCCTGGGATTAGCTTTCACTTTGAGGCCCTGGAGCAGCCGGAGAACAGGGATAAGGATAGGGATGCATGGGGAGAGGCACGGCACAGAAGGAGCATTGTATTTGGGGCTGGCAGGGGAGCAGAGCCCCTCACCTCGAGCCCCTGGCATCGCATGCTTTTCTACTTCTCACAGCCATTGTGAGTGAAGGTTTCACTTCCCTATTCACGTCCTTTTCCACTTCATTTTGCCATGGGGGAAAAAAGAGGATAAAAGACTGCGAGAACAGGTTAACCCACATCTTTTTGCTTGGAAAAGCACAGGCAGGGACAGGAATGACTTGAAATTGCTGCACTACCTCAAGGCAGAATCATGTGTGACCTAAATCAGGCTCTCTAAAAGAGCCTGTGACTTTTTTTGGGCTCCAACACGTATGAGAACTTCTCTAATTCAAACAGTTTTTTCATCTATCTCACCCATGCAAAACTGAATGCAAGTCACGAGGTCTCAGCAGACCTGGCTAAACACCTCGGATTTGCATTGAAGAAAAGCAGCCAGCACTCCATTACCTCTCATTTACAAAAGCAAACAGATTGCAAGTGATGAGCAGGGTGTAACCATGACCACTCTCTGTCCACTGCTTGGGCTGCAGCTCTACCAGGACCCATCAGGCATCACCACATGCCAGCTCATCACCCAAAAACATCCAGAAAAACATCCTCCACCTTTCTTTTTTTTTTTTTCCTTTTTTCCAGACTAGGTTTCTGAAAATAAAATACACAAACAAGAAAAAAAAAAGGAATTACCCCATCTGCACTCACAGAACCACTCTGCAAACAAACCATGCCGGGCTGGCACTGACACTGCCTTGTACCCATCCTGTTGTGCCCAGTCCTTACCAGCTAGAACCAGAGACAGAGCCACAAGAGACACTTAAACAGTTTGCACAAATGCTTTTCTTATCCATAAGCTTTGGCAAACACTTTAAATGACCATTGGTACAAATTAACTTGACTTTCCAGCTGTTATCCCATTTACGGCAATTCAGCCGAGCATGTGATAAAGCCTCCTTGTCTCACTTTTCTAGACAAAACCCTGGAGATGTCTCCAGCTGCTGTCATTCCTGGGGAGAGATCAAGATTACACCAAGAAAAGACATTAGAAAAAACTTCAAAACGAGCTGAAGCTGCCTCAGGTGGGGACACCACACCACCTCTGCTTTCCTGTCCTTGCCTGGGCAGAATCCCCTCGCTCCCACAGTCCCCCTTTTCTCCAGGCTGCCTCACAGAGCCTCCAGGCCCTTGTGCTCCCCAGATCCCCGGGTGCTCTGGTTACCCCTACAATGCCATGGAAAGGCCCTGCTTTGCTCAAAAGCAGCTGAACAGAGCAGTTTATGGCTGTTTAAGTGCTGCCCTGAAAAGGGAGCCAGTTTTCAGTGTATTGGGGCAGAGCTGAGATGAAAGACCTGTCTGGCAGGCACACATCCCATGCAGTTTCCACAGGAAGGATTGGAGAAACTGAGGAATTGCTAAAATCAAGCTAGAATAAGAGAGGTTTGGGGTAGCACAGGCAGGGCTTTTGGCAGACAGCCTCACAGATGCACCCACAGGCTGAAGGAAGGATGTAGCATGGTCTGGGCAGCCGTGTCTCCAAAAGGCAGTGATCTCTAGAAGCACAGGTTGTCACACAGAGCCTGCAGCAGGGGATGGGGTGCTGGAGCTGGCCTTGCTGCACAGGCCCATCCCAAGCCCCAGCTCTGCCCTGCTGGCTCGATGCCTTAGACTGATGTGACCAAATTGTGTTTTCTCCATCATTGTCAAGAGAAATCCTACCTGGAGCCCCACTTTGTGGCGCCGGGGTGTCCCCAAGCACCCCCTCAGCACCTCACAGTTAAAAGCTGAAATTTCCACAAGCACATGTGCAAACTACTGGACCTTTGTGCACCAGCAAGACACGATGGCAGCTGGACAGACTCCTCATCAGCTGCCCACACAGTTGCTTCTCTTTGCAGCCAGGGCCCCAGCCATGCAAATTCAGCCTGGAAATCTGCGTGTGCTTTGTGCTTGCCCCTGTAGGCCTTCAGTCTCTGAAGTCTGGACCGGGATTTTCAATTAACCCTGGAGAGGTGGAGACGGGCACCTTGCGCTTTTATCCCACAAACGATCTACTCAGCCCAAATAAGTACTCTCATGCAGGGAAGGAGACTTGCCCCACTCTGAAGTGCTGGGAGAGATAAGAACTGAGACGCTCTCGGTGGTTTCTGAGCAGTGGGAGCAGATGCCAGAAGCTTCTGTGACTCACAAAATTTCACTCAGGTTAAGCAGCACCCACCCAAGAGGACGCAGGC
The DNA here is from genome assembly GCF_036417665.1 of Passer domesticus. NCBI lineage: Eukaryota > Metazoa > Chordata > Aves > Passeriformes > Passeridae > Passer > Passer domesticus. The sequence goes on from NC_087486.1 coordinate 6,286,764, forward strand.
AACTGGTCCCGCCAGTCCCCGGGAGACTTGGGGCAGCATGGGCCTGCCCCTCGCCTTCCCCACCCTCCCATCCAAGCGGTGTTTCACAATTTCCCCCGTGCCAGGGTTACCAGGGCAAGAAAAACACCTCCAAGTCGAACGTGACAGGACGACCAGGCACCTCCACTCCCTCGCCGCCCAGGCGAAATGCCAAGGTGTTGGCATCCCCAGAGCCGCAGGCTGCTTGGACTTCTCCCAGGGGATATTTGGAAAATGTCAGAATAGAAACTTGTTGACAAAAAACTTGCGATGTTTCCATACAGGCACGGCCTCGTGACCAGGTTCAAACACTCCTATTTCAGCAGTTTGGGGTAGCACTAATGTGTTTTCAGGTCAAAATGTGTGGTCATTCAGGAATGTGTAAAAATATAATTTTAAAAAGGCATTTTAAACCATCATCAAAATGAAAACATTTGAAGAACACTTTATTTTTTACATGGGACACTTTCAAATCCATGTTTCCCTATGTGTTCAGGACCCACTTCCAAAGTGTAAGATTTCCTCCTGGAAAAGGGCACCCTGGCTCCAGGCCCAGCATTTGGGGTGTTTGGGATGCTCGGGGGAAGGGCTGACAGGATGCAGTCCTTCAGGCAGTATGGAACACATCAAAAGCCCTCTCCAGCCAGCACAGCGACCCCCAGAGCAGAGCTCCTGCCAGGAGTAACACCCCAAACCCACCACTTCTCCACAAGTACCCCCACATAAGCTGAAACTTGATGGGGTAATGGCAAAAGCCAGATGGATTCTGCTTTCTCACTCTCATCCCTGCTCCTCAGGGGATTGGGGTGGGTTCAGCAGAGGAAGCCCCCTGAGCAGCTGGTCCTGCTCCCACCCTAGCCCTGGTGCACGGCTCCTGTTCCTGTTTCTCCTCGCCCAGGAGAGGACACCTCCAATGCAGGGGTCCTGCTCTCCCTACCCCACAGTCAGAGCATCCTCAGTGCAGGGGGCCCGGGAGACAGAGCATTCCCGAAGCACCCCGGCCCAGGGCGGGGACACCCCGGGGTGGAGGGGCCCAGGGCCAGCCCCGGGGGCGGGCAGGCTGCGGCCGGGGGCCCTGCCCGCGGCTCGGGGGTGCAGAGCACCCTCTCCCGGCGCTGCCTGTCAGCAGCTGCCGGACGTTTTTATTACTTTTTTTTTTTAATTATTTTTTTCTGCCTGCCAGCTGGGGCGGCTCATCCCGTCCCGTCCCGTCCCCGAGCGGTGCCGCTCGCCGCGGGATGCCGCGCCCCGCGCCCCGCGGCTGAGCCGGTCCCGCCGGGGCTCCATGGGCTGCACCGGCAGCGCCCTGCGCTGCTGCCCCGCCGGTGCCGAGGTAGCGGCTGCGGGGGCTTTGGGGCTGGGCTGGGCTTCGCTCGGAGTCGGGGTTCGCGCGGGGTCGGGGCTCCGCGGGGTCGGGCTCTCGTGGGAGCGAGTGCGCACGTTGTCGGGGTTCCATGGAGTTGGGGCTCGCGTGGGGCTGATGCTTGAGGGGAGTCCTGCTTGCACTGCTGAGGACGAGGGGTGTTGGGGGCACCCGGCGTGGGTTCCTCCCTGTCCCGGGAGCGGCCGTGCCGGCTGGTGTGGCTGTCCCCGGCTGCGTGGGACCCCACCGGCATTGTGGTGGGGGAGGTGGCAGCGGGGACAATGAAACTGGCAGCCACCCGCCCTCCTGCATCCTCCTGCACCCTCCTGCACCCCTCCAGGCTCGTCACAGGAATTCTGTAGTTGAGGGGGTGCAGCATCTGGGATGATGATGCCTGTTGGAAATGCTGGTCCCACAGATGACAGGGATGGGTTCTCCCAGCTAGACTCTGCCAGCTTCCCACAGCATCCTCCCTTGTCCCAAAGGCTGTGTCCCCTTGTGCTGAAGGCATCGCTCCTGTCGGGGATCACTCTGAGTCCCCTCAGATCTCAGCACGTTTCTCTGTACTGAAGAGCTCTTCAGCGAGGTCTGAAATTATCTGCTGATTGTTATTATCATTATTGTTGTTATTACTTGATGTGCTCGTGCCCCAGGGCCTCACCACTGACCTCGGGAGATGTTTTTGCTGTCGGATGTGCTGTGCTTACTGCTGTTGGGTGCTGTGATCACTGTAGGGTGGCAGGGGAAGGAGGGAAGGCAGAAACACCTCGTGGTGCTGCTGTGCCCCTGGCACGGGTGGCCCTTTGCAGATCCAGCGGTGAGAGTCCCCACCTGGGACCACAGAACCCACCACAGGATGTGCAGGGGGAGCAGGCATGGGGCTCACACCGCCCTGCAGCCAACGAGTGCCTTTATTTACAGCACTTGCAGGCTCGGTCGCTTCTCCACATCATGGAAAAAATCCCACTCTTTGCTATGTCATAAGATCAGATATTTCTGAGCTGCTTTGTGACTCTGAGAGCTCTCAAGAACAGGCATAAGAGAGGGAGAAACAACAGCCCCAAGGCCGCAGGTGCTGAGAGCCCCACATTTACCGAAACACGGAAATTTGTCATTTGCCTAGAGACATCTCCCTTCCTGCACTTGCCTGCTCTCGAGCTCCTCTGCTCAGCCCTGTGTCACCAACAGTCATTACCCATAAACAGCCCTGCTGCTGTGGCTGAAAGTCATTCTGAAAGGAGCACCTAAAATCCCCGTTATGGCTAAAAGGCGTAAGGGCAGGCATGGGGCCACTCCTGCCTGTGTTCTCATGTCCAGAGTGCCAAAAGGCAGGATGGGAGACCTTCACCTCACACTGCCGATGGGTCGACTTGCAGAATTGGTCCCTTGAGGTTGTGGGACTTAGGGGAGACTTCAAACCCCAGGGACAAGCCCAGCCAGAAGCCATGTGCAGGTCATGGGGCTGGGGACTCTAATGGGGCTGGGGGCTGCAGAGGCTTTTGAAGCCAGTCCCAGGTTTGAGGTGACCTTGAGGAGCTGGTGCTGGGCTGGGTCTGGTGGGTGGATGACATGCCAGGAGCCACTGTGTGCCCTGGGGGAGGTGCCTTGGCAGCCTCATCCTTCCCTGGCACCAGTCTGCGAGCAGCAGGGCGATAAGGGAGGCACAGAGAGATCCCAGCCCGAGCTGTGGGCACTGCCCCTGGGGTTTCCTTCCCCTTCAGCTCCATCCACCCGTGCTTGGCCACTCATGGTCACCGCTCATGCTTTGGTCACGCTCCTGGCGTGAGAGAGGCCAAGTTGCCTTCCCAAAAGTCAGGGCTGAGGCTTGGCCGCCTTCCAGGGCTGGGGTGAATTTATTTTGAAGTGCTAGGAACTGTACGTAGCACCAGGAGTCAGGGAAGGGTCAGAATGCAAAACTCGGGGCTGTCAACAGTGTGAAGTGTTTGCCTACGGTCTGCGGCACGGATCTGACTGTAGGAGAGGTGATAATCACCTCCTAAGACAACCATCACCATCACTGGAGGAAACACAGCAGCAGGGTTAAAGGCAGGTCCCACGGACCTGTGCCAGCATTGCTCTGGCAGCACTGAGCATCTGCGGCAGGTCCTGGGAGGTGTTACAGTCATGGACCAAATCCTGGCCCCCTTCTCCACAGCCACAAAGCAAAACCTCCTCCCCAGGAGCAGAGTCAGGATTTAAATACTCATTTCCTGCCTCTTTGTGATTTCCTTTGCTAGGTTGCATGGTTGAATTGCTTAATGTACTTGTAAAACAGGAAAAGAGGAAGAAAAATACAGTCCAAAACCCCACCTCACGCTAAGAGCTGAAGCAGAGGCTGCAGCCACCTCGGCTGCCCACACTGTGCCAGCTGCTCTGCACTGGTGCTCCCCACCCCAGAACCCTTTGAGATGACTCAGGTCCTGTTGGAAATCCCTATTAATCCATCCACAAACAGTTCTGCTCCAGACTATTAAAATATTTAGTTCTAAGAATGTAGATACTTTTGGTTTTTCATAGCTGGAAGGTATTTTTGGCAGAGGTTTCCAAGACCTTACAGGATAAGCTACGCTGTGGATGGCCCCCACCTGCAGGATGTATCAGGCTGCTTCTTCCCCTGGCCAAAGCTGTTCCAGCTGGAGCAATTCCCAACCTGCTCCTTGCACACACTGTGGATTCCAGGATGATTTTCCAGCTCTCCAAAATGCGCCGGGTGATACCAGAGGTGCCACAAAGCTTCTCTGGAAGTGACATGGAAAGTCCCTCCATATTTCAGAGCTTTCAGCCAATTTTTACTGTTCACCCCAGAGGTGGAGCTTTTATTCCAAAGGACAATTGAGTGCTTATGACTAAAATTAGCTCTAGACGCTATTTTAATTGCTCCTAGAGGTGGGAAGGTGCCTCACTCATAGCCTCAGGGAAGGTGTTTCGATTTGTCTGCTGGTGCTGGTGAACCTGTTGCTCCCTTCACCTATTTCTGAGTTCAGTGCTGCTGTCTCAAATCATCTTCCTTTAGAAGCTGAGGGGCTCTGAGGTCCCATCCTGCTGGATTTGGGGTGTGGGGGAGAGGTGAAGATTCTCTGGGTCTGTGCTGGGGACATTGCCTGTGCTGTGGAGGTGAATGAGGAGAGCCCTGGGCTCTCTGTCCTTAGGCATCACTTATGCCAGTGAGCAGGACAAGTGCAGCAGAGGTGGTTTGGTTTGGTTTGGTTTGGTTTGGTTTGGTTTGGTTTGGTTTGGTTGGTTTGGTTTGGGGGTTTAGGGTCCCTTCTGGGGGGTGGTTACAGCATCCTGCTCTCAGCTCTGCTGAGATCATCCAAAACCCTGGAGGTGTGTGTCACCCCCCTGTGTCAGACGGGTCCTCCTACACAGCCTTTGCTTTGTTGCAGTGAAAAAAGGGAGGATATGGGCTGTGGGGCTAGGGGAGGAGGCCTTTTGGGACTCCTGTGATGCTCTCGGGACTGCAGAGCCTCGACTGTCTCGTTAATCTCTCCCCTTGCCCCCCATCCCCCGACTTCAAAACCCATCACAGGACACGGGTACGTTAAATGCCAGGGAGATGCACACTGGCACGAGGTGTGTCAGGGGACAGGCGGGGATTCCTGGGGACACTTTGCAGTCAGGTGTGCCAGGATCCAGCAGCATCCCAGGGCACCCCACGATTTCGGGGTGAGCTGCATGGACAAGGAGAACAAGCCCTGAACTCGGACTGCCGGGTGCCTCCTCGCCCCCTCGCCTGGGCCACGTTCAGCGCCGCGGCTGCTCATGCCATAGAAGGGAAGATAAAGCCGTGCCTTCCCAGCGGCTTGGAGCTCTCCTGCTCTCTGGAACTGCGCCTCCCTCCAGCTCCAGAAGGGGGGCTGCAGGGGAGGCGGAGACAGGCACGTCTGTTTGCTTTGCCTTGCTTTTTCCCAAGGCAGGCTCCCTAATCCGGGCTGTATTTGGCCGCAGTGCGCGGGGCCGGGCCGGGGAGCAGCCGGCACAGCGGGTCCCGCAGGCAGCCGGGCTGCGATCCTGGGGGATCGGGATTGTTAGGGACAGCTCTGCCGGGGCTGGAGAGCAGCACCGTGTCTTCAGGTGAATTTCCTCACCCCTCGTGCACCTGTGCAATATCCAGAAGCTAATCTCGGTGATGGGCACCAGGGACCAGATCTGCCCTGTGCCGGCGAGGCCGAGCCGTGAGAGCCTGCGAGCTTTGCTTCTATCTTTCAGCAACTGATAAAAATATATCCACTCCTTATGTTTTTTTTTTTTCCCTCTTCTCCCCTCCAAGTGACTAAATTAAACCCATGCAGGGCTGGAAGGCATCCCACGGAGCTGTGTTGCTGGAGGCAGCTCCTGGCTCTGGGTTATCTCAGCCCCGTGGCAGCAGCGCGAGCGTGCGGGAGCGCGGGGCTGTGCAGCACATTCCTGTGCTCCTGAGGTCATTGCTTGGCCGCCTGCTCTCGCCTGCTGCCAGCCCTGCACAGGGGCTGTATCGCCTCTGATTTATGGCTATTTTTCATTTCTCACTCCTGCTCCAGCTGTGTCAAAGCCCATCTGTGTAAGGCCCTGGCAGAGGCGCGTGTTTGAGGGGCTGCAAGGTGCCAGGGACCAGACTCAGCTGAGCATCCCAGGACAGGAGGAGGGTGGCAAGGGAGTGGCGAAGCTGGAGCCCTGCCAAGTGCTGCCTGCTCTCCCCCACCAAAAGTTTTGCTGTTGGACCCCGTTTTGCACCAGCACCATGTTGGTGGGGGTGGCATCCCCCAGGTTTTCCAGCTGAATGCCACACGGTGAACTGTCTGGGATACAGGGAATTGGCTTGAGGCTGCCTGATGGGCAGTACATGCACACCCATGGGTGCCCAGTGCTGGGAGAGGGCAGGGGCTGGGGAGGGACCTCTGTGCTCGAGGAGCTGTGTTTTAGCAGAGCTGATGCAGGCTCAGTGCAGGGTGTTCTCTGCCTGCAGCCCCTGCCCCACTCTGTGCCCCCCTCTCTCTTTGCCAGAGACAGCTAAAAGCCCAGCAGCAGAAGGGATCAGCTTCCCAGGAGCTCTCAGCCTTGAAGACACAGAATGGTGAGAAACAATGTGTTTTCCCCCTGCTTTGCTTTCTCAGAGGGATATTAAGGCACCAGGGAGGATGGGGATGCTGTAGGTGCTTGCTGGTGCAGGAGGGCAAACAGGGCACCCCAGAGACAATGGCATTCCCAGAACAGGAGACCTGACAAGCTCTGTGTCCTCTCTGAGCCTGCCAGCACCATCTCAATTCATGCTAATTTGGACCAGTGAGATGGAGAGAGGTGTTTCTTAGTGGGAAGAGGGCAGTGCCCATGGCACTGGCAGGTTCAGCTGCCCAGGATGTGCAGGCAGCTCAGCCAGGGGGAGGCACCGGCGCTGCTTCAGCCGCGTTTTCTTGCAGCCAATGCCTGCCTCCTTCCTGAGCACGGGGAGAAGGCAGCACGGCCAGAGGAGTGGGCGGACGGTGCGAGATTCCTCCAAGGCCAGGAGGAGGAGGAGGAGCAGAGGCTGCAGGATGCCGGCCAGGCAGGCACTGCCAGCATCTCCCAGGACACTGAGATCCAGGTGAGCTGGAAGGGCTGGTGCTGCTGGAGGCAGCAGCTGGTCATGGAGCATGCCACCAGCCTGGTCTTCCCTGGCACGTGCTGGGCTCTCCCATTTTTGGGAGAAGGACGGGTCTAATAAAGGGTGAGGGAGCCCAAAGCAGTGAAGCTCTGCATCCCTTACACTGAGATTTCTCATCCAACTGCTTCCCACGTGGCAAAGGGAAAAGAGCTGGAGCTGAAGGAACAGCTTGATGCCCTGAGGAGAGAGCACACAGAAACCCTGCAAGGTGAGTGCCAGGGCAGTGGGGCTCCCTGCAGCTCCCCTCCCCTCTCCCTGCTACTGCCATGTCCCTTTGGCTGCCTGTGGGGTCATGGGGACACTGTCCCTGCTCTCCAGCTCTGTGGGGCTCAGCTGGGGCCTGCTGCCCCAATGTCCCCTCACTGGTGGCACTCAGCTGGTGTTCCCCCACAGAGCTCCAGGGAGCACATGAGCAGGAGAAGCTGCTGCTGACAGAGTCCCACCACAGGTCTGAGGCAGCCTTACAGGTACCAAAAGAGAAATCCCTGGGGAGGGAGGGCTTGTGGGGGGCATGAGGACCATCTGCTGGTTCTGCCATGGTGCCCCACGTTCTTCAGTGGCCACCTCAGTCCCTGGTGTGCTTGGGGACTGCACCAGCTCCTCCAGCAGTGGTGCAATTTGGGTACCACAGCGCAGCAGTCCCCTGGCTCAGAAAGAAATGCCAGATACCTCTCATTCTGCTTTTTCCCTGGTTCTCCTAGGAGAAAATTCAGGCACTGAATTCCCAGCTGAAATCCTTCCAGGACAGGATGAAGCGGGTGGAGGAGTCACTCTTGAGGACAGACTACAAGAAGCACATCCAGGTGCAGGGTGGGGTGTCAGGGAGGGGACCTGCTGTGGGGTGCTGACCCAAAGCCAAGGGACCTCTGATGGACCCTGGTGGGGCTGGAACCAGAGGGAGCACAGGGCACCTGAAGGGGGGAGCAAAGCCTGTCCTGGGGAGGTGCTGAGGTCCCTTGGACACAAGTGATGGCCCTGCAGGAGCACGGGAGCCCCAGCCCCTTCTGGGAGCAGGAGCTGGAGAGCCTGCACTTCGTCATCGAGATGAAGAACGAGCACATCCATGGCCTGGACAAGAAGCTGCTGCACCTGGAGACTGTGGTGGGTTGAAAGGGGGGGTCACATATGGACTTTCCTCTTTTCAGCTCCTCTACCCAACCTAAATTCTGCCCAGAAACTGCAGCTGCAGCAAAGGTGGATGGAGCCTCTTTCAAACCTCTCTTGGCGTGGGGAGGGGATGCGGGAGCAATGCCACCAGGCCAGCATTTCACCCAAAATGAGGTGGCAGGGGGCTCAGAAGTGCTTCCCAGCTCTCTCTCCTCACCCTCATGCCCCCTTCCAGGAAGAGAGGAACCTTCTGCTGGAGGAGAAGGTGAAAACTCTCCAGCAGGAGAACGAGGACCTGCAAGTTCGCACCCAGAACCACTTGGTCATGGCGAGGTAAGTCCCACCCCCCGGTACGCAGGTGACATCTCCGCTGGGGGGGACAGCTGGCACTGCGGGAGCTTTGGGGGCAGCAGAGGGGCTCGGGGCGCTCTGCCCGGCTCCGGCAGCCCGTGCCCTCTGCCCGCAGGCAGCTGTCCGAGGAGCTCCAGGCCGCCCGCGGGGCGCTGGAGAAGGAGGCGCAGCTGCTGGATCAGGCTCGCCGCGAGAAGGAGGAGCTGCTGTACCGAGTGCTGCACGCCGGGGACGGCACGCCCTTCCCCGTGGCTACCGGCGAGGTGCCCCTTATCGCCACGTAGCACCGACGGCACCGAGCGCTGCCCGGTGAGCCCAGCGCTGCTCTCCCCGTGCCCCCAGCCGGGGCAGGGCTCCGGGCTGGCCGAGCCCCCGGGGCGCTCACGGACCGCAGCGATGGAGCATGTCACGGGACATTACTCCTGCATTTCCCCAGCCCGTGTGGGGCTGCAGAGGGACCCTGGCCTCCCACCCACGCAGTGCCTGCACCTCACCTGGTGAGGGGGTGACTGGGGGTGAAAGGGGTCAGCCAGGACACACGGACTTGCATCGGGCTGGATCTGATCCAGCACTTGGCTCTGAATATAAACAGCACCAATGCTGCCCCAGGGCATGAGGACGATGAGGAGGCCACTAGGACAAGCACCAGGAGGATGAGGAGGGCACTGGGGATATGGTGTTAACCTCACCAGGCAGGGCTCTCATCCATGCCCTCCTATTGCCATCACCTCTTCCACCTTCAGCAAATGTCTCCCAGGCACAGCTCCTGCAGCTCAGGCATGTCCCAGCTCACTGTCACGAAGACCCCAAGCCCTGCTTGTCCCTGCTGCCCATCAGCAACACCACCAGTCCCATCTTCTCCCCCAAAATCTGGATAGAGGCTGGAGCTGCACATCAGGGAGCAGAGCATCCTCCCAGGGGGTACCAGGCTTTGGTTGTCACATCCCTCTGCTTGAGGCAGGACATCCCCACCTGGAACATGCTGCCAGCATGGCTGTGGGTCAGGGCTGGATAAACACAAGCACTTTTCCCTGGGTGCACAAGTGTGGTGGGAGTCACTGCTCTGGGGCTGTCACAGCCCTGTCCCCTCCCCAGGGCTGTTTAGCCAGAGCTGTACACATGTGTGTGTGTGGGTGTGTGGGTGTGTGTGTGCACCAGCCAAGGTGCTGCTGGCTGTAACCATTACAGATCTGTAAGAAGCAGCAGCCTCAGGAATCCCATGTCAGTGGTTTGGGGGACTGGTGCAGGAGTGTCCCAGAGTGGGGCTGTGAGCTCCACACCCCATACAGTGGGAAGAAGGGGAAGGGTGGGAGCTGGCACCACAAAGACTCCACAAGGAAACTCCAGATGAGGCCCTTAAGGCTAATCCCCATTTTCCTGCTCCTTCCCTCTTTTCCTTCATTTCAATGAGCTCCCAGCTCAGGGCAGACCCGGACCCTCCCAGCATCAGGGCCACTGCATCAGCCACTTCCGTCCTTTGTGCTGACCCTAATCAGAAATGCAGCAGCTGAACGGGCAGCCAGGAAGGCAACGTGGATGTGGGGTCCAGCTCTGACCCACAAACCTCCATGGGGTGGCCAGAGGGGGAAATGGGGAGCCTGTTGTGTCAGAACCATGTCCCACCAGGGCACCCTCTGCTCCACACATCATCTGTGCCTCCCCCAGGTGCTGCAGCACCAAAGCAGGGGAGAGCCCAGCAAATCCTGCCTGGTTATGGCTGAAGGGATCAGGATTTCTGGACAAAGGGATATGAGGCTGGGGGGTTCTGGGATCCTTCTCTGGACATCTGGTACCATGTCCCAGAGCCCCAAAGGCAGATCCTGCGTGGGACTTGGAAGAATGTGCCTGACTCTGGGAAAGGGGACACTGGGAACTGAGGAGGAGGAATAAATGAGTGCAGAAAAGGACTTGCAGACTATGCAGGGGGGAAAGCCTGGACCAGGCAGTACCTTGGCAGTCAGGGGGGGATGATAGCTCAGCTCAGGCTGGGAGCCCAGCTGAAAATGAGGGTCAGGGCAGCACGAGAAGCCTCTCCAACTCATTGTGAGCAGCTGAAGGAGCAGGGTGGGCAAGGGCAAGGGGCCTGTGGGAGGCTGCAGGGAAAGGTTTCAAAGGAAAAAAAAAAACAAAACCACAGCCCAGTAAGAGCAGCAAAAACACGTGTGTGCTTTATCCTCTCCAAAGAGAACTCTGTCTGCAGGGGCTCGCTGTGAGGATTTGGGTTGCTCAGGAAGGTTGACCAGACTCAGGGCAGCAGCTCCTGCAGCTCTGGCAGGGCTGGCCCTCTCTGTGGGACAGGACCCACAGCCCAAGGGGCTTCCTTGCCCCCTGGGCACAGGATGGAGGGAGCCAGGCACTCAGGAACTAGCCATCCCCCTTTATTGCCCTGGAGCAGACGGGCACAGGGCAGTCCCACGGGGCTCCAGGGCCACCTCCTTGGCTCTGCTTCTCCCCTGGGGACCCGTCCCTTCAGGCCAGTGGCTCTCAGTGCTGTGCCAGATCCCGTAGCCAAAGTAAATGAGGAAACCTGGGAAAGGGCAGAATAGGGTGTGTATGGACTGCTTCTCTTCCTTCCCCTCCCATCCACCAAGTGCTGGCCCCTTCCTTTGGGCCACGTATCAGAGGACACGGTGCTCCCACCACTGCTGGGCATCACAGGTCAGCATCTCCTCCCTCCCCACCACTGCTCACAGCAACACTAGTGCCACGGGCTCTCAAACCACCAGAACTCCACCAGAGGGGCTGCTGCCAGCTCTGGGGCCCCGTGGGTGGCCGTGCTTACCCGCAGCCACCCAGAGCAGGAACCGCAGCCAGGCGGCCGTGCTGAGCCGGGCCAGCAGCACGGCGTTGATGGAGATGCTGAGCAGAGGCAGGAAGGGCAGCCAGGGAACCTGCAGGGAGCACAAGGGTAAATTCCACTGCTAAATTCGGCTCTTTGCTGCTTTGGCTAGCTGTCCAAAGGCAAGGGGAAGTGCAGCCTGGCTGTGAGGCTCAGAGATCCAAGCTGGGACTGCAGCCTGTGCTGGAGAGGGATGCTTGTGGAGGGTGTTTTGGTTGACAGCTCCTGCACTGGGGCAGGAGGTACTGCAGGATTTGAGGTGAGAGAGGCAGCAAAGAACTCATAAAAGTAAGCCAAGGTGTTAAGGCCAGGTATCTTTTTCTGAAGAACAGCTCTGGTTCCCCAGCAGGCACTGGGCTCAGCTGGGAGCTGCCCTTCAGCCTTCAGTTTGAGGGGGGAAGAACCCTCATGGTCCCTGTAGAAAACCCCATGAGCTACATGCTGCCTCCAGCAGTACCTCATCAATGTGGTTGCAGCAAAGTTGTGCCCTGACCTACAGCTGAGGGAACACCCCCAAAGGGCACCCTTTCCCCACAGGGCTGCAGCACTTGCCTGCTCTCTGTGCCCCAGGTCCTTCTTCCCGGGCACACCCCGAGGGTTGGGCTGGGCGCTCACCATGAAGGATGCTTTGTGCTGGCTCTGAGGCTGCCTCCAGATGAGAAGAGCTGCTGCCAGGATCCCCAGGAGAGGCAGGGCCAGAGCTGTGATGCACCAGGCAGCCCCAGCCCGCAGGCAGGGCAGCCCAGCAGTGCTCACCCAGCTCAGGGCACAGGCCAGGGCGGCTGCAGAGGGACCACAGTGTCAGGGCAGCCTCCCTGGGCTGCCATGGTGGGACAAATGACAGCCAAGGGACATGACTGGGCGGCTTCTCATGGTGGGTTTAGCTTTTCTCTCCAGTCTGGGAAGCAGAGGGAGTGGGAGCTCTCCTGAGGTCCCGTTGGGGCAGCCAGCTGTGTGGCAGTGGGGTGAGGGCAGGAAGGAGCCGGGCAGCCCCTGCATCTGCTGCTGGTGGTTTCCACCAGGCCAGCCCTTGCTAGAGCAGGGATGTCCCCCATGGGTGCCCCCAGGCCAGCTCCCCTAGAGCCCATCCATGGTTCCCAGACACACCTGCAGCTGTCAGAGCCCAGACCACCACAGCAGAGGAGCGAGGGGTGGGACGGGGGGGCGGCTGGACCAGCTGGCTCCACCAGGGCTGCACAGCCAGGACCTTCCCCTCAGGAGTGTCCCCAGGGCTGGGCTCAGGCCGATACCTGAGGAGCACACACTGCTGTCAATGCACGTAAACCTGCACCTGCCTTGTCCCAGGCATGGCCCACATCAGAAGCCGGGTGAGCCCTGTCCCCTGTCCCCAGCAGTGTCACCTGAGCAGCAGCACACAGCCAGCCACCATCGAGTAGGCCAGCAGTGTGCCAATGGACATGGTGTCAACCAGGGCTTTCAGGTCGAAGAGAAGGGCCAGCAGAGCTGTGGGGAAGAGAAGCCCTTTCAGCCTGCAAGCAGAGCTGGCAGTGCTGCTGTGCCCACCTCAGTCATACTCTCCTGAGCTCCCCGTGTCCCCCTGACCCACTGCAACAGAGCCTCGATGGACTGGCGATGCTTTGGGCACTAGGACAAAGCACCCCATCAGCGTGGCAGTGCAGAGAGGCTGAAGCAGAGTCTGGACTCCATCAAGGCCAAATGGTCCTCACCCACCGTGAGGAGATCTGTCTCTGGGTGAAGAGACATGGCTCAAACAGCTGCAGTCAAGCTAGAGGGAAAGAGGACACCCACCAAGGCCTGCTCACAGTTCAGGGTAACCCAAACACCCACCTGCCACTGCCCCAGACACCAGAGTTGCCAGCACCGGGCACTGACGGCGACTGACTTTGGCCAGAGGCTGGAAGAGGAGCCCGTCCTGAGCCATGGCATACAGGATCCTTGGCATGGGGAACATGGAGCCCAGGAGGCTGCATGAGAGAGGGGACGAGATGGGGGAGAAGAGGGAGGAATGCAGGAGGTGCCATCCTGCCTTTGCCCCTCCAAGGGAGCTCCCATTCATCTGTATGGCCCATAACCTTCTCAAGACCCTCACCTTCCTCACCACCAGATGAGGCACAGTGTCAGGGAGGAGATGTCTGTAGCCACCTGTGCATGCCAGCCCACTCTTGTGGACATGGTGCCACCAGGCCACTTCCTTCAGTGGCATGCCAACGGGTTTGGCTGCTCCCCCTGATCAGGAAGGGCCAGGGTGGGAACACCAGGGTTTGTGTGGAAGGGATTTTGGACAAGCAGGAAAGGCAAGGAGGAATTCAGGAGGGAGGGGCTGGGGATATCCCCTGGATGTGTTCAGCTCCTCCTGTGAAGCACAGAAATGCCATCAGAGGACACCCCTCACCTGGTGGTCAGGGCACACAGTGACCCCGCAGCCACGGCGTGCTTTGCACTGCTCCAGCCAATGTACTCAAAAGCCACTGGCAGGGGGCTCGTGGTGTCCAGGAGGTAGTAGGGCATCATCAGGGTGAGGGCAGCAGACACCCCGAAGTAGGCCAGGAAGCAGACGAGGAGGGAGAGAATGATGCCCATGGGGATGGATCTCTGCGGGTCCCTCACTTCTTCCCCTGGGGAGGACAAGCTCAGCTTAGGAACAGAGGCTCATTTAACATGCATGGCATGCTGAGAGCCCAGCTCAGGCTGGAGAGCAGATCCTATATCCCCCCAAGAGAGGACACAGAGACCTTCTAGCAAGGACCACTAGATGTTCTGGGCCCCAGGGATATCGGGATAGAGAATGTCTCTGCTTCAGGAAGCCCAGACATTCCACGTGGACTCAGAAAGGGCAGGAGAGAGTGGCTGCAGCACAGAGCTGGGAATGTGCCATTTCCCAGCCTTACACCAGTTCTCAGGACTGTGGGGACAGTCACTGCCACAGCCCCCCAGCCTGCAGGGAGGGTCCCACCAGCAGCACCCCCACCCCCCTTACCTGTGGTAGCAATGCAGTCGAATCCAACAAAGGCATAGAAACAGGCAGAGGCTCCAGCCAAGGTCCCGGAGAAACCATAGGGCATGAAGCCTCCCACCCCAAAGGCACTGGTCATGTTGCTGGCCATGGATTGGTTCCTGGGAGGAGGAAGAAGAGTCAGGCAGTGCAGGGGGGTCAGGGCAAGGGGTCCCAGGATGGGTCAAGCTGAACAGTCCATCCAACCTGCTCAACCCTCAGCATCAACCCAGCAGGGCTCAGGACTTTGTCTCTTTGACACATTGCCACCAACAGGGAAAAATGGAGAAAGTGGTGTCTCCTGGGATAAAGCACTGGGGGTTTGACTCCCCACCCCACTCTGAAGGCAGAGAGAGTGAAGCCCCTCATACCCAGAGTCCTGGGCAGCTGCCTGTGGCAGGTCATCCTCCCTGAGCTTCCAGTTGCTTATGTGGCCTTTGATGAAGCCATTCACTGTGACAAAGAGCAGGACAAGCACGTTGAGGGCTGTGAAAGCTTTGTTGACCATGGTGGACTCCTTCACTCCAAAGGAAAGAAGCGCTGGAGAATAAAAAATCAAAACTGGATGAGGTCCCTGGATGACACCAGGGTAGACATTCCTGGGGAGGGTGGAAAAGGGGGGCAAATTCAGGACAACTTGCAGATTTCCCCAGATTCCCTTTCTATTTCCCGTTCTTTGCTCAGGGAAATGGCAAAGCCATCAGAGGGGTCAGCCCCATCCTGAAGAGCCCATGGTGGGGTGAGGAGCTCATCCTACCAGATGGAGGGTGGCACAGGCATCCTACCTGCCAGCAGGACCACCAGGCCAGCAGCGAAGGCATCTGGGTGCTCTGCCAGCCCCACAGAGCCCATGGCTGTGTGAGCACCCAAAACCAGCCCCATCTTCTTGCCAAGGAGCTGGTCAAAGGTAGCGCTCCAGGCCCGGGCAACGCTGGCAGTACCTGGGGAGAGGGGATGGCTGTGTTCTGCTGGCCCTGCGAGGCCTCAAAGGACACCCAGCAAAGCCACCAGCACGGTGGTGGGAGGCATCAAGAGGCCCTTATACCAATGAGATAGGAGAGCAGCAGGTTCCACCCAGCCAGGAAGGCCCAGAGCTCGCCCAGTGCCACGTAGCTGTAGAGATAGGCAGAGCCAGCCAGGGGCACACGGGCCCCCAGCTCGGCGTAGCACAGCCCTGCCAGGGCAGACACCACGGCTGCAAGCAGGAAGGACAGGACGATGCTCGGGCCAGCGCTGCTCTTGGCCACCTCCCCTGCCAGGACATAGACACCAGCCCCCAGCGTGCTGCCCACTCCCAGAGCAGCCAGGTCCAGCGTGGAGAGGCAGCGGCGGAGCCTGGAGCCCTCTGAGCCGGCTGGGATTTGCTTCCTGCGGGAAAGCAGCTTGGGAACAGAGCGCAGGCGGCCCCTGCACGGCACCTGCAGGAGAGGAAAGCAGCAGGCGTGAGGACACTGCTGCCCCGCCACCCTAATGGGACACACACCCAGCCTGAGAGGTGGGCTTGCAGCTCCCACCATCCACAGTGCTCCTGCACTCGCTGGGTGCTGCCTGCCCCCTGTCTCTGCCAGTAAAACAGCCCATTTTGGAGCAAGATGGGGCTCAAGCAGCTGTGCTGCTCTCTCATCCCCCATGACAAGTGGAGCTATGCATGACTGGGGTTTGTTTGGCTGTGTCAAATTTTTGAGAAGGGACAAGGACACATGTTTGACTTCCTGCCAGCTCAGAAAGTCCTGTTCCTCCAGCAGCCTCCCCAGCAGGGACACACAGTCAGGATCACCCCAGCTTTGACACTGAAACTATTTGAAATACAGAACCCATGCCAGGCAAGGAAGGACGGGAGATGCTCTGCTCCTGGAAATTGCCTTGAAGTGCACCAGGAAGGACCCAGCTGCTCAGCTGGAGGTGCTCCCACAGCACCTGTAACTGTGGGTCCGTGGCACAGCTCAGGGGGACACTGGATCCCCTGGGCCATCAGCCTGTGCAGGAATGCTTTGGCTTGCTGGGGGCACCAATGGGGATGTCAGCCTGACAGAAACCCCAAACTGTGTGACATCTGTGCTTGGGGAAGGTGTGCTTGGCATGGCATGCCTGGGATTTGTGTGCCTTCCCCCATCCTGCACATCCTTTCCCAGGAGCTCCAGGTCTGCACAGCCTGCCTTCACATCCCATGGTGCTGCCAGGAGCTCCAGGTGAGCCCACAGCAAAGCAAAAGCCGTGCCCCACACTCCAAATGCCATAATCTGCTCCTCCCATGGCTGGAAACCCTGTGCAGTGGCACATCCCTGTGGCACAGGGCACATGTGATCCCTGCTGCGGAACTGGAGGGGACCCAGACCCGCAGGATGAGGTGCTCCTGGTGGAACAAGGAGCTGCAATTCTCCAGGACAAATGCTGTGCCCTGGGGGTGAGGAGGAGCCGCCCCAGCAGCACCCACCCTCTGCACAGCCCCAGTCCCGCCCACGGCACCTCGCCCCGGCGATTTTCCCTTCCCCTGCAAACGAATTACTCACCTCGGCCATCCTTTGCTCCAGCTGCGAGCTGCTGAGGACAAGGAGCAGCAGGCATGCCCCCCTGAGGCTCTCCCCTTAAATCCCTTTTGGGAGCACCCTGGCCCTCCCCCCGCTGACCACCGCTCCGGGCTGCACAATGGGAAATCTATGCAGAAATATTTTTCCCACAACGCCTTCCAAACCATACACACAGCCCTGCAATGCTAATAGGCTCAGAGGCATTATTGAGGGAGTTTAATTCGCTTTTCCAAGCTCCCCGGGCAGGTGAAGGGGGAGCTCTTTTCCTCTGTCCCTGCTCCTTGCACCAGGACCCACATCTCAGTCTGTGGAGCTGGTTCTGGAGGAAATTCAGCCAGAGAGGAGCAGGAACAAGGCTGGGTTGGGGTTTAGGGGTTTAGAGGTGTGTGCACCTACAGCTATGACTGACCCCAGCTGCCCCTGGGGAACACAGAGGGAGTGAAACAGACTGCAGCAGCGAGGCAGAGGAGCACAGACCCAGCTCCACGGGATGTTTGCAGCAGCAGGTCCAGCTGGAACTCTCCAAGGCAAAATCCTGAGGCTGCTTGCATTTCCCTGGTATCTGGGCATTCCTGGGGTGCAGCTCACAGGGGCTGAGCAGAAGAGTGCAACAGGGGCAGGAGTAAGTCCAGGGCTGGGCTCAAATGAGGGCACAGGGCTGTGTGGGTGGGGGTCCCAGGTGAGGCTCCTTGGGGCCAGTAAGGCACATGAGTGTCCTTGGGCAGCAGCACGGCTGCTCTGCACGGCTGCTCCTGGCAAGGACAGGCCATGGAGGAAGTGATGGGGTGACCTGGTTGGTCATCAGCGTCCTGGGAGAAGAGCACCAAGTCTGGGCTCTGAGGAGGTGTTTTGGTGTGAAGAGCCAACTTTGATTTTATTGTAGAAAGTGCTCAGGCACTGAGTCTGCTTACAGTATTTTGAGACAAAAAACTCTCAGGCTGTGGCTCAGCCCATCCTCTGGCTTTCAGCTTGCAAGGAGCAGAGGAAGGGAGCAGGAGCCATGGAGGAGCAAAGCAAGGAAGGATCCAGAGCAGCTAAAGCATGTACACTCCAACCACAAGGCTGCTTGTCCTGGCTCTGTGGGGCAGCCCCTGTCTAGAGCCCCTGTGAGCACCTCTGGGGCAGGGGGGCTCAGCACACCAGCCAGGGGGAGCAGGGCTGCTGTCCCACACTGCAGCACAGGGAGAACAAAGCCGTGCTTGTCACCCACGCCATCTCACATGAGCGAGGTCCCCAGATAGCAGTGACAGCCCAAGGGAACATTGCTCTGAGGGAAAAACAGGGCAGGAAGGAGCAGGCAGTGCTGGGAGGAGGCTGTGAGGGTCTCACCCTGCCGGGCTCCTCCAGGGGAGCACAGCCCTGTGGCTGCATGCCAGCCATCCTGGGGTCTGTGCTGCCCCGGACAGGCCGGGCTGAGCAGCTCAGCTGCCTCGCAGCCCCAGAGAGATGCTCAAGCCAGTGGGTACCACCAGGGCTGGGATGCCTGAAAGGTTACACACCAGCAGCCTTCAGCATCTCCGGGAGTCCCGTGGGGTTTTCTGCTCTGGCTGGTGTCAGACACCACAGCCCGTGGCTCCTGGGAAGCCCCGCCAGCTCCTCCAGCCCCGCCGCAGCCTCTGCGCTGGCTGGGAGGCGGCAAAGAAGGAGCCGGGTTAAAAATGGGTGAGGCGGGGCAGGAAACGGCCTGAGGACAGCGCAGACAGCGGTTCAGCCCGCCAGCAGCATCCTGGAGAGCCTCAGCCTGCACCTCATCCGTGCCTGCAGCACGGGAAGAGAGCGCTGGGGGCAAAACCAGGTCAGGCTGCAGCTCGGGTCCTGCCCGTGGGTGCTCATCGCAGAGCCTGGGTCAGCACCTCCCTCCTCCCAGGGGACCCAGGTCAGGCCGTTCTTCCCCCCTCAGACTCCTGCAGAGGGCCAGGAGTGGGCATTTCCCAGCCAGGGGCAGGGCAGGGCTGATTTGGGGTAATTTGGGGTGATTTGGTGCAGGGGAGGTGGCAGGCTGGCGGCAGGACCGCGAGGCAGCGGGGCACCCTGCGCCCGGCGTTCGCCAGGAAACCACAGCTGGGGGGACAGAGGGGTGACATTTCCGCCCTGAAACGCAGTCACCGGCGTGGCCCGGCAGTGTGCGTGTGGCACTGGGCCACCGCTGCTGGCACAGCGCCCCCGAACACACCAGCGGGGCTCTGGTGCCGGGAGACCCCCTTCCCCACAGCCGGGCAGGGCACGGAGATTTTGCGGGTGACATCGGGTGCCACGGCTGATTTTGCGGATTACATCGGGTGCCGCAGGTAATTTTGCGGGTGACATCGGGTGCCACGGCAGATTTTGCGGATTACATTGGGTGCCGCAGCTGATTTTGTGGGTGACATCGGGTGCCGCAGCTGATTTTGCGGGTGCCATCGGGCGCCGCCGCACCGCGGGCACCCGGCGGGTCTGGCTCGGCTCCGGGGGTGGGATGTGGCCCTGGCCGTGGCAGGCGGGGACTCGGGGGCGGTGACGTCTCGCCGTGAGGAAACAGCTGCTGGCCAAGGACGGGCGCTCGGCCGCAGGAACACCGGGAGGCTCCGCGCTGCCGGTCAGTGCCGCTGCGGGCCGGGCACCGCGGGTGCGGGCAGGGGGTGCGGGCCGGGGCGCCCGACGGGGCCGGGCACTTTTTTCCGCAATGGCCTGGGGGGGAGGAAAGTGGTGTAAATTCCTGGCTGCGCCGGGCGGTGAGCTGTGCAAGCGGAGGCTCCCTCCAAGGGGTGGCTGCAGGGGGAGTCCCTGGGTGTTTTTTTTCTTTTCATGAAAAAATCTTTCCTTCGTGACGAACCCCCGGGGGTGCGCTGTCGGTGCTGCTTTCTGAGGTGGGCCCCGCGGGTGTGTCCCGGCCGGGATGCGCCGCAGTCCGAGCTTTGGGGCTGTGGCGGCCGCGGAAACGCCCCCCGCTCCCTCCTTCCAGCCGGGATCCGCGCTGAGGATCCCCCTGCTTTGGTGCCCACCGAGCTGTGCCCAGGCAAACGCAGCCCGCAGCAGCCCAGAGGCTCGGAGCTGCTGAAGGCCTGGGAGGATTTTTGGCAGTAGGGTGGGGCAGGGCGTTTTGGGGAAGTCGCTAGCGCTGTCAGGAGGATGGTCCGGGGTTTTTAACGCGGGGAAGATCGCTTTGCTTCGGGGCAGCGGGTGGCGGGGCACTGCGTGGTGCGGCCTCTGTGCTGGGGGAGCCCCCCGGGCCAGTCGGGCTCTTGGGGTGCAGCCCTGAGCTCACACCTCTGGAGAGCCTGGAGGGGGGCACTGCTGGCCAAACAGAGGCTTCCAAAAGGACTGTGCACATCCCTTGGGATGTCTCACGGGATCCCCATAACCCGCATTTCTCATTTGCTGGGTGGGGGGCAGGCGTACCCCCACGCTGGGCCACTGCTGCCCATGGATGGGGTGTGCTTGTGCGGGGATTTTCCCGGGGCTGCTCTCCCGGGATGCCCGGAGGTGTCAGCAGCAGCAGGGGACAGGGACGGGGCACCGCAAGAACAGGTCGGGGGCTGGGTGTGGTCGGCGATTCCCCGCCACTGCCGGGATGAGCCGGGCGTCCTCAGCCCCGCTGCCACAGGCACGGAGTGAGGGAGAAGGGCCACGCTGGGATCTCCCCACGCCCAGGAGGGTCCACAGCTCCGTGTGCAGGCTGCAAAGGGGCATTAACAGGGGTGGGATCCTTGGCACCCACCCAGCCCCGGCCGCAGTGCGGCCCCACTGCGTGCGGGGCATGTGGGGCTGTGCCCGGCCGGGAAGGGCTGGGGATCACAGCCTCAGCAGGGGCAAGAGGAGGGGAAAGCAGCCCTGCTCCCCTCCACCACGGTGCCTGTGGTGCTTTTAAAAGCCTCCTGCAGCCACGCAGGGGACACAGATGGCTGCAGGGCTGGGTCTCCCCTCGCACGGGAGCTCCTGCTGGGATGTGCAGCCAAGCCAGGGAAGTTCATGTGATTTCTCCTGCTCGCTCCATGGCATGAAACCGAACTCCTCTGGGGTCAGAAATCCCCCAGGGTGGCCCTGCTCCGCTCTGAATTTTTCTGCGACGTGTCTCGGGGGAGGGTGAAGGAGCCAGGCGGGGCCGTGCCTCACGGCTGGCCTCAGCTGACGCTCGGCGGTTCATTCATGGCCGGGCTCCATTTCCCAGCTGTTTTTCTCCCTCTACCAGCTTCTTTCAGAGCAAATGGCGCTGTTGGGGGACTTTCTCTGGGAGGGTGGGGAGAGCCCACAGCGCAGTGGGTTGCAGTTATAAATGGTGCTGGTGTTAATAAAACAACCTGCAGGTTACCCTGGAAACCCAGCTGTGTTTCCTGGTCTCCAAGGATGTGTGGGACTGGTGGTGGCCTTGATTGCTGCACGGAAACTCAGATAACAGCTCTGGGGATATTGTGGGGGCTGCCCAGCACCGTGAGACAAGGAAAAGTCCCCAGCAGCTGCTGAAGCTGGGATGGCCCCAGGGCTTGGGCTGCAGGGAGCAGAAGGGACACTGAGGGGTGCAGTGAGAAGGCCCAGCCCTGCAGAGGATGCTCGGCCCGTTTCCATGTATTCAGCACATTTTTCCCCTCTGGTTGCTCTTGGTTCTGACAGGAAATTGTGCAGGCTCTGTGCTGCCCCTGGCCTGTGGGGTCCCCTCAGTGCC
This sequence comes from Passer domesticus, assembly GCF_036417665.1. Lineage (NCBI taxonomy): Eukaryota > Metazoa > Chordata > Aves > Passeriformes > Passeridae > Passer > Passer domesticus. The sequence continues at coordinate 6,308,203 of NC_087486.1, forward strand.
AGGGACCAAAGGCTCAGTAACCACAGGGTGGCTGTGCAAAGCAGCAAAGCGCCTCTCCCTGATCCATCCTGCAGCACCTGGCAGTGCTCTGCCATGGGCACCACCCCCAGGAGGGAGCAAACCCTCCCTTAGCTCACAGAACCTGCAGAGAGGGGCCTTGGCTCACACTGACCTTTCTGTTCCCTCCCACAGCTCCTCCTTTCCCTCGCTCCAGTGAATTCCAGCTCGGGAACCATGGCACCCCAAGGAAAGGTAAGGGTGACCTCCACATGGCAGGGGTGGGGCCAGGGCAGACCCCAGAGCTGGGGCAGTGTCTGCAGCAGCAGCAAGGATGTGGTGACGTGCATGGACTCCATGCTGCCCAGAGCCTGTTTACATTCCTGCCTCTGCAGCCAGGGCTGTCTGCATGGGATGCAGATGGGGGAAGTGCTGGGCTGGGGAGCAGGGACAGCAAGGAGCAAAAATCCTTTTGGGACCACAGTGGGATGGGGGAGAGACGCGGGGCCGTGGGAAGGGGAATGGGAAGAGATGTTGCACTGGGGATTTGGGCATTTGATGGAGAAAACTCCCTCCTGAGAGTGCTGCAAGGCATGCAGCCCAGTTTGGGCCCTTCCCCTCTCCCCAGGCTGGATTACTTCCCACTCCAGACTGGGGCTGGTGCAGTGTGGCAGCTGGGTGAGCAGGTGCTCCCCTGCAGCCAGGAAAACACCTCAGTGTGGGTGGAAAACCCTGCGTGGCTGGCTCAGGGCAGCCTGCCTGTGGAGGGGAGGAGTCCCAGCCCAGAGCCTCCCTTCTGCTCTGCTGGGGCCTGGCTCTGCTTTCCATTCCCTGGAGAAATCAAGCAATTATTTCCTCCAACCTTACTACCCAAAGCTTCCTGCCCAGCTACGGCAGTGGTTGCCCTGGATGGGAAAACTGAGGCACGGTGCAGGTGAGGATTTTCCTGCAGTAGTCCAGGACCCCAAGCAGCCATGGGGTGGAAGAGAAAAAAGCCACGCTGGGAATTTTGCTTCCACCCTCTTGGCCCCAGTGTGGCTTATTTTTAGCTGGGAGGTCCCGGGCAGGCCAGGATGACTCAGAGGCTGGAGGAGGGGAGCCAGGAGGCCCCTGGCAGCTGAAACAGGATGGAAAGTGGGATGGGGGTATGAAGAGTATGCAGTGGGCAGGATGCTGTTTCCATCCTAACTGATGTTCCTGTGCTTCCCTGGGGCTCATTCCCACAGAGAATGCAGGGAGTGTGGGGTGATGAGGCACACTGAGCTCCTGCCTCAGTTTCCCTTGCCTGAGCAAGGCAGGCAGCTCATGCTTTGACGGCTCAGCAGGCAGGAACACAGCCCTGCTCCTCCTCTCCATTTAACCAAAGCCAGCATCTTGACTCCCAATACCCTCCAGCCACCCTTGTTCACTGCTGCTGCCTCCAGGCACCTCCTTTGCCTTGCAATTTATTTCCATTCCCGTAAGGCATGTGTGTGGGAGCAGCTTGTGCCAAGCCAGGAGGGTCTGGGAGCTGCTGGGAAGTGGGGCTAAATCCAGCTGTCCCGATGAATCACCTGCAATACGATCTGTCCCGTGCCCGCCGGGTTCCCTGGAAGGGCAGCACCTCCTCCTGCTCCCTGCCACAGGGACACAGTGCCAGCAGCTCCTCCCAACAGGGCTTGTGGGATGCGCCCAGTATCTCTCGGGAAGCAGGAGGAGAGAGGCTGGTTTGTTTCTGAGGGTGCTGGGGGGATGTGCAGCAGAGCTGTTGTGCCGTGATGTTGGGATGGGGCCCGGGAGAGCGGTGGGTGTGGAGCTGCCCTGAGGCCATCCTTGGGCTCATTCCTGGGCCAGGGACATTGATGCCCATCTCCTCTGAGGACGTTCTGGCTTTGATGTCCATGCTGGCAGCAGGCCTGGGCCTTGGTACAGCTCCTGAGATCTCAGAGAAGCCGTGCAGCAGATCCTGAGCAGATGAGCCCAGGGAGGTGCACATACCCAGCTGGCACGTGGTACAGGCAGAGCCAAGGGAGGATGCTCAGTTTCCCAGAGTGCTGGCACAGCTGACAGCCCCAGCTCAGCTCCCAGCCCTCCTGTTTCTCGACACAACTAATAAAGAAATGCTGCTGCTCAGTTCTTCCCACTCTGTGCCTCTGGTGGGGATGTATCCCAGTTCCTCATGTGGGGCCAGGATGGTTTCACCTCTGCTTCCACCCACGGTGGTGCTGATCTCATTCAGGGTCCGTCTCCAGGCTCCCGTGGGGTGAATTCCCTGAAAAAGCTGACCTGGGAAGGGGGATTTCAGTCCCTCCTTTTTCCTGAGGTCTCTGGAGGTGTCATTCCTGGGCAGTCTGGAAGTGGCTGAAGGGCAGATAGAAGTGGATCATATCAACCCCCGGGATTTCTCAGGCACTCAGGAAAGTCTTTCCCAATACCCAGGGTCTCTGCTCCAGCCCCTTGGATCAGCTTGGGCCCCATGAGAGTGCATGCTGGAGCAGGACAAACTATTGGCAGCTCTGATGCTTCTCAGAGTTTTCCACTTAGCAGCCCATTTGTGCCTGTAATTTTGTCTCCGTGCTTGGAGGCCATGCAGGGCCTGGGCATCCTCATTATCCAGAGTGGTTCCTTGCTTGCAACAGGCAGTGGAAAATTAATTCCCTCTGTAGGGAGAGTAAACAGGAAAGGAAACAACTGCAGAGGAGAACAACTGTTTATGTCTGAGCTTGAGCTTGCCTTGGGCAGCCCGAGCCATAACGGATCTGACCTCAGTCCTGCTCAGCTTCAGCTTCTCCTTCCCCTGTCCCACTGGGGCTGCTCCTTCCTCTCCTACCTTCTGCCTCCTTTCCCCTAGGTCTACAGGGGCTCAGTGAAGGATTTCCAGGGCTTTGACGCCAACCAGGACGCAGAGGCCTTGTACAATGCCATGAAGGGATTTGGTATGGATGCTCCTCCAGACTGTGCCAGGGCTACCCCTGGTGTCCCTTATTCCCTGGCTGACCCTTGCATGGCTGGGTGTCCTGCATCACTTCCCCTCTCAGCTGCCTTTAGCAGTGTGCTGAAGCTCTCCTGGGTTCCTCTCCTCCCTGGAGCCAGCTTGGCTCTGCTTGTCCTCCCAGCCCCACGTCCAGAGCAGCTCTGGGCACAGCAGGGTGGCTCTGGTGACTCCTGGCTCTCCCCACAGGCAGTGACAAGGAGGCCATCCTGGACCTCATCACATCCAGAAGCAACAAGCAGCGGGTGGAGATCTGCCAAGCCTACAAGTCCCTCTATGGGAAGGTAAAGGCAGGAACACTTCCTGCCCTGTGGCCCCACTGCAAACACAAGTGGCCGTGGCTGCCACCCAGCCCTCACAGGGACCCACCGCTCCCTGCACCCACCTGGAGATGCTGTGGAGCAAAGGATGCCCCAGCCCCTTTCTCCCCCTCCACCAGGACCTCATTGCAGACCTGAAGTACGAGCTGACGGGGAAGTTTGAGCGGCTGATCGTGAGCCTGATGCGGCCCCCAGCTTATGGAGATGCCAAAGAGATCAAAGATGCCATCTCGGTAAGGGGTGGGCACGCTGCCAGGGCCCCTCTGAGGGCACCCAGCCAGACCCAGGGCTCACGGGGCTGTGTCTCTGCCCCCAGGGCGTTGGCACGGATGAGAAGTGCCTCATTGAGATCCTCGCCTCCCGCACCAACCAGGAGATCCACGACCTGGTGGCTGCCTACAAGGATGGTGAGGGCTGAGAAAGGGCAGGGGCTGCCCTGTGTCCCCTTGGGCCACAAAAAGGGCAGAGGTGAAGGGATCCAGGTCTCCAGGTCTGACTTCTTCCCTTCCTCTTCCAGCCTATCAGAGAGACCTGGAAGCTGACATCGTTGGAGACACATCAGGCCACTTCAAGAAGATGCTCGTTGTTCTGCTTCAGGTATGTCCAGCATCTGTAGGTGGTGGGTGCCTGTGCCTGCAGGGCTGAGCCCATCTCTGTCCCACAGGGTGCCAGGGAAGAGGACGATGTGGTGAGCGAGGACTTGGTGGAGCAGGATGCCAAGGTGAGGCTTGGTGGGTCACTGATAGGTGGTATCTGGGCAGGGATGGGGCTGGTGCCACTGGGACATCTGGATTTAGGCTGCAAATGTGGGTGGGTGCCAAGGGAGCACCCCGAGTCAGGCTGTACCACCTTCCCCATCCCACCAGGACCTGCTGGAAGCTGGCGAGCTGAAATGGGGCACAGATGAGGCCCAGTTCATCTACATCCTTGGCCGGAGGAGCAGGCAGCATCTCCGCCTGGGTGAGCATCACCTGTGAGCTCAGGGTGGGCCTGAAGGTACCTTGGCAGCTTCTCCAGGCATCTCCTTGCTCTCATCCCACAGTCTTTGATGAATATCTGAAGATTGCTGGGAAGCCCATTGAGAGGAGCATCCGGGGGGAGCTCTCTGGTGACTTTGAGAAGCTGATGTTGGCCGTGGGTAAGCCAGCCCCACGTGGGGACCCTGTGAAACCACATCACTGCCCTTCCTGGCCTGGGAGGGCTCAGCACCCGGGCCAGCAGGGTCAGGGCTGTGGTGTACCTGGTATCAGGGAGCTCAGGGAGGCTCCTTCAGGGTGGGTGGGCATGCTGGATGTGGTTCCCATGGGTGTGGGTGCTCAGAGGTTGGGGGCACTGGGGGCACTGGTGAAGCTGGGTGCTGGCATCCCTCACCACACCTCGATTTCCCTGCAGTGAAATGCATCAGAAGCAAAGCAGAGTATTTTGCTGAAAGGCTCTACAAGGCCATGAAGGTGAGTGTATTTCCCCTCATCTTCAGGGTCCCCCCAGCATTGCAGGGATCTGGCCAGAGGAGGGGCCCCTTGCCACGGGGTGCTGCTGGAGAGCAGGGTGACACAGGTCCATGAAGGCAGGACTTGGGTGACCTGGGGTCTCTGCCCTTCCCTCCAAAGGAGTTATTCCTTCACACCCAGGGCTGGGTAGAAATCAGATAGAGGGTCCAGCATGTGCTGGGCTGAGCAGAGTTGCTTGGCCGTCGCAGGCTTGACGTGGGGCTGGTCCATTGCAGGGTCTGGGCACGAGGGACAACACGCTGATCCGCATCATGGTGTCGCGCAGCGAGATCGACATGCTGGACATCCGGGAGGTGTTCAGGACCAAGTATGAGAAATCTCTCTACAACATGATAAAGGTAAGTGCTGGGGGTCCTCACTCACCCTCCAAGCAGCTGCTGGTGCTGCCTCCCTCACGGTGCCAGCGCCCCTGGGAGGGCTGTGCTGGGTGTCCATCTCTGAGGACAGAGTTCAGGGAGACCCCTCTGCATGAGCCCATCCCATGGCACTACCTTGTTTTTATGTCCTCTGTCTCCATCTGCTTTTCCAGGAGGACACATCTGGGGAGTACAAGAAGACTCTGCTGAAGCTGTGTGGAGGGGATGATGAGTAAGACCACCCTTGTCACCCCCCTTGTCCCTCTTTGTTCCCTTGGTGCTGGGTACAACATCTGGGTCAGAGCCCGGTGGAGCACCTGGACCAGCAGCACCCACAGTGACTGTGGTTTGGTACAGGGGGCCCTGTGGCCCCTCTGCATGGCCAGCCACAGTGTCATGGTCCCTTCTTGGCACATGGGAGCCCTGCAGGGCAGAGCCAAACCCCTGGAGGGAGGATGCTCTCGTGGGGGAGGTTGGGATTCACCACACATTTCCTCCCATCCCCACCCATCCAGCCCCACAGCAAGCACCTGGTCCTGCCCCCGTGCCCAGTGGACACAAACCCCTCATGGAGGAGCAAGGCAGGGTGAGGGGGGCTGCTGGCAGGCGCAGGGCCCCCGTGGCTCACTGTCCCCTGTCCTTGCCCTCCGTTGCAGTGCTGCAGGTGAGTTCTTCCCCGAGGCGGCGCAGGTGGCCTATCGGATGTGGGAGCTTAGTGCGGTCAAAGTGGAGGTCAGCACCCCCACCCCCCTGCCCCCTCTGTGCTGCCTGCCAGCTTGGGACCCCTGGCTGCTCCTCTCTGCCGTGGGGCACGGCCAGCCCCACAGCTCTGCTCTGACTCTGCTCCCCGGCCTCTCTCGATGCCGTTCTCTGGTTTTGGGGTACGAGGTTGGCAGGGTGTAACCGTGGCAGGGCTGGCTGCCCCCCGTGGCTCCACTAACCCCCTCCTCTCTCTGAGGCCTTTCTCCCTTGGGGCAGTGGGTCCTGCATGTCTCTGCAATGCATCACATGCAGCCCTGGCTCCAGTGCCCACCACAGAACTCCTGTCCCCTGGGGTAGCCCAGAGCTGGCCAGGGCATGGCTGCAGTATGGGCAGCAGCAACCTGCATGCAGCTGAAACTCCCACAAAAGGGTGCTTTGGGATGTGCAGAAAACACACCCTGAGCCCTACATGAACACTGTGAGGACAGAGATGTGTTTGGAGCATAAGGACACCTCCTTCTAACAGGAGGTTAGAACTGTAGGGCAGGAGTGGGCACCCTTTTAGTGACTCCTGCTCTCTCGGTGACATGGCCAGCCCAGGCTGAGATGTTCCAGGCTAGGGCAGGCAGGTGTAACACTGGGCAGGGCACCGAGACTCCAGGGACTGTCAGTTGCTGTTTTCCTCCTGCACTCTGCTGGTCTGGCTATGGTTTTCCCCTTAACAGAAGAGGTGACAGTGGTGGGGAGATCCTCACTGATCCCCAGGTGCTTGCACTAACACAGAACCTGCTTTGGCCTCAGCTTGCTGGGTGGCACCTTCCCTCTTCTCCATCTCTCCTTCTCTCCATCTCTCCATCCCTTCATCCCTTCCTCCCTGCCTCTCATCTCGAGGGTGAGCATGAACCCCTCTCTGCATCCACAGCTGCGAGGAACCGTGCAGCCTGCAGGAGACTTCAACGATGATGGTGATGCACAGGTGCTGAGGAAGGCGATGAAGGGCCTGGGTAAGTGGGGACCGTGAGCTTAGGCCTGTCCTGCTGCTCCTCAGCAGCTCCTGGGGCACAAAATCTACCCTGCCTGGCTGCATGGAAGCCCCAGGGGGAACAGAGATGGGGCTGTGGGAGTTCTCCCTTCCCCGCCTGCCCAGTTTGCAGGGGTGGCAATGCGCCCGTGATCAGGGGTGACACGGTGACACAATGTGGCTCTGCTGTCCTTGCAGGCACGGATGAAGGGGCCATCATAGAGGTGGTGACCAAGAGGAGCAACGCCCAGAGGCAACAGATCATAAAGGCTTACAAGGCTCATTATGGCAGGGTACTGCAGTCTCCTTCCCATCCTGCTTCCATCCTGCCCCCTCCCACAGGGAGATCAGCCCCTCACTGAAAGGAATCCTGCCCAGGGAGCAGTGGGCAGCTGGGGCACAACCACATGCCCTGGCATGACAACCCAAAGAGAAACAGAGTTGTCACAGCAGCCTCCCACTCTGGGTGCCCCCAGCCCAAGCGAGGGTGTCCCTTCTCCTGGGCTTGCCCCATCCTCAGCTCTGCACAGAGGACTCCAGAGCCAGAATCTCCCCAGAGCCACCCAAAGATGTGACTTTAAATTGCCCCAAGGGTTTTCACAGATGTTTCCAATCCCTAAGCTCTCCTCCCCTTCTTTTCTCTCATGTTGCCTCATCTGGTCCATCCCTGCTGAAGCAACTGGGGACTGAACCCTCAAACGTTTTTGCAGGACCTGATGGCAGACCTGAAATCCGAGCTGTCTGGCAGCTTGGCCAAGCTGATCCTCGGGCTGATGCTGACGCCGGCGCAGTACGATGCCAAGCAGCTGAGGAAAGCTGTGGAGGTAATTGTCACACTGCTGGTGGCCCGGGGCTGTCAACACCCATAGCTTCATGTGCCCCAGGGTCTCTCCTATGGAGAATAAAATGTCAGAAAGCACCAGGACAAAGACCTGGTTTGCACTCAAGACTTGCATGCCTCTTTGCAGTCCAGCATGCTCAGCCAGCTGGTGGCCACTGGAGAGCCAGGGTAGGGGCAAACCAGTGACGTGCACTGCTATCCACCAGTCACACCAGCTGGGACTCCACCAGCAGTGTACTAGGACACTCCCATGTTGATTCCTGCCAGCCCTTGGGGCCATTTGCTGGATGTAGACTTCTGCCTGCATGGCAGTGCCATCCTGTCCCCATCTGGTGTTGGCACCTGCAGCACCCACCATGGCACTCTCTTCCAGGGGGCTGGCACAGATGAGAGCGTCCTCATCGAAATCATGGCCACGCGGAACAACCAGGAGATCAGGGCTATCAACGAGGCCTATCAGGAAGGTAGGGCACAGCAGGGACTGGGGGAGCACCCGGGTTCTGGGCACAGAGCACACTGTGCAAGGCCCTTCCAGAGCCCAGGCAGAGTTTTGTCTCTGGGTTGGGTCCATGGCTTGGTGCTGTGAAGGTCTGTTAGTCCCCCCAGCAGAGGTCCTCACCTCTCTCCATCTCATGGTGACATGCCCCAGCTCTGCCATCACTGTCTCCTTCCCTGAGAGCTCTTTCACAGTGATCCTATTTCCTCCAGAGTACCTGGAGAAGAGGCTGTGCCTGTGCTCAGGGCATTAGAGCTCCTGGGGTGATCCTTCTTCCCCGGGTTTGAATTCAGCATCTGCTTCAGCCATGCTTCCCATGGGGATCAGGGGGACAACAGGCACTGCTGGGTGGGAATCTGAGCTGCAGGCTCAGCCATCCCTTCTCCACAGCCTACCACAAGAGCCTGGAGGATGACCTGAGCTCTGACACATCGGGGCATTTCAAGAGGATTCTCGTCTCCCTGGCTGTGGTAAGAGCGGCTCTCACTGGCTCTTTTCCTCTCCCTACCACAGGCAGTGCTGGGGGTCTGGGAGGACAGTGGCTGAAGACACAGCATCCCTGCCTGGCTGGGCAGTGCTGCTGGACTCTGTCAGCCACCCCCTCACAACTCCCAGGAGATGTCCCCTCTCCAACTCCATGCTTTTTTTATCCAACCACAGGGCAACCGTGACGAAGGACCAGAGAACCCCACACAGGCACACGAAGATGCCAAGGTGAGACCCATACTGGCAGTTCTCTCATGGGCTTTGCATTAAAAAAAAAAGGAGAGGATGTTGCATGCCCTGCTCTGGAATTGACATTCTCAGGGAAGCAAATGCTGCTGGGCCAGGGTCTCTGTAAAGTGCAGGGGGAGATGCCAAGTGAAATGAAACCCTTGGAAGTAAAGCTCCCATGCCTGACTCCTGAAGCTCTGCTGCTCCTTGCACAGGGAGAGCAGTCCCAGGGAGTTCCCCACCTGTAGGCTGCAGAGCTGCCACTCTGGAGTTCAGTAACACACACTGATGCTGAAATTTGGCTCTTGAGCTTCAAACACAGCTTTGGGCTGGTCTGCAGGAGCCACCCACCTCTGTGTGTTGTGCAGGGGGCAGCCCTGACACACTGGGGTGCTGCAGACCCCTCCTGGTGTGGTGAGACACAACTGGGGGGGGAAGGCTGAGCAGCCAGAAGCAGTGCAGGGAGGTGTGGGGGCCATTCCCCGGCTGAGCTGCTGGTCCCAGAGACCTGTGACCCACAGGCTGTGTCCCCTGAGCTCCTGCTCCTCAGGGCCGGGGCTTTTCTTTAAGGGGCTCAGAAGATCTGTGCAGGGTCCAACCCGAGACCTTGCTTGGCTGTGCTGTGCCAGCACTGCATGTTCCAATGCTCAGGAGAGCAGCACAGCATTCCCAGCAGGGCTGCCACCAGCAGAGGGAGTGGATGCTGTGCTGCCTGTGTGCCTGCCCCTGCACTGCCTGCACCCTGCCACGCTCTCTGCACCTCTGCCCATGCACTGCCTGCACCCTGCCACGCTCTCTGCACCTCTGCCCATGCACTGCCTGCACCCTGCCACACTCTCTGCCTGTACCTCTGCTCCTGCCTTTTCTTGACTATCTAAAAACAGAAGAGAGACAAAATTAAGAGAATAAAAAGCACTTATATTTATTGAAGAGCCTTCAGGTACATTTAGGACAGATGTAACCCCACAGGGGCTGCACCCAAAAATGGATGACAGGTCATGGGTTTTAATAATTTTATAAGTTTGGTCTATTTGCATATTAGAGGTTAATATTCCAATTACAGCTTCAGGTAGTGAAGTAATTTACCACAAATTTGCTCCCCCCCAACTCCCTTTTGTTTACATTTCTTGGAGCCTGAGACAATAAGGTGTCCTTGATTCCCAGGCCTGGAGAGGAATTGTTTTATCTTACTAAAATGGGAAAGCAGTCGCTAACACTCTACCTGGAGTTTAGAGTTACACAATAAGGCATTGCAGGATTACAAATCTATGAAAAATATAAAAGCTAAAAACCTAAAGCATCACTGCCCATTCACTGCCTGCACCCCTGCTGCATGTGCTGCTGCTCACCTCACCTGCTGCACAGAGAGAGCCAGGGATGACATGCCCAGGGACAAACCAGCCAGGTGGCACCTGACCTGGCACCACGCTGTGTTTTGTCAGCAAAGCTGCCCTTCCCCTCGCCCCACAGGCAGAGGGAGCCAGCCTAAAGCCAGGCAAGGATGCTCCTAGAGCAGCAACAGGCTGGCACCCAAGCTCCAGGGCTGGGGGGACTCACTTTGTTTGGCCAAAGACCACCCTCCCAAGGTACTGGTGTAGAGGCCAAACCAGAGGAGGACACAGGTCCTGCTCATGGGGAAGCAGGGACCCGGGGACAGGTAGTTTCAAGGGATTTTGCCAGACTTCCCTTGCTTTGTGAGGGAATGATAAAGGTTGAGCAGCACCTTCTGACCCTGTTGTCTTCCTGTCTCTCTCTCTCCACCAGGTTGTTGCTGAGACCCTGGTGAGTGCCTGCCTTTTTGCTCCTCACCCTTCTGCATATTTGAAGGGATGCTGCAGTCCTGGGGTGCAGGGCTGGGGCTGGGAATTGCAGCCCCACAAGCCAGGCCTTTCTGACCACATGGGCTGAGGAGAAGGGACAAGGGGACAGGTGGGACCTGCAATGAGGGCACTTCCCTGCAGTGTGGGGCAGGAGAGGGACGAAGGCACTTGCCCTGCTCCTGGGGCCCAAGCCTGCCTGCTGCCTGTGTGTGGGACCTCAGGGCTGGCTTCCCTGGCTCCCCAAAAGTGGGAATTGGGGAAGGGGTGACTTTCTCCTGCAACAGCCTAACAGATGAGATGAGCAGAGCCTCCCACTGATGCCCACAGAGGAATGGCAGCTGTTCATTCATAGGCAGCACTGCTGTGGCCCAGGGTGGCTTCTGTGTCTGGCAGCCCTGGATTTCTTCTTCAGGAGGTGTTGGTCACCCCTGAAACATCCTCCACAAAGGACAAAAAAAGTCTTAACTATGAGCATTGCAGAGCTTTTTCCATAACATTTGGAAAACATCTTTTCTTAGAGATAATCTGTGAGTGTGCAGCTTCACATCCGTGGAGAGGAAATGTCTTTTTTAGGGGGAAGAAATCCCCAGCTATTTTCCTGCTCATAATCTCTTTACAAAAGGGTTTCCAGTCAGGACTGGCTGTCCCAGGAAGAGCTTTTTGACACCTGTGTCCCTGTCTGCTATATTTCCCTCTTGACTCTTTGTTCTCTCCCAGAAACTTGCTGATGTGTCCAGCAATGACTCCAGCGACTCCCTGGAGACGCGGTTCCTCAGCATCCTCTGCACCCGCAGCTACGCCCACCTCCGCAGAGGTAGGACCACACTTCTGCATCAGCTGCAACACACGTGCTTGCATTTGGGCTGCGTGGGAGATGGGGGTCCCCTCAAGGTTGAAGTTGAGCCCTGTCCCCCCAGCTGTGGTGGGGATGAGGCAGTGGGCAGAGATGGTATGGCCTGGCATTTGAGGTGGCTCGTTGAAGTCACCCAAGCCTGCTCTGGTCCCAGAAGTGTCCACAGCTGAGGCTCGAGTCTCTGGGGTGCCCAGGGCTGGGGTGGAACAGCTCAGCAGTGCCCTTTCCTCTCCCCATCCCCAGTGTTCCAGGAGTTCATCAAGATGACCAACCACGACGTGGAGCACGCCATCAAGAAGCGGATGTCGGGAGACGTGAGGGACGCCTTCGTGGCCATCGGTCAGTGCCCCCCTGGGCAGGGCACCCTGCAGGGCACGCAGCCCCTTCAGCTGTCACTGCCACGGCAGTGGGGCCGCAGATTCCTGCTGCCATGGGGCCATGGAGACTCCCACTGGAGCATGGGGTTGGGGCATTTATGGGGTCTCTAGAGAGGGCCAGGCCTGCACCCTTGTACCGAGGAGGGCTTGTGGCTGAGACAGTGGTGCCACAGCTCCTTGCTGTGATGTGTCCCCTGGGTGCCATGAAGCCACTCTCTGTCCCCTCTGTGTGTTGCAGTCCGGAGTGTGAAGAACAAGCCAGCTTTCTTCGCTGACAAGCTCTACAAGTCCATGAAGGTGAGGACAGGCCCTCCTGGGGCTGGGCTGGGGGAGAGGGCTGTGCTGGGATTCTTTGGGACTGTGCTTTAACCCCATGGAACGGATGGGTTTTGTCCTCTGGCTGTCCTTGAGGGAGTAGGGAGGGTTGAGCTCAAACCAGCATCTGGGGTTGTCAGGAGATGTGTCAGGCTGATGTCTTGCTGGCAGCAAGTCCAGCATACGTCCAAGGAGAGGTCACGGAACAGTTAGAGACCACAGTTAGGGTTGGAAGTGATCTTTAAAGGTTTCATCTAGTCCAATTCCCTGCAATAAGCAGGATCACCTTCAAGACTATTTAAGGCCCCATCCAACCTGGCCGTGAATGTTTCCATAGAGGGGAGATCCACCACCTTTCTGGGCAACTTGTGCCAGTTTCACCACCCTCACTGTAAAAAACTTCGTCCTTGTAACTAGTCTGAATCTCCTCTTTTAACTTAAAACCATCACCCCTTTTCCTATCACTACATTCCCTGCTAAAAAGTTTGTCCCCATCTTTCTAAAGCCCCTTTTAAGTATTAAAAGACAGCAATAAGATCTCTCCAGAGCATTCTCATCTTCAGGCTGAACAACCCCAGTTCCTTCAGCCTTTCCTCACAGGAGAGGTGTTCCAGACTCATTTTTGTGGCCTTCCTGTGCGCCTGATCCCCAGCTTGGACAGTGCTGGAGATGCCAGGAGCATCCATGAGTGCCAGTCCCTGCAGGGCTTTTTGTTCAAGCTCTCCCTTGCAGGGTGCAGGCACAGATGAGAGGACCCTGACCCGGATCATGATTTCTCGGAGCGAGATTGACCTGCTCAACATCCGGGGCGAGTTCATCGACCTGTTTGACAAATCGCTGCACCACATGATTGAGGTGAGGGACAGGGACATCCCTTCCTGCCTCATCACCTTGTCTGGCTGAGTCCTGGCCCTGAGCCCTGAGGGGACCTGAGCCAGGAGCAGCACAAGGGCTGAGCATCACCTGGGCAGGGGGAGCCTGCCCCCAGCAGCCCCAGAGTTGGCTGGTCTGGCTCTAGAGAGGATGTGCTGGCATCTTCCACTGCTGCAGGGATACCTGCAGGGTGTCCAGGACATGGAGCTGTGCCTTCCCTGTGCCCGGCACCTTGAACCAGGCTTCCCCAGGGCTGGTTGTGACACAGCTCTCCCTCTTGCAGAAGGACACCTCTGGCGACTACCGCAAGGCTCTGCTGGCCCTGTGTGGTGGGGAGGACTAGGTGGCAGCTGGGGCCCCTTGTGTCTGAGCCAGCACACAGCCACTGCCTTGATGTCACCGCAGCTTCGGGGGCTTCGGGGGACACTCAGTCCCCTCCAGAGAACAACTCACTTTGCGCTGGAAAGCAGCACCACATTGCAAGCGGGGGAGTCTCGGGGAGGGGAGCAGAGGGGTCTGGGCAGGGAGATTGTCTGTCTTGAAGCAAAATAATTCATACCCGAACATGCCACTAAACCAAAGAATTTACCCAGATGGAAAAGACAATTTAAAATCTGATAAATAAAACCTCACTGTTGCTGACCCCGGGGCGAGAGCAGTTGACTTACTGGGGCAGGTTTGGGTGGGACTGGGAAGCCTTGGTGTCTCCTTGCTCCCGTAGGCAAACTCGGGTAGCAGCCCAACCCCAGCTCCAGGGAGGGCCCCGAAGACACCACAAAACCTCTCTGAGCAACGCTTCTGCTGAGAAAGGGGCTGAAAATGCATGTTGGGCTGGCAGCAGTGCAGGGACTTCACCAAGGGCTTCACTTCATGCCTCTGAAAATCCCCAGCAGGGTTCATGCCGTTGTGTGGATGATGCTTTCATAAACCAGAGATACAAATCAGACTTGATGGCATCCACCCGTCCTCGCACGCGGTTTCCTGTGCTTTCAAGCTGCTGAAGAAGCAGTCGAAAGGCACATGCCACAGAGGCTACGCCCCCAAACAGTTTGTTTGCACTTCCCCCAACACTCGGGAGAAAAGAACTGGAATTTCCAAAAGCGGGAAATTCCAGCACTTTCAATTGTTTCCAAGTCAGAACAAAAAGTTGTGAATACCCTAGTCTTCCTCAGAACAGCTGGGTGAGGAAAGCTTCACCTTCAAAGTATCAAAGCAGTGTTAGGAATAATAACACAATATTATTACAACACTTCAAAACCAGCTGAGGTCAAGAAGCAGCAACATGTAGAGACAAACCAGGGAAGCTGAAACAACTCAGGTGGGTATTATCCCACTAAAAATTCCCTTGATGCCTTCCTGTAAAACATCCCCATGTAACAAAATAACCTTTCTTGGTAGAAAACAGTCTGGTTGAAGCTTTTTCACCCTCCCCATACTTCCCATAGAGATTTGGGTTCCTCTGTCTAGTCCCTGTGTGTAAGTAGGATTGGGCATCCCTGTCCAGACAGCACCTGGGGGCCTCAACACACCCCACACCTGTAGCAGCCTGGGGGTCACCTGCTTGGCCAGGAACCTGCTGCAAAGACTGAGCAGCTGCAGAAGTTGTTTTGAAGAGATGATGTAACCCCAACCTCCATCTGCCCGTCCCTTCCTGCAGCTCTGCGCTGCAGCTCCGAGCTCTGCAGCAGAGGCTTCTGGAGATGAGGGTGGCACAGACTGCAGGGAGCAGAGCTGGTCTGCGGCTGGGAACAGGGCTCAGGAGTCAGGAAGGCCCAAGGAAGTTTTGAGGCTTGGGTGACAGCCCATCACCCCTGGGAGAGGAAGATTTGGGGCAGCAGAGCCCTGTTCCTGCAGAGCAGGGGGAAACCCTGCTCATTGTTAGCACAGGGCCATGACACGTGAGCCATCATCTGCTTCATTCTTGTTGCCAAAACAGACACCTGACAGGTTTGTACAGTGGGGATGTTCCCAGGTGTAAACACTCCAGTGAATTTTCTGGCTGTACCACGACTGTTACACACCAATGGCCAGGGCCATTCACCACCCACAGCCTGGGTGTCTCGGAGTGGCACAGGACCACAAGTCAGCCCCTCAGGGCCAGTCCCCAGCCCAGCTCAGGGTGATGCCACCACCAGGAGGACTGGCTGACCAGAGCACACTGATCCCAAGGCCAGGAGTTTCCCTGGTACCTGCTGCAGGCTGCTCCTACAATGCAGACAAGATAGCAGAGTCACACAATGTTTGGGCACAGGACGGGAGAGTGAGATGGGGTTTCTTCCTTGAGCAACTCTCTCTTCTGGAAAGGTCCTGCAGGCAAAAATGCTCTGTCTTGCCCCAGTGCCATGGTAATCCATCTCCTGCAGCAGCTGCTGTTTCAGCTGGAGCAGAAAACAGCTGGTGGTATTTTAATTGCTGCAAATACTCAGCACAGTCAATACTCCATTTGAGCACAGATTATTTCAGCACCTGCCCCATGCTGGGGTTGGGTCTGCCCTACAAAGAACCACAAACTGGCCTGAACTCAGCAGAGCTACCTATCCTAAGGCCAGGAGGGTGATGGGAACTTGGGAAGCACTAGCGTGGCCTCTGGGACTCACTCATAAGGCAGCTTCATCCCTATCCCTGTAGCACCCAGTCTTCACAGAAAATCCACTTCATAGCACCACTGTCCATGAAAACCTCTGCTCCCCGGCTCCAACCCACCCACTCCGAGAGCAGTCAGTGACAAATCTCATGCCTGACCTCTGAGATCAACAAGGAGGTGAGCATTTCAAGGAAGGCTGGGAAAGGAAGGGGGAAAATCAGCAAGGCTGTGAGCAGGGTAAGGGCTGGAGGCATGTCTGTGCTGGCCATCCACGCTTTAGCTTTCAGGGGTACTGCAGGGAGGAGTCTGGGATTTACACCTTGCACATTGACCAGCAATGTCGGGGGCAAGGGCTCGCTTCCAGGCAAAGCCAAGGCCAGATTTCACAGGTTGCAACATCCAGAAAACCCCACGAGCCCCAGAGAGGGCCGGACCTCTGCTCTGAGTCAGCCACTGCAGATCCTCTTTGCTGCCAGCCCCTGGAGAGGAGGAGCCACAGAGGCAGATAGGATGCTGGTCTAAATCCCCAGCACAATGCAAGCCACTTCCATCCCACCTGCCATTCTCCCCTTCCTCTGAAAGGAGAAACTCAGCCTTCAGCCTTGGGAGGTGGCGAGCTGGGCTGGGGAAACAGCTGAGCTCTCCAGGACTGTTCCCATGTCTCTACAGGACGTGATGACTGCTGCTGAGCCCTGTTCTCAGGCATTGCAACTGGATGAGACACGGCCTGGGGAGAGAGGAAGAGGGGAAAATCCCCTCTGTGCCTATTGCTGGTTTTGTACAATGAGATTCCAACTTATTCAAAGCTTAAGTCATGCAAGGAAATCCTCTGAGCAATCCTAGACCTGGTTCCCACAGTTTTTTGGCCCCACTATGAGACTGCACCAGGTCTCACCACAACCCATCCCTGCTGACTGTGGAGGAGGGAGAGGCTGGCAGGAGGTGGTGATGTGCTGTGAAATGGGTGACACTGAGTCTGGCCTCACATGCCAGAGGCAGAGGAAGAAGGGAGCCCTCAGTGAGACGGTAAAGCAGCCCAGCATCCCTGGAAAGCCAGCGTATGATCCAGCCCCCCGTGAAGGCAGGGTACTTCAGAGGCTTAGTGGAGCAGGAATGTTCCACAATATGTCCCTTCTCTCCTATCTAGATCCCTTTCACACTCCCTTCTGCCCTCCCAGCAGCCAACTATCCCAGGCTCCCTCCCCTGCCTCTCCTTTGCCCTCCATCCCAGAGCCCTCCCATCCTGCCAGGTTAATTTGAGTTTCTGATTTGCATAAGCAGCAGATCACAATGTTCTGGAAATCCCCTCCTGCAGCCAGAGCTTCCTCCCCACTCTCACAGCGTCACCGTCGGCCTCCTGCTTCCTTTCGCTGCGGAGCACCGGGACACATCCCACCAGCACTGCCCAAAAGCAGCTCCCAGCTGCTGATGCCGAAGGGATCCATGGCAGCCCCTGCAGAGCTGAGCCCACAGGGGCCCTGGAATGCTGGGCCAAACCAGCTGCACCCACTGCCTGCTCTGCTCCCGCCTTGCTCGGGGCAGCTCCAGGCACAGCCACCCGTGACAGCCAGGTCCTGCCTGGCCCCATCAGGGTTCAGGTGAGCTCTGTTTGCCCAGCAGCAGAGGGCAGGGGGATTTTTTGGCAGTAAGAGCTGTTGGGCCAATGGCACTTTGAATTCACAGCACTGGGCCCACCCTGCTCACTCCGGAGTGGGATCAAGTTGAAGGAAGCCAGACTTGATCTGAGACAAGCAGGATGTGAGGACAGGGGAGTTCCACCACCCCCCATCCACAGGCTGTGCTCCTTCTCAGCCCGTTTCCCACAGCCCAGCAGCAATCAGGGCATGTTCACATGCTGCAACTGAAGGTGCTGAACCCAAGTCTCTGTACTAAAAAAAAAACCCAAATGTGTCAATATGTCAGCTGTGAACACACCCTCACAGCCACACAGGCGTGCTCATAAACCACAGCTGCCATCAGGGGAGTCTTCTCCCCTGGGAGCATGGTGGGACCAAAGGAATGAGGAAGGACCAGCAGGACCAAAAGCCTTTCATTTTCATAGTGAAAATCATGCTGGCGTTTGGGCCAGCCTGAGCTGGCAACCTCAGGTAAAAACACAAAGAGCAGCTGGCTAGAGAGGTGGAGAGGCACAGGTTCCCAGGTGCAGGCAGACCCCAGACCCACAGCTCCTCACACCCAGCACTCACACTCCTGCCACCCAAACCAGATGGACTAAAGCTGAGCCCTCTTCAGGCCTTGCAGTTCACACCTGGCAAGTGCAGACCAAGCGCCCTGCCAGGTACAACTGTACCTGCTGGCAAGGAGCTGGGGAGCTGGAATCAGCCTCTATAGAATAGAAACATGTAAAGCTTTGGTGTTTATTCCAGCACCAGCTGGCTCCAGCCTTGGTTCGGACCGCCAGTTCTCCCGGTGAATGGTTTCCAGGGATTCTCTGCAACCCAGGAAAACCATCACCTGTGCACCTCCATCAACAGACCCAGCTCTTCCCTGCTCCCCCAGGAAGATGCATCCTGTTCTGTCCCCAGACAGGGACAAGGATGAGATGGAAATACACGTGGAACAACAATGCCTCTTGTCAGATGCAGCAGTTTCTCTGAGGAAAAGCACATTTGCAATCCCAGCGAAGTTGCCCAGAAACCAGGCAAGGAAAATGATGTAACGAGGCTCTCCAGTTGTCCAAAAGTGAATCACAGCCTCTACGACAGCTTCCCCCCCCCCTTTTTTGCTGACTAATACCTGACACGAAGGGCCCCTGGGAGGAACAGCACAGGAGAGCCCTTTAAGTGGTGCCTGGCTCCCTATCAAAACCACACAGAGGCTGTCTGGGACCTCCATCATGGGGAATTCCCCTTCTCCATGCCTAAAAGTAAGCTCAGCTGGGCCAGCCTTCCTGCATTTGGGGATCGCAGGCACGGAGCTCCTGCTCTGAAGGGCTCTCCCTGCCTCCCCCAGCCCCTCCAGGACCCAGCCCGGTGAGTAACACAATGATTTTATTTGGTGTGAGTTCCCGCAATGGAGTGAGGGGAAGACGGGCAGCTTTTGGGGTGCTGCAAAACCCAGCCGCCCCTTTTGCTCCTAGAAGAAATAAGCAGGGTTTTGTTATTTCATGCAGGTTGAGTCATTAATTTATAAACAAGGTGTTTTCTGGTTTTGTGGGACTGTGTTTAGCTTTGAAGACAGGTTTTCTGAGGGTTTACAGAACAGCACTGGGCCTCTCACTGGGGTAAAACAAGACTTTCAGGGAACAAAAGGGAAGATGTTGGGCATGTGTGGGGTCCTGCTCTCTCATCCCCAGCTGAGATTTCAGACACGAGCACAAAGAGAATCAGGGTCCCGTCAGGGCTGAGCTCTTGTAACCCAGCCAGGCTGCCAGGGTGACGTTCTACTGCCAGTGAAAGGCAGTCAGGAAAAGGAATTTCTGGGGTTTTAACTTTTACGACCCAAACCATCAAATTCCCAAGAAGCGTTCTACTGCCAGTGAAAGGCAGTCAGGAAAAGGAATTTCTGGGGTTTTAACTTTTACGACCCAAACCATCAAATTCCCAAGAAGCGGTGGAGCTGTGTGAATACAGCTGAGTAAAAAGCTAGGATTGGGGCAGCTGGAAACAGCTCGATCTCCAGTGAAGGACCTCGATGAGCCCAGCACCAGGTCACCCAAGGAGGACACGTCTGGAGTACAGGCAAAGACCAGCACAGCTGCTTACAGCGGGATTTCTTCACTCCTGGTTCATTGCTTTTATTTACACATATATTTAACAAAATCCCACCACCTTCTCCTTGTGGCAAAACCGACAGAAGAAAGAAAATCAGGTAGCTGTTGAGCGAGTCCCGAAGAGCAGAGTGAACCCAGCTGCTCCCTGTGCTTGGTGCTCCTCTGGCTGACTTCGGTGCTCCACCACGGCACAATTACAGCAGCAGCACAGAGCAAAAGGATCCCTGGAACACCCGCTGCGCTTAGACGGTGAAATTCCCTCATTTAACGTGAACCTGGAGGCTCGGCGGGGAATTCTCCGTGCCTCAGAGCAACGTCAGCCTCGGCCAGCCGGCAGCACCACCCTCCTCCCTGCCGGGGCCGAGGCCATCAGAGCGCTCCAGCACAGCCTCCCCTCAGCCACTGAGGGGGTTCGCAGGGAGCCCCTCGGCCCCGCCATTTTGTGTCTGCACAAGCCGGGAGAGCCTGCAGGGCTCGGCCTCGCCGCTCCCCTACGAGCGCAACCTCTCGCAGGAAGAAGGCGCAGGCTGGCTGATATCGTCCCTCAAAGCCCCACTAAGCCGGGCGGGACCGCCACGCAGCCCCAGGGAACCCACAGGACACAGAGACCACGGCTCCGCCATCACGGGCACCGTCCCCACCAGCTCCCCGCCCTCCCCTTTATAGCCCCGGCCGCGCGCCGATTGGCTGCGCCGCCTGTCCGTCAGGCTGGGAATTTCCCGGGGGCGGAGCCAGCCCGGCGCTGTGGCGGAGCGGAGGGACCCGGAGCGAGACCCCCGACCCCGCTGCCGACCCCATCGCCGTCCGGGCGGGCCCCGCCGCGGGGCGCACGGCAGGTGAGCTCGGGGCGCCGCGGGGCCCTGCCGCCCTGGCGGACAGGAGCCCTGCCCGGGGCACCGGGGTCTTCCCGGGCAGCGGGGTCGCGCCGCCCCGGCGAAGGGGCCCGGCCCGGAGGGAGCTGCCGGCATCGGGGCTGCGCGTTGCCCGTGTCTGGCCGGGTCTCGGGGTGGTCGGGGTGAGACCCCTGAGGGGGCCGGGGCCGCGCCGTCCCCCGGGGATTTGTCCCGGAGCCGCCCGGCGTGGCGATAATCGTGCGGTGCCTCAGTTTCCCTCTCGCGGCCCGGGCGGGTGTCCGTGTCGCCCGGGGCAGAGCAGGAGGCTCGGCGGGTGCGGGGGTCCCCGGGCGGTGCTGGCGGCCCCGCGGCGCTGCCGGCCCCGCTCCTCCCTCGCCCCGCCTTGCACAAGCCCGGCGTTTCCCCGGGCCCACGCCTCTGCCTCCCGGCTGGCCCTGGCTGCCGATCCCCCGGGCACGGCCGCTTCCTGGGCCCCCTCCCGTGGCCTCAAGGACCCTCCTGTCCGTGCTGGCTTCCTTTCCCTTTGGGTTTTCCCCTCTGGTCCAGCCGTGTGTGTCCGCATGGGATGCTGATCCAGCGGTTCGAACAGCTGGAGCAGGGATGGCAGCAGCCTCCTCTGTTGGGAGTGGGGCACAGCTTGTCTCCCTCATTTCCACTCTCTCAGTTCCATGCTAAGACCCTCACGGAGGGCAGAAAGAAAAAAATCCATAAAAGATGCTGCCTGTCACTGCTGATTTTGGGTGAGAGTAGCTCCAGGTGGGACTCATGGGGCTCTGCATCCTCTCAGAGATGTGACTGTCCTGTTCCTGTGTCCCCGGCACACAGGTTGCCCCCTGTATCAAGAAGTCAAAGGCAGCCTTTTCCCTTGAGCAGGTTATTCCCATCACTTGGGTGGGTTATTCCCACCACCTGGGGGAACGGGAGCTGTTCTGCTGCCACAAGCTCTTTTGGAGTGCACATTCCATGGAGAGCGCTGTCAGCTGAAGCGTTCCGGAGACCGGACTTGGGGCACTGAGGTGCATTCTGAGACAGGAAGGCTCCAACCAGGCACGTCCTTGAGAGCTGTTTCTGTGGTGAGGTGAAGTAAGCAAGAAGAAAACAGGAGAGGCTTTTTGCTGCCTTTGGCATCGTTCCTGGTTCTGCAAGAAATCCCACGACGCCCTTTCAGCCCGACCTACGCCAGGCAGACCTATTTAGCACAGGGCCGTGGGTTGTTGCTTGCCAGCAGCTGGTACAAAACTCTGGTGGGTGGAGGAAACTGAGCTATCTACTCTCGTGGCATTGCAGATTTTGTTTTAAAGCGGCAGTTCTTGCACTTTGGGTGGCACTTCGCTGGTGTAGCTTTGTGGTGTCACTGTCTGCTGTCGCCTGCCAGCTTGATTGTTGCCAGCTGAAGCACACCAAGCTGGACAGGAGTCGCTTGGAAGCAAAGAAAAGGCTACAAGGGAAGGGGTGGCTGTGCCTTGTTCTGCTTTGGAGTGCTGTGACAAGCAGCCATGATGCTGCTGAGCTCTGCAGGGAGAAGTGGAGCAGGCAGGATGAGCCACATGTCTTTGCAGCAGAAGACAGGGTCTTGCATAAATCCCCCCACGCCGTGCTGCCAGGAGAGCACCACCACCATGCCTGGCTGCGTGTCCTGCCTGCATTGAAGCTTGCAGCTGTGTGTGGTTAGCTGTGTTTGTAAACCTGGCAGACCCAGGGAAATGCTTTATTTTCTTTGTGAGCAGCCTCATCAGAAGCAGGTTGTTTCGTGAAGCCTCTTTGGAAGGTGGGTTTTTGAGGCAAGAATGGGATTTCTGGCTGGGGGACGTCTTTAATGTCTGCTGTGTTTTGGGTAGGGCTCTTGCCTTTCATGCCCTTTCTTTGTGGCTAAACTGGCTGGAAAGGAACACACTGCAAGTGGAGGTTCAGACCTTTCCCTTTGAGACCTGAGCCTTGCAGTGCCTGTTTTCCTCTTCTTTTATTACTCCCAGCCCAGTGGACTGCAGTGCCCAAAAAGTCTCATTATTGCTGCCTCCTAAGGCAAACTCTGCTTTTGCTTTCCTGCAGATGAGACCAGTCCAGCAGTCCAGGAATGGTTTTCCCTTGTCTGGGAAGCTGCTGTAGAAGAAAAACAGTCTGGGGGCTACAATGTTTTCCAGTAAAATGATGAAACAAACAAACAAAAAAATCATTCCTTGGTGTCTGAGTGGCTTTTGCTTTCCCTCTGAGGAGGCATGCTGGGGACCCAGCAGCCCCAGTCCTGGGAAAATTATGCTGGCAGCCTGCAGGGATTTGCTTTCACCTCCTGTGATCCTGGTGCGGAGGAGGCTTCCTGTGAATGTTGTGCATTGGAGTAAGGAAAAACCCCTTCTCCTTAGGGGGTTCCCATCACAGGATGGGAATTGAAGGGCTGCCAAGCTCTGGGAGGCTGCTCCCCACCCTGGGGTCACTGCCCAAAGCAAACCCCCCGCAGTGCCAGCCCCCTCCTGCACAGCCTTCCCATCCTAAGCCTCGGTATCTTCAGTGTTCAGTAATTTTAAAGTAGGAATCACATCTTTCTGCCACTTCTGCATGGCTGGTGCAGTGATGGCTGTGGCAGCGCTGCGTGCTGTTCTGGGTGACAGCAGTGACAGCTCCAGCTCACTCCCAAGCCACAGCACAGCTATTTAAACACCACTCTGCTTTCATCTTTGCCCATGAGTCTCCTCTGCCCACACATACTAATTCTCTTGCTTTTGCTGAATTGCCATAAAAATTTGTTACCTAAAGGTCTTGGTGTCCCACGTGGAACCAGCAACAGCCGCAGGTGCCCGTCTGGCAGTCTCTGACAACGGCTGGGCATGGAGCCAGTGAGCTGCAGCTGGGCAGCCACGGTCTAAGCCTGGCCCTCAGGGCTGTGAAATATTGTCAGATCACCTTAGGAACTGTTGACTGGCGAAGAGGGAAGTGTTTCCTGGTGGTTTGGTGGTTTCTGTTGGAGTTTGTGGTAGTCGTGTTTTCTTTGCGTATCTAACCACTGCTAGGTGCTGGTGTATGGTCCCATTTCTCCTCTGCTCTTGTTTTTATTGAAATTATATTTTTCACTGTAAATCTCACCTGTCAGAACTCTTAAAGAAAAAAAAAAAAACAAAAACACAACAAGCCAAGACTGGGATCAGTGACTTGGTCTCAGATCCCCAGGGTGACCTCTCTGTTTCAGCAGCGCCTTGCAGAAATTGGACTGTGCCTCCACTCCAGGAAAACCCACCCTGTCCCCAGTGATGGCCTGGAACACTGTGGAAACCCCTCCCTCTTGCTGGCTATTGTTTGCTGGTGAATTTGTGGCTGGTCTGTGCTTCAGTCAGCTGGAGATAGTCCAGTTCCTGTCTGCAGCTGTTGTTTGGAAACAGCTCCTGTGGTCCCTTTGCTTCAATCTCCCTGGTAGGGTACAGACCTTGAGCAGAAAAGTTCTTGATAGAATCCTGAGAACAGAGAATATCAGAGGCTTGCAGTGGCTCCGTCCAGCTGGGAGAATTTGGGATCACTGTGAGTGAGCTCTGCTGTTTGGCAGGGTGGTCAGTGCAGTTGGACTCTGAGGGATTCCTGCAGGGGTGCACAGGGGACAGGTACTTCCCATGTACTGTGGGACAAGGCAGAAAATCTCAGGTTGGGGTCTGGCATTAAGAGAATGAGGACTGGCATTTCAGGCTGCTTCCAAGCCACATGGGGAGATGGTACTGCAGGAGAGGACAGCTCTTCCCTTTTCTTCCTACCTTCCCTGACACACACCTGGGCTCATCCCTGTGCAGGATGCAGATGCCCCACGAGATGGTCACTGCAGGGTGGGTTTGGTACCCAGCTCCTCCCAGAGCCCCAGGTCTGGAGCAGCATGTGGTGACTGGACAGCAGTGAGAAGCAGGCTCGGGTCCCCAGCCAGCCTGTGACACTGTCCCCATCCTCTGCCAGGCAGGTAGCATGGGCACAAGTGATGGCATCTCCCAGCCATGAGGGTCCCACTGGGCAATGTGCTGGGCTTATCCAACCTGTCCTTGATCACTTCTAGGAATGGGGCTCACAGCTGCTCTGGGCAGCCTGTTCTGGTGCCTCACCCCCTCCCAGTAAAGAATCTCTCCCTAATACCCAATCCAAACCTGCCCTCTGTTTAAGGCTGTGACAGTGCTGCCGTTGCTGGGAGCCACAGCAGGAGATGGCCCTGGTTCTTCCACAGCTCCCTGTCAGCTGCTCTGGGCTCCAGGAACAGCCTCTCCTCAGCTCACCCCACACCACCACAGCTGGGCAGCTCCCTGTGGCACTGCCAGCAGCTTGGCATGGGGTCACTGGCTCCCCATAAAGGAGACAGGGACAATGGAGGGCTTGGCAGCACCCACGGAGCAGGAGTTTGATGAGAGGCACCAATGCCTCTCCCAGAAGCAGAGTCCTGCTGAGGCCAGGGCTAATTCCCTGTCACTGAGACAGGCGTTAATTGCTGTTCCAGTTGTGGATGCTGCCAGGTGACAGCTGTCATCTGGAAAGTCCCTGCCGCTCCCTGGGAGGCAGGTCATCAACTGGAGATCAGCCTGGATCACTCATGGCATGAGCACTAGTCTGAGGTTGAGACAGTTTCGGGTACAGGCTATCCCCTTCCCCTTTCTAAATGCCTCCTCTCAGCCCTCTCCTGCTCACCAGCTGTCTTGGCTGGGAGAAGAGCACTTTGGGGTGCTCCTGTTGTGCCCCCAGGCAGCATCCCAGCTTCAGCTGGCACCAGGACCTTCTCAGCTGCTGCTCTGCTCCATGTCCTGACAAGCTGGCATCAGGAGGCATGGTTCTGATAAGCTGTGCTGTGATTCACAGCTGCTGCTTTATCCCCCCAGGAGATGGGTGAGACCTGGAGCCAGGAGCCTGCCCCAGCTGTCCCCAGGCCAGACTTCAGCAAGGGGGAGGTCTTAGGCCACCCACAAGTGCAAGGGATTGGAAAAGCAATTAGCATCCTGCTTGTGGGTGTTTTGTCTCCTTGGGCTTTGCTCCCAGACTGGCACATGCCCGGATGTTTCCTGTGCCCAGTTCAGGAAGCCATGCTGCTGGCAGCCAGTTTTTCTGGCTGAGCAGGAGGACAGAGTAGGTCACTGCCTGGCTCCTGGGGCTCATCCCCCAATACTGCCCAAACTTCCCCCCAGCTGCTGGTTAAGGTTTTTGGTGTTGCAGACGCTGCCCCTCCCCAGACAGCCCCTGACAAGCCTTCATGCACCCCAGAAATGCCATGTGTTGAGCAGGATGCCTGGTGACAGTGCCCAGGTTTGCTCTGGTGTGGGTGAATGCTCCTGGGCTGCATCTCCATCTCTCCTGGCATGCAGCAAACAGGGGTTGCAGCCTTCTCTGTGACTCCGGTGCCCTGCATGGGTGAGAGCCAGCCCCAAGTGGGGCTGCTGGTGATGCCTGCTCGTGTGACAGTTCTCATGGCCATGAGTCACCCCGACATGTTCGTCCCAAGCAGGGCTGGAGGGGGAAGTGCCTTCACCTGGGTCACTTGTTGGCTGGCTGGGGAGCAGTGAGGCACCAGCACAGCACCCTGGACCCCCGTACGGCTGGGACCAGGGGACTGTGGCACCATCTGGAGCTAGAGAAAGGTGACACCGTGCTCCATTGCCTTGCAGGGATGCCTGGCTGGGAGGTAGGCGACTGAACAGCAGGCATGGAAGGGACAGGACCCTATCATATCTATGACCCTGGTGGGGGCTCAGAGGAGAATGGATCCACGGCCTTGGAGCGGCTGGTGGAGGAGAACGCCCGGCTGAAGGAGAAGATGCAAGGGATCAAGTCTATCGGTAACTGCTGTGTGCCAGGGCCATGAGATTTGCCTTTGGGCAGCCCAGCTTGTGCCCACAAAGCCAGGGGTCGCTTGCTTGGTTGAGGAAGGGTGTTTGTAGAAGCTGGGGGTCTTGGCACTGGGGCAGCAGCAAAGCTCTCTCTGTCCTGGAGGGTTGAGCAGGATGTCTGAGCTTTTTCACATGGCCATGCAGAGGGAGCAAGAATTTTGCTGATCTTCTGGGGTATTTTGTGATGGAATAAATGGCTGGAAAGAAAATACAAGTGCTGAAGCAAGGACAACTCCTTGGAGTTCATGGGTGCTGGGACCAGTTCTGCTTTTGATGAAAATCCCCACCTCCTGCAAACCCTGTTGGGCAGGGGCTTTTCCCAGGTGTTTCTCAAGGAACCTGCTGTTGAGTGCTCCCTGTGGCAGCAGGAACATGCCAGTGTTGAAATGTTCCAGCTGAGTTGTGCCACCCTCTTTCTTCTCCTTGTCAGCCTTCCCCCGCTCCCACCCCCAGTTTTGCTTTCTGTCTCGTGAGCCAGCTTCCTCCTTTGAGTCCTGCCTCTGCAGCCGAATTTCCACCTGCCTCGTGATTCCCGTCGTGTCACCGTGCCCTTACCTGGGACAGGGACTCACTGGTGTGACAGCAGCCCCCCCTCATCGGGGGAGGATTGCACTGGTCGTGGAATACCCCAAAGTGGGGAGGTTGGACCTGTAAGTCCACCACCCAGGCTTAAATTGTCTCTTCTTGGAAGCAGAGGAGAGCCACTGTGGTGCCTTCTGTCTCCTGTAACAGTCCTCTATGTGTCAGCATAAGGATCTCTGAAACCAGTGAGCCGCTGATCCAGCTTTGCCGTTGGATTTATCCCAGAATAGTCGTTTCCAGATGAAGAAGTACTATTCTGGGTACTGCTTCCAGCCAGATGGGGTTTTTGGTGCTGGTGGATGGAGCTAATACAGGACAGGCCCTGGGGGAAGGAGGCTGAGCATCCTTCTATTGCCCACAACAGGAGAGCTTCTGGAGGAATCCCAGGTCGAGGCATCCAAGCTGCGGCAGAAGGCGGAGGACCTTGTGAAGGACAATAAAATGCTGATTGGATCATCTTCCTTGGAGGACTTGGTGGAAACCGGAGGTAGGAGATGTGAGGCTCGTGGGGGAGGAATAACCTGGTGGCTCAGAATTCTGATCTTGGGGGAAGGGAAAGGCTGTGCAAGAGACTTTAATGAAGGTCCCCTGCAGCCATGTCATCTCTGCAGTGTATCAAACCACTGCCATCCTCCCTCCTTAAAGGAGGTTTCTGTCCCATCCCCATAGGTGGGGTAGAAACCATCCAGCAGTGCCTGACCTTGGAGGGGTCTGCTGTCTGCATCCCTGTGCCGGGTGCAGAGAGGCCCTGCTCTCCAGAAGGCTCATGGCTGCATCCTCTCCCCTCTCCGCAGCCGTCGGCCCTGATCCCAGCTTTGCACGGGCAGCCCTGGGCAGTGCCCAGCCGGACGTGGAAGCACGGAAATCTCCTCCCAGTGTGAGTCTGCTGTGTGGAAGCTGGTGCTGGCATGGCTGGAGAGCGAGGCACTGTCCATCCATCTAATTAAAGCAAAAAGAGGAAGTCTTTAGTCTCTAGAAACAGGGATGAACCTGAAAGGAGGGGTCAGCTCCCCTGCTGTACTGCTGGTGGTCCCTCTCTTTGTGTGGTGGGTATCTTGGGCTACCATTCCCTGGGGAGCTCTGACCTGGCTGCCTCCCCTTGCAGGGATCCTCCTCAGAGTTTGAGATTGTTGCCATCCAAGCGCAGGGGTTTCCCCAGGAGGGCAGGAGAGCAGTGAGTGGCCATGGTGCCTGCAGGATTTGGGGTTGGCAGGTAGGGAGTTGAGGAAGTGTCAGGGGTTTGGGGATGTGCAGGGCTTCAGCTCTGTACCCAGGCAGGCACAGCAGGGCTGGCTGACCCATGTCAAGGAAGCCCTTGGGCAAAGCAAGAGGAGGGATAAACTGGGCAAGGGTCCTCCCCCAAACACAACTGGCCTGGCTGGGCCTGGGTGAGGGGCCAGTGAAGCAGCCCCAGCCAGATGGAGACACCAGTGTCTGCAGATGCCACATCAGAGTGACAGGAAGAGCTGTGACAACACAGGCAGCTGTCAGTGATGCTCTGATGTTCAGCTGGTGCCCATACTGGGTGGGAGGACCAGGCCTCCAAGCCCTGTCATTGCTGACAGGGTCTGCCCTAGCCAAAGCTCTGTGTGCTCCATTTGCTGCCACCTGAATGCCCTCCTGTCATTGCCCCCATTCCTGCTCTGTTTTTTTGTGTGCTGGAATGGAGGGGAGGAAGGATGAGGAACCCAAGGGGAATGAACATCAGCTGGCACCAGTAAGAGGACATGCTCTCATTGTACATGCTGTTCTCATTGCCCAGAGAGACTCTTGGAGGGGTTGGGTCTTACTGAGTGCTCCTGGGGTGCAGCTGTGAGGTGGTGGAGAACAGAATGGGATCTGCTTGGCCACCAGCTGCTGGTGCCTGAGCCGAGTCCAAGTCATGGGCTCACAGCTGGATTCTCCCAGCTTGGGTCTTCACTGCCTCCCTTGCCAGCAGCCATGGGTGGGAGGAGCTGGCTGTGCTGTGCCCCCACACACCCTCCCACAGCAGGCTTGGGGCTGTAAACTCTGGGGTCAGGGTGCTGGGGACACACTGGGCTGCCCTGTGGTGCAATCTGGGGCATTCCCACAGGCAGCAGGTGAGTCAGCGGGCTGGGAGTGGGGCAGGCATAGGTGTGCCAGCACATCCCCAGCTCCTCCCAGCAGTGCCACGTGTGCCAGCTGTTGTGCCAGCAGCACCTCCTAGGCTATGGAGGAGTTAACCAGCCATACCAGAGGAGCATAAACCTCCTGGGGACACTCCCCATGGGCAAGGTACACCCCTGACACTGGTGGGTGTGACCTGGGCTTTCCCAGCCGCTGTTTAAATCCGTGCATCACCCACTTGGCTGTCACCTGCCAAAGGGCTTGGGTTCCTGGTGCCTGGCATGCCACAGAAGCAGGAAGCACAGAAGTAGGACAGGTGGAAGGAGAACATGGGAGTTGGGGTAAGACCACCACGCTTTCCAGCACAGACCAGGGTGTACGTAGAGAGGACAGTCTCAGGAGCTGGGATTTTTAGTCTTGGTGCAGATGGGAAGAGCTCAGGTGGAGGAGACCAAGGGTGGAGATGCCTCCATTGCTGTCAGTGATTTGAGAGTGTGTTCTGCTCAGACTGCCAGGGGCACAGGGAATCCGTGAGCTGCTGCCATGTCCTCCTCCACCCGGGGACTCGGTGTACCATATCCAGCAGCTGGGAATCAGATCTTTACAAAGCTGACACAGTTTTTCAGCGTACTGAGAGGTGCTGCAGAGTGTCTTAGTGCTGGCCCAGCTCCTCACCACAGCCCTGGATGGGACATGAAATTGATCTGCCCTAAGAGGAACTTTACAATGCTCCTTTAACTGGTCTGACCACACTTGATCCCCTCCCCATTCCCAGGACTTGGAGCAGCCCCTGAACGAGGATGCCAACCTGCTGCCCCAGCTGCAGCAGCTGGAGAACACGCTGAGTGGCTGTGCCAAGGAGGCCAGCAAGGACCAGGTCTTTGTGCGCATGGGCTACATGGCCTCCGAGCTCAAGCGCTTGGCCTCCAAGGTGCACAAGAATGAGCAGAGAACGTCGTTCCTGCAGGTGAGCGACGCCTGGCCTGGCCCTTCATGGAGATTTTCCCCCTGGTGTTTTTTCCCACCAAACCCCTCCTGCTCACCCTGAGGTGGACACCCACCTCATTAGCGTGGCTTGGTGGGAGGTGTGGGTGGCCCAGGGCTGGCCATGGTCCTCACACTGCCAGTGTTCACCCTCCAGACGTTGTGTGAGACGCTGCACAGTGAGAACAAGGAGCTGCGCACCAAGCTGGAGCATGACCTGGAGCAGAGAAACCAGGCTCTGGAGAAGCTCAGGTGAGGATGGGCTATGTGGATGGGAACAGGGCTGCTCTGGAAGCTTCTTCCTGCTGACCCATCTCTCCCTGCCCACAGGTGTGAGAACCAGGAGCTCCGGAGGATGGTGACGCTGAGCAGCCAGGACAGTGGGAAGAGGGAAGCTGCCGAGCAGCAGCAGGTGAGGAGGCAGCATCTCTTTGGAGAGGGCTGGGAAGGAGGCAGGGAGCCCGCTGACACATCAGCAAAGATGGCCTCATTTTAATCAAGCCCCCAGTTTGTCCCAGTATGACCAGCAGGACTTCTCAGGGTCTCAAGGGGATGGGGGAGGCAGTGGGAGGGGAACTGGCTCGAGTTTAGCCGGCCATGGGCACAGCCTCCACAAAAGCCCTGAGGGTCCCCCCCGTGCGCGTCCAGCAGAGCGGGGCCATGGTGGAGAAGGCGCCGGGCAGAGAAGAGCTGGAGGCCAAGGAAAAGAAGGTGAAGATCCTGGAGCACCAGCGCAGGGAGGTGAGGACCAGGCTGGGAGGGAGGCACCACTAAGGAGGCGGGGAGTGGGCAGAGTGGGCACAGGGCTGGGATGGCACCGAGAGACTGGGGCAGGGCTTCAGAGCTGCAGGGGAGCACTGCTGGAGCTGGGATCTCCATCCAGCTGGTCCCCAAAGTGCTTTCATGACAGGAGTCTGCTGGGGACCACCACAGCTGGTTCGTAGCAGGGTTTGGGCTCCTGTTCAGCCATCCCTCTCTCCCTGCAGCTGCTGGAGGTGAATAAACAATGGGATCAGCATTTCCGCTCCATGAAGCAGAAGTACGAGCAGAAGGTAGGGCTGGGTGCTGGCTGTGGGGACTCGGAGGAAACGGTGTAGGGAGGTTTGGGGGCTGCCTGTGCCTCCTTTCCCCCAGTGTGGGTCCTTCCAGGCCAACGTGCCCACTCCCTCCTGGCAGGTCACAGACCTACACCAGGAGCTGGCTGAGGCCCGCAGGGCAGTGACCGAGCTGGAGTCGGAGCGGGAGCAAAAGCAACGGGATTTTGACCGCAAGCTGCTCCTGGCCAAGTCCCGGATCGAAACAGAGGAGGCAAGTCCCTTGGGAAGGGTGACAGGGAGCTGCCAGCCCTGTTGCCCTGCCCTGGCTGATCTCCCCCCCACCCCTGGGTCCTGCAGGCAGAAAAGGAGAGGCTGGCCATGGAGGTGAGGGACCTGCAGCAGAGGATGCGGTTCCTGCAGGAGCAGCTGGCTCCGGTCACCAGGCAGCGGGAATACCAGGAAAAGGAGATCCAGAGGCTGAACAAGGTGGGAGCCAGGGCACAGCCCCTCACTGCAAAATGTCTTCAGTGTTCTCCAGTCTCTTCACCTCTCTCATATCCAGAACTGACCCTGATAACCCACTCTTGCTCAGGCAGAGACTTGTGTCTGCCCACCACATTCCTCTGGGCTCTGAGGAAGGGGGCGTTCAAGGAGGGTCTGTTGTCCCTCTTGCCAGTGCCCAGTTATACCCACTTCCCATGCTAGGCACATGCCTAGGGTCTTCCAGTGACATCTTGGGCACTGAACTTGCTCTGAGCCTGCTCCCTCCTCTTCCTCTCTAGGCATTAGAAGAGGCTCTGAATGTCCAAGCCTCTCCACCACCCATCTTTGCCATGGAGCCAGCAGGGAAGCTGCCACAGCAGGAGCTGCTGACCCAGAATGAGCTGCTCAAGCAGCAGGTAGGGCAGGACATGGAGCCACTGGGGATGGGCAAGGAAATAAATGTCGTGAATTTCCACAGCAAAGAGCCCTGTGTGCCAGCAGCAGCCCAACAGCTGGGCAGGTGTCAGTGCTGGGGTGGTGGGGGTTGGGGACCCAACTCAGCATCCTCCAGGCATTCATCTGGAAGGACTACAGCCATGGGCAATGGAGCCAGCCCACATGCCTGGGGCTTGGCATGGCTGGTGGAGTCAAGGATGGCAGCACAGTGATGGGGTTGCTTAGGGGAGGTGTCTGCCCTCAGCCAGGTGCACCCACATTCTTCCTTCCTGCCAGGTGAAAATTTTTGAGGAAGATTTCCAGCGGGAACGGAGTGACAGGGAGAGGATGAATGAGGAGAAGGAAGAGCTGAAGCAGCAGCTGGAAAAGCTGCAGAAGCAGTTGGTCCTCTCCAACAACCAGGTGAGCAGTGCTGGGTGCTACTAGCAGCACTCTGGCAGCCCCATGTCAACCCCATGTGTCTCGGAAATGCTCACCCCTAGTGTCACGGTCCCTGTACATACCTAAGAGTAGGGGCTGAAGGAGAACAGAAAGGACAGAGGGGTGGTTTTTCTGATGCTTGTCACTGCTGGAGTATCTCCTTTCATTCAGCTTATCTTTCTGCACCTCTCCTGGCAGTCTGATGGGGAGAGACTGGTGCAGACATTCCCTCAGCAACCCTAACTCATGAAGATGGGGGGTGGCAGAGTGGGCTCTGCACTAACCCTTCTTCCTCCCAGCTGCGAGCCTCCAAAGATGATTGCCAGAGGGAGAAGGAGGAGAAGGAGAAGCTGAAGAAGCTGCTGAAACAGCACAAACAGGTAGAGATGGGAGGAAACCCTGTTTGGGCAGAGGGGCTGGGGGCTGCAGGAGATGGGTGGTGGTGGTGGGCTGCCCTTGGGACCTCCCCAGCATTTGTCCTGGCTCCTTGCAGGCTTCTGGAGAGAGGCTGCACGCCGAGCCAGGGCCGGGGCCGCTGGGCCCAGCCTGCCCCATGTACCAGTACCAGTACAGCCCCCCCATGGCTCACCCCATGTACCACGGCTACGACGAGTGGCAGCAGATCCGATACCCGCCAGCCATGCCGGGCGAGCACACGCAAGGACAGAACTTCCACCACTTTCCCCCGGTGAGACTCCGCCTGTGCCAGCAGGAGGGGAGCAGAGGGTGGCATGTGGGCGGGTCTGGGGCTCCCTGCCCTCCAGGGCCACTGAGTCCCACAGCAGGGAGCTGAGCACATGTGTGCTGGTGGCATGTGACTGCTCAGCCCCTTTCCTCCCCCTCCTCCTCCTCTTCACACACTGTCAGTCAATCAGAGTGCAGCCTTATGATTCACATGCCAGGTAACTCCCTGTCTCTGTTCCATTTCCTCCCACAGCCTGAGTACCCCTGGCGCCCGCCCTGTGCCATGGCTCGCAGCCAGAACGCCCAACCAGTGGCCGGGGTGAAACCAGTCCCCAAGGACTTGGGTAAGGCTCAGACCCTCCCTGACAGGGGTGCCCGTCCTTCACCCTGGGACTTGGGGCACTTGGCTAAACACATGGGGGAGGGATGGGGGCACAGCTTTCCAGGCAGTGGCCATTTTCCCTTAGCCTCTACCTCTCATCAGCTGAGGGGATGATTTTGCCATGGGGTGGTCCCTGCTGCATCCCTGCCAGCATTCCCACAGCACCTAAAGTCAGGCTGAGCCCAAACAGCTCATGGAGTTATGGCAGTTGGTGCTCAGGGATAGCAACCATGCCATGGCTGGCATCCCTCCTGTGGGGCTTGTGTGAGGATGAAGAACTGTGCTTACCCTGTGCCACCTGTCTCTCGTGTCTCAGAACAGGCAGGTCCCGGATTGCCCTAACGCCAAGGACCGGCCACGCTCCGACACCAGTGGAAGAGGAGTAGGGTGTGTGTGTGTGCCCGTGTGTGTGTGTCCAGGAGCTTCCTCCGGCCCCAACGCCTGTGCAAGGACATGTGCTGCACGTGGGGGCTCAGCAGCGCCTTCCCCCGAGGATATCATGAAGGAGGGACTGAAGGGACCATCGTGGTGACAGCCAGCATGGGGTCAGTCCCCTGTGGCCATCCCCTTCCCCACGAGGAGCCAGGCCTGGCCTGGCAGCGCTGTAGGCCTGAGCCAGGTCTTCAGGGAAGAGGAGCCATTGTTTGCCAGGAGCTGCCCCAGTGCAGAGCCCCTGGAGGAGTGGGTAACAGCGGGGACTCTCCCGGTGGGGGGAGACCCCACACTCACAGGCAGGTGCTGGCCGCAGCCGTGGCCTGGCCTGAGGGTGGTTGGTGTCTTTGTATTTATTTAAGGACTGAAGTGTGGCTGAGTCTCTCTGGTTTTGTCCTGGGCTGCCTCTGTGTGGGGAGGGGGAGAGGGAGGGATACCAGGGCTGTTGGTCCCCATGTGCTCAGAGACAGGCTGAGTGCAAAGGGACCCCAACCCTTGCTTGGGCACCCCAGGATCTGCTGCCCCAAGTGCATGCCCCCACCTCCATCTGTGTGCTGAGCTCAGCCCCTCAGCCTCCCCTCTTCTGACCCCCACCTCTGCCAGGGCAGGGAAGACCCTGCTGCCACCTCTGCCTTTCCATGCAGCAGTGGCCTTGGGGACAGTCTTTGACATTGCACACAGCAAATCTTGCTCCACGAAATAGGTCTGGAAAGGGAAAAAAAACACAACCCAGTTTCTGTAAGCGTGGCTGTCACAGGTGTGAGAGGCACAGGATTCCAGTATGCTCCTCACTGGGGGTTGTCCCTGATCCTGCCTCCTACCCCTTTTGCCTACCTGTGTTCTGCACTGACTCCCCATCCTGTCCCCAAATTCTGGGCTATGATAATAAGTCTATGTCTGCAGTTACTGTGAAAAAAATTTTAGTTTCTCCAGTCAGGCGCTGCTACCCCCAGGCTGGCCACTGTGCCCCCCACTCTACCTCCCCTACCCCTGGCCAACACGTGGGGCTGCACATTTGCAGAGCCTTTATTTGGTGTCTCTGGTGGGTTGGTGAGGGGCTGGCCATCCCTGCTCAGGAGAGCAGCACATCTGTGTGCCAGGAGCACGGGCAGCCTGAATGCACTGAAGAGCTGCTCCGTGCTCGGCACGGTCAGGCCAGGCCCGCCCCAGCCGGGGCTTTCGGGCCAAGCCTTCATGGAGATGTGGTCTCCTCCAGGGACAGCCAGCCCCTGCATCCTCCCACTGCCCGGGATGGGGGAGAGGAGGGAGCAGGCTGGAGGCCAGGGGATGTCACCACCAGGGATGGAGGTGGGACACAGGGATATTGGAAGTATTTACTGCCATCGCTGAGATCTCTGCCATCCTCGCTGAGATCCTCAGCCCAGTATCCTGACTGGGGAGTGCCAGAGACAGGAGCAATGGAGGGAACAGGGTGTGATTCCTGCTGCTGGGGAACATCTGGGGAGGGAATAGAATGGGGAGCAGCCAGGGGGCCAGCAGCCCGAGGCTCTACTGGTCCTGCTCTTCGTCGTGGTTCTCCTGCTGCCGCCGCCTCAGGTAGGTCATGATGTTTTTCTTCACGACGGCGATGTTGGTGCGATGGTACCAGCGCATGATGGGCACGCCCTCGGGGCTCACCAGGAACTTCTCAAAGTTCCACTTGATGTCATGGTTCCGCAGAGGCTCCCAGAAGAGCCTGTTGGGGTTCCCAAAGTCCTCCGCCACCGGGGGACAGGCGTTCTGCAATGGGGAGCCAATATATCACTGCCTTGCTCCTCCATAAAGCAAACTGTGTCTGTCCCCCTCATCTCCCCTTGCCATAGCACCCACCTTCAGGAAGGTGAAGATCTTCTGCTCCTTGGCCCCGTTCACATCCCCTTTCTGGAACAGCTGGAAGTTGGGAACAAAGCCACCTCCTGGCCGAACATACCTACAGGGCAGGGAACAGGATGTTGTGCAATGGACAGCTCTGGGTGCTTGCACAGGGGTGGTGACAGGATCCCAAACCCCTTGTGTGGGTCCAGAGCCAGCAGCAGCTGCAGCCTGTGCTCCCTCTGTTGGAGAGAGGTGTCCCACTGCCCCCACCACAGTACTCACTTAAGGGCAGGGAGGATCTCTGAGTTCTGGCCGGGTTCCTGCTTTCCGAATTGGTTGGAGGGGAAGCCGAGGACCACGAGCCCCTGGTTTCTCAGCTCATCTTGTAGTGCATTCAGTTCTGCACGCAAGGAGAGCCAGAAGTGGGTTAGCAGAGGGCTGGGCACACCTCCACACCTGCGTTTACCATCTGGGACAATTCCAGTCAGGCCGGGCCCTGGGGAGCTGGCGTTAACCCCTTCCCCAGCTCCCCAAAGCAGAACGGACCATGGGCCCCTGCCCTGCCCCCGAGGTGCCCGTGCCCCCCAGGACCCTTACCGACATACTGCAGTGTCAGGCCTCAGTATGTGGCTACGTTGACGAAGAGCACTGTCTTGCCCTTGTACCTCTCGAAGGGGATGTACTCGTCCCCATCGATGGTCAGGGCCCCGTAGCTGTAGATGGTGTCGTTCACCGACGGGTAGCAGTCCACCTGCGGGGTGAGCAGCATCCCGTGGGAGCGGGCTGGGGGCTGCCGACCACCCCGCTCCCTGTCCCCACGGCCAGCAGGGCAATGGGGACGGCTGCCAGCCTCGTGTCCCCTGCCCTGCGTGCCGCTGGCAGCAGCCACACTGCAGCGCGCCAAGGTCACGGTGGTGGGACAGGCTGGCCGGGGCGTGTGGATGCACGGGGGTCTGGCTGCAGCTGGGGGAATGTTCACCGAGCAGGGAGGCGAGTGGCTGCAGAACAGCCAGAGCACGGGGGAGGCCAGCACCAGAATCCCGAGGCTGTGGGCAAGTGAGCGGGACCCACCAGCCCTGGGGGACAGGGTAGGGCAGGGGGAGCCGGTGGAATGGGGAACGGCTGGGAATGGTCGGGCTGGAGCAGCCCCTGCATCCGGGGCCACAGGGGTTAACCCAGAGGAGCCCACCTCCTGTCCCCGCGCAGCCAAGTGCCACCGAGGGGCTATTTTGGGAGCTGGCAAGAGGTGAAATCACAGGGGCTGCTCTCGAGGAAAGAAGGCTCCTGGGACTGTGGGGTCCCTGTGGCAAG
This sequence comes from Passer domesticus, assembly GCF_036417665.1. Classification (NCBI taxonomy): domain Eukaryota; kingdom Metazoa; phylum Chordata; class Aves; order Passeriformes; family Passeridae; genus Passer; species Passer domesticus. The sequence continues at coordinate 6,345,049 of NC_087486.1, forward strand.
GTGGGGAGCCTGGCTGGGGGGGTGACAGTGCCCCTGCCCGCTGGGCTGTGGGGACACTGTGGGTTCCACACCTTCCCGACATGGGGGAACCCACCCGGACACTGCAGGGAAAAAGTCCCTGTGCTCTGCCCCTGAGGAGGTCACTTGGGGGACACATGGCTCTGTCCCACTTTGTCCCCAACCCCAGGACAGAAATTCTTGGCCCTTGGCAAGAACCAACTCAGAAAATCTCCCGGGATTGTAAGGAGAAGGAGGGGGGCTCAAAGGGCCGCCGTGCCCCGGGGAGCCCTGCAGAGAGCCTGGGGACCAGGCGCGTCCCCAGGGTGCCACACACCCCCGAAACCCCCCTGCCCGCCCCTGGGGGTGTCCCCCTCCTCTTACCTTCTCCTTCTCCTCACTTCGCCCCAGCTGGACGAGCCCAGCCAAGAAAAGGGGCAAAATCCAGCTGCTGCGGGAGCAGCCCCCCATGGCTGCTGCGGGGCGCCGGCACCCCCCACAGCCCGGGGCGAGCGGCCGGGACAAGCGCCGCTGTCGCCTGCTGTCACCTCGGAGCCCGGCGGCCGAGAAATAGCTGCGGGCTGCGAGGGGGGAGCCAATGGCCGGGGGGGGCCGGGCCGGCCGCGTTAACCGTGTGGGCTCTGGGACGGACACACGGACACCCGGACAGACACCGCCCGGGGGTGGCACCACGGCCTGGCGGGGACCCGGGGGACACGGGGCAGCGGCATGTGCCCAGGGTTTATGCAACGTGTTAGCCGAGCCGGGATTAAACCCGCAGGGTGCGGGGAGAGATATCGGGGGAAGGAGGAAGGAGGTGACGGGGTGGAGGAGGAAAGGTGCCCCATCCTGCTCAGGCCGCCCAGCCAGGGTGACATTTCCTCCCGAGTGGGGTGGTGGCACCCGAGGAGCAGGAACCAAACCCAGCAGCAGCCCCGGGGAGGCCGGGCTGGGGCTCGGTGGGTGCCCCCAGTGCTGCCCGGGCGGGGAAGGCTGATCCCGCTCCTCTCCGGTGTGCCCCGTAAGGAAGGCGCTGCTCGAGGCAGCTCTGGAGGAGGATCCCTCCTGCCGGGGCTGCTCTGCAGCACGGTGACCCTGCCGGGGTCAAGGGCAGGGCACTGCTGGGTGTCCCCAGGGGCAGGAGTTTCCAGGGTCCTGTTTGCTTAGCCAAGGAATGTGAACGTTTACCCTGGGCTGTCTCCAAGGAAAATACCCGTGGAGTAAATTCCCTGAAATCCCCCCAAACAATTATTAAGTGGGAGAATGAACTGGCTGGAGGGAGTTGTGGTTTTGGGGTGAGGCTGGCCTGGGGTGGAGGACAGTATGGGGTGGCAGTGGGTGAGCCCTGGTGGGGGGGGATCCTGAGTGCCAGCGGGAGGTTTGGCTTTACTAGAAAGCAGGGTCAGCCCTGCCTCCATGCTGTCACTGAGCCAGCTGCTGGAGATGCCACCAAGGAAGGGGAGTGAGGCCATGGGTTAAGAGGAAGCTGGGAGCAGTCTCCCAATCTGTGTTCTTCACCAGAAGGAACACCATGTCCTGGGAAAGGCTGATGTTGTGAGGCTCCAACTGCAGCCTCAGCTGGCGTGGGAGGGCTGGGGGTTGGGTCCATCTCCCAGGCACACAGAAAAGCCACGGAGCAGGGGAGCTGTGGGTTTCTCTGTCACTGGCAGCATTTCCCAAAGCTCTAAACCTGCACTGCTACTGGGGGAATGGCTTGGCTCTGCCCTGCCTGGACCCCAAGCAGTGTGGGGTGTTCCCCCAGGTCCAGGCAAACCCTCAGGGTGCTCAGCCACTGCCTGGGGACTGCACAGAGCCCATCACAACGTGCCAAGAGCCAGGCCAGCCACAGGGCTGCTCCACTCGACTCTCACAGATAGGGCTGTGAGTGGAGCGAGGTGGCTCCCTGCCAAAACCTGCAGGAGCCAATATCCAGGTTAGACCCTCCCCACCTACTTCCCAGGCTCTAGGGAGGTTTGAGGCCATGGGGCTGCACCTCCTGGCCTGCATGTTCTGCATCCTGCCACCAGCAAGGACCAGTGTGTGCCCAGTGCTGTGCTCCCCAACACAGCTCACACTTCTGAGCCTGACCAGGGCTTGAGCCACCTCCTGCAACAGAGCTGGGACAGGCCTGGGGAGCTGCTCAGGACTGTGCTCCCTGTTTCCCACCACAGGAGCAGCCACCCACATCCAGTTATAGTGGCACAGTGTGGTTGTGTCCCTTCCACGTGTCCCTGATCCCTGCCATGAGCAGTGAAAGTCTGAGTCACTCCTGAACTCAGTTTTCCTAAAACCAAAATAAAAACAAGGGACCTGTTTGTCCAAATCCCGCCTCCTTGGGTCCCAGTGCCAAACCAGCCTTGGTGGAGGTTGGGAATGGAGAAGGAGCTAATGGGTCATAGCCAACAGACTCCCTCTGTGCCACTGATCTTCCCTGGCATGCCGGGCATGTCACCCAGTGTTCCCAACGCACTGTTCCACATCATGCCGGAGGCTGCGTGCTGCAGGACTGGGGTCCCCCACCCCAAAAAGCAGCCGTGCAGGGCAGGCTGACCCTCGCACGAACTGTCCTGCTGGGTTGTTTTTCCACCAGAGCCCGGAGGCAGCCAGCTCCCGCCTGCTGCAGATGTTTGGCAGGAATCCGGGGCGGGAGGCCAGGCGCTTCCAGCTCCCCCCCGCCATGCTGCCACTGCCACCAGCCCCCCTGGCTGTCCCCTGAGCCACGTGCCGGGGCTGCAGAGACCTTGTGCCAGGCTGCAGGGCCCCAGCTGAGCACGGGGAATGCGAAAGCAGCGGTGGGGACCACCTAGTGCTGCCTGCTGGGGTTATTGCAGAGCTGAGCTGACGGAGGAGTATTTTCATGCAGAGGGACAGGGATGGTGCCAGCAGCGTGGCAGGACAGTGGCAGGAGCTTGGGCAGCAGCAGGCAGCATTGCCCTTGCTAGCAGCAGTGCAGCTTCCCTCTGGCAGCCAGGCCTGGCATCAATCCCAGGGCGACCTCTGAACCTTTGTTCTAAGAGTGCAACGGGAAGCAAAGCAAAGCAAGCTCTGCCAGGGGAGAGGCCCCAGCTCTTTGAGCAGCAGGCTTCCCCAGGCTGCCAGCCCTCAGCTCACCCAGCCCTCGCTGCTCTGCTCCCACACACTGCCCTGCTGCAGCAGCAGCCTCCCTGCTGGGCATGGTGCCCAGCACCCTTTGGAGTGGGGGTTCCCCTTCCCGAGTGCCCCCAGAGCCCCCAGGCTATGTGCTCTGCCCCCTTCAGCACTGCCATCCCTGCCTGTTCCAGGGGAAGGTTTGCTCCCTGTAGAAATGCCCCTGGCCCATTGTCCCCCCTTCCCCTGCAAGGGGAGGCTGCCCAGAGGCAAGGTGAGAGCCAGCATCCTGTGCCCCCTTCTCCCTTCTGGGACTGCCCCATCTGCCTCGCCCAGCTGCAGCCCCCACGGGCCAGCAGCCAGCTCCTGACACATGCCAGCACCTCCAGGGAAGCTTCCCAGTGGATGCTGAATCACTTCAGTGCCCACATCACCCTGCCTGCTACAGCGTCACCAGAGCAGGACCTGCTTCTCAACAGAAAGGCATTTTTCCTTGGCAAAACTCCATGCAAAAACTGCCTCCAAGCTCCAGCACTGTCCAGGCACTGAAGCCAGGGCCACGGGGGGATTTGGTTATCTTGTTCCATCCTGGAGGAGGAATTTCTATCTCGACAGTGTTGGAAACCCTGTTAAAATTAATTCTCCTCCATCTTAATGCTTTAAAAAATGTCATGGCTTCACCCTGCTTTACCTCTGCTGCCATTTAGCTCCATGTTTGTTGTTGTTACGAACAAACTCATCTTTCCAAGGCCCTTCCTGGAAATGTTTTCCAGGGGTTTGAAACTTCCCAGAAAATTCATACCAAGAAAGGAAATCTCTCATTTCCCTCTGCTGCTCTTGACAAGGGGACGGCAGAGTGGGAACAGCAATCATGGATGGTTGCATGGATGGGGGGAGGTGTTCCATGCTTTTCCTTGTGTTTTTCTCCAAACCAGGCTTTCTTCCCAAACCACTTCAGTGTTTGTGGCTTCTCCCCTATTCCTCTCATAGCAAAGCTGCTCAGCTTTGATTCCTGGTACTGCTGGTCATCCCCACATTGTCCCCGGGGAAGCAATGCTGGGGTGGAGCACGGGAGAGAGCAGAGCCAGGGCTGCTCCCCCCCTGCACATCTGTAATGTCCTCCAGCTGCTGCTGCACCGTGCCAGCAAGGGAGGGAGAGAGGAAGAAAAACAGGAAAATAACTCTGGTTATTTGCCTCAAACTCTGCAACTCAAGAGGGGAAGAGAGAGTTGACAGCTCAAAACAGAAATATGTTTTTTGGCTGGGCAAGGAATAAGTGTCTGCTCCCTCCCAGCACAACCACAGCCAGGGGCTCCAGTGCAGGCACTTCTGCTCGCCAGGGTCTGCATCCTGGTGCTGGCTCCCTCCCCAAGGTGGGAGGTGTTGCCCAAGGTCCTCCTTCCCTGGGAACCTCCTGCCTCTCTGACCCCACCACCCAATGCAAACCCAAATCTGGCTGCTGTGGATCAAGCACACAGGGATGGCACACAGGGTTTCCAACACTGCAGGGCTGGTTGCTCTTTTCAGCACAGAAAATAGGATTTAAACAATTCCCACCAGCATCACTGTAGTATTTCCCCACATCCTTCCTGATTCATGCTGTTCCTTTGGTGACCTTCCTTGCTGTGAGTCACCAAGATGCTCTTTCAGCCTCAGAGCTCCTGCCACGCTGACCCTGCACGGGGCTGGTGTGAGGGAAGTGGTGCCGGTCACCCCGAGTGGGAGAAAAACAGCCACAACCACTGCCAGAAAGTCCTGAGGGATCCTTCCCCACCCACGGGGTCCAGACTGAGGTTTGCCCTCCTGGCGTGTGGGGCTGGGCTGGCAGTGAGCTTCCTGCAGGGCTCCAAGGCTGGGGAGAACCCCAGGGACCTTGAGGCAAGGCAGTGCAGGAGGTCAGAGCAGGGAGGGCTTCTGGAGAGGCTGCCAAGTATCCCAGATCCTGCAGAGCCAGACACCACCCGTAGCGTGGACAGAGCTGCACGACACACTCACATGAAGGATAAAGTCCATTTATTTCATAACAAAGGGCAATACAAGAGCTTGCATGATCCCTTGCCACTGGCTGGGCACAAACCTGCTCCTCCCACTTTACCTGCCAAGGTGAGGCATGCACAGGCTCCCCAGCAGGGCTGGTGTGCTGGGCAAACAGTGGGAGCTCTCACTATCAGGAGTGGGGAGTGCAGCCAGCAGGCAGACAGGAGGGCTGGCAGGAACTGCACACACTCCTCTGCCGCACAAGACCCAGAGGAACCAAGAGTCCTGCAGGATTTTCCTACCATTTCTGCAGACAATGGGTAGAGGAGAAGCTGGTGCCAGCTGCACGTCTGCTGTGCAGCCAGCACAAGCTCTGTCACTGATGCTTTTAGCCAAGCACTAAATGCACAATCAGAAGCCACATCCATCTTGCTTTGACTCTTTTTTCCCCAACCACCTTGACAGCTGTGACTCCAAATGAGAAATAACTTTGTCAGGCATTTCCACTCCTTGCTGCTTGCCTGGGAGGAGACAGTGTCACCAGAGAAGGTGAGACCAGCCTGCCTCTCTCCTGGAGTGAGATATTTCCAGCTGGACGTGTCCACAAAGTCACTGCTCTCCCCACTGCTGCCCACGCTGCCATTTCCCCCTCAGTCCCCGTGGGCTCAGTGGGCAAGATGAGCAGTGGGTACCCAGCCAGAGGAGCAGGTCGGGGTGCTGGCCCACCCCAGCTCCTGCCCAGGCTGCAGCTCTCAGGGTGCCTGGTGAAGGTGCGTGGCACAGGGTGCCATGGCTGCAGCCCCAGCACAGCGAGCTGGCCGTGCCCGTGCCCAGGCTCACACGATGCCGTTGCGCGTGGGGTGCGTCCGCACTCGGTAGATGATGACGGCGGTGGCCGGGCACAGCAGCAGCGCTGTCATGATGAGGATGGTGGCCAGGATGATCAACACGATGACCCAGATATCCAGGATGTGCTTGGGGAGGTCGGTAGGACTCGTGAGGTGAGGGAGGTCCATCCTGCAAGGAAAAGGCAGAGGGGTGATGGGGCAGCCCCCTGCATTCCTTCCCTAGCCAGAGTTCCCCATAGCCTCCTGCTGCTCTCTCCAGGGACACCCCTGTGGCCAGGTCCAGCTTTCACCTTGGGCTCCTCTGAGAGCCTTTGGCAAAGGCTCCTTCAATTACCCGCAGGATTTACAGCATGCTTTAAAGGCACTGGAAAAAAGCCCAGGGAAAAACTTCCCTATTAATTGCTACTGTCTGTTGTAGGAACTGATAAAGAGAAGCCACAACCGGGTGTCCCACTGGTCTATCATCACGTGGGGAAATGGTGGGGGTCAGCTCATCTAGGAGCCCCCTCGTTTCTGGGGAGCCTCGTGTGTGTCCCCCCCCGCCCACACCTCGTGCTGAGTCACCGAGTTATCCATGAGCTGAAGGGACGGAGGGGAGGCGAGCGGGGACCCCCTCCCCGGGGACCGCGGCTGTGCCCCCGTCCTGCCCCGGCACCTCGGGATGGGGGACACGATGCCGTGGGGGAGAGGCGGCAGCTGCCCGTGCCCTGCCCGTGCCCTGTCTGTGCCCTGTCTGCCCTGCCCGTGCCCTGCTGTGCCCTGCCTGCCCTGCCTGTGCCCTTCCCGTCCCACCCGCCCGCATCCCCGTACCTGCGGCGCTGCCAGGCTCCGGCACCCCCTCGGAGGGCGGCTCCTGCTCCAGCTCTGCGAGAAGCGCGGGCAGCGGCAGATCCCGCCGGGAGAGGAAGACTCCCGCCGGGGGAGAAAGGCTCCGCCTGGCCCCGCCCGGCCCGGCCCGGCCCGGCCCGCGGGGGACGGCAGGGGAGGAGAACAAGGGGAAGGGGATCGGAGGAAGGAAGGGGAAGGAAGGAAAGGCAAAGCACGGCAGGACGTTTTTCCTCCAGCAGGATGAAACAAGAACACACTCCACCTCATCCCACCCACAGTGGGGTTCCACTGGGGGAGCGCCTCTGGAGCCGAGCCCGAAGCTCTCCGCGAGGGGCTGTGGGGACAATTTCACTCCACAGTCCTTAACAAAGGGTCCTCCCTGCCCCGTCCCGCTCCTGCCTCAGCAGGGCTCACCCGCCTGCCCCGGGGCCCAGGGCAAGAGCAGCCAGCGCCTCCAGAGCCGCCCGCAGTCCGCAGGGGCTCGGGCAGGGTGACTTACAGACACACGGGCACAGGGGACAGACCCCAGCCCGCCGCCGGGGAAGGCTCTCTCTGCTGCCCAGCGGAATATTCCACTCCACTGGTGATGCTGAATGGCAAAAGGAAGATGGGCTCTGGTTTTCCTTCTGGGACACAAGCTCAGCGTCAGTCACGGTGCGAGCCACACAGTGCACCTTTCACTCCTGCCTTTTCCCAGGGAAACCTGTTGGTTTCTGGTGGTGGAAAGCCCTGCCACATGCTCCCAAGACAGCCCTGGCCTCCAGGCTCTCCTGGGCACGGGCTCTGCCGGGAGCAGTGCACAGGCAGCCTCCTCCCTGCCCGCCAGCTGCTGCAGGCGGATAAAACAGTGGGGTTTTTATCGGGGCAGCGGCAGATCCTCATGGACAGGGGTTTCCTGTGGAGCTGCAAGCAGTGGGCAGAGGGCAGGGGCTGGCTGCAGGCGCTGTGTGGGGATGGATCCCGGGTGAAGATGGAGGACTCACGCCACAGGCCAGGCTGTCTGTGGGCACTGTGTGGGGATGGATTTGGGGTGACGGTGGGGGATTCACGCCACAGGCCAGGCTGACTGCAGGCGCTGTGTGGGGATAGATTTGGAGTGACAGTGCCACAAATTCACGCCACAGGCCAGGCTGGCTCTGACTGATGGCAGGCGCTGTGTGGGGATGAATTGGAAGGACTGTGGGGGATTCACACCACAGGCCAGGCTGGCTCTGGAGCTCGTTTGGGCTCTCCAGCAGCGCACCGGGAGGGGTTTGCTGATGCCAGCGCTGCCCTCTGCACACAGCGGAGCACCCGCAGACCTCGTGCTTTCCTGCTGATCCCATGGCACAGGAATGTTCGTTCTTGTTGGGATCCTGTCTTAGTGGACATGAGAGTGAGGAGAAACCACCTTTGTGGTGTGAAAAGATCACCCTCCCTGCTCTGGTGAGACCCACCTGAGCTGTGCCCAGCTCTGGGCCCAGCGTGAGCTGGACTCGGAGCTGCTGGGGTGACTCCAGAGGAGGCCTGGAGACGTTCCAAGGGATGAGCCGCTCTGCTCGGGAGCCAGGCTGGGAAAATGGAGGAGGCAAAGCTCCGGGAGACCCTTGCAGTGCCTAAAGGGGCTCAGGAGAGCTGGACAGGGATGGAGACAGGGGCTCGGAGTGACGGGATAAGATAGAACAGCTTCCCACTGCCAGAGGGCAGGGACACACGGGATACTGGGGACAAATCCTCCTCTGGGAGGGTGGCGAGCACTGGCACGGACCAGCTGCGGCCGCCCCGTCCCCGGCAGTGTCCAAGGCCGGGCTGGAGGGGCCCGGCAGCCCCGGGAGCCAGGAAGGTGCCGCTGGCATGGCACGGGTGGCACTGAGGGACACTTGGTGGCACTAGGGGACACTCGGTGACACTTGGGGACACTGAGGGACACTGGGTGGCACTGAGGGACTGGCCACGCCCCCTTGTTGACCACGCCCCCTTGCTCGCCCCGCGGGGTGACGTGTCAGGCCGGCGTGCTGACGTCAGCCGGAGGCGCGGCGGCGTCGGCCGGCGGCGGCGCGGCGGAGCCCGCCCCCTCCCAAGATGGCGTCGCTGCTGCAGTCGGAGCGGGTGCTGTACCTGGTGCGCGGCGAGAAGGAGCTGCGGGCGCCGCTGCCGCAGTTGTACTTCTGCCGCTACTGCAGCGAGCTCCGCTCGCTCGAGTGCGTCTCGCACGAGGTAACGGCGGACCGGCCGCGCCGCACCCGCGTACCGGGCGGGACCGGGTGGGTCGGTGCTCTCTCTGCGCGCAGCGATTGGGTCGCTCTCCTGCCACTCACTCGCTTTCTGCTTTGCTATTGGTTGTTGGTGCGGCTGGTGGGTGGGTTTAGCCGTGCAGGGAGCGCGTGGATTGGCCGCGATTGACTGATGGGGCGGGACTGCGCGTTGATTGGCTGTGGGCGCCTGTCCATCGGCGGAGCTCGGGTTGTGATTGGCTGGGGCGAGCGCACAGGGGCGCTTCCCCTCATGGGGGACGAGCCCCCCTGAGCGGCCCCGGCCGGGGGCGCGGGGACCCCTCACCCGGGGGGGACCCAGCCCTTGATTCAAAAGATTCAAACCCCCCTGCCAACCGCACCCATGGCCATCGGGCCCGGCCGCGGAGGGGCGGGGACCCCCAGCCCCGCGCCCCTCCTCGGTTTCTGCCGTGGACGGGTGTGTGGTTTTGCTGTGGAGGGGCGGTTTGGCTTCCTAAATTCTCGCATTAAAATCCCTGAGAGTGGTTTTGCGGAAGCCTGCTTGAATGGAGAGATTGTGATGGATTTGGGAAGCCTTGACAGAATGACTGTGCAGCCCAGAGCTCAGCAGAGGCATCCTTGAGGAGATGGTGAGGCCTCTGAGGGGCGGATCTGTGGCCTGGCTGTATCCATCCTGAGTTCACTGTGCTGTGGGCAGTGCAGCCATTGTGCGTGCCCGTGCTTAATAATCAGTTTGCATTCCTCTTCAAGAAGGGGGCCCCATTCGTGCTGCTGTTGTTTCAGTTGGTAAAATTCACTGTGACAGCAGAGAGGTACAAAGCATCTTCTGAAATATGTATGTATCTGACCAGTGTAACTGCGAGGACACAATAAATTCAGGTCTAAATAGAAAATAAAATGTTAAAACTTTTGTTCAAGCTGAAAAACGAGATTCTGGTAACTGCTAAAGGTCAACACCCAGCTGATCTTTTCCCATTTACAAGACAGAGTAATTTAATCCATTCTGACTTAAGAAACCTTATAATTTACGTTATTAAAGATCAAAATCTGGCTGAGATGGGCTAAGGTTTTGCATACCAAAAAACATCTCAAGCCTTCCCTGGCTTCACCCTGCTGTTGCAAGACACAAATCCTTCTTGGATCATGTGGCACTTTGGGCCTTTTTGAACAAAGGTGTGCCAGATAACGCGTGTGATATGGCTGTGTCTTTTCAGGTTGACTCTCACTACTGCCCCAGCTGCCTGGAAAACATGCCTTCAGCTGAAGCCAAGCTGAAAAAGAACAGGTAAAGTTGTTATTTTTTTTGGTTTTTTTTCACCAAGGCTCCCTACTTAAAACAGCCCCTTTCCATGTCTGTCTGAAACTCTTCAAAAATTTCATGGCTGCTTGTTGTGTTTGAGTCTGTTTAGGGGAATGAGTGTCTTTCCATGATGTACCATGTGCTGCTCATGACTTTTGGGGGGTTTTTTATGACCTGGGCTCGTAGTACAGAGGTTTTTTAGCATCACATTATGTTTTTCACTGCTGCTGCTCTTACACTGACTCTGACTCCCCCAGGTTCCTGTGACAGGAATTAATGATGTGTTGGTTTAGTGCTGATGTGTTGTTGGGAGCATTTCTCTCGGCCTGGGCCCCTTGTCAGAGCCCTGCCTGGTTGTTTGCAGGTGTGCCAACTGCTTTGACTGTCCCTGCTGCATGCACACCCTCTCCACACGGGCCACCAGCATCCCCGCGCCGCTGCCCGACGACCCCGCCAAGACCACCATGAAGAAAGCTTATTACCTGGCCTGTGGCTTCTGCCGCTGGACCTCCCGGGACGTGGGCATGGCAGACAAGTCTGTTGGTAAGGGACAGTCAAAACTGAGCTGCAGCACGAGCCCAGCTTGTGTTTTGAAGGTAACAGGTGATGCAGTCAGTTCCAGACTGATATCCGGCTGGGATTGGAGTTGTAGTTGGAAATTCACGGGAAAACTCTTTGTTGGTTTAGGCTCCTCTGAAAAGCTGAGCTGAGTTGGTGGAATGTGTGACCCACTTTCATGCCTGTGTTCCCTGACTAGTGAGAAAACTGTCAAACTGTTTCAGTGAGTGCACTCTCCCCCACAGCTGAGATCTTGTTTGTGTGCTTTCACAGGCTTTGAAGTGGCTCAGTCTGACAGCATAAACACCTAATTTATTTTCCATCACTTTTGTTCACTTAGACTTATTCCAGAGTTGCTAGTCAGTGTTTGAACTTGGCTTTTCTCTTCACAAGAGCACTAGAACAAAGCTTTAACCTATTTTTTGGTATGTGAGATGTACAGAAAATATCTGTCAGGTGGAGCTGAGTAGGCCAAGCAGATCCTGACTTCCAGTGTTGTTGTGACTGAAAATGGAGCTGAGGATGCAGAGGCAGCAGCAGCCAGTAATAAGAGACACACATATAAACACAGGTACCTGCTGCTGAAGTGACTCCTGGGTGCTGTCCTGAGTATCTGTCAAGCAACATTTGTTTAAAAACACAATATAAAAGCTGTCAGAGCTCCTTCATTCCAAACCTGCCTGTGCAATGCTTTGAGAGGTGTATATTTGTACAGACGTGAACTTAAACAATTGCAGTGGTAGGTGTAGCAAAAATAGGGAGTGCCATATTTTATAAATAACACCAAGATAGTTGAGTGTTAGGTGTGATTTCTGTGTGGCACCTGGAAGCTTCCTGTGGACTTGGCTTTTTCTGTTCTCTTCTCTTGTGCAGCGAGTGGTGGCTGGCAGGAGCCGGAGAATCCTCACACACAGAGGGTGAGTGAGTGGGAAAGCTGTGCTTGGCTGAAATGCATCAGCCAGAAAGAACTGTTAGAGTGTCAGGCCCTCTCAATCACTTTTTCTGCATCTATATAATCCTTCAGATACCAGTTCCAGTTCCTAATCTGCACCTTGAATGGAGGGAAGGCCTCTTAGAGGCTCCCCTGAGGATATCGCAGTGTAAAATCTCCTTTTGAGAAGAAGCTCAGTTGAAACCAACCTATCTAATGGTGCTGTTAAGGTGAATGTGCTGCGTATGTATGTGAAAAAAAGCTGTTTTCCAATCAAAAGTGTGTCTAGGATCTGGAAAACACAACTGCACCTTTAACACCCTTCCCTTTTACCCGTTAGGGCTCCACTCTGAATGTGACCAGCCTCGGGGAGGGGGGAAAAGATGCTAAAGATGCTGTTTGCTCTGCCAATCCAAATTGCTCACAGTTGGCCACATGACATTACTCTGTGCAGTCATGGCAAATTCATGAAGGAAGTCTCAGTTGCTGAATTTCAAAATGAGGATTGGGCACTGCCCTCCAACACACATCATTCCCAAGGAAGGGTCATTTTGTCCCCCACAGTGTGGGTTAGGACACATTAAGGTACACAGGCTTGCACAATACAGCTGGTACTAGGAACACAATGAAACAAGCAGCAGGAACTCCAGCTAGTTCACAAGCAAATGCTGCAGCTGAGGTGACAATTCCCTGTTCCTCCCTCCAGATTAACAAACTGGTTGAGTACTACCAGCAGCTGGCTCAGAAGGAGAAGATCGAGCGGGACAGGAAGAAGCTGGTGCGGCGCCGCAACTACGTTCCGCTGGCCTTCTCGGTGAGCTGCTTGTGCCATCCCCAGAGCAGGAAAAGGGACCCACAGCAGCCTCAGCCTGGAAAATTAGATAGTTGGTAGCACAACAGGGCTGCCCAGCTTTGGCTAATTGAGGACAACATGGAGAAAATGAGGCTTTCTTTAGGGGTGAATACTTTTACGGTCATTACTGTGTGTTACATGGCCACTCTCTCTGATAGTCCTCCCCAGCAGTGCCAGAAGGTTTATACTTGCCCTGCCTAGGAATATGTTCTCCAGCAGTGAAGTTCAGTGCAACTGCAGCCACATTGCCAGTGGCAGCTATTTCTCAGGACAGTTCATCCCACACCTTAGTGACAGATAGCTCAGCATTGTCTGACCTTTCTCTGCATGAAATCTCTACTGAAGTTAACCTTAAGACTTGGTTGTGGCTTGAATGACTTGTTTATTGTACCTGGCAGGTAAATGCTCACTTTCTTTAGCTGGGTGACTGCATATGCTTGCTACTTCAATGAATTGTGCTTGCTCTGTGCCCTTGCTTGTGTCTTATGGCTGCATTTTTTGTCTCCGTTGCTACCTGCTGCTATTTTGGGGGCTCTCCACAGCAACACACTATACACGTAGTGGTAAGTCTTTTCACAGTTTCTGCTGGTGTTAAAGCTCTCATGGTACCAACTGAAGGGGAGTAACAGATCCTACACCATGCCTCAGGGCCTCTGGCTTAGGTGTGCCTAGAACAAACACAGGTGAAGCCTAACTCTTCAGAGGGTAACAATTGTTACAAAAACTATTTTGTGTTAGTTTAGAAACAGGGCAGTGTCTTTGAGGAAGTGATGTACACTTGAAAAGCAGTCCTTCAACAAACTTGGCTCAAACACAGCTGTCTGCTTGGTCAAGGCAAGTGCCACTAACATTAATCATCTCATCCTTGAAAAATCACCGGGGTTAGGCTGATGCTCACATTTCTCATTTGGTGAGAATTCAGGTTTTGAGCCCTGCCCACAAGGAAGATGTCTGCCTCCAATCACCCTGGGTGCAGCTTAGCTGTAGAAAGCTGAGGAGTAGCTCAGCTGTTGCTGGTGAGAGAGACTTGTAGGTAATGAGGCTTGTAGGAGTTTGAACCTTTCAGCTGCTTCAAGTAGTGCTGCAGAGCCTTTCAGATGGATGCACAGCCACATCAACCCACTTTTTTTATCAGCTGAGCTCTCGTTCTACACTATTTGACATGGAGTTGCTCTGAAGAGAATATCCAGGGAAGATGTGTCAGTAGTGCAGGCTGGTGATTTGAGGAAGCAGCAAAAAGCTTTATTAGCAGTAGCCACACACATCTGTCTTTCCCCATCTGCAGTGCAGTGGGAATTGTTTTCTCCTTGCTAACAGTTTAAGCAGAAAAATATATCTTAGGAAGCGTTGAATACCTTTTCCTTTTTGCTTTCCTTTGCTTGTACCCCCATGCTTGTCATGCAGCTCAAAGGATGAGTTTGCAGCAGGTTTTTGTGTCCATCAGGAGGCAGACCTGAGGGTGACAGTTCCTTTTTCCTTGCAGGACAAATACGGCCTTGGAACGAGGCTTCAGCGCCAGAGGCCCGGAGCTCCCATCAGTGCCCTCGCTGGCCTCTCGTGAGTCTCAGGGTTTGGCTTCCTTTGGGGGCAGCATTGGGAGTGTAGGCAGGAGAGGGGTAAAGCAGCTCTAGAAAGATGATAGACAATTAACAGATAGCAGTGAGAGGAGATTTTTCCTTTGAAGCACTGGAGAGGTGTCAGATCCTCAGGTGCTATAATGCAGTTGCTGTCAGAGCACACATGCCCTATTCATGACTGAGCTGCCCCCTATTTTGCTTCAGCCTGAAAGAAGGAGAAGACCAGAAGGAGATCAAGATTGAGCCAGCTGATGCAGTGGAAGAAGTGGAGCCTCTTCCTGAGGATTACTACACAAGACCAATCAATCTGACAGAAGGTAAAACCTTAGTGTTCTGTCACTTTTTGGCCTTACATTTTGTAACATGGGCACTGCCTACAAGCTTGTGGTGTTCCTCATGACCCAAGTTCCTGGTGATTTTTATGCTGGGATTGAAATACTGGGAAATGCTTGACTTTTTAATGGTAACTTTGAATGCAGCCTCAGCTTCATGTTGTGCATGGAAAGAAGTCGTGTACATGGCTTCAGAGCCAGAAGGCCTTAATTTTCTTGCTGACCTTAATTTCTGTGTGTATGAGGCATCAACTTTTGGACAGAGAAAAAAGCTGATGTCCTTTTTCAAATAATAGCAGGAAATAAGGAAACAGCAGCTGCTGGGGATCTGGAACCAGAAGCAGGCTGTTGAGTAACAATTGCGCATTGCTTTGACATCAGCTTGGAGCAGCCTGTGTACACTTGCCAGTTCTTTAGCTGACTCATAAATTTAATCCACACATGCTGTAAATGGATCAGTAGGACTTGGTGTGAGCAGGATAAACCAGCAGGTACAGGAGTGATGTGGGCTTCCAGCTGAGGTAGTTCCAAGCAGAACAGGTGATGTTGGTAGTTCTGCAGGCCTGTAAAGTCTGCTAGTATCAATTAATTCATGAAAGGTTTATGGAAAGGGGTAGATCTTATTGGTCTCCTTTTCTCATGAGGCTGTTGGCACTGTGAGTTTGATGCTGGTGAAGAGGACAACTTTCCTGGTTCCTCACAGTCAGGGAAAGGCTGCCAGGTGGCTCATTTGCCTCTTAGGCACTGAAACAGTGAGGAGCCTGCATTTTGGGAGAAACCCATGGGAGGTTTTGGCTGCTGGGAGTTTCTTGCTTTGGGAACTGTTTTCTCTAATTCTACGTGTGAGTCTGAGTTATGCAAACTCCTTGCTAAGAAGCTGTGTATTGTACTCATGCAGCACCCAGCTGTGAGGGTAACAAAGATGTGAAACTCATTTCTGTGGTGAGGGAAAGAACTGTGTTCTAGATGGTTAGAAAAGTCTTGTTTCCATCCCAGCTCAGCTGTGAAGAAAGATGTGGGTCCCTTATTTCTCCTGGGCTAGCACTGATGTTGCTCTCATGTGACTGTGCCCAGTCAGGGCAGCCCTTTATTCAGCTTTTGCCTTTCTATTTATTTATAGAAATGTGATAGTTGCCAGTGCCTTGTGAATTACAGGGTGCAGAAATTAAGTGTCTTAGAGATGGTGGCAGGTCTCCACCCAGTGCGAGGTACATATGTGGAATCCAGTTTGAGTTTCAGTTCCTGAGACATTTCTTTGTCCTGCTTTCTGTTGTGCTCCAGTGACCACTCTGCGCCAGCGCCTGCTGCAGCCTGACTTCCAGCCCATCTGTGCTTCCCAGCTCTACCCACGCCACAAGCACCTCCTGATCAAACGCTCGCTGCGCTGCCGGGTAGGGAGTTCAATCCAGAGAGTGCCCCTTGCAGCCTCTCAGCATTTGGGTGCTGGGAAAGGGGCTGTGTGTTTCTCTTTTAAAAGAAATGGCTCAAATGCTTCTGGCTGTTGAAAGTTCTCAGCCAAGTTAGTGGCAGCAGCACTGAGGGGGTGAGGGAGGCTGTCGTGTCTCTGGTGTGGTGACAGTTGTGAAAGGGGGACAGCACTGTCAAACATGCATAAACATACAAAGGTGGTTTGTGCTAGTGCTCTGCCTAGCCACAGAGCCAGAGAATACTGCCAGTGCAGTTGAAATAAAAAAAAAAAATTGCTGTTACTAAGGACAAAAGTCAACAAACAAAATATTAGGGAGAGGCAGTGCAGAATACTGAAGATGTCACTAGAGTGAAGGCATGAAGATGGTATTTCAGAGAAGCAAAGCAGAGATTTGTGAAGACAGGCAAGAGTTAAATCCAGGTTCTGCTGTTGGCTTTCTACATGGCCCTTACTACACAATTTGTTTTCTCAGTCATACAAGGATATTTGTTTATCTAGTTCCTAAAGTAATAGAGCAATATTATTGTAAGTATTTAAGATGCAGGATGCTGAACAAATGCAGAGTATTTTCTCAGAAATAAGTAATGTCAGCCTGATCCTGTATTTGAAGAGTAGCCTATGAGGAGATCAGGAGTTCTAGCTGCTTCATTTTTCCATGGATTCTGGAGCATAGGTCAGAGGGCAGTTATTTGTGCTGCAGTCAGTGTCCAGGTGTTTTCAAGACTGGTTCCACGTCTTGTGTTTCTGAGCTTGTGCTGGTAGTGCTGGATATAACATTTTGGAGTATCAATAGCTGAGCACATTGATGGCTCCATGCACCCCAGATAGTTTGTAATGTCATGGCTGGTGACACAGCACTTGTGGCTCTGATTCTTCAGTGTGTGACTGCACACTGTCTTTGGTGCTGACTTAAGTACTTTTCTCTCTAGAAATGTGAACATAACCTGAGCAAACCAGAATTCAATCCAACATCTATCAAATTCAAGATCCAGCTGGTTGCTGTGTAAGTAAGAAATGGGGACTGGCAACAACAACTCCCTGTTCGTGCTTAGTTAATGCCTTCTATTTTAATTTCCTTTGGCCTCTTGTGGGATTGTGTCATCCCTTAGGATGGTGTAATCACCTTTTTAAATATATTTAGCTTATCTGTGATAGGTTTGCTTGCTGATCTATTAAAGATTTCAGCAGTTTGACAAAAACACTGCATGCTGTGCCAGCCCCAGACTGTAGCAGCGTTTTGTAGGGTTAGGGTTATACAGCAAAAGGACACTTCATTTTTCCAGTCCCTCACAGTCATTTCCTCTGTTATTTTGTAGGAACTACATCCCTGAAGTGAGAATCATGTCTATTCCCAACCTGCGCTACATGAAGGTCAGTAGCTTTTCCAGAAATGCCTTAGGCTGAGGCATAGCCAGGAGCTGTGAGTTGGGATCTTTTGGAAGATGACATGGTGTGATGATTGTTCCCTGAGGGCTGCACTCACACCATGTAGAGGGTGCAGGGCTTAAGGGAGGGGCCAGAGTAACACTGCATGCACTTGTCACTGCAGCAGTAGATTGCTGTGCAGTGTGACATCATCACTTGACAATGTCTGAAGAATGAAAGGTGTGGAATTGAGATCTCAGCTAGACTCCCAAAATACATATTTCTTATATTAAGAGTTTTCATGGCATTGGTGCCTTATGAACGAGGGGGGGTTGCTGTCCATCCATTGAGAGGATGTGATGCAATTTTTGAATATGTTGATGAGTCAGAGAACATGGAGGTGCTTACAGTAACAATGAATTTTAGCACATTTGCTTCTTCAATTGTGATTCCTGAATGTCCCCAGGAGAGCCAAGTCCTTCTGACTCTGACTAATCCTGTGGAGAGCGTCACACATGTCACATTGCTGGAGTGTGAGGAGGGAGACCCTGATAACATCAACAGCACTGCCAAGGTATTGATTGTACCCTCCTGCTGGGTAAGCCCAAGCCTCTTCCAGGGTTTACCACTCCCATTTGTCCTTCCACAGGGCACACTTTTCATATGTCTTTTCACCCCTGCTAACTGTGCTGCATTTCCCTCCTTGGAGCTTAAATGACTGTCACCAATATAAACAGCAGCTCATTAAGTATTTTGAAATTTTGGCTGTTCCTTGATATGGAAAATCCAAGGGAGAAATTTATTATGGCAGGGTGGTAATCAGGTAGTCCTGGAGCAGAGAAAAGTTGAGGACACGTCACTTTTCTGTTAAACCACACTGAAGCAGACCTCAGAAGAGGAGAGCCCTCTCCTGCTTGCAGTGTAGCTGGTGATCAGTGCTGAAAGGCTTGTTTCTTTCCATGCTCTATTTCAGGTGGCAGTTCCTCCCAAGGAGCTTATTCTGGCTGGCAAAGATGCTGCAGCAGAGTATGATGAGCTGGCAGAGCCTCAAGACTTCCAGGATGACCCTGAGTGAGTGTCCTGTGGGGATCCTCTCCCTTAAAAACTTGGCTTTTTGAGTAACTCCCTCTCCTCCTGTGTGTCCAGCGTGTTTGAGTTCCTCTGAGAGCATTGTTCCACTTGGAACAATGCTTTGAGAACTTGGCTGACCCAACGTTCCTGTGTGTTCTGCCTTGCAGCATAATTGCCTTTAGAAAAGCCAATAAAGTGGGAGTTTTCATCAAGGTCACCCCACAGAAAGAAGAGGGCGAAGTGACCGTGAGTTTCAAGATGAAGCACGAGTTCAAAAACCTCACAGCTCCCATCCGGCCCAACGAGGACGGTGACCACACCTCGGAGGTGATCTGGCTCACCCACCACGTGGAGCTCAGCCTGGGCCCCGTGCTCCCCTAGCAGGGCTGGATGGACTGCACCCCAGCAGGCGCTGCTGCAGGCTCTGCCAGCTGCTCTGTGGTGTGTGGGTGTGCCTCGGGCTGCCCAGCCCCAGGAGGGGGCAGAGGCTGCCGTGGCTTGGCCTGGTTTCTTCTCTCTCCCCTTGTCTAGTGCCCACTAACTGCTCCACTTCCCCTCACTGCCACAGGCTAGAGTAACTTGCAGCACGTCTTAGAGCACAGGAAAACCTCCCTCCAGGTTTGGCTTTATCAGCAGATGGTTAGGGCTGAATTGGATTTATCAGCAGAAAAGAGCCCATACTGTTTTTTTCTCCGTGTCAGCCCACCAACCTGATGTTGCATACCCAGTAATGAACAACTTCTCTTTCACACGGGGCAATGCCCTTCCCAAACAAACATTTTAAGGAGTGTCCCTGCCTTCTGCATTCTGGCAAGCTGCTGCCAGCAGCATGATCTTTTAGTTTGGTTTTCTGCCCCCTCACAGGATACCTCAAGTGCAGGGGCTGGGCCACAGAGCCCTACCCCTCTGGCATATGTAGCTTGCTTAGCCGAGGTGGCAGAGATTTTTTCACAAAAGAGTTGATCAGTTTGCCTTTAAACTTTAAACATAGTGTACTGTAGTGTTCATGGATTTAACTGGCAACCAAGCCTGCCATCAGCCTGCTGCATCTCAGCTGGATGTGGCAGCAGGATGTGCTGCAAGCTGGGAATTCACATTCTGCTGCAGCTCTAGATTGAGGCAGGAATGCTCCAGAGAGGCTCCCTGCAGACCTCAGCTCAGTAAATGTTGTGTTGCTAGGGGTTGTAGCAATGAGGGTATGAAACCTGGAGAGTTAAGATTAGTTCTGGTAATTTTAAAGTTACAGTGGTGATTTGGGTTCATAATCTTTGTTTTTCCAGTTGGGGCGGGTGGGAGGGAGGTGTAAAGGTGGAAACTCATTAGATGTTAACTACACACACTGTACCAGAAGGTCATTTACCCAGGGTATAATTTGGCTGCAGTCCAAGCTAAAATGGGTGATTAAGAGCTGTGTATCCAGGAGACTGAATTACACATGAGAAGTGCATGGCTGGTGCAGGCAGGCGAGAGGGCTCTTCCTGCAGAGCATTCCCACTTCAGGCGTTGACCTCTGTTAAACATTTCTGAGGGGCTTTGACATGCTGCAGTGCTGGGAAAGGCTTGAATAGCAGCCAGCCATGGCCGTGTCATGATGCTTGTGCCATGGCTCTGCCAGTCCTCTGCATGGAGGGGCAGGATGAGGCTGCCTGCTCTCGGGGGGTGCTGCAGCACCCCAAAACATCTCCCTTAGTGCAAGGAGCCTGCCGTGGTGTGCTGGGGGGCTCACAGCCCGCAGCCTGGGTCTCAGAGCAGCGAGGCATCACGGTTACAGCTCTGTGTAGGTGATACAGACGTACAGCATGAGTTTGAGACTTGTAGTTAGTAGTTAACGTGTAGTGCTAGTGCCTGCCGTGGCTCTCCCTGTGCGATAACAAAGCACGTCACCTCTGGCCACCACTTCTCGTGTTCAGTAGCCAGAAGAGCTGCTGCACTTTGACAGCACCACTGAAGACCTCCCAGCACCCAAGCCTGGCGCTGGGTTTGCTGCAGGCTGTGGCCTGCGTCCTTGTCACTGCAAACAAAGGTGCCCTGGGCTGTGGCGGTGTGAGCCCGGAGCTGCTCTGCCCTCCCTGCGGCTGCTCTAGGCCATAGGAAAGTGTTGGGTGTCCCTGCCTCTGTCCCTGCTCCCCCACAGGCGCCTGTTGCCTTGTGCTTGACGTCGTGTAGTGACCTTCAATAAACCACACGTGGCTCTCGATGCTTTGCGCTGGCTCTTATTCCAAAATAATCGTTATTTAAACAACACAAAAGGCGGAGCTCCCCCGTCCTTTCCCAATGGTCTCGTCCCCGTGCTCCCCCCGCTCGCCTCGCCCGTGGTCTCGCCCGTTGAGCCGGGCCTGCAGCGCCCCCTGCCGCTGTGACGTCACCGCTGCCGCAGCCCGCCTTTTCCGTCAGGGCGCTGCGGGAAGTGGCGTCACTTCCGGCCGCCGCCTCCCGGCAGCGGAGCGGAGCCGCCATGTCCACATCGCTGGGCTCCAACACCTACAACCGGCAGAACTGGGAGGATGCGGTGAGGGCCGGCCGCCACAGCGGCGGGGAGCGGGCCGGGGCCGCCGGGGCCTGCTCCGCCGCGGGAGCGCCTGCGGCCGCGGGGCCAGCGGGGAGCGGGCCTGGGCCGGGACCTGCCCTGGGGAGCCGCCGCCTTCCCGGGGACCGGCCACCCTCCCTGGGGAGCCGCCGCCTTCCCGGGGACCGGCCACCCTCCCTGGGGACCCACCGCCTTCCCGGGGACCGGCCACCCTCCCTAGGGACCCGCTGCCTTCCCGGGGACCGGCCACCCTCCCTAGGGACCCGCCGCCTTCCCGGGGACCGGCCACCCTCCCTAGGGACCCGCCCGGGAGGGCTCTGCGCGGCTCCGGCCGTTCTCTCCCGGGCCCAGGGCAGCGGGCTGTCCCGCCGCTCGTTCCCCGCGGTGCCGGGGCTGAGCCGGGCCCCTCGTGTGCCCCCGGCCGCGTCCCCCGAGCTGGAGGCTCTCCCGCGTGGGCCCAGCGCAGGCAGTCGCTGCTGAGGGACAGCGGGGGCGGTGTTCCCTGCTGCGGTCCTGGCGCTGACAGGTTCAGATCTCAAGAACACGTTTTTTATTTGGTTATTCTAAGTTTTACTCCAATAGCGACCAGATTATGATTCTGTAGGAATTGGGGCCTGGGGCGTGGCTTGCAGCTCTCCCGGTGTCTCTGGATCCATTTGCATTTTTTAATCTGTCTGGTGAATTAAACTAGATCGTTTTCAGAGTGTGGCTTGAATGCTGTTGTGATGGCAGAGCTTGTTTCATTTCTGACTTTCTTCTTCCTCGGTTCAGGACTTCCCAATCCTGTGCCAGACGTGTCTTGGAGAGAATCCCTACATTCGGATGGTAGGTGCCTGCTGGGCCCTGCAGCCTTCCCTGGCTCTGGGGTGCCCTAAGCCTGGCTTTGGGGCTGGAGCAGGGCTGAAGTGAGCACACACTCCTGAGCAGCGGGTTCTGCACAGCAGGACGTGGCTCCAGCTGTGCTCGGTGTGTAATGTCACAGTTAGGGCTGTGGTCTGAGAACAGGTCAGTCAGAAGGAGAGCAGGTGACCCAGCCCAGTGGCTGGAGTGCAGGAAACAGTGGAAAATGGAATTTTAGGATTGGCAGGCTCCAACATGGACAGCTGTGAGCTGCTCAAATTCTAGTTAGTGCAGTTTGTAAAATGTGACAAACATGCACCCCTAAAATGAAGTCCAAGGTGACTTACAAAGGTAGGTTAAACTCCTGCCTGTTTCCCTAGGCTGGCTCTGGGCAGGGTGGGTCAGTCCATGTCCTTTTGCTTTCCTCTGCCTGGCCTGGTTGCCCTGCACTGACATTCTCTCCTTCACATTCACGTTCCACACATTTCCTGGGTTGTTCCTATGAAACACAACCCTAATGCTGCCACAGGGGATATCTCTAAGCCTGTTTGTTTCCATGGGTTGTTTGATGTAACATCATCTTTCCTTAAAAAGAGCTGACAATGCTCCTTTTCATTCTCACCTTTCACCAGTGCAGGAGGTGGGACTGAAAGTGCTCTGTTTTAAATTAAAGTTTCTCAACCAAAAGTGTATTGAGAGTATTTATATTTTTTGTTTTGCTGACTTTCCAAGGTGCAAGCCAAATACATAGGGATGAGTGAGTCTAAATGCAGCATCATTATGAAAAAAACTTACTGTGTTATCACATCAATGATATGTCTCATGTTTTACCTTGAATTGGTGATATTTAATGTTTTATTTTATTATTTTTTATATTTCAGACCAAAGAAAAATATGGAAAAGAATGCAAGGTATGTTTGTGTGTTTTGAAGAAAGACTGTCAAAATTGGTGCAGATCTAGGAGCAATCCATTTTAATGATTAAAAACCTGTCAGCTTCAGAGGAGTGCTTATCTGGGTTAACTTAAAATATTTATGTAATCAGTTTTTAGGTCGGTCTGCTGTGCTTGTTAGACAAATTCAGTTGGTCCTAAAATAATAAAATTATTGAGCAAATCCTGACTTTGTCTAAACAAATCTTCATGTTGATCAGAGTGAGGCTTTGCAAATACTCTTGCAGTATGTGTGAAGTTATTGTAGCATTTTAAATGATCCATGTTTTCTTGGGTGAGTTTGTTGTTTTTCTGAGATGTGCAAAATACCTGGAGTTTGGGTTTTACTCTGTATGTTATTCATGCTGTTTGTTGATTTGTGTTGGCTGTCCAAGAAATAAGCCACAATTATTTACAAGAGCAAGAGCAATTTCCAAGAGCAATTTCCCTGGACTAAGGGAAATTAAAGGAGGTTTTTGCCCTTTTGTCAGTTTTCATCTGAGGTAGAGAAAAGGTATAATTTGGAGTCTGTACATATTGAGATTGTGTTGTGTACTCAAGGTGTACGTGCAGAGGAAGCAAATGCAGCATTCCATGAGACAAGAGGGAGCATCACTCCTCTGCACCAGAGCTCTCACAGCCTGTTCCAGGTTGCTGCTGTGCTGGTGCCTGATGCCCCCATTGTTGTAATTCATCTCTGGAAGCTCCACACTGACATCACCTGGAATCAAAGAGAAGTTTTATATCTTTGAGTAGATCTGCACTTAAATAAATAAATAAATAAACAAATAAATAAATAATTGCAATAAATAAAAGGAAAAACAGCAACAAAAAAAGCCAACTTCCCTAAAACTTCTTCCTGTCAAAATAAAACCCCAAATAGAAACAAATATTTCCTGAGCTCTGGGTCTTAGCTTTAGGACAAAGAAGTTGTATTTATGGTTTGGAGAAGCTGGATGAGTTTGGAGTAGCTGGATGAGTTTGGGGTTTGTTTCCCTGCCAGAAGCAGAGCAGTAGCTGTGTGCAGGGTGATCCAAGTGCCACCTTCTGTCCCAGATTTGTGCCAGGCCCTTCACGGTGTTCCGCTGGTGCCCCGGCGTGCGGATGCGCTTCAAGAAGACAGAAGTGTGCCAGACCTGCAGCAAGCTGAAGAATGTCTGTCAGACCTGCCTGCTCGACCTGGAATATGGTGTGTACCCAAAAACCTGCCCTCTGAAACGGGAGCTGTGAAATCACTTTAAATGTGTGCGTGTAATTGGCACTGGACAGTCTTTGAGAAGAACAGGTCGTGTCCCTTCAGAGGTTCAAGGGCAGAGTGGTTTCCCTGAGCAGCAATGATTTACCTCTGGCCACTGCAGGTTACAGAAATCACTGTTTCTGCTCTTACAGCTTGTTCTTCATATGCATTGGTTGGGGTTTTTTTGTTTCATTTTAGGTTTGCCTATCCAAGTCCGGGATGCAGGACTCTCCCTTAAGGATGAAATGCCTAAATCTGATGTCAACAAAGAATACTACACCCAGAACATGGAGAGAGAGGTAAGTGTAGCCAGCCATGATTGTGCTTTTTGGGTGGCTGTGTGTGGGGAGGAAGGGGCAGCAATGACCTAGCTTCTCTTAAAACCACTTTTCTGTGCATTAGTGTTCAGTGCTGATGTACACGTAATTATTTGTGTTCTGCCTGCTTTTAGATAGCCAATTCTGATGGCACTAGACCAGTTGGTGCACTAGGAAAAGCTACTTCCACCAGTGACATGCTGCTGAAGCTGGCCCGAACCACTCCATACTACAAACGCAACCGTCCTCACATCTGTTCCTTCTGGGTAAAAGGAGAGTGCAAGAGAGGAGAGGAGTGTCCCTACAGGTACAGACACAGCTCTGTGTCCATCTCTTCACCACAGTCAGATGCAGCTTCCCTTGGAGATGCTGCAGTGGGCAGGAGACACTCCAGTGATCTGGGTCAGGGCAGCACTTGCATCCAGTGCCAGCAAATGAGTCTCTGTGGTGGCAAGTTGGTTTGTGAGAAGTTGGCTGTGTCCTTTGCCAAAGCAGTGACTGCAGCTCTTCTCTTGTGTAGTCAATTTTTCCCCTTTGTGGTGTCAGTCCCCTCAAGCAGAGATCTTTGTATTTGAACAAGAGGCTGTTTCAAACCCAGCTCTTGTGTTTTGTAGTGCTGAGTGTTGAGCTGTCAAAAGCACCATTCATTCAGAGCTTGACACAGTCCTGGCTGCAGCTGAAGTTTTCAGGGCTTTGTTCCATTTTGGCATGTTTATGTGGACAGGGTTAAGGATATAATTGACCTGAGGGTTTCAGAAGGCAAACTGGCAGCTACAGTAATTTTAATCCATTCAGTCATCCCTGATGTTAAAAAATGCTTTGTTTGCTGAACCTTAGACATGAGAAGCCTACAGATCCAGATGATCCTCTGGCTGACCAGAACATCAAAGATCGTTACTATGGAATTAATGATCCTGTGGCTGACAAACTTCTGAAACGAGCCTCAACCATGCCTCGTCTAGATCCTCCTGAAGACAAGACTATTACTACACTGTATGTTGGAGGGCTTGGAGATACCATCACTGAATCAGATCTCAGGTGTGTTGGTGAATTTGTATTGCCCTTGCCTTTTTGTTTGACACTTTGATAATGGCTCTTCAAATGAGGAACAAAAGTAAATCTGGTTTTCAGGTTTTTTTAATGGGGAACTGGTTGGTGGGCAAGTGCAGAGGAGTGCCAGCTTGTTGGAGGACAGGCACATTTCAAATGCTTTGATTAAAATTTATCTCTTTAAAGATGAGTCATCCCTTTGAGCTGTTGGGGATATGTGTAGCCCTTTTTACAGGAGGTCTTGTATCCCCCAGCTAGCTACTGAGAGAAGCTGCTGCAGAGCTTTAATTGCTCCATAATTGCACGGAGGGCTAATTATAATTAACTGATTGATTATTGATTTCTAATGATTTGTTTGAACTGGGAATGGAGAAGAGAAAGTTTTTGAGCATGCCTATTTCACCTCCCTATACCCTGTGACTAGGAGGAGTGGGGAATCATAGTATTTTTTTTTGACCCATACAGAAATCACTTCTACCAGTTTGGGGAGATCCGGACGATAACGGTGGTGCAGAGGCAGCAATGTGCTTTCATCCAGTTTGCCACCAGACAGGCTGCAGAGGTGGCTGCTGAGAAATCCTTCAACAAACTCATTGTCAACGGCCGCAGGCTCAACGTCAAATGGGGAAGGTAAGTGTGAGGGGAGAAAAACTGAGAGAACTTACAAATCCTCCAGGCTGCAGTCTTGATCAGCAGCATTGGGTATTATGCAGGAGTTGATACTTGTTTGGTAAATACTTGGGGTCCTCTTGCATTTTGGTTTTCTTTTTACAGTGGGATCTTGCTTGGAGATTACACAAGTAGCATAGGGGATTTCTTGGCTGAGGATTATGGATGAGTTTTGGTAGCTTTGCTCCTAGTCCATCTCCTCTAAACACTGTTTGCAAGCTTGGTACCAACTGATGTTCTGTGAGTTTTTCATCTTTGGCCTGAAGAAGTGGATCTGGAATAGATAATGTGAAGCCACTGTGGTATAAATATCTCTTATCCTGCTTTTCTTTTCCTTGTTCTCAAACTTTGGTCTGTTTTTCAGGTCCCAGGCAGCAAGAGGAAAAGAAAAGGACAAGGAAGGCACTACAGAATCGGGGATAAAGCTGGAGCCAGTTCCAGGACTTCCTGGGGGTAAGGGAGTTGTATTCATCTCTGAAACACTTAATGCTGGCCCACTTCCGTGAGCAAGGCTGCTGTTAAACTTCTGGAGCAGTGTCAGTTCAGGATGGTAGAGGCAGTGCTGAGCCCAGAACAGTTACAGTAGGCTTGCAGCAGATCCAGCTGGATGGGAGATGAGCTTTGTCTAGGAGCAAATCCTTGATGAAAAGAGAGTTCTTTATGTGATGAGTGAAAAGTTAAAGCTGAATTCAACTCACTTAGGTCACAGATACTCGCAACCCAGGCTTTTCATGTTTTCTTAGTCCACTGAGTGTTGTATGATGGACAAAGCAAAGCTGGTTTCAGATGGAGGAATTTGGTGACTGGGGTTTCAGTTCTGCTTCTCAGTCCAGTTCATACATGCAATAGCAGCAACAGTTTGCCCTTGTGAAAGTGTGGGTTGTGCTCCATCTCTGAAGCAGACACCTCTGCTTGCCTTGCCTGAGAGATTTTCCATAACCATATGTACTTTTTCTGCAGCCCTCCCCCCTCCTCCAGCTGCAGAAGAGGAGGCTTCTGCAAATTACTTCAATCTACCTCCAAGTGGCCCTTCAGCCGTGGTGAACATTGCCCTGCCACCTCCTCCTGGCATCGCTCCACCGCCGCCCCCAGGTACCTGTGCTTCCCCCTCCAGTGGGGCTGTCAAATGCAGTGTGAGACAGTCTCTTCCTCCTTGCCAGGCCATGCTGCACTACTGGTGCATGCCCTGAGCTGATCTTCCTCATCCCTGATCACACAGTGTAAACGGATGATCTAAACTGAGCTGTCAGCACAGTTTAATTAAACTGAGCTGCCTGTTGTGGTTGGTATTTGCTTGCAAATTCCCAGGCATGTTAGAGATCACTGGTACTGGTACTGGGACCTACTCAGTGCTTTTGCTGGCTGTGTAAATGCCACATTAACCCCGACTTCAAAGGGTAATTTTGCAGATGCCTGAATGCTGACATGTCCTTGGCTCTCTATATATCTATCCAGAGATACTTTTTGTTTTAATGGAATTAAATACATCTCACAGATGTATTTGCTCTGCTCTCTGGTTGAGTAGGAAACATTTAGATTGGTATTACAGACACCTGCCCAGTCCCCCCACCAGCTTTTATTTTTAAGGATGTGTGTTGGGTAGGGATTGGCCGTAGTTGTACTGTAAAGTGGGGCAGGAGTTTGGGGAGATGGGAGATGTGCACATTTGTGGGGCACAGCTGTCAGCCAGCTGTGGTGTCAGTACTTTGAAGCAGCAGTACACCCACATCAGGTTTTCTCTTGCTTTGCCTGAAGCTGCCAACTTTTGTTTCTGCAGGTTTTGGACCACACATGTTCCACGCCATGGGGCCTCCTCCTCCCTTCATGAGAGCCCCAGGCCCCATCCACTACCCATCCCAGGATCCCCAGAGGATGGGTGCCCACGCAGGAAAGCACAGCAGCCCCTAGCACGTCCTGCCACCCTCATCCTTGAAGTAAATGTTATTTTCTAGTTACCATGGTAGCATCATATGTCGAGCTGTGGGTGAGCTAGAGATGCCTTATTTCCCTGCTTGCAGCCACAGGGCAAGCTCAGCTCCGTGTCTCCACTTATAATCGGGTTCTTGATATGTCCCAGGTCTTTCTATTAGTGTGGGGGGTGGGTGGGGGACAGACAGAAGGGCTGTCAGGGGTCTGGGGTACCAGAATTACAGTGCTATCTGTGTATCCCATTGGCACACTTTTGAAATAAACTTCTGGAAAAACAAAACCAAACCCTTTTCAAGCCCTTTTGATATCCTCAGTTGGAACAGTGTGGACTGTTAAAATGTAACCAGAGACTCTCTTCTGTCACATAACTAATGATGTATTATTCTAATGAGGTATTAAATCAGGACTGAATAAGAGTTGAAAAACGGGTTCATCAGACCTGCCAAACCCATGGCTTGGCCTTACCACTACACAGAATTTTTCTCCCTCCTTTTTTCTGACTTCTTGATTAAAAGAGACCAGAAAACAAAGCCTTTTTAAATGCATCACTTCTACTCCTGCACATCCTCATCAAGACAAGTTCTGGGTCAAGAAGCAGCCCCCAGGCAGTATGGGCATGATGTGGAGTGCCAGGTCAGCAGTTGCTGATTCAGCCAGATGACAGCTCCCTCTGCCCCAGAGCCTGGGCTTGTGCTGCCTGCAGCTGCAGGGCACGGCAGGATGCAGCTGCAGCTGCAGGATCTGGGGCTCTGCAGGGCCTGTGAAATGGCATCCCCTTAAGCTGTGACATGGGTCCCACTTCATCCTGCTCTGATAAGATGTGAAACTTTTCTTTCTGTGCTCCAAGTGGCCTCAGAGCAGCTGCATCCTGCCTGGAAGCTGCAGCTGAGTGAGGTCTGTGTACATGTGGCTGGAGGATTTTAGGTTTATCTCCATATTAGCTGCTTTCATGCAGGGGATCTGTGGACATCTTCATAACAGTGTGGGGCCTGTTCTGAAGCTTCATTTGCTTGTTTTTCAAGAGCTACTGAAAAATATTTGTATTTTTCAACACCAAGCTTTGACCCAGCTTCCTGGAGCTCAGTATCTGAGGACTTGGTCTGATTTTTATGTGACTGCTGCCGCAGCCAAGATCCTCCATGGGCAAGGTCATGCACATCCACTTTTAGTTTCTTTTGCTGTCCTGTACAGTGCCACTGGGTCCCATCATGGTGCCAGCCCTGCCAGGCTGTCAGAGGAGATGCAGCACTTGTGGCACCATGGGCTGGCTTTCTCTGGAGAAGGAGCTGGGCTTTGGCTGTGGGTAATTAGTTCCACTTTTGTCAGGGGAGAGCTCACCCAGGGTGGTGTTGGACGTGCTGGTGGATGGGAGAGGGCTGTGGCATTTGTCACTGCTCTGGTCCAGAGTGTCTGTAGCCAGGACCTGTGAGTGCTGTGACAGATTTGGCATGCAGGAGGCTTCACATCATCCCAGTTTATTTATAATTTCCAGCTGGTTACCCAGGGTGCCTAGGTTCTGTAGATGCTGGACAAAGAGGGGAGAAATGGAATTGGAACAGGGCAGCAGTTAAGCATCATAGATTTATTGTTTCTAAGGAACAAACCATTTTTCTTTCCATTTGCTCACCCCCTCCTGCTTCTGTGGGAAACAGAGTAATGAAAGCTTCCCACCTGAATGATATGTTGTGGCAGCAGAATCCCTGCGTGGGGTTTGCTCTGCACAGCGTTACAAACTTCACAAATGAGGCAGCTCCTAACTGCATTTTTACCACAACATTTACTTGCCCCATTTAACCACAGTGGTGGAAAAAGGAGCTTTTATCCTGGTGCTTTTGGGAGTATAAGAAGGGAAAACGTTAAGAACCTGACAAAAGCAGTTGAAGGAAGCCTGTGTTGAGTCAGAGGTTTTTGTGAATGGGGTTCCCCAGGTATTCTGGTGGCTGTAGGCTGCTGTTTGCTGCATGTCCCACTGTGTGTCACTGCTGGAAATGTTGGTGTAGTTGGATCCTCATGGCTGATTTTCACGTTCCCAGGGAAGCCTGTGCTTGCTTTGGAGGCACGGCCGTGCTGCTTTTCCTTCCCACTGGTGTTGAAGTTCCCAAACACCCCAGCAGCATCCTCACTCTGTGTGGTTCTGCAGGGCAGCAGGTCCAGGTCAGGCCTGATCATTGACCAACTACATGAAGCAAATCTGTCATAAGTCACTCAACGAGCCTAGATTAGATGTTCAAGCAAGACATGCAAAGAGCTGTAGGAAGGGGGAAATAGCTGCCAAGTGCTAGCCAGTAGCTTCTGGAAAACAGAGCACAAGTTCCCAACTCCCAGCATTCCTCTCCCCTCTATTGTGGCTGTAGATTTCCACT
Organism: Passer domesticus; assembly: GCF_036417665.1. NCBI lineage: Eukaryota > Metazoa > Chordata > Aves > Passeriformes > Passeridae > Passer > Passer domesticus. Next base: position 6,375,278 of record NC_087486.1, read on the forward strand.
CCTTCATTTGTTTTTCTTGTCCAGCCAAGCTCAAGGTAGCTGCTTTAAACATGCCAGTGCCTCAAGTAACTTGTTTTGCTACTGCTCTTCCATTATCACCTCCTCTCTGCGTCCTGACTGGAATGACAGAGGCAGAGTTGTCCTGAAGATGGAATTTCTCTGCAGAAGCACCAGCTGTCCGAGCAGGTCTCGCGTGCCAGTGAGGATGCAGTGAGGCAGCTTTGGTGTGCTGCAGCTGGTGGTGCTGCTGTTTTCCATGAGGAGGGAAGAGGACAGGCTGTACGGGGTGTTTTGTACGGGAGCTTGCGGGGATCTGCTGGGTTAACAGCGAGGACTTGGCACTGACTGCAGGGGGAATTCAGAATGGTCCCACACTCGAGCTCATTCAAACCCCACTCGAAGATGACAACCCAAACCAGCTGAGCTTCCATGAAGGATAAATGCCCCCCTCCCCTCCCTTGTGAGCGTGTCCGAGTCCAGTGAGGGATCCATCCGTGGCCGTGGGGAAGGGAATGCACATCCTACAGCTCCTCGCTCTCCGGCAGGATCCTCACCCAGCCTTGGGCCACCCTGTTGAAGTTGGGCCTGTGGGAAATCACCTCCAGCACGCTCAGGTTGTCCAGCTCTACGGTGGGCAAAGAGAACAGCTCACCAACCAACGCCCTGTCAAACGGGGCCGGAGTCCTGCGGCACAAGGACAAGCACACTTAGTCACCAGGAGAGGCTGGCCATGTTGTGCAGGTGTTAGAAAAATAACTGGATTTACTGAGTCCAGCACAATGTAGCAATGCCTGTTAGAAATGACAACCCTCCTCTTCCTCCCCAGGACACTGTTAGAGCCCTACCAGCCCAGCAAGGTGATTCTCTGGTACAGAGCCCACCTCAACTCAAACTTTGGCAAACCTAAGAGTGGGGTTTGATGCCTGGCTGTTGGTGGAAGTGTTCTGCACATGGAAGGGCTTGGACTCAGAGACCAGTGACAGTGACAAACCCCTGGTCTTGAGAGTGCCTCATCTGCAGCTCCTGTGTCCTGCAGAGGGCTGGGGCTGACGCTGCTCAGGATCACAGCAGCACATGCAGCTCTATTGGCCCTGGCTCCATCCTGCATTTTGGGACGGCTCCTCCTGAACAATGACTAACAGTGTGGGGGCAAGAGCTGTCATCTCTTTCTGGAGAAATGTGGAGAGGGACTGGGGAAGAGTGTGCCAGCCCCCAAAAAGCCAAGAATGTTGGTTTTGGAGCAGCACATGGGGGCTGAGCTATCAGTGAGGCAAAACTGGGAATGTTTGCTTTGGGAAGCACAGCTAGAACATGAATAACGTGGCACTGTTTTGCAACAGAGGAGAAATAAGAGGGGGAAAGGCAAATGAGAGAAGTTTGTTCTAGGAACTTTCTTTTGGGAAAAGAGAGTCTTTGTCAAAGCTCGGTTTTCACTCTCTCTTAAGGCAGCACACCTTAGCAATGTGGCCCAGGTTTTTGCATCACAGTCTGAATATTCAAAACTGGGGATAAATGAGCGTGCTTTAACGCAGTTGCTGTGGAGGTGGTGGACTTGCCCTTGCTCTGTGACCCGTGAGAGCTGTGCTGGGATTCAGCTAGCCTTAGGCAAGACCACTGGCTTTTCCATAGCCAGCTTGTTCCAAAAAGTTTGTTTTCCTGTGGCTTGGTATTTGAACTGAGAAGTGATTTAAAAGCTTGGAAGATTATGAAAAGCCCAGTTAAAAGCAGATTGGCTTTCTGAATCTTCCTGCCTCACTGAAGAATTAGAGGAGGTGGCAAGAGGCTTGGAGTTAAATTAGCATCCATCTGTATTAAATTACAGTTGAAGACTTTAAATAGAAAGGCAGTGTGTGAGAGGGGAGAAATGGTACAGGGTAGAGTATTATTCAGAAACATGCCCTTGCTTCAGTTCCTGTTCATAAATAAATCCTGAGGCAGAAACATGGCTAAAAGTTGAAATAAAAGAGCCAAGTGTCTGCAGCAGCTCCTTGTTCTCCCCCTGCAGCACCTCCTTGGCTCTAACTCCTCAAGGAGAGCCACATGGCAAAGGCCCAGGGCTGAGGGGGAGGACAGCAGCAAAGGGACAGTGGTGGCCAGGCTCATCTCTGCCCTTTAGGATGGCTTTTCCCACAAGAAGGGCTTGTGGTCCCCCACGGCCCCTTCTGCCAAGTGCTGAAAGCACAGCATGCCTCAAATCCAGCCCTGGGGTGGGTGCAGGGGAGCTGCTGCTGTTGGCACTTGGTCTGCTGGGGAGCAGGGCTGTGTCCCAGTGGGAGCTTCCCTACTGGAAGGTGACTTTGGCCAGGCCAGCAAAGCCAATGTAATTCTATCCTCATGACAGAGGCTCTCAGGAGGGAGGACAGACCAGACTCTTTTTGCTGATTCCCTGGGATGATGTTCAGCTTTAAAGTTCAGCTCTCCTTATTCTGCTATGGGTTGCTGGTGCTTTGCTACCAGCAGATCTCCATCTCCTGGATCCCCACTAAACGCCTTTCCAGAAAGGAGATCTGTCTTGGCAGCCTTTGCTGCAGGGTCCCACCCTTGACCCCAGTGTAATTTGGAGCTGTGAGGGGGCTCCAGCCATGCTCCATCAGAAGCCACAGGGCACGGAGCTTGCCAGGCTGAGCCACCAGAAACCCCCTGGCCTGGAGGCTTTGGGCTCAAGCAGGTGTTTGGAAGGAATCTGGTGACCTCTTAGCACTCTGTGGGAAGATTAACCTTATACCCCCACTGCTTCCAGCAGCTGCTTGAATACCTTAAGGAAATTAGGAAAGAGACTTGGCACTGTGTCATTCCTCCATGCAGCCCAGGGCTGAGCCCAGCTGGGAACGGGAGTGATTCCCAGCTGGGAACAGGAGTGATTCCTACTCCAGGACCATGTTTGTAAGAATTGCTCCTCCCACATTTCATCCCTGAGGTTACCCAGTGAGATCAAGCTGCTTGAGGCTGTGCAAGCCCAGTAGTGGAGCTGAGAGGAGATTTGGGGGAGAGCTGTTGGGGGCAGAAACCTTTGCAGGGAGCCACAGAGGAGCTCCTGAGTAGAAAAAGAGCATCCTGAGCCCTTGCTGTGCCCCTCTGGGGTATAAAGAGAGCATGAATACTTGTGTTTCCCTGGCAGGATGGTGGGTGCTCCTCGAGGCTGAAGGGCTGGTGGTGTCTGCCCCGTTACCTGTTGAAGCTCCTGAAGTCCCACGCAGGGGGTCTCATGGGCGGCGGGTTCTTGCCACACACGGCATTGTCCCTGTCACCAAAGAGCTCCTGCCACGGGGACCGGTAGCCCTTGGGGATGGCAGTGGCATTGAACTTCTCATGGGGGATTTCTTTGAGGGGGCTCGAGTACCCTGTGCAGGGGAGAGAGACAGTGTGAGTGGGGCCAGAGCCAGGCTGGGGCAGGGGGCTGGGAGCAGCCCGGCCTCTGCATGGCCATGGCTGTTCTGGGGCAGGAATGCATGTCTGTAAAGCATATCAGGTTGGGTATTAGGAAAAAGCTTTTCACAGGAGTGATAAAATATGGAATGGCCTGCCTGGGGAGGTGGTGGAGTCACCATCCCTGGATGTGTTTAAAAAAAGACTGGATATGGCACTTGGTGCCATGGTTTAGTTAAGGTGTTTAGGGCATGGGTTGGACTTGATGATCTTGGAGGTCTCTTCCAACCCAGTCATTCTGTGATTCCATGATTATATACAAAGATAGATATAGATATAGATACAGATATAGATATAGATACAGATATAGATGTAGATATAGATATAGATATACATATACATACATATTAGTACACATAGAACCTCTGGGGGAAGGGTTGGGCAGACCCCTGAGCAAGCAGCAGCTCACTGCCTCCAGCCCCCTGTTGCTGAGATCACAGCAGAGCTGGGTTCAGGTGCAGGAAGCATTGACTTACCTGGGGCCAGGGCACTGGGGTTCAGCACTTTGCTCATGTGCAAGACCTTCTCTGACTTCTTGGGTACTTCTGGGGGGCCACCTTGGGGTGATGCTGCTACATGGAGCTCAGAGTGATAATTCTGGCCCTCAGCATTCTCGCCGGCCTGTGGAGGGGAGAGTTAACAGGCACAGGGGGAGCTCCCCTTGCCCCACTTGGGACTCGGGGTGGTTGAAAGCACCTCAGAGCTTCCTCCATCTACTCACCATCTGCTCATTCACTGTTCCTTCTGGAGCACCTTTCCCAGTGTGGTGGGAGCCACCTGCCCCTTGCCCTGGGAGCTGCAGGAGACAGTGAGTGGGAGCAGAGGGGGATCAGCACCATCCCCCTCCTCTTTGGTGGATACTGAACCCCATGTTTGCCCATCTCCGTGCCCAGCCCACCAGGACATCTCTCCTCTCCCTTCACCTCTGCATAGCAGTCAGCCAACCATGGCTGCCCTGCAGAGAGACCACTGACCCCGCCAGGAATTCCTCCCTGGAAAGGCTGCCAGGGCCAGGGAAGGGCTGGCCTCAGACCCACCTGCCTGGAGGCGCTGGGATGCTCCAGGACAAAGCGCTGCACCCGCTTCTGGCGCTGCTGGAAGAGCCGGGAGCCGCGGTTGTTGGGCAGGGAGAGCTCCTCGATCATCAGGTCGTGTGTCGTGCTCATCTTCTTGCCCAGGTCCAGCTGGGGCTCTGGGGAGGCTGGGAGAGCACAGCTACAGCTGAGGATGCTGCAGTGTTGGGGACCCCCAAGGCAGCACAGACTGTGCATCCCCTCGTTGGGGTCTCTGTTTTGTGGGACTGGCGTTTCCTCAGTGTGAGGAATGCCAGGGAGCTCCAGAGGTTCAAGCAGCCTCTCCCACCCTGTGCATGCACTGTTCCAGCAAAAACAGGGCAAGTGGCCTCAACCAGAGCTGGGTCTGGCCTCTGGGCAGGGAGGGCAGCACTGTCCTGGGGCTAGTGGCACACCTGCACCCCCTTACCATCTTCAGGGCCCGGTCTCATGATGGCCATCACCTGCTGATGTGCTCCTGGGGCAGCTCTGTGGGAGGGGGATGGATCCTGTCTGGCTGGAAGAGAAAGGCACTCCAGGAGTGACAGCAAACATGGGAACATGTCAGCCCCAGGCACACCCCAGAGAGATGCTAGGATTCAGCTGAGCATCTCTCCTGGTCAGCATCACCCCCAGGCATCTCCTTGAACCGCTCTCTGTCCCCTTCAACAGACACAGGGAATGTTCAAATCACGCTGCCCCTCAGCCCCTGCCTGTCCTCCTTCCTCTCTGCCTTTCTGTAGGGCAGAAACTGTCCTTGCCACTGTCTTTGCCCACAGTGAGCTGCTGTCCTTGTGCCCTAAGTGCCCTCAGAGCAGCAGGTGCTGGCCGAGCAGGGGCCCTGGCTACCACCCCCCAGCACCTCCGCCTTAGCAGAGCTATTTTCAGCTGCTGGCTCCCAGAGTGCAGGAGCTGCAGCCCTGAACCTGCAGGGAGCTGGTGAGCCCAGCCAGCAGCAAGGAGAGTCATGGCACCACTCAGCTGGGTGCTCCATCGTGGAGAGATGGCTGCAAACCAGCTCCAGCCTGAGCCCCCTGGGCTGCCCACCTGCAGCAGAGCCCGCCAGTGCTGCCAGCATGCTCGGCTCCCCAAGTGCTGCTCCACCCTGTTTGGTGCATCTGGCACCCCTCAGCTCGGGCTGATGTGGGCAGCTGCCCCTAAGGGCCCCGCAGTGCCAGGCTGGGGTGCCTGGCACACAGCTCTGTTCCAGCTCTGATCTGGGGTGCCTGGCACACAGCTCTGTGCCAGCTCTGAGCCGGGGTGCCTGGCACACAGCTCTGTACCAGCTCTGAGCTGGGGTGCCTGGCACACAACTCCCTGCCAGCTCTGAGCTGGGGTGCCTGGCACACAGCTCTGTGCCAGCTCTGAGCTGGGGTGCCTGGCACACAGCTCTGTACCAGCTCTGAGCCGGGGTGCCTGGCACACAGCTCTGTACCAGCTCTGATCTGGGGTGCCTGGCACACAGCTCCCTGCCAGCTCTGAGCCGGGGTGCCTGGCACACAGCTCTGTGCCACCTCTGAGCTCAGCACTGACCATCCACACAACGAGCCCGGGAGCTGCACCCCATCCTTCCCTCTGCCCCACTCCAGGGAGGCTGTACCCTGACCCCCACACTGCTGCTGTCCCCTTTCCCAAGGACATCCCCAAGCCCCGTGCACCCCCCCACCTGCTGACCCCCACATGGGACCTCACCTTCCCTACCTGGCCCGGGGATACCCCAGATGCTCCTGGGGCACTGAAGATGCTTCTCCTGCTGTGCTGGGGATGAGGCCGAAGCCAAGCTGCAGCCAGCAGCGCTCGCTGGCCTCTGCTGGCCCTTCAGGGCCCCCCTGGGCTCCTGCTGCTCGCCCCAAGCCGTGCTGGGCTCCAGCCCAATGCCAAGGTCCAGCCTCGGGACAGAAGTTATTTCTGGCTGAGAAAGGGGGCGGAGCAGGGCTGTGACCCTTGGGGCTGGGATGCCATCACCCCAGCGTGGAGCAGGTCTGACTCACGGGGATGAGGATGCCATAATCCTGGCGTGGAGCAGGGCTCTGACCCTTGGGGACCGGGACGCCACCAGCCCAGCACGAAACAGGGCTGACCCGCATGGATGCAGGCACTGTCACTTGGCATGGAGCAGGGCTGACCCCTGGGGACATGTAGCAGCAGCAGGAGGTGGCCGTGTGTGTGCCACATGTGCCCAGGGCACCTCGGGGACAGATCAGAGGCAGCCTGGGTGCAGTAACGGCGCTTTATTTTGGATCTGGGTATACAGCGTGTGGCGAAGGCAGGTTGTGGTGGCTGCTGGAGCCAGGGTGGGAGATGTGTCCTGGGAATGGGGACTGGGCTCCAGGAGGGGCAGCTGCAGTGTGGAGCGCTCCAGGGGTCAGGGATTGGCTGGCTCCAGCAGCGTGGCCTGGGGAAAGGGAAGGGGTGACGGGCTCCCTGAACGGGAATATGCTGGAGCCCTGGCAGCCCAACACAACCTCTTTTCCAGGGCTGGCCCCAAGCTGTGGGGACCACGACGTTCTCAGAATCACCTTCTGTGCCAGCACCTCCTTCAAACCCTCGGCAACTTCTACCATTTCCTTTGGCTCCTACAGTTCCCCATTGTCCTGGCTGTCTCAGCCCCCGTTGGTTCCCGTGTGTGCCTCCAACCCACCGGAGTGGGGATGGGGTGAACTTGGGCATGGGGACAGTGACAGGTACAAGATGGGGCTGTCCCTCTTGGTCTGGGCAGGGTGGGAGGGCACCTGTAAACAGTCCCCTTCACATGGCAATAAATAACTTTGGCTCTTTTTGGTCTCCAGGGAAAGAAGGATCTGGGAGAATTTCTTTGAGAAGGAGTCAAAAGTTTAAAAAAAAATTTTAAAAGGCAGTGAAGAACTGGGGGGGGGCTGGAACTAAAAATTAAATTTTCCTCTCCAAAATCTGGTTTTAATTGACACCAGCCAAATCTAGAGGCTGGGAGAGCCTGGTCATGGCAACCAATCGATGCAGCCCACCCGCAGCAGATGTGCCACCCCCGGGCAGCAGAGCTGCAGGGACAGCCCGGGATAACACCGGGGAGCTGGGGGCAGGGGCTCACGGGCACGCCGAGCCCATCCCACCCCGGCTGTGCGGGATGGGGCGGGCTGGCAGGCAGGAACTGCCGAGGCAGGGGCCGGGGGGGCCGCTCCCCCCTCTGCCTGCTGACCACGCAGTCCTGCCCCGAAAGGTTAGCGTGGTAAAAATAGAGCGGGGCCATGGCGTGGCGGGCGGGCGGGAGGCACCTGACCCCGCTGGCACACTGAGGGGTGGTGGCAGCTCCCAAGGGACACTTTTTGGGGACCTCAGCCCCGGGGGTTGGTGTGTTCCCGGTGGGGGATGAGCGGGTGGCATCACCCGGGCTGACGGGTGGAGGGAGAGGGATTTTTGGGGGGCCTGGCTTGTCTAGGAGGTGCAGGGAGCCCCCGAGGGCAGACCCCCCGTCTTCAGCCGCAGGCTGCTGGTCCAGCCCCGGGGACAGAGGTTGAAGCTGTGGATGCCCGGGCTCTTGGTCCCCGAGTCTTCGGAGTCGAGGGAGACGTCCGAGTCCGTCGGGGAGCGGGAGGTGCAGCGCTTGGCTGGGGAGCGCCCGCCCACCGCGGGGGATGGCAGGGGGCTCTTGGGGACGGGCGACAGCCTGGCCACGGGGCAGGAATGCGCGCTGGATGGCAGCAGGAGCCGGCGGCCCTCTGCCCAGGCGGCTCGGGGCATCCCGGGGGAGGCACAGGACGGGGGGCTGCCCGCCCGGGGCGATCGCAGGGGGCTTTTGTGGGTGGGCGAGGGGCTGCCCAGGCTCCCCAGCGTGCTGCCGGCAGCCTGCGGTGCCGGCGCTCTTGGCCCCAGCCGGGGCGACTGGGGCAGGCTGGGGGGGCCGGCAGGGATGGGGGTGAAGGGCCGGGAGCTCTCCAGCCCCGCGCCTTTGGGAGAGGAGCTCTTCCTGCGGGCGGCGTTGATGATGTTCCTGGCGAGCCGCGCTTGCATCTGCCGGCTGGCCCGGGGCTCCGCGTCCTGCCGCAGCGGGGACAGGGACCGCTCGCTCCAGGGAGGGGACGTGGGGGGTCCCTCGTCCTGCTCGGGCACCGAGGCCGGGCTGGCCCAGCCGTCCAGGCTGCCCGGGCGCCGCGCCAGCCGGGGCGTCCAGGTGGGCGACGCGGGGAGGGACGAGCGCCTGTCCTGGAGAGGGACAGAGAGCGGGTTAGTGACCCCCAGCCGGGGCGACAGGGACACAGCAGGGCTACAGCCGCAGGGTGCCGAGCTAAGATTCATGCTGGCACAGCCCCGCAGGAGCTGGTGACATCTCTTTGTGCACTGCACCCTGCAAGGGGTCCCCAAAACGAATTTGACCCTGCACCCCCTCGCCCACCAAGGAGATGGCGGCAGGCTGAGCCTGCCGTTCATCCTTGCCCAGAATATGTCCCAGGACCTCTCATTACCTGCAGCTTGCTAAAGTCTCCCTCTGGGGGATGCTCGGAGCCCCCTTGCACGGCCCCAGCATCCGCCACCCCGCACTGCTCCCCAGGCGGCAGCAAAGAGAAGAGCCAGGTGTGACAGCGCAGAGAGTGTATTCAGAAAGAGGGGAAAAGAAAAATGCAGGAGAAGTAAAGCACAGTCAAAAGGCAACTTGGCACCGTGGGGAAGGTGGCGGGAGGGCATGGGCAGAGGCACAGCTGGGTGACAAGCCTTGGGCTGAGCATCACCCAGCAGCCCTGCCCTTGGCACTCTCCTCATCCCAGCACGTCCCGTGCTTCCAGCCGTGCCACACAGCCCTGCCCAGCCCAGCACTGAGCCCAGCTGGGGACAGGGCCCCGCGGGGACCCTGGGCCCAGCACCACCGGGCTCTGCCATTCCCCGAGGGATGCAGTTCTTCCTCCACAGAGAGGAAGCAAAGGAGGACAGATCCTGAAGGAGCAACAGGAGAGCCAGGAGCAGGCACAGTGAGGCAGAAAGGCAGCGTGTCCCCTCCAGGTTTGCTTTGGTAGGAAGCTGAGAAGAGCCCAGGACAGAGGGGATGTGGAGGAGCAGGCAGAGCTCTGAGAGCTGGAAAGCCGGAGGCGAGGAAAGGAGGGAGCCAGAGGTGCAATGCTCCATAACAGGTTCCAGGTGAGAGAAGAGCAAGAACAGCCCTGTGGGACAGACAGGCTCCTGCTGACTCTTTGGGAATCCTGCAGGCTCTGTGGCCAGTTCCTGCTGCCTCCCGGACACTCCTCAGCTCCTCTTGCACCGGGGGTTCAGCAGTGCCTGTCATCCACTGTCCCAGCACTGCACCCTCACAACCACTTCTTTTTTCTATTTTCTTCCCCCCCACACTTTTTGTTTTGTGCTTGGTTTGGCTTTTGGCTCTCCCACGAGCAGTTCGTTAGGGAGGACTCAGCCTAGCACCGCTGTGTTTTTCTCTCTGCCACCACTACTTGTAGTAAAAGGAAGGTTTCCACACCTGCGGCTCGATGCCGGCATTCCTGGTGGAGTAGGAGGGCCGGGGTGCCTGGAATCCCTTTGCCCGCGGCGGCAGCAGGCGGCACGGCGAGGCCAGCAGCGCCTCGGCCGGGGCTGCGGGGCTGGCACGGCTCTCGGCACCCAGGGGCAGGGCCCCGGCTGCACTGGGGAAGGGGCTGGCACTGCTCTGGCCGGCGCTGGGCACCGCCGGGGGATGCCAAACTGGGGAAGGAGGCAACGGAGAGGTCGGGCAGGAGGCTTGCTGGGAATAGGGGTAGGAGTCGGGAAGAGAGGGTCTGGGTGGAGGCACCTCCTGGGGCATGGACCTCGCTGGCCCCTTGGATGGGGACAGGATGAAGAGGGAAGACTGGAGCTGGTAGGGCTGGTGCCTGGAGATCTCCAGCTCCTTCTGGGACACCTCGTTCTCTATGAGGTTGCTGCCGTACAGCGATGCAGGAGGGGTTTTGGAGGGCCTGCAGGGACTCTTGGAGGGGCGTCTGGAGACCATGGGTGACAGGTAAGCGTTGTTGTCATACTTCCAGGAGGGAGGCAGGGACATGGTGGGCGATGGTGACCGCAGCAGCTCAGGCTGGGAGGGAGCCTCAATGATGAACTTCTCCATCCTGGATTGTCGGCGCGCAAAGAGCTCAGCCCCCTTCCCTCTCGCTTCAGTGAGGATGTGGCTGGGCTGTGGCTTCTTCTTGGGCTGGATGGTGGGAGACTTGAGGCAGGAGGACCACGCTGGAGCATCCTCAGCTGGTGGGAGGTGCTGCACACCCCTGGCTGTGCTGTTGGGGACAAAGTTCGCAGCTTCAGCCCCGAGGGCGAAGGGCTCATCCTCGGCGCTGGGCTCCCCCTGCTCCTTCTGCTTCTTCCTGCTGTCTGCACTCTGAACCAGGTCCAGCAGGTCGGGGTTGGGGCTCAGCTTTGGCTTCTCCAGGAAGGTGAACATGGACTTTCTGCTGGCTCTCCGCGCAGCCGACTCCTCCAGGATGCCTGTTTTGGGCAGGGGGTTTGGTCCGCTCACCCCGCAGCCCAGGAGGGGGTCTGGCAGCATCTTCTGCTCCTGGCTGGGGTACAGGGCCGAGTAGGCAGGGGGGGAGCGGACACGGGTGAGGGGTGGGGGGCTGCTGAGGGTCTCTGCATAGGTTGGTGGTGGGGGCAGCTCGGGGGCAGGGGGTTCCTCGGCCGGCTGGGCGCTGGCGGGGGGTGCCTGGGTGCCGAAGGGTCTGGCTGTCCGGTTCTTCACAGGCTTGGGCTTGGCCAGGGTGAGCTGCACCTCGTAGTACTGCCGGCCCTGTGTCCCGTTCTGCTGCTGCCCGCCCGGGGGTGCCATCCCTGTGGCTGTCCCCGCTGGTGCGCTGGGCACCTCAGCGGGCACCTCAGCGGGCACCTCAGCGGGCACTTTGACGTTCTTCCCCTCCTCGGGGCTCTGTGGCAGGACCAGAGGCGCCGTGTTCGGCCCCGCAGGGGCTCCTGCATTTCCGAGCCCCTCCACCCCTCTCTCCATCCCTCTGTCTGCCTGCTCCTGCACGCCGTTGCTGGCGGCCGATGCCATGTTCTCCTTCAGGTAAACGCTGAGTGGGACCTGCTGGGCTTCAGCAGGGAGCTCCTGGCGCGGGGAGGCCTTTGCCAGCATCCCTTCTCCGGGACTGCCAGGCTGGCCGGGCTGCGGCTTCATCCCGTGCCCCTGGCTGTGCTCCATGGCGGCCTGGCGAGGCTGGGGCGCGGGGCTCAGGGGCAGCCCCCCGCCATGCCCGGCCCCCGTGAGCCCCTCAACGCGCTGCCTGCGCCGGTGGAACAGCAGCACGCCCTTGGAGCTGGGGCCGGGCGCCGTGGTGAGCTGAGCCGCGATCCTCTGGCTCCGCGCCTTCGCCTCCTTCAGCTCCTTCTCCGAGAGGCTGGCGCTGCGGGAGAGACCTGGGAGAGAGGAGAGGGGGATTAGGGCCCTCAGGGGAATGGGGGGGGTCAGCTCTCCCCGCCCAGCCCTTCCTCCAGGTATCCCCCGGCATCCCGACTCCTTCCCCGGCAGGTGGGAGCAGGCGGGAGGGATGCACCGGGGCTGGGATACACGGTCCGGGGGAACGGGGACCCAGCACAGACATCACGAAGCTGCTGGGACAGATGGGAGGGCCCAGGGGACACCCAGTGACACTCAGGACGTTTCCACCACGCCACCCCGTGTCTCGGCTGGGTTCTGCGCACCCACCGCGCTGACCGCACGGGGAAGGAATTCCTGGGAGCGGGTCTCGGGTGCAGCTCTCACGGCTCCGGGCCCCGAATGAAGAGGCAGTGGAGGGAAGAGGCCAGCGTGTGTCCCAGCCCCTGGCCCCGAATGCCGGCACGCTCAGCCCGAGCGGGCAGGACACAAACCCGGGGACAGCGGGAGATGCCAGCCCACCCCGAGCGACACGAGAGGGCAGCAGCCGACAGAAGCTGTGCAGATCCCGCCCGGCTGGACACGGGCACGGACACAGCGAGGAGCCACCCCCACGGCCCGGGACTCCACACAAGCTCTAAGAGCAACGTGCTAAAGCCTGGCCCGAGCCCCGCGGCGAGCAGCCCGGTGCCGCCGGGCTTCTCCTGTGCCGGACAAAGGTCAGGGCACCAGCCCTTCCCTAAGACCGAAAGGATGTGGAGCTGCCGGGAATGCATTTTCTCAGGGTGAGCCATTTCCTATGAGCTTGCCCCGCCGAAAGCACGCGTGGGAAGGGCAGTGTCCCCCACCCTGCCGAGGCCACTGCTGGGCACAGACACCAGCGCCGACCATCGGCATCAGCCCCGCGCCCAGCGAGGGTGCAGCCCCTCTCCAAAGGCACTGCCAGGGGCTCTGATGGTGTCTCTGCTCTGTCTCTGGCCCCAGCAGGGAGGTGGGTGGCCAAGGCAGCCCGCTCCCAGCCCTGCTCTCCTTTCCTTCCCATCCCATCCCCTCCCGTCCTCCCTTCCTTCATGTGTTCCTCATTTTCTTGCCTTCTGTGCTGCTTGGGAGTCTTCCAGGATATTTTCAGCAGTGGCTCAGCCTACCAGCGAGGGAAAGGGATGGATGACTAAGCCAAATCCTTCCAGCAAGCCCACGGTTAGCAGGAGGCCTGCTGGAAGCTGGGCAACTCCTGTTCCTCACCCTTCATCCCTCCTGCCTCCCTCAGCACGCGGCAGTCCTTGCACACAGCTCAGGAGTGCAGGATGCCCTGGATGAAGTCCTCAGGCTGCCCGACAGGAGGGTTTTTCTGGGCAGGGGAGGCAGAGATGCCAGTGGAAACTCTCCTGGAGACAAGGAACCAGTGGAAACTCTCCTGGAGACGAGGAGCCGGTCGGCAGCGGCGACGCCGGCGGCCCGAGTCCCCCGGTTCTCGCCCAGCATTGTTTCACGCCCCGTTCCTATTTGCCTTGGCGGCGGCACAGAGCGGGGCCGCTGCTTCCTCCGGCCGGGCTGCCTGGAGGGCGGCCAGCGCCGCGGGGTCACCCTCGCCGCCTTTATCTCCGAGAGGCAGGAGAAACGCGGCCAAGGAGCCGTTGAGAAACAAGCCACAGGCTCCAGATGTCTGCGGGCTCCGTGCTCCGAGCGGAGCATCCCGCTCCTCGGGGCCCGGCTGCCTAAGAAGCCGAGCTCTCGGCGGAGCCATTTCGCAGCCTCTTGCTCTTGCTACTGCCTTTTAACAGCAAATAAGGGGCCCTGGGGGATCTCCTCTTGCTGGAAGGATGACTCAGCTCCTGGCCAGCCCGTCCTGCTTGCACTAGCCGCCAGATACGCTCCCACGGAGCCGGGACCAACACCGGGATTTGCCCACCGGGATTTTGCCCCCGGGTGTCTCCATCCTTGCTGCTGCCACAGCCATGGCATTGCTCCGGGCCAGGGTGTGTTGCAGGGTGGGCTCTGCCTCCTGAAATCCCCTGCCTGGTGTCCATTTCCATCCATCCCCTCCAGCCTTCCAGCAGCCCCTGTGCCCCTGCCCCCCCAGCAGCCGCCCTTCCTGGGCTGGTCCACCTGGGCCCACTGGAAATGAATCCCTCAGGATACTACTTGGGATGCTGAGGGTAAGGATTGCTCTTCACATCCGATTGTTATGACACAGATGAAGAGCACTGAAGCCTCTGGCAGTCCAGAGGAAATTGCTGCAGCCTGAGCCATGGGATGAGATTATTCAGCAGTGCAAAGAGCCTTTATCCATGTGCCATGGTGTCTGGAGGGATTCTGTCACCTGGGGCAGTTTCTACACCACACACTCCCCTCCCAGCCACAGGGAACATTCCTTCATCCTTCCCTGCCAGCTCCTGCCAGCTGGCAGCCCCGGGTGGGCTCTGGTTTGTTCTTTTCCCCAGCCCCAGGCAGGAGGGAGGGAGCTGAATGCACTGAGAATGTCCAGGTGCTGGGGAGGAGAAGGAAGAGGGGCTGAAGGCAGCCAAAGCCATGCAAGAAGGAGACAAAAGTAAAATTAATACAAGTGTCCAAGGGCACTGGGAACTGCTTTCCACCCATCACCCTGAGCCCAGTCCAAATTCCAACAGGTGACGGCTCCTTCCTTCCTTCCTTCCTTCCTTCCTTCCTTCCTTCCTTCCTTCCTTCCTTCCTTCCTTCCTTCCTTCCTTCCTTCCTTCCTTCCTTCCTTCCTTCCTTCCTTCCTTCCTTCCTTCCTTCCTTCCTTCCTTCCTTCCTTCCTTCCTTCCTTCCTTCCTTCCTTCCTTCCTTCCTTCCTTCCTTCCTTCCTTCCTTCCTTCCTTCCTTCCTTCCTTCCTTCCTTCCTTCCTTCCTTCCTTCCTTCCTTCCTTCCTTCCTTCCTTCCTTCCCCTCTCCAAGTGTCCCATCTTTTCCCAAGCCAACGAGCCCCCCAGCCCTCTCCACTGCCCTGTGCCCTCACTGGGCCAGCCCTGGGTATCTCTGGTCCAGGGATGCTGCAGAAGGAGCTGCTCCCCATGGAACTGCCAGAGTCCTGGCACCCATGGGCAGCTCCAGGTGCTGTTCTGGTTTAACACACTCCAGCTCTGGCCACAGAAGCCTATAGATCTCTATCTATAGATTTATATAGGCACTTGCTCTGTAGGTTTTCCGTTGCTCCAGGGGTGACTTCCTGAACATCCCCCAAGTGCAGGGCTTAACAGCTTCTTGCTGAGCTGCCAGTCATCCTTCCCACGGCATGTGCAGTGCTCTCTTCTCCAGAGAGAGGATGATGAAGGTGATGAAAGGCATTTTTGTTACTCTCACTTCCTGGACAGATGGGGGAAAAAAATTCCTTCCATCTCAGCTTTCCACGCAGAGGATGGATCCCCCTGAAGGGTGCTAAAGCAGGATGTCTGAAGTCTAGCCAGGAAAAGCTGGAATCACCATCTGACCCCAAATGAAGGTGAAGGATGTGTCAGACATGGCTTGTACCCATCCTGCCCTAAGATGGACTCCGAGAGCTGAAATGGGATGAAGATTTGGCCTTAAACTGCAGATTCACTGAGCTGACAAATTCAGTGGAAGCTGATGGTCTTGACATGGCTGGGATGTCACAGGAAGGAAAAACTGTGACTTGGAAGCTGTGCCTGGTGAGAAGTCCTTGTATAGAAGACAAGAGGTACCCAGGCCTTAATGGGACCTGCAGGGTGCCACAGGTCATGTGAAATCTCAGAGTCAGAGCTGGCAGGTGACTCCAAAACCTTCAGTTTGGGCTCTGTCCCTGGCCTGCTCCAAGTGTGGATGCTCAGCCATGCCAGTGCTGTGCCCAGCTTGGCCACGCTCAGGGTGTCCCACCAGACCACCCCTGGACAGAGCACCCACCATCCATAACCAGCAGGCACTTCTCCCCATTTCCAAACATTTCTTGGATTTCTGTGGTCAGCCCAAATGGTGCCTCTTGCTGGCAAAATCCCACTGGCAAAACCAAAAGCAAAACCAAGACAAACCCCATTTCCAGAGGGACGTGCTCTGTGCCACCTGACACGAACCCCAGTGCACATCCACAGCCAGGCAAGGCTGGGGAGAGCAGATCCAGTGTTTTCACCCAAACATCGAGGACTTTGGCCACTGAGGAAATGTAAGCAGGTTTTTTGGCAGAGCAGCAAGCTGGCCCCTTGCCCCAGCTACAGCTGTGCAGGATTTTTTGCAAGGCATACCAGCTCACACACATTTCAGTCTGTGCACACATTCTCCTCCAGCTCCCAGTTATCCCAAATAATCTGCAGCTAGGAAAACACGGAGGGTAGCACAGACAGGCAGCTGAGCTAGCTAGAAACGGATATGATTCAAACATATGGATAGAAAGATGACAATTTTCTGCCTCGTTCCCAGCTTCCAGCCCTCCCATGCCCCAGATAGAAAACCTCCATGAAGTTCTTATCCGTGCTGGCCCTGCAGCCCCAGAAGGATCCGGCCCAGGTGGTGGGTGCTGTGGTGGGATCAGCCTCTCCTGCCTGGCAGACGCTCTGTGCTGGGCCTCTCCACACGGGCGCCTTTGCCAGTGACAAAATGTGGCACGGCGAGAAAATTCGTCGCGCTTGCAAGTTTTCCCTGGGCTCTGCTCGCAGGGGCTTTGCTGGATTTGGAGCTGTTTGCCTCCCCAGCCGTGCCTGGCACTCAAATCCTGCTGAAATGGCCCCACAGTCTCCAAGCAGCAGCTCCCGGGGCACCCAATTCCCACACAGGGGGAGAAGGGGGTGGTGGGGGGTGAGTTGCAGTGGGGGCTGTCTGCCCCTGCCCCTCCCCAGTTCCTGGGGGATGCAGTGAGCAGCCCCAGCCCCACACGTGTCCACACTGGGCAAGAAGAAGCTGCTGCCACCACACACGTGGAGGCAGCACCTTCCCCAGCTGGCTAAAATCAAGCTTTTATCATGGAAAAGGCGGCTGGAGCCGGGCAGACCTCCCCCAGACATCCCTGCCGTCCATCCACCCCGAGGGCAGCCCGTCCCACGGCCGGGTACCACGGGGACTCCATCCATCCTGCCCGGAAAGTGCGTCCCAGCCCCGCTGTGCCAAAGCTGCTGGGACTCGCTGCCACCGTCCCGGGCTGCAGGGTCCCGGGACAGCCCCGCAGGGTCCCGGGACAGCCCCGCCGGGCGGGCGCCCCGAGCCAGCGGCGCTGCCCCGGCCTGAGAAGGTCAAACGGCCCGGAGAGGGGTGGGCAGAGCGGGGAGGGCGGCGGAACGAAACGGGGCCTTTGCCTGTCCCTTGCACAACCCGTAAAGGATCCATCCTGCTGGCTGCCAAGCCCCGGGCCAGCCCTCGTGTCCCCAGCATGGTGGCATGGCCAGGGGAGGTCACGTCCCTGACAGGGACAGGGGACAGCGCCTGGGAAGACGTTCTGCTGAGCTTGAGGGTGCGACCCTGCGAGCCCCGAGGAGGACCCCCAGGTCCCTCCACGTCCCCGCCGAGTGTCCCCACTGTGCCTCCCACGCCCCACATCGGACACCGGGCTGCCGGCGGAGCCAAGCGACACCTGCGCCGCTCATTCCTGGGGACAAACCCCGCTGAGCCCCGGCTGTGTGCGCCCCATCGCCCCCCATCGCCCCCACGGCACTTCTGGGCATGCACTCCCGCTCCCCCCGTGCACCCGGACCCCACGCACCCCCGGGCGCTGCCATCCCCCGGCAGCCCGGACACCCCAGATCCCGCTCTGCGTGCCCCCCCAGCCCCGTCCCTTCTGCACCGGCACCCCGGCCCCGCGCGGAGCCCCCCGGTCCCTGCCCCCCGCTCCAGCCCGACCGTACCCGCGGTGCCGGTGCCGCCTCCCCGCGCAGCCCGACTGCACCGGCGAGGCGGCGGCGGGCAGGAAAGTTGCGGCAGCTCCGCCCTCGGAGCGGGCCCGGGGGGGCGGCGGGCGGGGGCCGGCCCGGGGGGGTGCCGGGTCCCGCCGGCGCTGCCCCTGCCCCTGCCCGCCCCGACAGACCGACGGACGGAGCGGACGGGACGGGCTCCCCCCGCCCGGCCACTCTGGCAGCCGCCCCCGATGCTCCTGCTCCGCTGCTTCTCGTCCCGGCTGGGTCTGCCCTGAGCCCGCTGCGCGGGGGAGAAGCCTGGGCATCCCCTCACCCAGCCCGGGGCAACCCCTCACCCAGCCCGGGGCATCCCCTCACCCAGCCGGGGCATCCCCTTATCCAGCCCGGGGCATCCCCTCACCCAGCCTGGAGCATCCCCCCACCCAGCTCCCCGCATCCCCTTCCCACTCCGGGGCATCCCCTTATCCCATTCTGGGGTATCCCTCTCTCCCAGCTCTGCACACTCCCCTTAACGCTCCTGAGCGTCCCCTTACCCATCCCCGGACACCCCCTCACCCAGCCCCTCGCCCTTTTCCCCTCCTCTCCCCCGCAGCACCTTGCGTTCCAGACGCTGCTGGGGGTGTGGGGCTTCCCCTTCCCGCAGGTTTCCTCAGTGCTAAAGTTTTGAAGCACTTGGAGGGAGGCAAAAATCCAGAGACAAAAATCCAGCAGCGGTGTCACTGCCCTGGGGACCTCCTGGAAAGAGCCCTCAATCCCCAGGGCTGCTCCCAGTCCCAAGGGAGCCACAGACGATCCCTGGGGAGCCAGCATCACCTCCCGCCTCCACCGCTGGGGCTGCAGAGCTCGGGTGAGACCGGCCTCACCCCCTTCCCATGCCTGTCCACACCTCAGGATGAGCTCTTGGCTTGATTTTTTGCCTTTCTAATTTCCTTTCTTCCTGCCCCTCCGTGCTTTTTTGTGCTTTCCTGGTTTTTGAGGGAGCCTGGCGCTGGCTCTGCAGCCCCCAGGGAGTGAAACCTTCCGTTTATTTGCACACCAGACAGAGAAACCAGTCCTGCCTCCTGCATCTCCCAGCCTCTGCCTCTTCCCGGGGCTCCTGCGCTCCCCAGCCTGCCCTGAGAGGTGCCATCCAGCCCGGGCTGCTGTGCTGGATATTTGGGAGCAGCCAGCCTGGCCTTGGGCTGCTGGATGGGGACCAAAGGGGCACCTGGGACCCGCCTGGGTGGGTCCACACAGCTCAAGGTGGGGCACCCGTTTGGCTCCCGGCTCCCAGGGCCAGCCCTGCACCACTCTGGGTGTGGATGGATGCATCCTCTCCTGCTGAAGAGGCTGGAAGAGGTGGGGGGTCCTGTACCCCATGATAGCTGAAGAGAAGCAAGTCCCTGACGTGTCCCAGGGATGCTCCTGCAAACAGGAACAGCCCTAGTGCCAGGGATGATCCTGCCTGCTGCAGGACCAGCCCTGGTGCGTCTTAAAGGGCTCCTGTCCTTTCCCCTCACTGCACAGAAACAAACCTCTCTGCCCCAAACCTCTCTGCCCCAAACCTGCAGGCTTTGGCAAGGTCCCTGCTCTCAGGACCCTCGGTGACATCCTGCCTGCAGGCTCTGGAAAGTCTGACGGGTCCTGCAGGCAGTGGCTGCTGGTGATCTCACTTGGAGGGGGAGGAAACGGGACAGACAAACTCTTTCCAACAAACCTGTTGAGTTACTTTAAAATTCCAGGCTGGCAGCAAAAGTGCTGGATGGCGGCGGGGATTAGGAAAATGCTGAGCCTGGACAGAGGCAGGCCTGACCTTTCCCCACCGCAGATCTGCCATCCCCGAGCAGTGAGAAATGGGAAGACTATTTGGGTCCATCTGGTTTGTGTGCTGAGCCCTGAAACACGATGCTGCTGGGGCAGCTGTGAGCCAAAGGGCTTGGCTGAGCTTCCCAGCCTTGTCGCATCCAGGAGCCGCTGGTTTGGAGGATGCCTGACACTGCAAAAAGGCAGGGAGTGGGTTCTGGACACCGGGTTCATATCAAGCATCCCCAGTAGGTCCCACCCCATCCCTGGGGGGTGCCTTGGGAGGGCCAGAGCAGCAGCATCCCAAAATGCCACCCCGTGGGGACAGGGACACACCTGCCCTGCTGTGTGGCAGCTGAGATAACAGTTGGGCAGGGGCAAAATAGAAAGGAGGGGGAAGCAGGGTTTAAAAATGGGCCCAATGCCTGTAAGAGGATGGGTTCTGTGGGAGCATCTCCCACAGGGAGTGGGGGCATTCCAGGCATGGCAGCAGCCCCAGTAACCCTGGGTATGAGCCTGTAGTTGTCACTGAGGCTGAAGGGACAGTCACAGTGGGGGAGAGGAACAGCTGTGGCACGGGGCAGTGAGGTGAGGCAATGGCAGAGAGCATTGTGGGAACCAACCAGCCTGAAATAAAGAGCTTAGTTTTTAAACCAGGGGCTGACAAAAATGGCCCAAAGCCATGTGAGGGATGCTTGGCCATCCCAAACTGATGGAGGTGTCCCTGTCCCAGCTGGTCCTGATCACTCTGGGGCAGGATCCCACCAAGCCCATGGCCAGGGTGAGGGCTGGGAAGCCCATCCTGGTCATGCCCCACTGAGGGATGGGTTGAGTTCCTGGAGACAGTGGGAACCCGCCTGCTGCCTTCCCACCCCCCTCCCGAGAAAAGCCACAGATTCCTTCTTATTTTTAAGGCCAAAGAGATCATCACAAGCTAAATTAGTCCCAGCAGCTCTGCTGGAAGCCTGGGAGCTCTAACCCAGGGAAAGTCCTGCCCTGGGAAGAGCTGGGTGTTCTCACCAGGAGCACAGTAGTGCCTTTCAGGGGGGACAGTGGCCAAAGGGGGTTTCTCTTACCTGTTTTCCTTGGCTCAAAGTCAGGGTTGATGAGGACCCGTTGGATCTTCACCACTTTCCACTCCTGGCTGGGATTGCATGTGGGGCTGTCTGCTGCGGGGGGCAGCTCTGGGGCAGAGGCAGGGCACTTCAGAGGGGCTGCAGGCTGCTCTGCCAAGGCCAGGCTGCCGTTCAGCGGGGGCTGTGGTGCATCCCCATTGAGCCCCCCGAGGTCCCTCTGGCAGCTCCCACTGGGTTTCCCTCCCAGCAGTCCCGTCCGTGCCTCCTGCTCGCCTGGCTCGGAGGCTGGAGCACCCCAGAGCTGATGGCAGCTCTGCCCCCCTCTGCTCCTCCTCTCCTGCCAGCTGCCACTGTCCCCCTCAGTGTCCCCCTTGGCTGTCCCACGGACACAGGGGGGCTGCTCAGCCTCGCCAGGCACGGGGCAGCCGGGCTGGGGGTGGAGGCAGAACTGCTGCAGCCTTGTCCTCAGCATCTTCCTTCACTGATTTCCACTCCACGGCCTTTCCAAGCAGCTCTGCATGGCCAGGGGGATGGATCCTCCCTCAGAGCATGGGCACCATGAGGGAGGGCAGCCAGTGCCAGGCGTGAGCTCCGCTTTGCTGCCCCTGCAGGCAGGAGGATCAGGCACGATGCCGCTGGAGCAGGCAGGTTTTGGAGACCCGGATGGAGGGATGTGTCCAGGGGAGGCAGGCCAGCAAGGAGAATTATGCAGGAATTTCTCTTTTCCAGGCAGAGGACCAGCATCCAAAAACCTGTGTGAAGGGAAGGAGGAGCGTTGAGGATGCTTGGGCTTGCACTGATTTCCTATGGGCACAGAGCAACCCCCAGCAACCCCAGCCCAGCTCCAGCTCCAGCACCACTTCCCATGAGGAAGAACCCCCTGAAAAGCAGTTTGGAAATGCCCCAAGCCCACCACCGTTCTCACCACCCCAGCACCCTCATCCACCCATCCTCACCCTGGGGACAGCACCCATGGCCCTGTGCCCTGCTCCCCCTGCTTTGTCAGCCCAGATGAGCACTGGCATCCCTGTCAGTGCTCAGCACTGGGGCACCACTAATCTGGAGCTGGGAGTGTCCAGCCAAGAACCAAATCCCTGAGGATGTTGCTCAGGGTTATCAGGAACAAAAAAGGAAAATTTCCAGCATCCAGCTAAACCATGTTTAACCATTGAGTGACTCCTGCGGCGTCAGGACAAGCGCAGACAGACCCACTTCCCTCCTGCCAGGCACAAATCCTGCCGGGATGACGAGCCCACGCACCAACACAGACAGTTATCAGCTGGGAGAGGGGGATGTCATCTCTCCCAGGACAGGATATGGGTTACAGTGCACGGAAATTCCTGTGAGTCCTTCGCTCGCACAGCATCACCAGTGCTGCTCACAGCAAGGCTGCTGAGAGATCCACAGCACCCACGGCACGTGGGCCATGATGGATTTCCCAACCCGACAGCCAGCTGAGGAGGAAAAGGGGATCCTGCTCATCCCAAACCCCTCCCTGAATTATTGCAAGGTTTCTCAGCGAAATAAGAAAAAGCGCCAGGTCAACATGGCAGGTTAAGCTCTGGCAGGAATACACCCTGCAGCTTCCTCGAGGCTCACACAGCTTCTCTGTAAAACTTTTCCTGTCCTTAGCAAGGTTATTTTGGAAAAGAAGGCAGATTAGAAAGCAGGCGCTCGGGCATTTCCCAAACACAAGGCTGCATTTTTTGGAGAACGCCCAACGGAAATCTTCTGCCCTTTTTGAAATCCTTCCTCCTGCCTCTCTCTGCTGCAATTATTCAGCACAGATTTGCAAAGAGAACCTGAGGAGAAAATGTCAATGTTTCTCTCTGAAAAAGAAATTTCACCCTCCTCTTTACGTAATTTGGGGGATCAATAGTTGCAGGAAGCCACCCACATCTTTCCTTAGAAACATGGCAAGTTGTTGGAGCTGGAGAGAGCCAGTTTATCTCAAATGAGGACAAAGAGAAAGTTGCCCAAAATAGCCCCAGCCCAGCGTGGGTGGCAGAGAACCTCTCCGGGTGGATCTGCCTCTCCCCATTCCCATTTCCTCACCCTATCCCTGGGCAGCAGGGTTCTGGGGCAGCACAGCCGTGCCCATCCAACACCAGATCTGCTTTGACAATTTGCTGGGGGAGCTGTGGGAGCTGGTGCCTCCCTGCAAACCATCCTCCAGAGCCACCCCCTTCCATGCAGGAGCTCTTTCTGCACACAGGCACCTCCTGGGAGTGACACCCACGGCCCTGTGCTCCCCAGGCAAACCCTCCCTCCTGAGACACGAGCAGTGGTGCTCCCTGAGGACACTCAGCTGGGACAGGGCCACCCACAGCACCCAAATACTGAGTCAGGCATCTGCTGCCTCGCTGGGGGCCAGCCTGGGCCTGGCATGGTGGTGGGGGAACGGTGGCAGAGGTGTGGAGAGCAGCCTCCTTCTCCAGGACACAGCTCCTGGCTCTACCAGCAGCACAGGAGGGGAATATTCATGAGTACCAATATTTATGAGTACCATGGATCTCAGGCAAAAGCTGCTGGGCTGATCCTGTCTCTTGGAATACCAGCCAGGTAGGATGTGTACAAATGCCTCGGGTGCACCACTGTGCAGGCAATAAAGGGCAGCAGCAGCAGCCATAGCCACAAAGCCAGGCTGAGATAGCCCCCACCTGCAAGCAAAGGCTGTAAAGAGGGATGAGGGTCATTTCAGGCAGCATTTCAGGGTGCAGCTCCAGAGGATGCCCAAACTGGGCACTCGTGCCCAGCTCAGAGTCCCAAAAAGCAGCTGCTCACTGTGCCCATCTGAGAGGCTCCTCATGCTTCCTGATGGCAACAAGTCCCTACGAGAAGCTGCAAAATGGTGCTGGGGAGGGAATAACAACAACAACAACAACAAAAAAATCCTTCAATTCACAAAGTGTTGAAATCTGGCAGCAAGGAGGTCTTTTGCTCGACTTCTCTTCCTGCCCACTCGCTGGCGAGTGATGCACAGCCCCCCCACCTGCCTTTCTCACACCCTGTCACCCTCCCCCCCCGCTATTGAAAAAAGGAAAACTAAAGTTAACTTTCCACGTCCCACACAAATATTTTTGGCAGGCGTTGCTGGCATTCAGGCTGCTGAGCCCGGGGGAGACAGGGTCTGCTGAAAGTCTTTGTCTCCATCTGCTCCCGGCACCCGGCTGGGGGTCTGCAGTGCCTGGCTGGTCTGTCCCAGACACAGCGCAGGGCTAGGAGGTGGCACAGCTGTCAAAAAATGGGGGACACCTCCAGGACAGCCCTGGGGACCGTGAGTGGCCCAGCCACGGGAGAGCCATGAAGTGGGGGGGCAGATTCACACCCAAACTTTGGCTCTGTCCCCGCTTTCTCGGCCACATCCCTGCCCCACGCTGGGTTTTCATCACCACGAAGCAGGCCGGGGAGGGAAGGGAAGGGGTGTGAAAGCTGTCCCTGCACAGCGGGGCTCTCGGGTTTCCCGGGGCAGGCAGCGGGTCGCTGTCACTCAGGCAGGACCCTGCTGCCCAGACTCGCAGTCCCCAGCTCCAGTCACAAGACCGGCCCGGTCCCTTTCCAAAATAGCCCAGCTGCCATGTGTACATCTGGGGAGCTTTACGCCTCCCCGGTGCCAGCAGCTGAATGTCCCCTCAGGGGAGCTGGGCACCTTCCTGCTCCACGTGGCTCCTTCTTCCCGTGGCCCTCTCCCTCGGGAGTCGGGGTGGCTGCATCCCCCAGCTCGCCGTGTTTCTCTCAGGCAGCGCTGCCCTCGCAGCTGACACCGGAGACACCTCGGCTGTCACCCAGCCGCGTTTGGCTGCCCCGTGCTCAGCCACGCTCCCGTCTGCTGCAATCCAATACCCCTCCCGGCCCCCTGGGTACCTGGCCAGGACGGCTGAGTGCTGGGGAAGGCACGGCCGAGCTGCCTCTGGGGTGATTTCCCCTGCACAGGGACCCCACTGCTAAACCCTGCCCGGCTGGGGCCAGGGCGGTGTCACCCGTGCCACCCCGAGGGACAGCGAGGCTGCTTGCAGCCACAAGGGATGGCAGCAGGAGGGACCCTGCTGGGATGAGCAGGATTCCGGGAGGGAAGCCTTCCCTGGCAGGGTCCGGGGGCACAAGGAAGGTGGGATGGATGTGGTGGCTTCCCTGGGCATGACAAGGGACGCCAGCTCCCTGAGGAGCTGACCCGGCAGTGTGGACAGGGATGGCTCCGTCCCGGCTCAGGGCACGCAGGCACAGCAGCCGGCAGCGTGCTGGGGAAAACAAAAGCCTTTTGCAGCGCTGATTTACTACCTGGCGGAAACCGGGATGGAAAAAACAACATTCCTGAGTTCCTGTCCCCGTGCAACCCCTGCGAGCCGCGGGCCGCTGCTCCGGGCAGGTGGGTGCCCGTGCCCGGCTCCCTGCCCCGGCGGGCGGGGACGGGCAGCAGGGGAATGCGGGGGTGGGCACGGGGCTGCGGGCACCGCGGGGGAGGCAGGGATTCAGCCGTGAGAGGAGCTAGGGAGGAGGAGGAGGTGGATGACAGTGGCATCCCGGCCAGCTGGACCGTGTCCCTCCCTCTCCACCCGGCGCTGGGAGGAAGGGCTGGATGTGGGCTGATCGCACCCCTCGGAACTGCTGCGTGGCTCCTCACGCCAGCTCGGGGCTTGTCCCTCCCTGGGCAGCTCCCTGGAGCAGGGCCCGAGGAGGGCAGGGGAGCAGGAAGGGGACGCTGGCCCCTGGAGGGCAGCACGGCGCAGGCAGGGCTGGACTCGGGGTGAAATGTGTTTGGTACCCCGGCACAGCCATCCCAACCCAGCCCCACCCTGGTTACCCCACTCCACCACCCTCACTCCACGGGGGTTTTGGTCAGGTTTTGGTGCTCAGCACACCCACTCCCCTCCTCCCACTGCTCAGCCCACGTTCCAGTCCCAGTCTCCAAGAAACCCTGATGCTCCACAGGGATTTGCCTCCATCAAACATCAGTCTGTGCACTCCAGCCAAGCAGCACTGGTCCTGCTCTGCCCTCCTGGTTGGTTCAGAAGTGAATCTGCCCCTTCCTGCCATCCCTGAGGGGCCCATCTGCCCTGGGGGTCCCAAGCAGACAATCCTGGGAGCTGCCCGTGCCCTGACTGCACGACAGCCCCACGCAGGGCAGGTCCCAGCCTGTCCTGCCCTTTGCTCAGCTTGAACCCTGACCCCAGCTCCAGCTGCTGCATTCCAGGGAATAAGGACAGCCCCAGCCTGGCCCTTGCAGCTGCCTCAAGCCCTTCTCAGTGCAGCTGTGGGCAGCAAAGTACCAGGTTTGCCATGTCCCACCACTCAGCCTGATGTCACCAGGGGGGTGGCCATCCTCAGGGACCTCTGGCCCTACTGCTGTGGGACAGAGGGGGATCAGCTGGAGCCTCAGCAGACCACTACAGGAGGCCAGGGATGAAACTGCAGCTCAGCCTTTTCAAAACTCAAATTAAATGTAAAAACCAGAGAGGTCCAAGAGAGAGGATGAGCTGAAAAATCAAGCTCTGATCGTTGTGGCACAGCTGTCCCCAGGACTGGCACCACCGTGGCTGCAAGGCGAGCTGGATTGGCAAGCCAGGTTCTGGCAGCTTTTGGCTCCACACACCCCTGCCTGCCCGGGGCAGCTCGCCTTCATCACCCATCCTGCAGGAACATCCCGGCTCTGCAGCCACCAGCTCTCTGGCACAGCAGGTCCCACACCCAAATTTCCCTGAGAGCTCCAGCAGCAGCTGCCAGAGGCAGAGGAGGGAGGGCGGGCTGGCACGGCGGCGCCTTCACGCATTTCCCAGGCAATACCAGTGCACAGTTCCTGGGAGAGGAATGAAGGAACCCTCACTGAACACAATCCTGCTCTGTGGGGATGGGGTCACCCCTGGATATCAGATTCCTGGTGATGGCTGTGCCAAAAACCGTGTTGGGAGGGGAGGACAGGGCAGCCTCTGCAGTGGGGTTGGGGTTCACCCTGCAGTGGGGTTGGAACTCATCCCACAGGCATGAGATGAGTGGGATGAACTTTCTGGCAGTGGAGTTATGGCTCATCCTGCAGCCTTGCTGGCCCCAGGGAGCTCAGCCTCAGCAGACACAAAGCACAAGACAGCAACTAAGCAGAAAACCCCACAGGGGCTCGAAAATCCAGTTTAAACAACCTGTGAGCATTCAGGGCTGCCGGAGCTGCAACAAGTGAGTTTGAGCATCTGAACTCCCCAGGCTCCAAACCAGGCTGCAGAATTCCCAGGTAATCCTGGCACAGCCACTGCTGGGTTTCACAGCCGTGCCTGACATTGTCACAGCCCTGCCCAGGTCCTCCTGAGCAAACGAGGGGCCGTGACCTGGGGCTGTCAGGATCAGGGCGTGCGACCTGCCAGTGCAGAGATCCAAGGTCAATAGCAGACCTGCCAGCTCAGCCAAGGTTTGCTGAGCCCGGCAGCTCTGTCCTCCCCGCTGTGAGCCCCCCACTGTCACCTCCAGGCATCCCTGAAGCCCTAAAGCTCCCTGAAGAACAGAACTGTGCTGCTGAGAAACAGGGAGCAGCTCCCTGCTGCTCTCAAACCTGCAGCTCTGGCCAGTGCCTCGGCCCCCAGCTCTGATCCCGGGGGGGCAGGATGGGAACTGAGAGCAGAGATGGGTGCACACAGCCTGGGAACTGCCAGCACCAGGATAAAGGACATTTTAGCAGCACAGGGACAGAGTGCACACAAGCACAGGGTTTGTCCCCTCTGAGCCCCACGGGCAGCGCTCGGGTCTGTCCATGGGAAACAAAGAGCATCCCGGGGAAGGGAGTGTTTTCTTTCCAGACCAGGAAAGCAGCCAAACCCCAGCACATGCCCATTCCCAGGCCTTGGCCCCAGCAGCACAGCAGGCTGGTGGCCTTGGGACATGAGGTCCTTTCCCATCTAGCTCCCCCAAGGCTGAGAGCCCGGCCAGCCCAGGCGAGGCAGGAGAGCAGCCCTGCTGCTTGGGGGGGCTCCGGGGGTCCCTGAGGCCAGGGCACCACCACCTCGCTGCTCAGAGGGGTCCCCAGGCATTCTGGGCTGGGGCTGGGTGTATGTGTTCTCAGCAGTCTGGCTCTCCTTCTGGCAGGATCGCTTGTGCAGTAGGAATAAACATGCCGAGGACACATCCAAGCCAGTGCAAACAGCCCCTGACCGAGCTGCTCTCTCCCAACACTCTGTTTTTCTTTTTGTCCTTTTCCTCTCCTCTCTTAACCCCTTCAGGAAGCCCAGGGGACCTGTACCCAGCTGCCCCAGGAGCTGCTGGAGCCAAACCCCAAGAAACCCCGGGAGTCTGACCACAAGGAAGGGCTGGGACAGCACTGAGGTTCCAGGGTCCCCCCGGGGCACAGGGCTGGTTTTGCTGCCCTCAAGTCCCCTGGTTGTCGTTCCCCTCCCTCTTCTTCTTCCCCTTTCTTCTTTCTCCCCTCCACAGCTCATCCTTTCCCCAGCATCTCCGGAGGGTCCTGGGGGAAAGGGCTGCTCCCCCTTCCAGCACCCAGTTCATCCAGCCAAGCACAGGCTGGGTGCTGCCAGGAGGGCACCTCACTCTGGGCAGGACAGAGCAGCCAGGAGACACCCATGGTGAGGAGAGCACTCCAGGGAAGCCACCTCCACCCTCGCTCTGCCGGGAGCCCTCTCCATCCGCGTTCCTCTCCTGTGACACCGCTCTGTCCCCAGGGTCACCGAGAGCCATGCCCCCAGCATCCCGCCGGGATGGCCGCGGAGCCCAGGACAACTCCGGAGAGCCCAGAGATGCTCGCACTCGCCGCGCTCACCTCTTTCTCTTCCCCTTTTCCCCCGAGGGGAAGCAAGGCTGGCTGCTGTCCCTGAGCCCGGAGCAGGTCGCGCCCCCGCTGCCCGCGGTGCCCGCGGTGCCCCAGCCCGGCTCCGGCCGGCAGCGCCCGGCTCTCCTCGCCGCTCTGCTCCAGCCGCGCAGGGCAGGACAACGGGGGAGAGGGGAGGGAGGAGGGGAGGGGGGAAATGAAACTTTAATAGCACAGAGCCCCTTTTGTTTCCCAGCATATGGGATATTTCATACATGCTGAAGGCATTAACCACCTATATTCTTCAAGCGCTGGCGGCGGCGGGAGCACAGCCCTGCGCTCAGCTCGGGGCACAGAGCCTGTCCTGGGGGCTGCAGCGAGCAGCGAGCAGCCCCTCTGCCCTGGCACCCCCCACAAGAGGGGAGACCCTAAATTAAAACCTGGAAAACTGCTCTGCTTCACCCAGGATCACCCCCCGCATGGTTTTGTCCCCCCAAAAGAGCAACCAAGCCCCCAGACTCGAGGCCAAGAAAGGGATGTCCCTTTCCCTGTTTTTTGGACATGCTGTGAACTGGGGGGAACTAACCTAAACATCCCCGGGGATCTGAGATCCAAATCATCCCTCCTGTCCTGGGGACATGGCAGAGCCCAAAGGTCCCATGAGCTGTGACTAACAGGGGCAGAGAGGGCTGAGGAGGGCTGGTGGCACGGGGCTGAGAGGGGCTGGTGGCATGTCCCCTCCCTGCCCTCTGGACACAAGAGCATCCCTGGAGCAGCAACCAGGCAAGGTGCTGACAGGGAAGGGCTGGGAAATATCCACATGGCATATCCTCCTCGTGCTGTTTATCCATTTTCTCCCCTCTGCCTGTGAAATGGGTGACAGCATCTTTGCAAGTAGGGAAGGGACATCTGCAGGTCCTGAGCACAGACAGTGGCTCCACTGCCCCCTGCAGCCCCCACCAGCCACCTCAGCGTGGGATGGGGACATTTAGGGTCCTTGGCACTGCATCCCTCCCTTATTCCCATAGAAGAGATGTTGGCTTCGACCTTCTGGGCAGGAGAGGACATCCACTGGTGGCAAAACTCCGAGCGTGGTGGTGAGACGGAGGGGGCCACACATGTGCTCTGTTTTCACCAGATTGGTTGGATTCCTCAGCACTGGGGCTCTTCATTGGTGTCCACCCCCTGACTGGCACCCATGAGGGCTCCCAGAGTGGGTTCCCCTTCACCAGCCCTTGTGTTTCTGGCCAGCCAGGGGAAGGAAGGCATGAGCCCACTCACCCAGGGTGAAGGGATATGCTGTCCATCCCACAGAGCCACAGCTCCACTTGTCCCTGAGCCCCCAGCCCTGCACTACACGGGATGCCCAGTAAATCCTTGCTTTGTCCAGTGTTTATCCAGTCACACTCTAATTTGAAATAAAAAACGCAGCCAGTAAAAGGCCTTTACAGCTCTTCAGAGCTCATAAACCGGCAGTGCTGGCGGACGGGGGCCAGATGACTGGGGGCTGCTAGGAAAATTTATTGCAGATTTTGGTAACTTAAACATTACAGCTCTGTGAGCCCCGGGACTGGTTTGCTGAGCAGCTCCCAGCGGCAGGGATGGAACAAGGGATGCTTTATTGGGGAAGGGAAGGGGGGGCTGACAGGTCTCACCCAGACCCACAGTTAACATCCACCCAGATTTAGACTGGCTCGTTTTTAAGGCAAGGCTTTGCACAGACTGAATCCGTCCTCGTGCCAGGAGGGAGTGTGTGTCCAGGATCCTCTCCTCATGTCCAGGGCTGCTGGACACAAGGCTGCACCACCCTGGGATGAAGACAGCCCTCAGCAGCATCCCAGGGAGATGACAAACGGGACTGTGCCAGCACCTCCTTGTGCCAAATCCCCTGGCTCAGTGGGCAACCTTGCACCAAGGCCTGCTGTGGGCAGGAAGAGCTGGGATGGCTGGCCAAGCTTGTCGTGGGAGTCTGTGGAGTTTGGAGAGAATGAGAGGAAGCGGCCGGGGTGGGGAGCGTGCGAGGGAAGGCGGGTAGCAGGAGGGAAGGCATTTTTTCCTTGCCAGTGTCTTGGCTGATTCGGTGTGAACTGCTATAAATTTGTTCCTTATCTCTCAGGCCATTTAATGTTTTCATGAAAAGAAAATAGTCTGCAGGAAAAAAAACCCCGCTGATAAAAATCCCTTTGGCACTGGGAGGAATGTTAAATGTCTCTAATCAGCAGGGTCTGGGGCTTGGAGTGCTCCTGGAGCTGGCAGGCAGCTGAGAAGTTGTGGAGACTGGGCAATGCTTGGAGCAGACTCTCCCAGGTCTGGGGGGGAGCTGGCATCTGCACCCCTGGGTGCCCCTTGCACTAAGAGAGACCTGCACAGGGGACGTGGTGCCCAGTGTGGGACAGCAGTGGCTGTGGCTGGGGTGGCTCCAGACACTTCACCCTGCAGGTGAACATAAATGAAACCAAACACTGCCAGAGAGAACAAAAAGTGGGAATACGAGGTGCAAATTCTATGGGAGAAAAGATATGGATCCAAATCCTTCTTGGCTGCTTCCCAGGAGCAGGCAGGAGCATGGGCTGTGCCAGGCACCCCCACCATGTCTTTGCACCTCCAGGATCTTCACCCCTCACCTGTGCCTGCCCCCACGGGGAGGCCAGGGGGAAGCCCCAGAGCCCCATGTGCCTGGAAGCATTCTTCCCAAGAAAGCTGGCCCATGGACGAGCTGCTGTTTGGATTTACAGTTGCAAAAGCAAATCCTGCATGAATCCTCCTTGGAATGAACCTCCTGGTCCTTACTGACCGTGCCCTTGCTCCTGCTGAGGACTGGGATGCAGGGCTGGAGGCACAGGGGTCACGAGCATCCCTCTCTGCAGGGTCAACCATGCCTGGCTGCACTTCCCATGTGTGTGGGCACTGAGCTGTGTCCCTCCAAGCGCTGGGTGATGCAAGCACACCACCACATGCTGCTGCATTCCTGACGGGGAGCATCCCTGGCTGGGAGCATCCCTGGCTGGGAGCATCCCCTCCGTGTGGCTCTCTGGGGCCTATCCCACCCTGCAGCCTGAGGCCAGCAGAGCCATGGCACAGGGACACATGAGCCTCTGAGCTGCATCTTCACATCCAGGCTGAGAAACAAACAAGGCAACAAAAATGTGACTACAAAGGGGATTTTTCAGGGTGGGAAGGAATTGTTACTGATTACTTCCACCCCCCCCCTTTTTTTTTCCTCTTTTGGTAATGTTTCATTTTGTACTCCAAGGGAGCAGAAATGCCATTTCAAATGAAAAAATCAAACCCTTCTGTTTCAACACACTCCCCAGCTCAATGTCCTCATGCACCAGCACACCTACATACCAGCTTTTCTCCCAAACACAGCCCTGGCCCAGCAGCTCCCGTTTCCAGGCAGCATTCCCCCTTGGCCAGTCCCACATCCCAGCACCCTGCCAGCCCCATCCCAGCCCCATCCCGCCATCCACATCCCCTCTCCACAGGCAAACACATTTTCTTCCACATCCATCACGTGGAAGTAGGATGTGCATTCTGGTGCCAGAACACGCACGGCCGGCTGCGCCAGCAGCGCCTGCACGGCTGCACAGAGCTGCTGCTGTGCTGCTGGATCGCAGTTGGCTTTTGTGGGGTGGTTTTGGCTGTGCCTGGGGTGGTGGGGAGGAGCCAGGAGCTGGCACTTGCCACCAACACTGACCTGCTGAAATTGGTGTGGTGCCAGGTGCCTCTCTTTGCTTGGACATCTGTCTGTGTGCCCACTCTGGCCTTGCTGCAGGCATTTTTGTGCCATTCAGAGGCAAAACCATAAGCATTTTGTAAAGCTGGGCGTTGCTTGGCAGACTGGCAGCACCACTGGCACCACGATGGCATCGTGGCATGAGGACAGTGACCGTGCATCAGCCCCCGGGCACCCAGCATCCTCCTGCATGAGGTGTGGGCATGATGGTCCCATCTCTGCAGTGCCTGTGGCAGCTCCCCTCGGACTCCATGCAGCCCCACAGCTTTTCCTGCCCTCTGGAAGACCCCCCCGTCCCGCCGCCGTCTCCTGTGACGCAGGCGGCCCCGCTGCAGACAGCCCCGAGCCCCAGGCAGAGAAAGCCCCTTTGTTCAGCCCGGCAAGCGGGGCCCATGCGCTGTCTGACCCCGCTGACCTCCAGCCCCAAAACACAGTCCCTGCTGTCCCGTGGGGCAGGGCAGGCATGAGGACACGGACAGGGACAGCCCCGACACCCTGCTCGGGTCAGGGTCAGTGCCCAGGGACACGGGCACGGGTCACAGAGGGTGCAAGGGTGAGGAGCTGCTCTGCCCTGCCGGGAGGGATGGACGGATGGATGGATGGATGGATGGATGGATGGATGGATGGATGGATGGATGGATGGATGGATGGATGCTGTACAGCCAAGCCTTTCATCTCATGCTTTTTGAGACGGGCAGAAATCACTGGGAAATAGTGGAGCTGCCAAGCTCACCAGGGTGGGATGGGGAGCGGGGCTGGCGCTGAACAAGCTGCTGCTAATGAGAAACAGGTGGAGAGCCCGGCGTCCCCCCCTCCACCCAGTCCTCTCTCAGCCCTCGGGGTCAGCCTGTGTTTTCTTAAGTCCTGATTGCAGAGAAATTGGAGGCTTGTGTGCCAGTGGGTTCTGGTGTGCTCCAAAGCATAGGCAGCCTGACAGGACCTGGGTTTAAGTTTGGAAATTATTAGAGATTGTTCTGGCTCTTTGCACCCTGGCTGAGCAGGGCACAGGGCCCATGGGACGATGCCTGCCCTGATCCTGCTCCAAGCAGGAGCATCCCAGTTGGGAATGGCAGCAGCTCATCCAGCAGCGCTCAACTCATCCCCGATTTGCATGCAGGAGAGGAGGAACCCTGAGCTGCCGAGCCAGAGAGGAAACGAGAGCAGAAAAATGTGATAAACAGCT
The DNA here is from genome assembly GCF_036417665.1 of Passer domesticus. Classification (NCBI taxonomy): domain Eukaryota; kingdom Metazoa; phylum Chordata; class Aves; order Passeriformes; family Passeridae; genus Passer; species Passer domesticus. The sequence goes on from NC_087486.1 coordinate 6,408,405, forward strand.
GTAAAGCCCAGCCCTGGCTCTGCGCTGCTCCCGCCGTCGCGGGTCGGCCCCTCAGACTGTTTATGGAAAGCCCAGTTTGCCGAGAAATCCATCTCCCGTTTCCTGTTGATCGCTGGGAGCCAAGGTCCCGCGGCCAAGGCTGCCGCCCGCGCACTGCGAGACAGCAAGGGGCTGAGCACAGGGCAGCCCGGGAGCTCGGGGATGGGGGACAGTCCTGGGGGGCTGGAGCATCCCCTGGGAGCTGATCAAAGCTCTCTGGTGAGACACAGCAGCCCCAGCCCTGCAGGGCAGGGAGGAATTGGGAATTCTTCCTCAGGCTGCTCGACACCGAGGGGGTGTGGGTGGGATGCTCACACCCAGCTGCGAGGTCCAGGGCTGGGAGTGCCCACCCGTTTCCAGCAAGGGCAGGGTCCCCTCCTTCGCTCCCTTCCTGCCCGGGTGACCCCGCTGAGGGTGCGGGGGCCGCTGCCGCTCCGTGTCCGCTCGCCCAAGGCCAGCAGCATTGTTGGTGCAGCCGTGCCGGGCCGAGCCGAGCCGGGCTGGGCCGAGCCGGAGCTGCAGACCCTGCCGCTCTTCACTGAGTCATCAGCCCGCGGGAGCTGAGCAAGGCAGAGCCGGGGGCTGACCCGAAACCCAGCCGGTTCTTTTCTCTGAATCAGGGCAGGGAGGAAGGGAAAAAGGTTGGGGGAAGGGGGGAGCAGCGAGTGGGTTTTGGCTGCTCAAATCTCCCCTTTTTTCCGACTGCTCCAGGGAGAGATGGGGCCAAGGCAGTGCCAGAGGGACGGAGGGGGGCTGCAGAGAGTCGTGATGGGGACAGACACAAGGAGATGACAGTCTGCAAGGAGAAGGAAGGGGCTGGGAGATGTCAGGCGTATGTGTGCCCTTGTTTTCTCTGGGCTCATCCCAAGTAATTCTTGGAGGAAGAAGGAGGGAGAGAAACAGAAAGAGCTTTCCACCCCCTGTGCCAGGTCCCCTCCCCGAGCTGCAGTTCCCGTTGGGCGGGAGTGGGATCTCGCCCGGCATGTGCCTGCTCCAGCTCCAAATCTGAGACACCCCCCAGGGACAGCCCCATCCCAGCAGAGCTCGGGCCAAGGGCAGATCTGGATCCTGCTGGCTGGGGAGGATGCACACCAAAATCATCTCTGAGTGGTCAGATGGGTAAAACACGCCCATCCCACGGGCAGCTGAACCTCCCCTCCCCACACTGTCCCCTCCTCAAACCCCATCAGCGATCCCTGTTGCAGGAAATCCTGCCTCCAGCCCTTCCACGGGGCTCCACAGACCCCCCAGCAACCCCAGCACCAGAGCCAGGGAGAACACCCACCCCAGACCCACCCCATCCCTACCCCAGGGCTGCTCCCCACGAGCGGGGGGGTCCAGCAGCCCAGCTGGGGACCGTCACCCATGTGGTCACCAGCTGCTTGGAAACATTTCCCTGGCTCCGGGCTATACGAACAGATTTTTATAATTATTAGCCTTGGTAATTTACCGTAAAATATTTATTCTGGCTCATTCCAAGGCGTTTGATTCGTGTTGGGTCCGTACGGCTTGGGGGGGTGTGCGTGGGGAGCCACGCGGCCGCGCAGGGCTGGATGCTCGCTCCCTTCCTGTATAAATATCCACATGGATGTGTGTGGCCCGGGGAAGAGACCCTGGTGGCAGCAGGAATCGGGGGTCCAGCTCGCCGTGCGGCTCCTCACCCCCTCCTACCCAACCCCAGCAACCCCAGCCCTGCCGGGCACGGGGCGGGGAGGGTGGAGGTGATGTCCTGATGGAAGGAATGCGGGGGGAGAGCCCCCTGGCAAACCCCGGCGAGGGCAGGTGGGTGGAGGTGGCAGGGAGGGACGAGGGGAGGCTCCCGGGGGTGGCACGGCCACGCCAGCCCTGGGTGGGCGGCAGGGCTGCGCTGCCAGGCCTGGCTGGGAAGATGGGAGCTGTGCCTCGCTGAGCCCCCAGTGCGGGGGAAGGGGCAGCCCGGAGCCCCCTGCCTGCCCCGGGATCAGCACGGCTCTCCGAGCCCCGGGGCTCCGGCAGCGCCCACCCCCGTGATGCGCGGGGAGCCTGCAGCGGCGAAACTCAACCCAGATGTGCAACAGCGGGAGCCCTTTAGCATTTCCCTGCTCTGTGCCTGGAGCTGGAAAGCCTCTCCACCAGCCCTGGCTCCCCAGCTCTCCTCTCTCGCCCTGAAAAGGAGCTGCAGATGCTGTCCCGGGAGGAACGAGGGCAGGGACCCACGGGGAAGCTCCAGCAGCTCCGGGCACTGCCAGGATCATCGGGGAAGGCAGCAACCTGAGAGCACCAGCAAACAAAGGGCACCGAGTCCCCACGGGGCTTAAAATGACGAGGAGAAGTATTAAAGCGGTTGAAAATTACAGATTGTGTGGGCTGAGCTCCACCCCCACAGCAGTGCCAGCCCCTGGGCAGGGGGAATGTGCTGGTACCAGCATGGGATTTGCCTCTCCGTGAGCTCAGACAAGTTTCATCTGCACTGACGTGGCCACAAGCTGGATTGGCTCAAGGAAAAGTTGCCAGGACAGCCAGAATCACACACATCTTGTCACCCTCTGCCCCCCTCAGAGTCTGGAGCCTTGTTTAGTGTCTGCCTTCACTTTTCTTGAGGGCTCAGCATCCCCCCACACCCCTTGCTCACCCTCGGCCTCCTGACATGAGAGGACAACCCAGCCTGCCTCCCAGCTGGCCCCTGCATTATTAAACCAGCTCCTGCTTATCAGCCTTTATCTTTTTCCACTCATGCAAAGCCTGCCTGGCTCTGGCTTTGCCAGCCTGCTTCCAGCAGGAGCCACAGGACTTTGGGTCACCCCCTCGGTGCTGCCCCTCAGTTCATCCCCTCGTGCCCCTGCAGCCCCTCCGGGGGGACAACCACTGCTTCCCTGCCTCCGAGCCTGGGAAGAGCCCCTGCTCCGAGCTGCTCCCACACCTGGTTTCAATAATGAAAGGGAAGGGACAAAGGCAGGAGGGCAGCGGGATGCGGGATGAGGGTGCAGGTGGGGAGGGAGCGCGGCTGCAGGGATGAGGGGCATGCCGAGGGGGCACCAGCCCTGCAGCTCTGGGGGCTGCAGGGGCCCACTGCCCATCTCCACATCTCTGACAGAACAGCACTCACAGAACGGGGTTAACTGCAGGCACCGGAAAGCTGGGATTAATGGAAATTGGTTATAAGAATTTTCCCAGATGGAAGAAACATCTTTTCGTCATCTGTCCTTTGACATTTCAAGTCTATTTTGCATCCCCAGCGTTTTCTGATTTGGGCTGTGACATTTAAATGGGCAGTTTGTGTTTACAGTCTTAGGCGTTGTAAATAGCTTATATATAAACGTCTTTGCATGTATAGGAGACATTCTATACATTTGTATCTTTGAAACAAGAGCTATAAATCTTTACAGGAAAATGTAGAGCTACAAAACCATTTATATCAGCTTTGTAGTCACAGGGTAAATGAACATGTAACAAAAATACATTGACTTTTTCAGACACTGGGATTTAGTCTTGTTTTATCACAAAGTGTAAATATGTCACTTCAAAATCATGAGAGGCATTAAAAAGAAATATTTTGCATGGCATTTATTCAAGGACTTGCTGACTTGCACTGTGCCCCCTCCCAGGCTTCATCCCCCTCCAGTCACAGGTCCCGTGACAAGGATGCAGCAGTGTCAGGGCTGCAGAGCCAAGGTCACATCCCAGCAGCTGTGGGGGGGATGCAAAGGGACACAGCTGTCCAGCAGGGCCTGGCATGGCCACAGTCCCCTCCCAGCACACAGCACGGTGTGACACCACGTGGGCCCTCAGGAGGCTTCCAATAGCCCCGATCTGACCTTCCATGAGGGTCCCATCGTCCCAGCAGGAGCATGACCACAGCCAGGGCCTCACCAGCAGCACCTCTGTCACCTCCCTGTCTGGGACAAGATCCCCTGGGAGGCCCCAGCTTGGAGCAAAGGGCTGTGGAAGAAGGTGAAGCCATTGCTGGTTCACAGTCCTGCCACAGTATGAAATATTTGCAGTATCTCCTTTTACCCCCACCTGGGCTGGGGACACCTTTCTCAGGGGGCAGGGGCTCCTCCATGGCCAGGGATCTCTGTTGTTGGCTGGGTGCAAACACAGCCTGCTTCTCCCTGAGAGAGAGCAGCTTCCACGGCCCGTCCTGACTCCTCCATGGATTCCAGAGCCAAGGTCTTGGACAGGCCAGAGCTTGCTGGGCTCTGGCCCTTCTGTGTGCCTCTCTGGAGGAGCACAGATGGGGGAGTGACAGTGAGATCCCTTCAACCTAAACCCATGAAATAGACACACTTTGATGGGAATAATTCTGATTTCTGTTGAGTCTCATTGTAAAGCTTGATTTAAATGTCGAGGCTCAGCAGGCTGTGAAGGCTGGGGACAGCACAGAGCGAATGGAGGAGGAACCCATCCCACCCATAAACTGCTGAGCACCCCCACCTCCATCTGCTCTGGGGAACCAACACGGGAGATGGCTTTCAAGCCATCCAAGAGTTTTCCCTCTTGTCCCCCCGCCCACTCTGCTCACCAGATGATGGAAGGCACAACATCCCTCTGCAGGTTTGCATCCCAACAGGCACAAGGAGCCAGGGCACTGCTGGAGCAGGCAGGAGGAGCTGCCTGGGGTGTACAGGCACCCCAGCTGCTGGCACTGCCACCTCAGTCCCTGGCAAAACCCCTCTCCAACCCCTCCTTCCCAGGGCTAGGGGGCTTAAATCAAGTGAGGCACCTAGAGGTGGGATCCTGGCTGGTCTGTACAGCTGTGCTGGGGACCAGCAAAGGGTTAGGGGACCACAGGCATTCAGTGCCTGCATTCAGTGGCACATGCCCATGAGTTACCCACTGCCTGTGGCCAGCAGCCTCCAGCCCTGTGCCCAGCCAGGTGAGCTCTGCACCCTGCTGCCACATCATCCTTCCTTCCCTGCACCCTGCTGCCATCACCCCTCCTTCCCTGCATCCCTCCTGCCCACATCTCTCCCTGCCCACATCCCTCCTGCCCCCTCGGTGGGCTGTGGCTCCACCAGGGAGTGCTCTTCCCCATGGAAGAGCAGCCCAGGCCCAGCTGGGTTCCGTGTCCCTCCTGCAGACATTTCCAGCAGGGATTCCCTGGCACATCCCCGACAGCCAGGAGGACTCAGGACACGTTGGGGCATGGAGGGGGGATGTGTCAGGACGAGGACATGGGACGTGTCAGGGCACGCTGCAGGATGAGTCAAGGTCCATCAGGGATGGACCCAACCCCATATCTGTTTGTGGGGTGGAAAGCCAGCCCTCACCATGACCACCGTGGTGCTGCCTGCAGGCTGGAGCTGCCAGGAGCATCCTCATCTGCTTCTCTGGGAGCCCCAGGACCTGCTGACTGCCATCCACTGCCCCGTGCAGCTCATGGAAGCTCAGAGCTGGTCAGGGGCTGCCTTGGGGTCTCTGGTAGGAGGCTGCAGGACAAGGCTGCAGCCCAGACAACCCCTGCAGTCCAGGGGCAGTGAGGGTTTGAGCCTGCTGGCTGCAGCTGCCCGGCCTCTGGCCCTTGCTCAGCCAGAAAGGATTTCGCCAACTTTGCACATTTTTTGGCAGAAGCTAAAAAACATCACAGGTGCCAAGGCGGGTGACAGGCAAGGGGAACAGATCCTCCCTCACACAGGGCTCTCCTGTGGCTGTGGGAGGGCACAGACCTCCTCATCCTCCCGGGCACCTCATGGCCATGGCATGGGGCTGAGCTGTGCTTATGACCCTGTTAATTACCAAGCAATTAATTCAGGACTAAGCTGAGCACCAGCTGGGCCCACCTGGGGCAGCCCAGGGAGGTTTCCTTGCACATGATCTTGAGCTGGAGGCCATGCCCTGCCACTGCTTCTTCCCAGGCTTGGGGACACAAGGCAGAGAACCGTGGTGGGTGCGTGGCCAGGGTGTGCCCAGCACGGCCGGGAACGAGCAGCCTCCTCCTCTGGGCAAGCAGCTCCCTCGTTCCCCCCAGCTCTCCCTCTGCAGCCCCCTCTCCTCCCTCCATCCGGCGGCTCCTTCGGCACCACACATCGTTTGTCACTCGGACAGGTTCAAACAAACCCGTCTGGGATTAATTAGGCTCCGTCCTGGTTTCCTGCAGCGCTTCGCCGGGGCCGGGCAGCGGAAGGCACTGGGGAGGCAGCAGACGGGCGGGCAGGCTCGGGCAGGCAGGGAATGGATCCTGGGGCAGGGCAGAAGGTGAGCAGGGACCCCCCGGCCCCCCAGACCCCTCCCCAGCGCTGAGGCAGTCGGTGCTGGACGCTGTCCCGGGAGGAAGAGGCTGCGGGCGCTGAGCAGCGCGCACGGACCCGGGACTAGAGAGCTGCTGCCACCTCGTGCATGGAGAGCTGCTCCCACACCCCCTTCCCAAACCCCCAAAGATGGGCCAGCACCCCCAGGGGCAGGACTGGATCGTGCCAGCGAGGAGAGACACAGGCAACAACAGCAAATAAAACCAGAGCCCCCCCATTTATTAGCAGTGGGTTCAAGAGGACCTCACACCAGTGCTCGGGAGCCCCCCCAGCACAGCCCCCACGGCCCACGTGTGGCCACAGGGCTCCTGAACATCCAGGTGGGAACGCTGCTGCCAGCAGGGCCCCTCACCTGGGCACTGAAACCTTCACCCCAGTGCCCTGGCTGTGTTTGGGCAGTGCTGGGCACTGCATCCCCTCCGTGGAGCCGCTGCCATCCCACACCTGCAGGCAGCTCCATCCAAGGGGCAATGTGGGCCCGCGTCCCGGTAAACCCGTGATGGCTCAGCCTCCTCTGCCAGCAGTCCCAGGCCGTGGGAGAGGCTGCAGCTCTGGAGCCTCTGGTACAAAACGTGTCTCCCAGGGAAACTGTCCTGGTTCCCCTCGGACCTTTGTCCATGTCACGTCTACCAACCAGAGACCACGTGAAACCCTCGGGGTTTAGGTACAAATCCTGGCACTGAAGAAAAACACCTCCCTGCAAAATGGGAACCAAATGAACACCCACCCCCACCCCGAAAAACCCAGCATTATTAAAATACTTTCGTTTTTAATATTCAAGAGGTTTGAAGTTCTCTCAGTATTCTTCTGATTATCCCAATGTCTGCTCTGTCCCCGAGCTCTCCTCCATGCCAGGGTGTGCTGGGCACCACTTGGCTTTACCACAGGAAACACCACATGTGTACAAGAGTGCAGGAAGGGCTTGGGGGTCACGAGCATACTGGGACCAGCATGCCCAGACCAGCATGCCAGCCCCTTCTCCTGCCAGGCCACATTCCCACCACACTGCCCATGGAGGGGGAGCCAGAGGCTGAGGAGCTGGAATATGATGACAGAGATGACAAAAGAAATGGTGCCCCAGTCTTTGAAAGAAAAATCCACTTTGTTCTCAGCTTTTCCAAGTAGGTGCTGGGGGAATCCAGCAAACTCTCCTGTTTCCTGCCATGGGGCTGATGGCAGGAGTGGGTCTGGTTTCCTCTGTGCTTTGGGTCTCCACCAGCTCCATCCCTCTGCTCCAGCTCAGCAGTCACCACCAGTGCACCCAGAACAGCTCCTCCACCCTTGGACCAGGGAGTGAGGGACAGCTCTGGTGCTTCCCTTGGGCCCAAGGCAGCTGGAACCCATTCTGAGCAGAGAAAGGGGCAATTTGTGCCACTTCCCTATGCCAGAGCAGGGCGGGGAGGGACGAGGAATTAAAAAGGAAAAATAAAACCAAAGAGATACAGGTGTGGAGCAGGCAGAGAGGTGGGAGCACAGGGATTGCAGAGCTGGATCACTGCTCAGACAGCCTCCAGTGGAGCCCTGTGCTCCTGAGGGTCCTCTCCAAGCCTCTGGTGCAGCCATATGCTCCTGGGGATCCCCTCCAGCCTCCAGTGATGCTGTGTGCTCCTGGGGTCCCCTCCAAGGCCAGGTATTGCTGAGAAGGTCCTGCTGGCACAGGGTCAGCCCCGCTCAGGCATTGCTGGGGGGTGGCAGCAGCAGCTACCTGGTGCTCTGCAGCTCCTCCCGCAGCCAGGTGGGCAAGGTCTGCCCCATTTTGTACAGGAGCTTGGAGAGCTCTATGTTATGGTCCCTGTAATAGTCCCTCAGGAAGGAGCGTGACTGCAACGGGAGAGCAGAGAGGAGAGTCAGGGGGACCAGCCTGGAGCCCCCCACCCCAGCACAGCCCTGCTCAGGCCCAGCCCAGGAGCCTTTCTGCATACTCACATCTGAATCCATCTCGGGGTACTTCCTCCCTTTGCTCTTCCCCAAGCATTTCGTTTTCCCTCCATCCAGAAGCTGGCACCAGAATCCTTTCTTTGGATCAAACCTGTCAAGTGAGAGCTCTGCCTCAGCCCTCTTATTCCCCTCACACCTTCCATGGACATCCTGTCCAGCAGGTCCCACTGCTGTCCAGTCCTGCACAGGGCACTTCTCCACCTCTGGGATCCACACCCCAGCTAACATCTTGTCATCAATCCCTGGTACCACAGGCTCCCCCTGCAGCTGTGCAATAAGCAGTGCACCAAGGCTCATTCACGGCCCTGTTGAGGGAGCACAGAGTCTGCCTGGGTTTAATTACCATTTTCTGTGGCACTTTTGTCCCTGGATGCCCTCACATACCCCACAGCACCTGGGTGGACACATACATGGGCAAGCCCTGGCAGAGGTAAATTATTATTTCTCTGGGAGCTCTGGAGGCTTCCCACAGTGGGGTTTAATGGAAAGCTCAGAGCAAGGTGACACCTGCAGAGGTGCCACACAGCCAGCAGCTGCTCTCAAGCATTTATGAGGAGATGGAGTGCCAGGGCTCAATACCATCATCTGGGTCACAAATGCTGAAATCTGCTCCAGGAGCCCAGGGCTGCTCTTGGGCTGCCCGGAGTGACCTCAGTGTAGTGTTTGGATAAGTCTCAGCCTCATCAAACTCAACAGCAGCTCTGTGGAGAGGCCAGGGCTGGGGGCTGCTCTGGGACAGTGCTGGGTGTCCCCAGGGCAATACCCTGCACAGGAGCAATGGCAGGGTGGAGGAAGGACAAGCTGGGGGAAGGACTCACGCCAGGGTCTTGTGATAATCGATGAAGTTGGTCACACCAAGGAATTTCTGGACTGTGTCCATCACTTTGGCGGGTTCTGTTCGGAGCAGCTTGCCATCCAGCACCAGGATCTGCAGGGAGCAAGGCAGAGGGGTGAGGTGTCACTGGCTCCCAGCCCTGCTCCCCTCAGGCAGGAGGACACCTTTACCACACCTGTGGTCATCTCAGAGCCAAATCTGTCCCCAGCCTGCACAAGGACACCTGCTAAATGCCAAAGTGCCCTGGTGCTCCTTACACTGGATGTTGGAGAATGAAATTCAACTAAAGCCAGGGCCAGGACCCACCCAGGACAACATCAGAGCTTCTGCCCAGGGCTACCCAACCCACAGGCAGCTGGGCTTGCAACACAGCAATTACACTAGCAGCAGGCAACTAATAAGACTTTATAAGGTTAATCAACAGTGGAAAAATCATTCAGGGATTGATCCCATGCTCTCCAGCAGGGCTGCACTGTGTGGGTCACAGCAGAGCTGGCATCCAGCTCCCATTTTCCCTGCAGACAGCCTGAACTATGGGCAGGTTCATCTGCTATTTTTGTCCTGTTCGATGCCATGGTGTCACCAGACAGGGCAGCCCCAGGGGTCTGTGGCCAAGAGTGAGGGTGGGTGTTGGGTGACCCTGCAGAGCCACCCACAGCCCTCTGCCCCACTCCCTTTCAACCCTGCTGTGACAACCCACACAAGGCCATCTTTGTGTGTTATCCATCACCAGGCTCCCTTCTTGCACAGCACCTCCCCTCTGCCCTTTCCCCAAGTACTTTTACTCCTCTCCCCGTAGTTCGCAGCGTGTAAGAAAAACAGCTCCCATGGGAACAACTCCACAGCGGACCTTGGACCCAAGACCTCTTTCCCCCACATCCCTGCTCGTGTGAGGGCTGTCCCTGCAGGGCTGGGGCGCTGCCATCCCTACCTGGTTGGCGTGGTAGCTGCTGAGCCAGCGCTCGATGTGGGTGCTGTACCAGCCCGGCACCAGGCAGCGGCTCTGCAGCGCGCGCAGCTTCGGGGCGGCCTCGGGCCCCGCCGTGATCACCTCGTGGAAGGTGTACTTCAGGGCAACCAGGTCGTCGTGAGCTCGCTGGTGCTGGCAGGCAGGAGCAAGGCACGTTTGTCCCCAGGGTAACCAAATCCTGGGCTGCCCACGAGGGGTAGTGGCTCCCAGGCCACCACGATCACGTTCAGCCACTCACCCCACATCCCAAACCAAGCCTCTTGCCCACCATCCCACAGGACTGCCCAACCCAGGGGAGATGCTCACCTGATACCAGGAGTAGGCTCGATCTGCAGGGTTGATGAGGATGGTGATGATTTTGGCCTTGGACAGCAGGGCTGCAGCTCGCCGGGGAGCCACTTCAGAGTCAAAGTAGTTGGCACTTTTCTCAAAGTAGAAGTCAGAGGTGGTGTTGGAGGGGATGGGGAAGAATTCCATGTACCTGAGGGAGGCACAGTGTGAGGCTGGCAGATAGGCACCACAGGATGGCCCCAGCACTGCCCTCACAGGTGACACTCAGAAGGGAAACCCTCACAGCATCACTGCTCGCCTTCCCAAAGTTATGGGCACTCCCAGCACAGTCCCCACAATGCAGAGACCCACCAGTCGATGCCCTTGTGATAGTTGTGTCCATTGAAGAACTGTATCTCCTCAAAGGTCTCTGAGCTGGGGTAGTTGCTGCTCAGGTCCGGGTGCATCCCCAGGAAGAGATAAAGGGCAGTCGTTCCTTTGGACAGACAGAAAGAGGGAGCTGACACAGGCCAAACCTCCCTCCAAGCTCTGCTTCAGGGCAGAGGCTCTTTGTGGGGTCCTGTCGAGCCTCCCAGCATGCTCACAGAACTGAAGGTGAAGGGAAGCACCTGTTTTTTGAGGCCCAATGATGAGAAGCTTTGGGAATCGGTCACAGGTCTTTTCTTTGGACCAAATGTCCTTGTGTCGTTTGTCTTCACAGGGATCCTGAAACACAGTGTGGAGGATCAGAGACAGTGCAGCCTGGATGGGACCTCACACCACTGCTCAGCCCCTCCAGCCTCAGCAGACACAGGGGAGGCAACCCTACTCATCAGGCAGGACAAAGACCAGGCTTATCTCCAGGTCTACAGGACAAACCCCTTTCTGGCACTGCCTGCAGAACCAGTGAGAGGTGAAAAGCCACAGCTTACCCAGGCAATCAGAAAGAAATGCAGGCTGGAAGCTACCTGAGGCCCAAAGCAGGGCCAGCACAATAAAAAAGGTCACTCCCCCTGTTATAGGCACAGGGGTACCTGCCACAGTGGGTCCTTCTCCTCGGAAAAGATCTGGAAGTATTTCTGTGCCAGCTGCACGGGGGGCAATGTCTGCAGCTTCAGGTTGGTCCAGGAGTTGAGGAAACGGACCAGGTGCTTGAAGGTGTACAAGCCCAGGCGGTCGTTGCCATAGTTGGACAGATGGGTCATGAAGATGCTGATCTGAAGCCCAGAGGACAGAGCAGGGGTTAGTGGAGCCTCACCCAGCAGCCATCCCACAAATGGCCCCACCCTGGCTGAGGACACTGGGGACATCTCCCGCAGCAGTGCCAGGACAGCTCTGCCAGACACCGGCCTGTCTCTCCCTGGGCAGTACTTACAGGGTTCAGGAGGACAGTCAGGAACAGTTCACCTCCATTGATGATTTTGTCCAGCTCACTAGAGCCACCAGGGTACTCATTGTAGAAAATGGTGTGTGTGAACAGGCCACAGGTTTGCCGGGGGAGTACCTGGGGCAGGAAAAAAGAAACAGGTGGAAAAGCCAGGGCAATGAAATGGTCACATGGCCTCCTCCAGGCTTTGAGTGCTGGGTCTCCTTCCCTTCCCAACAAAAAGGGGGAACCTGACCTCAACCCCTTGGAAACCAGGACCAATTTCACTGCCCCACACTACTCTTGACTTTAATCCACACACAGAGGGAAGGATGTGGACAGATGGAAACACCAAAAACCAGCCTCACACAAGCTTCACCCATGCAAAGGTGAGCAAGGGGTAACAACCCCCCCAAACTGGAGCTGCACAGAAACCACATCCCGAGGTTCTGGTTGTGGTGGGGCAGGCAGGAGAAGAGAAGCCCCAGGGACAGAGGCCAGCGCTCACCATGATGCCGTTGTGGATGAAGCCGCGGCGGTAGCGGGCGGGTTTCAGGTGGGGATATTCCTCCGTGCTCGTCACCCTGATGGACCAAACCTGCTTCCAAGCCTCGTACAGCTGCACGTGCACAGGGTACACCCCCGAGTGGTGGGGGGCCACAGCGTACCCCATGTCGGTGGGGATGCCATGCTCCTGCAGGGAAGAGAGTGTGGAGGGGGTGACTGTGGAGACCCCACAATCACAAACCAATCCCTCGCCATTCCCAGCGACAAACTGTCTACTTGTGCCTCTGCAGAGCAACCAGGGCAAGGCTGTGCCTCTGCATCCTCTCCTAAGCCTGGCTGTCTCCACAAAAGGGAGCCCAGGAGCACCATGCTGGGTGGACACCCACTCCTCTGCTTCACTCAGACCATCCTCATCCCTGTCTTCTGCTGTCACCCACAGAACAGCCACAGACAAGCTGTGGTGTGAAGAATGAGATAGAGCTATATAGGTCTGCAGGTTGGTTTGTATCAGTAGATACAAAACAGCCTGGAAATTCTGAGCTGGAACATTGCCCATCCTAAGTAGGAAAGGTCTGGTCTCTCTCTAATTAAGCACTTGTAATTATCAGATAATAAATTCAAGTTAGGTTGAAGATCCCTCCCTTAGGCCATAGGATCCAATTATTAATAGGTCTGGCTTTACCAGCTTGGATCAAGACAGCTGTCAGTCAATCACAGCATGAACTGGTGTCAGTGCCACACAAAGGATAGTCCAAGAGGACAGAGAACCCCATACCAAGCTGAAGGTCAGAGCCTGCCTTTACAACCAAACATGTCCCTGACAGTTCAGCCTGTAGAGGGAGTTTCCACCAGCCGGGGCCTCCCAGCACAGCCACGGCTCCAGGATCCCACATCATCACCCAGCACAGATTCACAGGTGCCAGGCTGAGCATCCCCCTGAGCTGCACCTCTGCATCCCCACGGGGCCAGGCCAGGTGAGCACGGCTGCAGGGCACAGACAGGGTGTCCCCTTGAACAGCCACTGGGGCAGCTCACTGCCTCAGCAACAAGTTGGCTGCTGCAGATAAATCCTTTAGCTCTAGGTACTAGAGTATGAATGGATTTACCCACACAGCAGCAACATGGGGGACATGACTTAATGTCACCAGGTCCCTCTGCTCCAGCAAGAAGGGGGCATTCCCTGGGAATCTTCTTTGCTCCTCTTCTACTATTCTCCCCTCACCACAAGCAACCCCACCAGAAGCATCTTACTCACGACAGCGAATTTCTTGTTTAAGGTCATCTGCTCAGCAAGAACCGACTGGTTGTGGAAGAGGTGAGGCTGCATGTGGCTCCACATGTGGGGGAACCACCAGAACTCCTTCACGTAGCTCAGCAGCAGGTCATCACCTTCGTCCTCAGCATCAGTACCTGTGGCATGACACTTGCTGTCACCACTGACACAGAGAGCTTGTGAGCAGCTGGGCCAGAGGGAGGGCCAGCCCCTCTTGGTGGCCAGGTGATGGAAGAACAGGGTGGGATGCCTGAGGACTCTCTACAGCCCCAACAGGACCCTCTCTGAGCAGCAGCTGGTGCCCCAGCACCAGCTGTACAGCACCCAGGAGAAGCGGAGCCCTTGCCCTCCTCACCTGTGTGGAAGAATTTCCCTGAGTATCCCAGGTTGAAGGTGAAGTTTGGGATGTGGGTGCGCAGCTCGTTCTGTGTGTCAAACAGCGCCTGGGAGAAGGGGACAGAAAGCAAGGTGTCCTCAGCACGTGGCCTCAGGGACAGCTGCCACATCAGGGCAAGCACCAACGTCCCTGAACGCTTTGCAGAGAGGCTCTCAGAAGGACAGGAGAGACTCTGAGGACAGGAAAGTTCACTCTGGAGCACCCCATAGCATGTCCAGCCCTACCCACCCAGCCAGGAGAGCACAGCCTCACCTTGACATCTTCCACCTTCATGCGTGTGCCCTCCTTGCCCACAAAGATGTCATCAATGTCCACCAGGATGTAGCGGTCTAGGGGCAGAGACAACCTCTTGCCCGTCAGGAAGGAGACAGAGTCCACAAAGACCAACTTGTGCAGCCAGAAGTTGAGGTTGTTGCCGAAAAGCACCCTCTGGATGCCGTCGTGGAGGCCCAGGTCCTGCATCACGGTGGTGTGCAGCGCAGCATCCACGCTCATGTGAGGGATGGACTCAGCTGACTTGGTCTTGGCCAGGAGCACGGGCTCGTAGGTGGAGTGGTTGGACTGGAAGACAGTCCAGTCCTCCCCGGGGAGCACACCCTTCTCCACCTCACTGGGGCGCGTGATGTAGAGCAGGGGCGACTTGGGGTTGATGCTGCAGTCCTTCAGCGCCAGGTTGGAGTGGAGGAAGAGAGGGAAGCCCTTCAGCTGGGCACTCAGAAGGCTGTTCTCGTTGGCCTGCATGGGGAAAATGGGAGCTACAGGAGATGGGACACTGGGGACAAGGCAGGGGCTCACAAGGAACACCAACAGCCACATCAACAGAGGCAGCAGCTCATCACACCTTGAGATCCAGGTTCTGGGTTCTCCCCTTCCTCTCTGGAGCATGGGCTGCCCTCATCCCCCTCACACACTCAGCCCTGCTCATGTCCTATGTGCAAAGTGCCCCAAGGCTAGGAGCCCTGGGCAGGAGAAGGGCTGCTAAGCAAAATATCTGTTCATGCTTTTGGCAAACCCCAGCAAGGGTCACTGCTGGAAAACAAGTGCTAAAAGCAACTGGACTAATCCCAGAAGTGTTTTTTTCCCCCCAAAATCTCCAAAAGCCACACAGTCCTTCCAAAGGGAGAGAGCTTCTCTGCCAGAAGCCTGTGCCCCACACCAACTCACACTGCTTGTAGAAAGCATGGGGAGGGCAAAGTCTCCATGGGGCAGCAGGACACCAGGGTTCACAGCTGGCGTGGCCATGGATCTTGGCTCACCCCTTGTACCCCCTTACCTTGAAGAAGCCGATGATGCCCACGCCGTACTCCACGCAGTACTTGTCCAGCAGCTCCCGGTTCCAGGCGTCCAGGTTGACGTACTTGAGGATGTTCTCGTAGATGATGAGCGCAAAGCGTCCCCGGTCCTTGTCGGTCAGCGTGGGCATGTCCCCCTTCCCTGGGGCAATCTCTGTCCTGTATTTGAAGCGACTCGACTCCAAAATGGCCACAATCTCCTGGCCCAGCTGGGAGTAGAGGCTCTCCACGAAGACCAGCACCAAGGGGTCCGTGCGGGAGGAGTCGGCCACCTTGAGGGTCTTCAGTGGCAGCAAACGGGAAGGGGCGACCTTGGGCTCGTCGCAGTCCGGCCCCGCCACGTCCCCAGAGGGCTCCAAGCCCCTTTTCCACCCATATAAATAATAAGCAGAGACGAAAACACTGAGCAGGCAGAAGGCAAAGAGCAGGAGCAACACCACCTGCGGAGAGAGCTGCCAGATACCCCGCCGGGCCCTGGCCAGCACAGTCATCCTTGCATCCGCTGGGTGAGGTGGGGTCCCTCTCCCCTGCCCGCCCCCTCCCCTCACGAGCCCCGGGGAGGGGAAGAACAAGCAACCAACCAACAAAAAAATCAGGTAAAATCAAATTGAATACTACTAATAAATTAAAATACTAGCAGGCTGCCTGTGCAGGCTCTCTCCCCTCCAGCAGTCCGGCGTCCCTCGCCGTCTGCTTCATGTCACCATGGCAGAGGCACCAAGAGTCTCCTCGCCGAGCCAAAATTCCTGTGGTGATGGCAGCAGCAGCAGCAGCAGCAGCAGCTCCATGGCCTCAGCAGGGCGAGGGGGCGGCGGGCGGCCTCGGCGCGGATCCTGCTGGGAATGTGGGCATGGCGGATCCTGCTTCCACACGGCACCTGAGAGAGAGGGGTGGGATGAGAGGGCAGGGACAATGCCAACCTGCTGCTGTTATTTCTGCCAGCCTGACAGCCCCAGCAGCTCGCTGGCGTGCCAGGGCTTGCCTCAAGAATGCTGTGGCACCAGGGATGCAGCAGGAGTGCAGAGCACAGCCGTGCCGTGGGATCCTGGCTGTGGGTGCACCCGGAGTGCAGGTGCATCACCAGGTGCATGCAGGGGAGCCCCCAGAGCCCGGTGAATCTCTGGTACCTCAAGCAGCTGGAGAAGCAGCCTCGTTCCTCCCTGTGCCCAGCAGAAGCTGGCAGGCAGAATGGGGGGTGGTCTGAGCCCCCATGGCCCAGCTCAGCTGGCAGAGAGGGACACGGGAGGGACACGGGAGGGACACGGGAGGGACATGGGGAGCCTGCCAGCTGGGCGGCTCAAGGCCAGGCCAGGAGCCGCCAGCCAAGGTCACCCATATGGGAATGCAGGAGTCCACGTGGAGCCAAAGGGACCTTGGGACTATTTCTGCCTTCCCTGTGGAAGGCTCATTTGAAAAAAGAAAAGGAAAACAATAAGCACTGCTTGCCAGAAGGTGAAGCCAACTAGGGGACAGACTGGTGAGGCCAATGTGTTTAAGGAAAATAAGTGATTCACAGCACTGTCCCCAAACTCACTACCAGTGCTGAGGACAAGGGCAGGAGTCCCTGCTCCTCCTAAGGAGAGCTCCCTGTGTCCTGCCAGCACCGTGGCTGAGCACCCTCCCTGCTGACACCAGCCTGGCTCCTAACAGGATTAAACGTGGCCGGCTGAGCGGCACTGTGGATTACAGGCTGGGGCTTGGCAGGGTAATCCTGTCATCCCTGCCCTTCCCAGCAGCAACTCCTGCTCCAGGCAGTGCTTCCCAACCCTGCCAACATGGCACTGCTTCAGCCAGGCCCCTGTAGGTGCTGCTGGCAGCCAGTCTCCTTCCAGCCTCCATCACTGTCTCCTCCTTCACCACCTCCAGGACACAGCAGCAATC
This sequence comes from Passer domesticus, assembly GCF_036417665.1. Lineage (NCBI taxonomy): Eukaryota > Metazoa > Chordata > Aves > Passeriformes > Passeridae > Passer > Passer domesticus. The sequence goes on from NC_087486.1 coordinate 6,425,400, forward strand.
TGGGCATGCTGGGCATGGTGGAACCTGGGTTTAATGATTTGTAATTTATCTTTGAGCACATGGATGATCTACAGGCACGACCAAGAGATTGCACCTTCTCTCCTTAGCCCCCCTGAGGTGTGTCCTGCCTGTTCCACCTCACTCCTTCTGCCCTTCCAGCACCCCTGACACAACAGCCCCACTGGGGTTTTGGGACAGGGCACTTCTCCAGGTCTGCTGATTTTAGGGATGTGCTTGTGCTGAGGGAGGCTTTGCTGCATCTCCCTGCCTAGGGATGCAGAGATCTGGGAATGCATTACCCAGCACCCTGGCTGTGCCATCCCACTCCCTCTCCATTTCTGTCACCTGCCAGGAGCAGTGGGCACTGGCAGCTGCATTCCCACAGTGATGGGGGGGCAAATGGCAGCAGTGGGTTTGATGTCAAGCGCCGGAGCCATCAGCTGATGGACAGGACTGTGTGTCCATCCCTGCTCCACCCTCCATGAATCAGGGAAGAGGGCTCTGCATCTACATCACCTGCCATTTCCCAGGGCGTTTCATTAGTCCATTCTCTCCTAAGAGCTTTTAATTACTGGCACTTAATGACCAGGCTTTGGAGACAGCATCTCCGGCCAGACTCTGGCTGAGTCTCCTCAGGCTGCCACGTCAAAGCCTGCCCAGGCAGGGGGCCAGCACTGGACCCCCAGAGCAGCCAGCTGAGAGCTGGGGCTGGGATGGGCAGATCCCACCCCAAGCACCTGCCAGTGTGGCGGGAAGCAGGCAGGAATGCTGCTCTGCTGGTTCACTGCCAGAGCAAACCCTCCACGGGGAGCACGCCAAGGGCTCTGGGGCGATGCTGCAGGGTGGGGATGCTCCTGCCCAGGGCTTTCCCCGTGCAAGTGGGTGCTGGCTGCATCCTGCCCAGCAAACCCCTGCACAGCCCTAGCAGTGGTGGGAGAGCTGATAGCTCGTTTGCCTGAGAAGGAAGCAGGTTCATGCCCAAAAGCACAAGACAAGTCCTTGAGACCAACAGCTTTTCTAAAACAAAAACAGAAACAAGATGGTAAAATTTAAAGAACCACAAGACCTGGCAAGGTGACAGCTGGGGTCAAACTTCCTTTTAACCTGATTTTTCGATGCTGCTAAGGTGCCTTTTAAAACCACAGTAGTTATTTAAAAGGCACCAGCTGGAAATGTCAGCCTGAGTCTCACACACAGACCTCAGGCCCCCAAAATCGGTGCTGGCAGGCTCCCATCACTGGGCAGGTGCTCAGCCACAGCTGCACATCAAGGACCCCGGGAGAAAGAGCCCTGGAAAATGCTCTTTTCTCGTGGGTCTCTGAGCAATGCCCTGGCACAGGCTCCACTGGAGAGGAGGCTCAGTGAGGAGGCTTAGCCACTGTGCTCTTAATCCGGCTGCCCTGACAAACACAATCAGCATCCAAGCAGCTTCCCGGCGTGGCTGGGAGCCCGGAGCGCCCTGCGGGGCCGGATCCGACCCCAGGACGGGCAGGGAGCACCACCAGGGGACAGGGAAGCCCCTTCCCTTTCAAATCCAAGAGAGCTGCAGGAGGAAGGGAAAATGTTTGACAAGCTTTTCAAAACACACCCCCTGGTGCAGTTTGGGGATGGTGGTTCCCCCCTGCTCAGAGTTATTTTCCACAAATATTGCCTGGGGAACCACTGCACCCCAGAAAGTCAGGGAGGCACCAGATGGGATGAGAGGGAATGAAACCATCTCCATTAGTGGCTTACAGCACTCTTCCTTTAAATACCAGTGGGATTTTGCAGGGATGCAATGGAAGGATTGAATATAAGCAAGGAAGTGCAAACAGATCTGGAGGACAGGGAAGGGTCACTGATCCCAGAAGACAACCACAGCAGGGTTTGATTTATTGGGGGGTGGAATAGGTCTGGCTGCAGGTGCAAGCAGTGAAGAGCAGGCAGTTCACAAGTCCCATGTGTTGGATAAATCAACTGTCCCAAGCCCATGGCTCAGAAACAGGAGGGGAGCTCAAAACCACGGGTGTGACAAAGCAAGAAATTGCTCACACATTTCCCTTGTACCACTTTGGAAGGGTACAAGGGCAGAAGGGAGGAGCAGTCATCCACTGTCATGCAGAAAACACTCCAAGATTTTGTGCAAGAACACTCCAAGATTTTGTGCAAGAACCTCAGTCCCCAATTCTAGTAGCTCCCAAACCTCCAACATTCAACCCACAGAGATGAAGCCACATCCTAAACACCAGATGGGTCACCCTGCTCCTCTCCTGCTGGCACCCTTTGGGTGGGCACCCCTGCTTCTCACTCCTCATCACTGCAGGGGGAGACCCACCACTGCTGATTAATCACCTCCTCACCACCATGCCAGCTCCACTTCTCCATGTAAGCCAGCCCTGGGGGTTAAGCATGGATGGAGGAGGATTTACAGGCAGGATGCTAAACTGCATTGCACAGCTCAGCAATTTGCAATCATCCTGCTCGCTCCAACACTTCCCCTCTCCGACCACTGCAGGGAATGTGGATGGATCAGCCCCACCTACACATCTGCTGCACCTCCCACTTGAAAGCAAAAGGCTACTGGAAGGTATAGATGTGGCCAGGCTGGGACTCAGGCCCTCAGCAGGTGGACAATGCTCATCCAACCCCACCTTCTGTCTCTCCCACCTCAGGCACCCTCACCAGCATCCCCAGAGATCACCAAGTGGTGCCCTGCAGCCCTGGGAATCAGCACTACCTGTAAATGATGCACAAAAAGCAGCCAAATTATTATTAATGGGTTTAAGTTCCCTCTAGAGGGAATCCCCTTCACTCACTGGTAATATTTAGAGGGCTACAGATCTAAAACCACTGAGCTAAGCATGTCCTTAGAGAGGAGATTAATGCCATCACATTATTCAGGAGACAACTGCAAGCTCAAGACAGGGGAGGTTGCTTTGGAAATGAAAAAGTAACTGGCATGAAAAATTGGCCTTTAAACACCCACCTCTGCACTGCTGCCTTTATCAGCTCTAAATGACAGTGATCCCAGCTATGACTGGAAATATCTGCAGACAGCTGGAAGCACTGGCAGGGGAAAAGAGCTATCTCAGGGTGTGAAGGACCACTGGCTGTCCCTGTCCCCATCTCCTCCCTCCCCAGCCACAGCTGGACCCACTGACCAAGAGAAGGTACAATCAGGAGATTATTTCCTTTACTGTGGTCATGATGGTGTGATGATCCCACCAGGATGCTCCTGGAGCTGGGGCACAAGCCCTGGGCACAGGAGATGAAGCCATAGCAGCCCAGGAAGAGAAACCCAGCACAAAAACTTCAACCACTGCAAAACCAAGAGTTTCTCCTGGTGACTCCATGTCCTGACAGCCTGGATGAGCCTTCAGGATGTGTCCAAGAGACTTGGACAGCTGTAGGGACATCCATTTGCCTCCTGCCAAGCTGCAAAGCCTGGGTGTCTGGGCAGGGAAGAGGCACGTGGAGCACAGAGAGAGAGGACACAGAGGAGCAGCAAGGAGCTTGTCCCAGTCACCCACTTGCCAGAGGTTTTGTAATGCCAGATAAGGAGCATCTTAGCAGTAATTACACAGGCTGCTTAAGTGCTTTGCAAACAGTAGTTACAACCTGCCAGGGAGACAAACACCCTGCTCGGGGACAGGGACAATCCCAGGGCTCCTTTCCTGAGGACACCAGCCTTCCACCAGTGCCCAAGAGGTGCCAAGTTAAAAATGGACAAGGGCAGCCCCAGCAGCTGCCCCTGAGACAGGCAGTGACAGGCAGTGACAGGCAGTGACAGGCAGCCCCTGCTGCTGCTCCCACTGCAAACCCACATGGCTCGGCTTCTCCCCTTCATGCACGGGCTGGATTTGACCAGACACAAGGGAGTATCGGGAAAACTCATCCACGATTTATAAGGTCTGGAGAATTTCCATCCCAGGAGGAGTTCAGCAGGAAAATCCTCCCTTTTTCTCAGATCTTTTTTGTTAAGATCTGATTTATAGAGCCTGGCCAGAAATGAGCAGTTGGAGCATTCACCTGGATTGCTAAACCAAGCTTCCCCTTGACACTTCACTCTGCTCTGGAAATAAACCTCTGGCTTTGCCTGCCCACCACCTTCCTGTTCCTGGGGGAAAGAAACCAATATGAGCAATGAGACCAGTGAAAGTGGTTAAGAATTTTCACTTTAAAAAATTTATTTTTAGTCAAAGTGTCCAGCTCTGGAAGAGGCATTTTTTCACCCACAAAGGCCTGTTAGCACTTCAGTTTTACTGCAAAAGATAAAAGTCATGTTTTTCTCAGGTTTTCTTCAAAAAAACAATCATGAGAACAGCTCATTGCCTGCAGAGGGATGAAAAAGCAAGGTTCAGGGTGTGTGGCATGTATATGCTGAATTTTTAGGGGAGAAAAACCTGAATAAATTTTTAAAAAATCTAAATCCCTAAAAACTGGGTTAGGTTTCTGGAAGCCCATGACTAAAACTTTTCATGGCAGAGCAGCTGGTAAGCCCAACTGGTGGGTTTCTAAGACTAGCTCTAGCAAACCCCACATCTCAAACACACATCCCAAGGTCCTGCCCCTGCTAATCCCCATCTCCCACCCCGTTCCCCAGCCCCAAGGTGCCCCAGCCCCATCAGTGAGGCTGTTCAGAGGAATCCTCTGCAGAGGTCCTCCCATTTCTGGCCCTGGGGCACCCAGGATCCCACCCTCCTTGTCCTCAGCATCCTGATCAGGAAGAGCACCTCGCCATCTCCCAATGCCCACATGAAATCAGTCTCCTGCACAAACTAGGCCAGCAATTAGCAGCAGTCATTAGTTCTCCTATGCCCCAGGGACACTGGGGTTGGGCAGCTGATCCCTCAGCACTGATGATCCCCAACAAAACACCCCAACACCCCACAGACAGGTTAGGGTTTGGGTTGTGCCACTGCAGCCCCCCCAAAAAAAGCTGAAGCCCTTCACAGGTGACTCCTCAGGGGTATTTTTTGTCCTTGAATCCTTGGGAACAGCATCGGAGCAGAGCTTGGGGAATTCTCCCAAACCTTAATTGAAAGAGGCACTTAACGAGGACAGTTTCTTTTGTCTGTTAATTGAAACAGGTTCTTACCAACAAAACTCTCCATGAATTTTAAGTGGGTTCGCAGGGGGAAAAAATCCACTCAATGAATTGGGTTTTCCTGCTTCGAAATGTGCCGTGTCGGCTCCTGTGGCTTTCCAAGCACCCAAGAGCCTTTCTGGATAATCAGAGTCTGAATCCCAAGTATTTTAAAAAGGAAAAGGATGAGGGGAAAATAATCTCACATGCATTTTTATATTTCACTGGAGTGGCAGCCTGCCCTCTCACAAGCAGGTCGCACGAGGACTCCTACCCAAAAAAACAAGGCCTGGAAGCCCCTCGGTGCCACCTTTTGCTGCCTCTGACACTTGTCTTGGCCGGACTTTCCCTGCAGAGATGCTGGTCCTGCCACGACTGTGAGGGTGACACAGGATCTCAGAGAGCCTTGGGGCAGCAGTGATTCCCTGTGCTCAGCCCCATGGGATGGGCCAGCTGCTTCCTTTTCTTGACAGCTTCCCAAGCTGGTAGGAGCAGAGCCATGCTGCCAGCTGTTCAGAGGAGCACAGGCTGCCCTGTGAGTGCTAACCCGGCCCCAAAACAGCACTTTTGCAAAGCAGAATCCATAAAACCACAGCATGACCCAGCTCACACAGAGCCACCAACCCCCCTGCCAGTGCCCACATTCCAGAGGAATCCCTGCAGGGATGGAGCTGCTCCCTCCTCCCAGGGGCTCCCCGGGATGCTCCTGTCACACCACATCCATCCTGCCTGATGCCCCAGTGCTTTGCTGAGCTGCCTCTGACCTCCACTTGCCTGCAGCCTGCCAGGGCAGACGCTGCCAGGAGCCCAAAGCACCTGCAGGGCCAGTACTGAATTACCCTGGGTGTGCTCCTGGGGTGGCAGGTCCTTTGGGAAGGGCTGGGCAGCACACACTGACGCACAGGCAGGAGCTTCCAGGGCCAGCATGCTTCAAGGTCATGGCCAGGACAGGCTGGAGGTCAGATCTTTTATTAGACCAATGGACACAGTTGGAAAAAGCGACACATTTTGGCCGCGCAGGCATTTCTCAGGCCCAAGAGCACATCTGTTTTTTCCTAAAGGTATTAGTTAGGCTAATAAAAGAAATTACCTCTGCATGTAAACTTTGTCACCCTTAAAATGTACCAGAGGCTGCAAGGCTCAGCAGCCCAGGGAAAACACAGGGAGCAGGAACAGACACAGAGCACAGCGGACACTTGCAAGATTTGTTTTGTTTTCACCCCCCAGAACAGCACTGGCAAAGGCCACACCTGTCCCCAAAATGCACAGCTGCTGGCATCTGAGCTGCCTCTTGCCTCCCCTATTTCCAGATGCAGGTCTGAGGCTGCAGGAACCTAGTGGCATGTCCAGGATAAGTATGTTGATTTGGTTTAGTTTCTGCTCTGGCATCAGCCCTGTCCTCTCCTTCTCCTCTGCAGGGGCTCCAAGGCAAGCAAATGCTCGAGGAACCAACCTGTCATGCCCCACCTGCACCAACTCCTTCCCTCCTGGCCTCAGTCCCACTCTCTGACGCAAATCCATGAGACCAGCAGCGCACCAGCACAGCAAGGGATGGATCAAGGCCGATGGAGGAGACTGAAAATGGCCTGAGCCACGTGTCCAGGCATTGATAGCACTCACAGCCATACTTCAGAACTGTGCTTAACACTTTTTAATGCCTCCCTTTTCTTTAAGAGCTCCAAGCCCTGGGGCTGCAGGGCTCTACAAGGCTGTGAAGATGCAGACAGTGTTGGAAGGAAGGGGAATACTTGGTGGGGTGCTGACAAGTAGCTAAAAGGTTACCACTTGTAGCCTTGTATCTGGATACCTGTACCCAGGTATCGGGGTTTTGTCAAGGCATGGGAAGCAGAGCCAGGAGAGCAGCAGGCTACCCCGAGGAGCAGCAACATCCCAGGGACTGCCATCCTTCCTAAGCACACCCAGAGCTTTGGGGTGAGACACACATCTCCCCGTGTGGCAGAGGGAGCTGAGCTGGCCATCCACCACTGTACATCCAACCCTCAACGTGCCCAAGCTCAGAGACAGGAGACACTTCTTCCCTGCTTTACATTAGTGAATGTAAATTCCAAGATATTTTAGCTTCCCTGGCAGAAGCAGGACAACAGGGCAGAGGTCCTAGAAGAGAGTCTTGATCTCTCCAAGACAATCTGCACTTCTACAGCTTTTCCACAGATCAGTAGCAGGGCTAAACTCAGGACATGCCCACCATAAATACCAGGGCAGTTCCTCTTGGGATACCTCCCATTTAGGGACCTCTGGACCTTCCTAAACCCCTTCAGGAAGGCTTGTGCCACCTGAAGGTAGTGCAGAGGATCCTGTCCCATTTCGGGGGCAAAGGCTGCAGCAAGGTGCTGCTGGTTTTGGGGAGGACATGGGAACTGAGGTGCTCCCAGTCGCAGTCCCCTGTCACCGGCTGCAGTCACACGTGGGATTTACAGCTCAATATTGATCAGTCCTCTGCAAGCTCTGCCATTTCAGCTGGTGGCTTTTGCAGGAAAACAACGTGAATCATAAGCTACAGGCCACCATCTCTCTGTGTCTGCAGGATGCGACTCATGCAGCCCTTCCAGGGGTCTGGCACGAGGGCTGTCCTGCTCCTCCACACCTGGGGACACAGTGGGCACAGAGGGCACCACCTCCCACTGGCACCTCCAGACTGGGCACAGCCCCCAAGGCTTGCAGGATGGTCTCCAAGAAAGCAGCATCCCATTTTCCCTCCACCCAGGTTCTCCAGCACCTGTGTCAAGTTCCAACACCACCAGCATACAGGTGACAATGGCACAAAGCAATGCCACCACCTCAGCCAAAAACACAGGGAAGTCAAGGGCTGACCTGAGGCTGGGAGGGTTGGAAACGTCAGTGAGACAGACTGGCAGCCCCTGTCCTCTGAGGCCATGAAGCAAATACAAGACATAGAAACTTAGTATCTTCCTTCCTCGGTCCGGAGTCCCAACCTTATTCTGGCAAGCTATACCTCAACAGACAAAAATAAAAACTCAGCTCATTAACATACATCTAGAAGGCAGAATTACACAAAATAAAAAAACCTTTTAAGAAAAACCTTCCATGACTCTATCCCAGAGTACAAAGAGCCAAGAGAGCAGCTCCATCTCCAGCAGGCTGTCAGAAGCTGGCCAAGATGGGAAACTTGGGGGAACCACAGCCCTCCATCCTCAGCCCAGCACCGAGATATCCCAAAACCAAACCTGCTTATAAAAGCAGGTGCTGATGGTGACACTCTGCAGCAGGGACACACTCGGCTGTGCCATACTTCACCACGACACACTACTGAAGAAAATATTAATCATTCCCTCTTCATTCCAGCCTGGGTTTTGACTTATGAGGTGTCTTCCTTCAGTTTAAATTACCACCAACAGCGTATTAAATATGTCCTGTTCTACAGTACTGACAGAGACACACAGGAAGGGGGGAAAAGCCCAAAACAACCTGTCAGGAAAAGTCTGTTTGCCTGTATGCTGGTGGCACGGATTTTCCAACCCATCCAAACAAAATCATATCAGACCCAGCAGCTTCCCAAAGGCACAGGAAGCGGGAAGGGCTCTGTGTGTGTGAGCTTCCCCAGCAGCATCCGTGTCCTGTGCCAGCAGCTCCAGGCTGGAAGGGGCAAATCTGGGGGGCTGCAGCTGTGGGGTGTCATGGCATGTACTGGGGCTAGATGATGTGACCATAATGGGTCACAGGGAGGTCCTGCCTTCCCCATACCCACACACGGATGTCCCAGCCATGGAGGGGCACTGGGAAACATGAGCTTCGCCTTCACCGTCCCTGCCCAAAATGAACACTGACACAGGCAAAGGGAAGATGCTCAGCCATTTTGCCAGAGGCCACCAGCACTGGGGTTTATTTTCCTGCCATATCAAGCCCCGCACGTTTTTTCTATTGTTTAATTTCCTTCTTCTCCACCCACAGCAAGTTCACTCAGAAGAGAGGAACTTATTTCCTATTGAATTTGTCCTGGTTGTTTTATTTGGAAAAGGACAGCTTCCTCAGCTGTGGTCCCCATGTGCAGCTGAGGGGAGCAGGCACAGGGCTGCTCAGCTCCCCATCTCCACCAGCCCAGCCCAGTAAAAACCACTGTCGAGATGTGAGTAACAAAGGTGCTGCTTTGCTGCAGGAAGAGCTGCTGTTCCAAGGCTGCCGGTGACAAAGGGGCACTGCAAGGCGCCGGTTTCCCAACCCTGCAAGCACCGTTAGTGGGAAGACAACCATCCCCATGGTGTGCTGTGGCAGCAGCTGACTGGGATCATGAGATGGAAGAGTCCTGCTGCTGGGATATGACTGCAGTGCTGGGAGGGAGCACCAGCCTCGATAGGAAGCAAAGTCTTCCAGTGATGCCAAAGGTCGCCCAAGCTGGTGTGGCTTCTGTGCTGCCGGGTGCCCACACCTGCGGGGGACAGCCTGCCTGTGCGGTGGTGGAGGTGAACCCAAAAGACTTGGGGCAATAATACACACAGCTGTGCACGAGAGGCCCAAGACCTCTTCTAGAGGAGGTGCTCCACAGGAACGCCAGCCAGGCTGGGCAAGCCGTGCCGTGCCAAGGTGTGCACCTCCAGGTGTCCCGGCCGCGCTGCCCCGGCTCTCTGCTCCGCGCGGTTTTAGCCACCACCACTCGCACCGCGGGGGAGCGGGGACACCCCAGGCCTCGGCAGCTTGGCCTCGGCTGCTCCTCGGCGGTGCCCGGAGCGAAGGAGCCGGGGCGGGCGCGGGCACCGCGCGGCCTCGCCGCTCCCCCGAGCCCCGCGCGGCGAGACCCCCTGGGCCCGGCGGGGCCGCGGGGCGGGGGGCTCCCGCCGGCCCCCGCCGCACCCGGGCCGGCTCCTCCCGAGGGCGCCGGGCCGCTCCGCCGCGGGGACGGGAGGACCCGCCGGGCCCGGTCCCCGGCGCAGCCCGGCCGGGGCGGTGCGAGGCCCGGCGGCCCCGGCCCGCGCTGCCGCTCGCCCGCCCGCCCTTTGTCTGCGCCGCCGCCCCGCTCGGGCCGTACCTGCCGCCGCCGGGCCCGCTCCGCCGCTCTCCGCTCCGCTCCGCTCCGCCAGGCCGCCGCCGCCGCCCGCTCCGCCGGCCCGGCCCCGCTCGGCGCGTCCCGCCCGCCGCCCGGGCAGGCACCGCCCCCGCGCCCCCCGCCAGCACCGCCCGGGGCTCCGCGGCGCGGCCGGGCCGGGGCTGGCCGGGGCAGCGCGGGGCTGCCGCCACACGTGCCCTCCCCGCTCGTCCGGCCCCCCGGGTGACCGTGAGCCGGGCGGTAATCCCCCGGCGGGAGGGCTCAGATCCCCGCGCACCGGGTGCCTGTGATGATCTTCGTGCTCGGCGATGCTCCCTCCTGCCCCCCGCACATTCCCACTGTTTCCCGGGATGAGCGCGATGGGGTGTCCAAAGGGTACGGCCCAGGCTGTGTTTGGGGTAACTGGGTGTCAGGCTCTTACACAGAGCCTTTTCATCTTTCCCCCAGTGTGCACACACCCTTTGTGTCAGATTTCTAAAGCCAGTCAAACCTGAGGTTGTCCCCAGCCTCCTGCCCATCTGCAGAACCCAGATGTCATTTCAGGGTGCTGGTATCACATCGTTTCAGCTTTTCCTCCCCGACTTCAAGATAGGCTCAAGGGCCACATCCAAGTTACTGGCTGGCTGCCGCCAACCTGCATGCACACACACAAAATTCCCTTCATTCCTCAGAGAGGGGGGAAATTAGCTGCTGCACTCCTGCCCTGCCCTCGGAGGCTGCAGGGGACTGTGCCGGCATGTGGAGACACGCTCAGGTCCAGAGTTAATCACCCAGAGCCGCCCAGGTCCCTCTCACTGCCCCTGTTAGCAGGGATGTGGAGCATTAAGACAACCCTGTCAGGTTTCGTGTCCAGCCCATGGGGACAAGTTTCATGTCCAGCCCATGGGGATGAGATGTGGCAGAAGGTCTGCTGGGTTTGGTTTAGGCAGCACGCTCTGGGAGAGCTTCCTGCTGAACAAGAGTCGAGGAAGCAATTTCAATCAAATGGAACAAGCAGATAAACAAACAAAAGGAAAACAAGAAAGGAAATTGTAGGGAAATAGACACAAAGAATGGCAGGGTATTATGGCTGGAAATTTTCTAAGTGTTCATTGAAGTCAAAGACTTCTTATCCTTAAACATTTCACTTCCCTCACAAGCATTTTCTCTGAAGATCCCTGAATATTTTGCAAATGCCAAAGTTACTTGAAAGCTCAGAAAACAAAAAGGGACAAACAGCAAGTTTTTCAACTGTGAACTGCTGTAAAGGGTATTAAAGGGATTATTTTTTTTTCAGCCTTAAATGATTTGCAAACTCAGCCTGAAAAAAGTATCTCCCCTGGGAACAGCATTCCGAGGCCATACTAACCTCCGCCAGAGGAGATTCATGCACAAATCATTGAGCAAAAAGCCAGCAATGAGTAATCAAAGGCACGCACCAAACTCCAAGAACAATCTGCAGAATCCACAATCTCAAGCGGTAAAATTTTCCACTGAATAATTTCTTCTGAGAAAAAGGAATTTGTTGAATTCTAGGTCTGGCATTTGTGAATACTTTTTTTTTTTTTTAAAGAAAAAACGACTCACTGGAAACAGAAAGCTGCTCAGAAAGGTACTGGGATTTATTAATACCAGCTTTGCCATTTTACATGAGTATCAGGTAGCTTTTTTTCTTGCCTGTCTTCTGTTTGCAAACACAAAGGAAACCAATTCCTTCCCTGCGTGCTTTAGGCTACAGGCTCTTCTTCAGCACATCTGTCAGAAAGCAGTTCAGCGGCTTTCCTCCACATTGTTTCCAATTTATTAATCAACACTTCCAGCTCCCTACTGAGTTACAGCCACATTATGGTCCCCTTGAAGTCCATGGCAGCACTTCCACCAACTTCATTAGGACCAGAAACTCGCTCTTGAAGTCTCTGCCAATTCCTTAAGTGCTTTAACTTCAGCCTTGGAGATTTCTGTTTTAATCTTCCTACGCCTGTTTCTGACACATCATTTTACATGTGTGCATGCACCAACTGCCCTTCTTGAAACTAAAAATGGCCTTAAAAGCAAATGGAAAAGCTTGTGTTTTTTGTTTTTGTTTTTGTTTTTGGTTTTTTTTTTTTTTCACCTGTGAATGATGCAATTGGGACCCTGAATGTCTCTTTGCCATGGCTGTTAGAGGAGAGATGCCATCTTGAGGCTAGAGAGCCCCAACTGCAGACTCTGCTCCATATCAGGCAGACAGCTGGGGTTCAGCCTGCTGCAGGGGGAATTTTGGCCTCTTCCAGTTTCAGTCTCGGTTTCAAGGCCACCAGTAAGGCCACTGGTCCATGGCTCATGGGAACAGCCATGGAAACAGTGATATTTGAGCACCAAAAATTCCTTCTTGTGGGAAGCCCGGAGCTGGGGCCTTCGCAGGTCAGGCCAGTCACTTCCCACTGACCCCACTCAGCCTGAACAAGTTTACCCCAAGGCCAAAGCCCGGCAGGAGAAGATGCTAGGAGCAGCATTCCCGTCTGCCTGCCCTTTTTGTTTAGTCACCAGCTGAGTTATGAAATCCGCCTGCAGCGTCACCGTGTCTGTGGGTTTCCCATGGGCTGGAGAGGCTATTACCAAGGAGCAGCTGGAATGTTAATTACCCATTAAGGAACTAAATCTGGGGGATTTCTCAAAGCAAATACACTTCATTTCTGGCACTAACCCCACAGTGGCCTGAGCATCCTTCCCCGCCAGGCTGGAGGACGCAATCCTTGCAGCCCCTGCTGGAAGCCCCTCCCTTCCCATCCCAGCCAGGGAATGCTCTCAGCGCTGTCCTCAGCAGCAGGACAGCCTGGCTGGAGCTGGCATTCGAGCCCCAGGAACATTTTGCAGGGCAGGCAGCTCCCTTGCAGACACACCAGAACCAGTGCAAGGCAAAGTGAAAGGGAAGAATGTGTCCCGGGGAGTGGAGAAAGCTCCATCCTGCCCAGAGGCTGAGGGACTGGGAGCACTCTGTCTCCCAGCAGCCTCGGGGCTGAGGGCAGCACAGAATTTTGAACCAGTGGGTTAATTCTTTTAGCAGCTCATATGGTTTTTTCAGCCTGTTGCCCATATGAGGAGGCCTGTCTCTCTGCCTCTGGCTTGCATCTGTTCCAGGGGAATATCCATAGGCTCGTAGAGTCCTCTTGGAGGATTGTCACAGGCAGAGCTGCACTCGTGGCTCCGTGGGGACAAACCCAGCCTGCCTGGCTGCCCGTGCCCCCCTCACCATCCCCAGGCTCCTCCTCAGGCCGGGCACCCACAGCACACGTGCCCTGACACAGGCTGACCTCTGCAGCCCTCCCTGCTGCTCACTCTTTCCTTCCCCTTTCCTCCAAATCCGGCCACAGCCGCTGGCACTGCAGCTCCCGGCTGGAATTACAGCAGCTCTGCCAGTGTGCATTTTAAAAGCCTCTCCAAAAATATTCAAGCAGGAATATCCCTGATGCAGTGGCAAAAGTGTATTGAGCACAGGAGCAAGTGAAGGTGTTCCATGGGGTCAAGACTGGGGTTACAGTGGCATCCCTGAGCACAGAGAGCTTTCCCAGGGAAAAATCCCATCGCGGGTGGGGGCGGTGCAGGGGGACAGGGAGCCTTAAAGAACAAACCTCTTTTCCCTGGTGGCAGCCCAGAGGTTTGCATCCTGGAATGCTTGGCCAGAGAAAGGAAAAAGTATGGGAAATCTGGATGAGCAACATGGGCAAGTGGATGCCACCCTAAAAACACACAGCACCCCACAGCTGCAGAGGAGATGGACGGGAGAAGGGAGGCAGAAGTTTCTGTCAGGCCAGCACCAAATACTCTCAGCCATGCAGAGGTGCTGGACCCTCCCTGCAGATGTTTCCAGGCCTTTGGAAAGTGCTGTTATAAGGAGCCTCCCTTGTCCAGCTGCTTCTCCTCCACCAGCCCAGCTCTGAGCACAGTCTGGGCGCAGATCTGAAGTCTGTCGGGCGTTCCCACGTAGGGACCATGGGGTGCTCCTCCTCTGTCACTCACCCCAGCCCATGTGGCTCAGAGCTCTGTTTCCCAGAGGCAGCTCAGCACCAGGTGAAGCAGCTGGAAGCAGGGCAGGATCATGCCCTGGAAGCATCTCATCAGCACTGTAAACTCAATTTCATTGTGCCTCTGTTCCGAAGCTTTTTGGTGTTCCCCATCCTTACTCTCCTGAGCACTTTTAAGATCACTTGGAAACAGAAAATACTGCCTTGTTGGACCACCTTTATGTCAAAATTTACAAATTGACATTCTCTTTGTCGAGGTGGAACTAACCTCGCCCATCACAGCTCAGGGAGGTGTTCCTGCACCATGGCTCACGGTTCACAGCTGCAGTCTCTGCTTCTCCCATCAGCTAACAGAGCTCCTGAGAGACTCACCGGGACTGAAACCTCTCCCATCAGCTCCCTGACAAAAATAGGCCACTTGCACATATTAAACCACCACATACATCCTCTTGAGGGTGAATTCCCCAATACCTCCTCGCAGCCAGGGCTCCGGCCTGAGCTCGGGGCAGGGACAAGCAGCTGCCTGGAGACCCCCAGGACCCTCACCGTGCTCAGCCCCCTGAGGGGAGCGAGGGGGAAAGGCCCGCGGCCCATCCTGGCTCTAGCTGAGGCGGGGCAGAGCCGGCTGCAGCGGCGTAGCCGGGGGGAAGCAGGATGCTTGCTGGAATTGCACCTATTTCCCTCCAGTTGTTTTTAAAGCGGTTCGTTTCCAAAGCTCTCCCGGGCCGGCTCCGTCCGGAGCGCAAACACCCGCCGACCCCGCCGCCATCTTGGGGAGGGGCGCGGGGGGAGGCCGCCGCCATCTTGGGGAGGTCGGGCCGCGGGAGAACTGTGTGGAGGGAGAGGCGGCCGCGCCATCCCGGGACACCGGCCCGGCCTCGGGACACCGGCCCGGCCTCGGGACAGACGGCCACGGTTTGGCCCGGCCCGGGGGGTGCGGGACTGCGACCGGCACACAGCCCCGCGCCTGCGGCAGCGGACACGCCGCCTCCCGCCATCCCTTCCGGGTGAGGCGGTGACCCCCGCCCCCTGAGCCCGCCGCTTCCTTTCCGCGGCGGCCGCCGGAGCAGACGGGCAGGTGAGTGCGGGCCGCGCCGCATCCGCCGCCATCCGCCCGCCCGCGGCTCCCCGCGGCCTCCGCGCCCGCCGCCCGCCCTCGCGGGGCCGGGGCTGCGCGGGGCAGCGCGCTCGGCGCGGGGGAGCCGCGCTCGGCGGAGCGGGGCCGCGGGCCGCGGGAGCCGCGGGCTGGAGTAGCGCAGCGCCCGGCTGGGGCTGCTGGGCCCCGGGCCGGCCCTGCCGCGGGCCCTGAGCGGTCAGGGCCGCGGTGAAACGCGGCGCGTTCGGAGCTCGGAGCGCGGTGCGGGCGGTACAGCGTGTGCTGCGTGTTCCGCGTCGGCCTCGCTGGGCTGGGGGAGCGAGTGGAGCCCGTGCGCCATGGATGTGTCGGGGAGGGGATGTGTGCTGTGGAAGCGGCCGCGCAGGCACTGATGTAAATCGATGTTACGGTGCTCGGGGCAGTTGGCGGAGAGCGCACGGGCAGGGTGATCGTGGTTGTGTTGGGGTTGGGTGCCTCGGTGCAGTGCCGGACATTCCCTTGTGCAGGGCCCCGGCTGTAGCAGGAGTCGGGCAGGAGAGGGCAATAGGGAACCGTGCCCTGTTTCTGTGCTTGGGAGCGGATGCGCAGGATCCCCGGCCATCAAACCGAGCACAGCCGAGTGCTGCCCCTGCTGTCTGCCATCACTGGGTGCGGGCTTCGGGGGCAGGAGACTTAGCTGGGCTAGTCCCAAGGATGTGGTAGGGAGACCAATAATATGGAAAAACCCAAGCTGGTACTTAAAAGATCTGCGTACCTAGGGCTTACTGACAATAGTGGGTCTGTGTAATTGGTTTGGTGTTTTCTTTCCATAAACCCATATAAACAAGGGGAAATGCTCAGCATTGCTATTATCAAGGAAATGAGCTCCCTTGGAGCTGTGGTGGGACTTGGGGACATCAGCTGCCATGAAGTGCAGCAGGAGAGATTTCACCAAACAGCTGTGGGTGATGACCTGTGTGCCAGGATACAGCAAAGCTGGGAATTATGGGGTTTCTGAGAAATGGACCTGTGTTTTGCCAGTGGTAACTAATTTTTCCTTGCTTGGTAAAAGGTTGAAACAGCAGGAATTTCATAAAATTCTTCAACAATTCTGAGAAACTACCAACGCTCATACATCTCTTTTGTTGTTGTTCAGAAATGGCTCCTCGTAAGGGCAAGGAGAAGAAGGAAGAGCAGGTCATCAGCTTGGGACCCCAGGTTGCTGAAGGAGAGAATGTGTTTGGGGTCTGCCACATCTTTGCCTCCTTCAATGACACTTTTGTCCACGTGACTGATCTGTCTGGCAAGTGAGTATGGGACAGGCATCACCTCACTGCACACCCAGCTCCTTCGGGTGTGAAAGCAGAAACTGGGTTTGGCAGGAGGTTCCACCAAATCCTTGCGTTTCTGCTGAGCTTCGTGCATGGTGCATGTACATGAACTGGGGGGCTTGGTGAGCTCTTCTGATCGAGGTGGTGTTCAGGGTAATGGGTGGCTTATTGGGAGTAACAGGTTCTGGCCTGGGGGAAGAACAAGGAATGGCTTTCTTTTAACATCACCTTTTCCTTCTGTAGGGAAACCATCTGCCGCGTGACCGGTGGCATGAAGGTGAAGGCAGACAGAGATGAGTCCTCTCCCTACGCAGCCATGCTGGCAGCCCAGGACGTTGCCCAGAGGTGCAAGGAGCTGGGCATCACTGCCCTGCACATCAAGCTGCGTGCAACTGGGGGCAACAGGTACAGCAGGAGGGCTGGGCACTGGAGAGGACATGGCTGTGGGGGCTGAGGGTGAACGGGTGTGGAACACAAGGTTTGGCATGGGGGAAGTGTGGCTTTCATGTTCCTGGCTGTTTGTAAACTGTGTTCAGCTTCTGGGTCATTAAAGGGGTTGTTGGTTCTGGCTCTCTTCCAGGACCAAGACTCCTGGACCTGGTGCCCAGTCAGCCCTGAGAGCTCTGGCCCGCTCCGGAATGAAGATCGGCCGCATTGGTGAGTGAGGAAGGAAGGGATTGTTTAGTGAAATGAGCTTTGTGGGCATCTGTGCTGCTTGATCTTAACTTTGGGGTTTTCTCCATGGCCAGTTAGATGGCACCAGTGAAAGGATTCCATGTAAACAGATTCTTAAATTGACCAGTAGGTGGTGAGAGCAGCACTCGGAACTCAGGTTTCTGTGTGCTGGGCAAACCCCAGCTTGGAGCAGGATGCTGCTGCTCCTCTGATGTCATCTGGCTGTTCTGTCACCTAAAAATACCTTGTTGATCTCGGTGATTCAGTAATAATGGAGTTCTCCAGCTGTAGGGAGAGTCCTGAACTTTGTGGGGAAGTCACAAGATGCACTGGTGGTGGTTGTGCTGAAAATTCTTCGAACATCCTGTGTTTCTTTTGAATTCATTTGGCTGCTTGATTTAAGTGGGATGGGAGATGGGAATTTTTGCTTGCAAAGTGTTAAAGCCCTGGGTACCCAGCCTGTGGCAAGTTCCCAAATACCTTCACAGAGAGTTCCCTCTGCACATGTGCAGCTCCTGTGGCGTCCAGCTGCTGAGGTGTTGGGTGATGGTTGTGCCCAGGTTTCTGGGGTGCCTCTGTGGGGGTAACTGTGCTCTGGATTTTCTCCCTGCAGAGGATGTCACCCCCATCCCCTCCGACAGCACTCGCAGGAAGGGTGGTCGCCGTGGACGTCGTCTGTAACCAGTGCAGCACCTTCTGTTATTAAAGCTCTCTTAAACCTCGGTTTAGCTCTGTGTTTTCTTATTGGGGTGTGCTCAGGAGCCAAGGGCCTTCAGTTCATTCCATCCACAGATGGTTTGTGCTCTGGAGCCGGGCCTGTGGCTTCGGGGGGAACCAGGCTGGTTGATCCAAAGCCACAGGGGTCTTGGGCTTCATACAGTAAAAGCTGCTTTTAAAATGAGTCATGACCTCTTGTATCTCCTGGAAAACAAAGCTGGGCTGGGAATGAGCAACTGCTGCTGGGCTTTCTGCAAAATGTTGCTTAATGCATCACTTCCCCTTTCTGTGGAAAAAGTCCTCTCTCTGGATATCTGTTCCTAAGCCAGCATTTCCCTTGGCCCAGCCATAGTGTTTTATTTGTTGTTTTATATGTGGCCATGGAAAATGTTAGAATAAACTTCCCTTACTGTCTTAAACATGCACCATTTGCCATTCAGATCACTGTTTTCCTGTACTTAAAGTGGTGGTTGAAGTCCTTCTGGAGAAAGTGCCAAAAATGTGAAACCAGAAGCAGCTCAGCCAACGCGGAGCTGAAGGAGGAGGCAGGACAGAGGAGAGAGCAGGGAATGGGACACTGTTACCAATTTTTGATATGCTTTGATGGTTTTTGATAGGCTTTGCATGCAGTGAAAGCTGTTGCTGTTCTCCTTAGCCACGCAGGCACAGGGTGGGGTTTTCCTCCAAGGAATGGTGGGTGATTAAAAGGGCTCTAGTAAACAGGAGTGGGGCATGGCACAGTAGTGCAAGCAGGCAGGGTGGCAGGTTTCCTTCTGCTAGTGGGTTTTTAGTTTGTTGCAGTTTTGTTGGTTGGTTGGTTTTGGGTTTTTTTTGTTTTTTGTTGGTAATGTTTTTTACACCATGAAAAGCCACAGTTAGTACAAGATTGGATGTGGTACTCAGTGCCATGGTTTAGTTGAGGTGTTAGGGCTGGGTTGGACTTGATTATCTTAAAGGTCTCTTCCAGCCTAGGGATTCTGTGTGCTGCACCTGAGTTACTCTGTCCCAGGGGACATCACCATGGCTGTTTCATGGAGCACATCTGGGGAGAGCTCTACAGCAGAAATCCAAAACAGGACCTTTGCTGAAGCAAAAACTCAGCAGACTCGGTGCAGGGGGAGATGTTTCCACTCACTCCCTTTGCTGCCCACCCTGGTCCAGGCTGGTTCAGCCCTGCTGGTTTATACACCGGATGCAGAAAGGGGAAGGTGTCTGCTCCACAGGAAGGTGGATTTACTCTATTAACCCTTAATCCTTAGAAGCTGGAGCTGTGCAGGTGCACACAGGGCTGGCTGAGCTGAGTCACTGTGCACCCAGCCTGTGCCACGTGCTGCCCTGGCAGTGCTGTGCCATGGAAAGCTGGTGCCTGGGCTCACTGCACAATTAAAGGTAAAAATTGCTTTGATTTCTCAGCCGACCTGATGTCTTTAAAGCAGCTTCCTGTGTTGATGCATAACCCCAAAGAGGAAATGATGAATGAGGAAGAGAAAACCGAAGCCCCAGCAAAGGGCAGCTTCCTGGCCCATGTCCTGGGGCTTTCTGGAGGGAAAGGCCCTCCTGTCAGAGGGACATGGATGGGTCTCCTGGCTCTTGACAGTCCTTGGCCTGACCCACCTGGCTTGTCTTGAGTGACTCAGTGAGGAGTTGAATCACCTGCACCCCCTGTAGCTGTCGCTGGGCGATGGCTTCAGGGCTGTGTGAGTGGGGGGACACTCTGCCTGCCCACCCTGTGTCACCCCAGCAGGGATGCTCATCCTGTGGAGGGCAGGGGCTGTTCAGGGGCTGTGCTTCCTCCCCAGACACAGTCAGTGGCCACTGGTGAGCCCTGTGCTCAGCCTTTCTCCTCAGGTTTGCCCAGGGCTGATCCTGTGCTGCTGAGGGTGTCACCTCAGGGTCGGTGGAAATGTGTGTCTGTTCCCCAAACCTTTGTGTGGGGTCTGAGGGCTGAGAGACAAAGCCCAGCTGGAGATGAATGTCTTCCTGTGAATGCCCACTGGGTTATTACACCTCACTGCCTGAAATAATTGCTCTGCTGGCCTGGTCCTCATCAGAGTCCTGAAATCACTTCTTGCTCCAGATGGCTTTTTTCCCCAAAAAATACTTTCTGAGTTTTTGATGGGTAGCACCAAATACAAAGCCTTGGAGTAACAGGGAGGTGACAATTCATTGCCAGCCTCAGGCAATGGGAGAGTGAGGAAGGATCAGACAGGATGAAAGCTGCTCTCTGAAAAGTGTCTTTTTCTTCCCTGGAAAATCAATTCACAGACTGAGAGGATGTCACAGCCCTGGGCAGAAAGCTGTGTATGAAGCACTGAAGAGCTGACTGGAAATGTCTGTGTGTGCAGCAGGGGCTGACTTGGGGCTGGCATTGCTCCTCCAGGCTGGGGCTGGAGGGCTCAGCCTGCCTGGGAAGGGGCTGTTCCCCACCCCCAGCTTATCACCCACGGTTGTGGTTTGCACAGCTCCATGGAATCGCTGGGGTTTCGTTGTGAAGTTCCTGTTCAGATTTTCTCTGGTTCCCCTTGTGGCTGAGGCTGCTCACGGAATGCACCAGGAGCGTGCCTTGAGGCAGGGATTGTGGCCCAAAAATGAGCTGAGTGGGGCTGGGGCTGTGAGGAAAACCTGTGTGTTCCCCAAAAGTCCCAGTGCCCATGGGGGGAGAGGCAAAAAATGTATGGAAGGCTTTTGTGTTCCTTCTTTTTCCCTTCCTTTTTTCTTCCCCTTTTCTTACTTCTCTTTCTTCCCTTTTCTCTCAATCTCCTCTCCCTTTTTATTTTCTTTTCAAAGCCCTCTGACAGTTTCTAAACACAGCTTTGTTACAGGCCTGGGGTGAGGCTGATGGACACCCTGGGCTGGTGCTGTGTGAGCCCCTGGGTGCCCAGGCCTTTCTCAGCTGGCTTGCAGGGTAGGGACCTGGCTCCAGGCACCAAAACCCTGTGTGGGGCTGCAGTTTCCCACCTGGAAAGCAGGAGAATCATCCCACCACATTTTCTCCAGGAACAGCATCTGGAGCCCCCACCCTACCCCTGTGAGCGCTTTGAAACCATCCCTTTGTGTGCTCTCCCAGGGCTGTCCTGCCAGCTGGGAGCCTCGGGACTGAATCAGGAAATGAAATGGAGTCGCTGAAACCTGTCCCTGCTCGCCCCAGGGGGTTTGCCAGGTAACCCTGCTGCCTGGTTAGGTGGGGTTAGGTGGGACTTTCAACTCCACATTTGCAGTTTCACTTTTGGCTGAGCTCTGGCCGTGGTCGTGCTGAGTCCTAACGCTGGAGCCAGCTTGGTGCTGGGGTCAGTGTGACCCTCGGCCCAGCATGGACAGGGGGGTCTGTTACCCCTGGGCTGCTCTGGGACGTTGTGTAACACCTCAAAAACCAGCATTATGGGGTGCATGGCTGCTCCTGCCCATGTGGGGCTCTGGGGGGCTGGAGGCCCTCACTGCCCCACTCCCACTGGTGCCTTGGGATCGCTCACATTTAGGGGCTGTTCCTCCTCGCTTGGCTTTGGGGGTTCAGCCCCTGGAAGCTGCTGCAGGCAAAGCACAGAGGGTAATGCTGGCAGGAAGGAGGGCTTGAAAGCCCTTGATCCTTTAGTCACCACCCCCTCAGCCTGACAAGTGCTGGCCAAAAACCCCACACAGGGAGGGTCCAGAGTGCCCCTCAAGGAGGGCTTGAGCCCCCAAAAGTGCAGCTTTTCCTCCCCAGGGAGGAGGGTGTACCCTGGCACTGTGCCCCCACAGAAGGTCCTGCTCAGCTTTTGGTCGGGGGGTCCTCCCCATGGTGTCCCACCCCCCTGTCCCAGCTCTGCACCCCACTTCCTTCCTCACGTTTCCTCCACCGCCACCTCCCTTTTCTCACCTCCTGCCCCCCCAGGGGTACCAGAGCCTCCGGACCCATGGCACCGGTGTCACCAGCTGGGCACGGTGACCTCCTGGTGGCGTGGGGCGGGCAGTGAAGCCCCACTGAGCGGCCGTGGAGCTCACGGCTGTGTCCAGCATCATTTCTGAACTGGAGACCTCTGGAGCAAAGGTCTGCCTGACAACGAGTGATGCAAGTGCCAGCAGCCAATAGGAGTTTTTTTTTGGCTTCCCCCCCCCGGGTGTCAGGGCGGGGTGGGGACCCGAGGGTATTTCCAGAAGCCACCCTCGGGGTGCTCATTGTCTTCGGGGAGCCCAGCGGAGCCATGGCTGACGAGCAGCGGGACCTCATCTCCGACCGCGGCAGCGGCGTGCTCAGTGTTGGGGACACGCAGAGGTGCCACTGCTGGGGACACGGGGATGGGGCGCACGGGGAGGGCGAAGTGGGCACAGTGGGGACGTGGAGCAGGGGGGTATGGCGTGGTTGTGGGATGCAAGGGGGTACAGTCGGGTCAAGGGGGCACAGAGCGACTGTGGGGCAGGAGATGGGCGCAGGCTGTGGGAATGGGGCACGGTGGAGCCAAGAGGGTCATGGAAGGGTCTGTGCGGCAGGGCAGGGGCACGGGGTGCCTTGGGACGGGGGGAGCTGGGTGGCTGTGGATGGGAGGCGTGGGGCGGCAGCGGGAGGGGAACACGGGGCGGCTGTGGGACGGGGGATTGGGTGGCTGTGGCACTGGGAGGGCACGGGTGGCAGCGGGATCAAAGGGGTCACCGCGCTTTGGACAAGGCATGGCGGTGGGGCGGGCGGGCTCCCAGGGTGGGGCGCGGAGCCATGGCTCGAAGCTTTGGGGGGAACAGCGAGGCTGTGGGACAGGCAGGATGACGGCGTGGCCGTGGGGCAGGAGCGGACCCCGGACCCAAATGGCTTCACGGGGCTGCCCGCCATGTCCCAACTCGCCCCTATGGCCCCACCCCAACAGGGGGACACCCCGCCCAAAACTTGCAGCCAATGGGAATGCCCGGAGCGGTGACGTCACCAGTCGCCAGGCAGACTCCCGCGCGGCGCGTCCCGCTCGGGCCTTGTCCCTGGGGACAAGTGACAGGGTGGCCAGCGGGGCAGGGGCCGGCACTGCCTTTAAAAATTAAGTGCAGTCCGACATCCCCTGGGTCCTGTCCTCTGCCCCATGGACCAGCGAGATCGCAAGTGGCTTCATGGTCCCGCAAAAGGCGGTGCCCAGGGTGATGCTGTCCCCAAACCCCCTGGCAGTGCGCTGTCACGGGCCCTTCGCTCCCCTCCCGTGTCCCCACGTCCCCCGCCCCCACGGTGGGTTTCGCTTCCCGGTGTGGAGGGGTGCTGAGGTTTCACTTCTGCTCTCTGCAGCGGGGGAATTTGCATTTGTGTGGCTGCAAACCCCCGCCACAGGAGCGTCTGGGGCCGGCAGGGGATGACAGCAAGATGTCACCTCCTGCTCCGGCGTGCGGCTGACTCGCTGTCCCTGTGCCGCAGGTCCGCGCTGGGGCGCAAAGCCGCCTTCTCCACGCTCTCCATCCTGGTGGCCCTGCTCATCGCCGGCCAGGCTGTCACCATCTACTACGTGTACCAGCAGAGCGGGCAGATCAGCAAGCTGACCAAGACCTCCCAGAACCTGCAGCTGGAGGCTCTGCAGAGGAAGCTGCCTGCCAGTCAGTACCCCATGGGCACCAGAGTGCTGGGAGGTGGAGGGGGAGAAGGGAGGAATCCCTCCAGGACCCTCCTGGACCACCCAACCCGGCTGGGTCCCCTCACAGCTCTCCTTCCTCGGCAGATGCCAAGCCAGTGAATAAGATGAAGATGGCAAAGGCAAACACACCTCTGGTCATGAGTGTCCTGCATCCTGCATCCTTTGAGGACCTTTCGGTAAGAGAAGTCCACCACTGCCTGGCACTCCTGGTGCCCTCAGGCCTTGCTGCCGTGCTCACACTGCCCCTTTGCCTTTTCTCTTGAGGTCAATCCCCCTGCTAGCAACAAAACCGAGGACATAGTGAAGCACCTGCTGCTGGTAAGGCCCCCTGCTCCCCCCACCCCACAGCTGCCTCCTGCACTGCTCTGGGGTCTCGGGGTGCTCAGAGCTGCTGGGAGCTCTGACCCCCTGCACCATCTGTCTGGCTGATTCCAGCAGAATCCAACCCCCACCCCACACCTCATTTTTCCTTGCCCTCACTGTGGTGGTTGCTCTACAGCAAGCAGACCCCAGCAGGAAGTTCCCGGAGCTGAACAACAACCTGATGGACAACTTGAAGCACCTGAGAAGCACCATGAATCATATGGACTGGAAGGTCAGTGCTTGTCACTGCCGTCCTGTCCCACCTGCCTTCTGTCCAGGAGTGCTTTGGGAAGGGACATTTATCAGGATATACCACGTCTGGCTTTAGCCAGGCTTGGGCTGCTCCTGCCCAAAGGAAGGGGATGGTGTTCACCACCTTCCTGTCCAAGCCAGAGCTCATGACATGGCTCCCCTGGGGTGAACTTCCCCCTTACCCATTAATGTGCTGGGCCCTCTCATTGCAGGCCTTCGAGTCCTGGATGCACAAGTGGCTGCTCTTTGGTCTGGCCAACAACCCCAAGTCTGAGGACCGCAAGACAATCCCAGCAGAGAAAGGTACTGGGGATGGGACTGCTGAGCTGGGGACAGTCAGGGAGGTGTTGGCTTGGGGCATCTCACAAGGCTCCCAGCCCTCCCTCCAGTCACGGACCTATTTGTTCTGTGGGGAGCCCCTGTTTTGTGGCTGTTAGGACATCACAGAACATCTCTGCCTGTAGGGCGTTTGGGGTGAACAAAAGGCTGGAGCCCCACCCCAAATCCTCCACTCCTGGTTAGGCCAAGACCCTCAGAAAGGTCACTGAGCAGGGGCTTGTTCACCTTTAACTGTTTCTGGAGAGAATCTCCTGCTGAGGGGAAGGGCCTGGTGCCATGTCCCCTCTGTGTCCCCTCTGTTTCTGTTGCCCTAGTGCAAACTAAGTGCCAAGCAGAGGCCACTTTTGGGGATGATCAGCTGGGCCGCTTCCGCCCCCAGTGCGATGAGAACGGCGACTACCTGCCCAAGCAGTGCCATTTCTCCACCGGCTTCTGCTGGTGCTGCTACAAAAACGGCACCAAGATTGAGGGCACTGCCACTCGGGGAAAGCTGGACTGCCCCGGTAGGTTGCCAGGAGGGGACGGACAGGAAGGAGTGCATGGACTGCTTGGGAGTAGGGAGGAGAGCATCCAGGCTTCAGGGAGCACCCCTCACCCATCCAGTGCCAGTGTGTCAGGGCTGTAAGGGACCCCAAACCCCCCCTGGAGCTGAGGTGTGCAGTCAGGGCTTCCATGAGCCCCCCGCTGCCCTCAGAGGGATGGGGGTGGGTGATGGGGCAGCCCCAGGGCCCAGCAGCCACATCCTGCCCTCCCTTTGCAGGCACTGCTGCTCCCAGTGCTGCTGCTAGCACCGCGGATCCAGAGGAGATGATCTTCTCAGGGGTGGACATGCTCAAGCTGAACCCAAGCAAAGGTGAGTGCCCAAGTGTCCCCAGAGCCCTGGGAACTGCTGGAGAGGGGTTTTGGGAAGTCCTTGAGCTGTTTTTTTACTGACTACCTCCTCTTGTTCCCCCACAGAAGAGTAGAAGAGGATGCCAGCAGTTGCCTTCAGCATCCCTGCTCCTTCAGCTTCTGCCTTATTTTTAATTTTTCTGCTCTTATATTGCTTTTCCAAGGCAGTTAACAGTGGGCATCCCTGGGCACCCTTCCCCTACTGCAGAACATCAGCCAGGGCTGAGCTGCCACCACCATCAGAGATCCCTCAGAGGGTGGGTAGAGCAGGCTGGAAGATTATTTCAACCACCTCAGATCCATAAATCCTGTTCTCTTTGGCTCGACCTCCAACAGCACCCAGGCAGCAGTGCAGCTCACCCCTGCTGAAGAACTTAAGCTTCCTTAGACTGAACAAATATTAAAAGCAGCAAAATAACCCCCACCAGCTTCTTAACTGATCCCTGTAGGCTGGAGCCCTGTTAGGTTCCTGGAGTTAATGGGTTTTTATTGTGGAGCGCTCGGATTTGTACACAGAGATTCGCCTACAGCCTCAGCAGTGGGTAACCATGGGCAGAGGGGCTCCTGATTTTCCTGAATATATCTAATTGTTCCTTTATAAATGATCTCACAAGCTAATAATCTCAAATAAACTTTTGAATAAGAAAGCCTTGTAAGCAACTCCAGCAGAGCTTCGTGTGCTGTTTGCAGCTGTCATAAAGAAATGAAACTTAACAAAAAAGAGATAAAGAAAAATCTCTGCAGGCACTTGGACAGCTGCATCTCCAGCCAGGACTGGCCGTGTTCCTTGTCCCATGCCTGCCCCATCCCTTGTTTGATTTCACTGGTACCCAGACAGGCAGACACTGGGCTCTGCTCTCCCACCCACAACATCCTCCAGAGACAGCCTTGGCCTCCCCTGAAAGCAGCTGAAGAAAAATCTGTTTGTTGTTTTTTTTATTTTGTATTTCATTAAAAAAAAAAAACAACAAAAACAACACAAAAACTGATTCTGCCTTGGCTGAAAACAGCTGCTGGACACAACTGTTCAGTGCAACTTCAGGGACATGATAATCACCGCTGTCAGTGTTAGAATAAAAAGGAAACCCAAGAGCTTTCTCTGTAGTAGCAAAAGGACTGACACCACAAGTCACAGGAGGAGAGGAAAAAAGATAAAAGTTTTTCTCAAAAATATAGCTCTGTGGTAAGAGAAAGGGATGGCTGGGTGTCAACAAGGGGAAAAACAGTTTATGATCTGCTCTGGTCAAACTGCCTCCCCCTATTCCATTTGGAGGGACTATAAACACATCTCTGGGCCTCAGCAGGGCAGGAGGAGGCAGAAAGTTACACAACTGTTCTAAAAGTCACAGTTAAAAGAAATTATAAATTATTGTTTTTTAAAAAGCTGGAATTCTCCAGGTGAGCTTCCTTTTCCTCTCTTCTGATCTTCACCCATAAATCTTTAATCACAGGAATGCGGTACCTTTGGGGAGAGGAGTTAAAAGTTAGGGATGGGGAGGAGGAGAGCAGCCTTACAGCTGAGCAGAGCGTGGGCAAAGGCATCTGGTCCACTTCCAGGTGGCTACAACATCACCATCTAATTCCCATCACTTTTCCAAGCTCCCTGGGGTCAGCAGGGACAGACAGACACTGCCAGAGGCCACTCATCTCTGCTGGTGACAGAGGTCAGCAACACCCAGGCTGGACATCTCAGCAGCTACAGAGTTGAGGTCAGACACATCCAGAGAAGCCAGCACATGGCTGCATGACATTCCTCACACTGCTCCACTCCCTGGCCCTCTGATCCAAGGCCAGGCTGGCTCAGGGAGCTCTTAGAGGGCACTTTGTCTTCCCAAAACTGGCCAGGAGTTCTGAACGTGGCCAAGGTTACGCCGCTCAGGGTACCAGTGGCCCATCCCCACAGGCCATGTACCTTCTCACAATCCTTCAGGCTCAGCTCCTTTCTTCTTCTAAAATGGAAAGGGGAAAAAACACATCAGTATCATTTGCACCACAGACATGAAGGACCCAGCAAAGCCAGAGAGGCTTCATGGACATGTCCCTGTAGAGGTGGCAGCCACCACAAGGAACACCCTGTAGTCTCCCTCTGTCACCCCTTCCAGCCCCTGGGATGGCATGCAGAAGTCCACCAAGCCCTCAGGAACCCCAGCTTCTGCTGAGAATGAGATGAGCAGGCAGCTGGAGAGCAGCACTTACTCCTTAGACAGGACTAAGTCCTTTGCCACCAAAAGGGTCCCTGGGTTTGACCACTCCAGGGAAAGGAATCTCCTAG
This sequence comes from Passer domesticus, assembly GCF_036417665.1. Taxonomy (NCBI): domain Eukaryota; kingdom Metazoa; phylum Chordata; class Aves; order Passeriformes; family Passeridae; genus Passer; species Passer domesticus. Next base: position 6,452,956 of record NC_087486.1, read on the forward strand.
GGCAGCAACACAGGAACAAGCCCTTTGAGTCACTCTGACCCCAGCCAAAGGTCAGGGTGGCTTTAGGCTGGCCACAGTGAACTGCAGGCTGCCCTGCACTGCCAGACATGGCTCTGTTCCTTCTCCAGCTGGGATGAGAACCACAGCCCAGGGTGTGACACATACCTTCTTCTTCTTCTTGTGAACCTCAGCAGAGCCATCTGCTACAGGCGCCCCTTCCAAAGATGCTTTTTTGCTCTTCTTTTCTTTTCCAGTCTTCTTTTCTAGGAGTGGGAAAGAAAAGCCAACTGAGAGAGGGACTCTGGTATTGTCAGCCTCTAAAAGGGAGCACAGGCTGATAGGAGCATCTCCAGTAAGATTCTGATCACGTCCAAACCTGAGCAAGATTTCCAGAGCAGGAACTGGGCGAAGGCAGAGCTCTACCCACAGACAGCTGCACCCAGGGGTGTTTCCCTAATACCCCTGAGCCAGAGCAGCTTGATCCCCCCATCTGTGCACACCCATGGCTGGAATTACATAGAATTTCCTTCTTTCCACCTCCTGCTGCCCACCTGCTCCAAGGAACTGCTTCAGGGCTGGAGTAGATGGGCACATGCCAGAAATGAGAGCCAGGGGAGCTGCTGAAACAGGGTGGACACGAGGTCCAGCTCAGCACAACTGCTCAAGAGGCTCCACTCATCCCTGGCAAACAGCTCACATGGGGACAATTGACAAGTCTGTCCCCTCCAAAAATAAGGGCCGAGTTTCAGCAGAACAGAACACCATCAGACCTGGCCCAGTCATTTCACATCCCCTCTCCCCATTTTTCTTTAAAGCCCACCAGATCCAGCACAAAACCAGCTCTGATTTGCAAATACAGGCTGCACTGTAAAGAAAAAAAATGGCCTTTGGATCAGGGCAGAAAGCAGACCACTACAGAACAAGAAGCTGTAGAAGGGTCCAAAGTGACAGGACAAGAGGAAATAGCCTCATGTTGAGTCAGGGCGAGTTTAAGTTGAATATTAGGAAAAAATTCTTCACTAAAAGGGTTGTTAAACACTAGAACAGGCTGTCCAGGGCAGCAGTGTGGTCACCAACCTTGGAGGCATTTAAAGGATGTGTAGATATGGTATGTGAGGACATGGTCTGGGGATGGGCCTCAGTTAATGGTTGGACTTGATGATCTTAAGAGACCTTTTTCAAGCCACGTGACTGATTCCATGAGGAAAGCAGCCAAGCAGGAAGCCAATGGCAAAGTGGGTCCTGTTTGCAAGGCCCTGCACCACAGGCTGAAAGTGCATCAGCTGCAAGAACCTATTGCAAACTGGGCCCCAAGTGTAGATGCTTACTTTTAGCTGCTTTTTTCTTTTCCTTGCTGCCTGCCACCTTCTCCAGGTCACCATCTGCTTTCTTCTTTTTCTTTTTGGGTACTTCTTCACCAGCTTGCCCTTTCCGTTTCTTCTCCTTGGGCTGCCCCACAGCCCCATCCTCTCCTGCCAGCTTCCGCTTCTGAGACGTTTTCTGCTTCTTGTTCTCTTTGTCTTTGCTCTTGGATGTTTTCACAGCCTTGTCTGCTGTGGAGGATGGTTTCTTTTTCTCCTTTTCTTTTTTCTCCTTTTTCTCCTTTTCTTTTTTCTCCTTTTTCTTCTTCTTCTTCACTTCCAAGCCCTCTACTATCTGCACTGCAGTGGTGACCTCAGTTTCAATCCCTGAGCTTGGCTGCTGTGGCTGTGGGATGGAGGGCAGGGCATGTGATGATGCTGGGGTCACTTGTACCCCTGTGACCCCAACATTGTTCTCTTTCATTGCCAGCGTTTTCTTCAGTGAGGAAGCTTTGAGGCTGGCATGACCTGGCTCTGTTTTTCCTGCCACCTTCTCTTTGTTGGAAGCTTCTGTAGCTTCCTGCCCTGAAGTGGGGTTGTTTTCTGCAGAAACAGACAAAAACAGAGACGACAACTCAGGGAGCATTCATTACACAGACTAGTCACAGGAGAATGGAAATATGCATTTGAAGAGGAGCATCCAGTTCTTCTCCCAAAAAAAAAGTTCTCCCTAAACTTGTTGGCATCTGTAGCAGAGTCAGAGAAAGATGCCTCAGCCTGAAGTGGGTGACAACTGCCACAAGAGCTCTGGGTGTTTGACAAGATGGGTGAGCACAGATGGAGCAGCTCTTCCCCAAGCCACCATCCCCAATAAGCTGGGGACTTCCCAAGGTGCTGGGGGTCTCCACACTGCCTCCTGCAATCACCACCAATGGCCAAGCCCAGAGCCCCATGGCCCTCTTGAGCCCCTATATCAATAGCTCTGACCTCCTCAACAGCCCTTTGCACAATTTCATGATGTGCCCAAGGGACCAACAGACCCATCTGAACTTCTAGAGCAGGCCAGAGTTCATCTGAAGGTGATAGGGTCACACCAGAGCTAAAGCAGCTTCCAGCTCCAAGTTTTACAATTTGCCAACAAACCAGGGAAATTCTGTTTCTCCACAGGTCTCCTCGCTTGCTTCCCCTCCTCTCCAGACATGCAGCAGAGCCCACACAGCCCAAGGGGAGGTTTGAATACCAGCACTGTGCAGCACATGTTCTTCAGGCAGTGTCTGAACCTTCCACAGAAGCCAGCAATGCAGTGTGCACTGGCTCTGGGGAGAGCCCTACCTGCTCCTGTTAATTACTGTGGTTAAAGCACATCTTGGAAGAGGCGAAGGCACTGAGCCTTGGAGGCAGCCAGCACTAGCAGGGTGTTGAAGGCTGTGCTGTGGCCAGGGAAGCCAGCAGACGGCAGCAGTGCTCCATGCTGTGGTTCCACCATAGAGACACACTGGGAACAGGGCCTGTCCCAGTGCCACCCCCTGTGCCAGCACAGCTTTGCTCCAGGGCCAAGCAAACTCCCAACCCTGCCAAAGGAAACCCACCTGCTTTGTGGTTTGCAGCCACCTGGTTGTCATCGGTGTCGGAGTCACTGCTGTCACTGCTGGAGCTGTTGGCCAGGGTTGTTTTCAGGGAGCCCTGGGCGAGGGAGTTTGCAGCACCCACAGCAGCATTCCCTGGCCTCACCGCACCTCCAGGCTGGGGGGGAACCGTCTTTGGTGCCTGGGGTGTTACTGGGGTCTTGCAGATGACTGGGTAGCCTGTGAGGAGGGACTGAAACAGCACAGACACGCTGAGGAGTCACAGCAGGGCAGCCTCCCACACACCAGACACGCAGCTCTGTCTCTGCTGCTATTATCCTCATACTTCAAGTGAAGGGCCCACCTTTGGCCACCTGTGGAGCCAGCTCTGAGAGCCCAGGACTAGCAGGAGAGGAGCCAGCACTGACAGACACCAGCTGAGCTGACAGCCTCGAGAGCTGGCAGCCAGAGGTTCTCCTTTGTTCTCACCCAGCAAGGCAGGCTGGGGGAGGCTCCTGGCCATCAGCGTGGCCCACGCACACTTAATGCACTGCAGATGTGCTGCACGCCCTGCACGCCACTTACAAAGGGAATTTCGTGTCTTGGACACGGCTTAAGTTACAAACTAAAGTGGGGGAAAAAAATCCCTGCTGCTATTGGCACTGTGCAGCAGTTCTGGTTTAACCCTTGCAAGGTACCATATCCTGCTGTCTCTTCTCCCAGGGAAGGCACCATGAACCCTGGACCCAAGGCCTGGCTGCCTGGGGAAGCATTTCAGGTTCAAAAGCTTCTCTCTCTCTGCAAAAAGGTCTTGCTCACACCACTGCAGTGGGGAACCCCCACTTCTCTGCTGGCAAACCCACCCAGCACCGTGTCTGCTATGGCTGAGAATTGTCTCTCAGTCCTATTTAGGAGCCAGCTGTAAGACCTGAGAGGATCCAGCTTGCTCAATACCATACCTGTGATGCTGCATCCTCCTCCTCCTCACTGGACTCTGAGGAGGAGCTGTGGGCTGGCAGGGTCCCTCCTGGTTTCTGCAGGGAGCCTGCTGGAAGAGCAGAGTTCCTCCTGTTAAACCACTGCTGCCTGGGGCTGAGCTCACCTTCCCAGCACAGGCACTGCCACCAAAAGCCCTTCTGCCTCCAAAAGAAGGGGAGTGCTGTGCCAGGCTGGAGAGGAGGAATGCCTCCCCAACCACTGCCACCCTGCCATGGAGTAACAAAAGGCTGTCCCCACCCCAGCAGCACCGAGAGCATCTTCAGGAGAGAACTGACCAGGCTGGGAAGGCTGCTTGGGTGCCTCCTCCTCGTCACTGTCAGAGGAACTGCTGCTGTCTGAGGTGTACCCTGCATGAGTGGGTGGCACGGCCTGGCTTGGCTGGGTGTCCTGTCCTGGCTGCAGGACTGGCTTCTTCGCCTTAGCAGTGGAACTTCCTGAGCTGGCAGTGTTGGCAGGAGGAGCTTTTCCCACGGGAACCGTTTGCTTTTGGATAGAAGCAGCAGGGACCTAGGGAGAGGGAGATGAAACGGATCTGGAAGGAGGAATAACTAACTGCTCACATCCATGAACTATAAGCAGCAGCCCAGAGTAGATGGGCTTGGAGCACCTTGGCCCTTCTTCAGCTGTACTGCTCCAGGTTGTGTCACAGTCAGGCCGAGCCAAGCAGACAACTGCCACCACAAAAGGAAAGAAGCAGCCAGCAGGGAGCCAGGGACAGCAAAGGTACCAGGGCTACCCTCTGCTCCATCTCACAGCAGGATCATTGTGGTGAGGATAGGGCAGCCCCTCTGTCCCAGCTTCATGAACACATCTCTCAGCTGGGGACGTGGCACCAGCCCCAGACCCCAGCAGATCCATGTTCTCCCTCTCCCCAGGAAGGCTCCCCACCTTAGTCTCCTCCATCTTTACCTTTCCTGCCAGCAGGTTGTGCTCTGAGGCATCAGTGCTCGAGCTCTCAGACACTCTGCTCACTGCAGGGACAGCAGGGGTTTTTGTCCTCTTCCCTGAAGGCAGGCTGGCATTTGCCTTTGCAGCCACCATGCTCGAAACTGGAGTTACTTTGACATTCTGCTGGAACAGACTCTAGAAGAGATAAGAAATAAAATCAGGGCAGAGCAAACTTGGAGGGAGAAGATACAGAGGCACACACCAATCCAGCACTAACTCCTAAGCCTTTCCATCATTTTCAGCACAGCACCAAGACTTTCTGTTTCTTAATTCTCTCCTTTACAAACCAGTTCTGCCTCCCATGAGCCTCTGAGCAAGGCCTCTGGCACAGCCAGGAGCAGAAATGAGGGCCAGGCCAGCACCCCAAAAGTGCCAAAAGCATTAGCTCAGAGCCCCCAAGGCACCTACCCTGAGGGCAGGCAGGGGAAATGTGCTGTGCTTGCAGGCTGTGAATCCCTACCCACTGCAGCACCAGCAAGTCTGCAGCTGTAAACCTTTGCAGAGGGGGCACTCGGACTCCCTGATGTCTTTTACACTCTAAAAATCACACACCAAGGGTTAACTGGCAACAGAGATAAACAAAGACCTCAACCACAGGGAAAATCTGCCTTCAGGTCCACAAGCCAAGAGATTAGGGGTCAAATTAACAAGAGCAATTTTGTTGCCTCACATTTAAAACATCCCATCAAACATACCATAAGAGGGGTTAAAAATAGAAAGGCCAGGGGCATGGAAACCAGGCACTGAGGACAGGACCATGACACAAATGCCAGCGGAAGAGGGAGAAGGAGCCACGAAGGAGCACTCAGCCTCCTGGTTTGTGTTACTGACAGGCTACGTGAGCAGCTCTCCCCTGCAGATCTCTGACAAGCTGGGCCTTTGTGGGCTGACATTTCCCTCACACATCATCTGGCCTGGGGAAGGAAAAGGCCCCGCTCTGCCAGCCCAACGAGCTCTCGGCCCTCTCACACAAAGCTCAAGTTACAGCAACTGCATTATGTTATACAATCTCAGTAATATAAACATGCTTTACTCAAGGAATGCTCAGGATGGCAGCCTGCCCATCAGCTGGAGGGAGACAGCCTTTCCACTGGCCACAGCCTCAGGCCAACATGGGGAAGGGTTTCCTGCGTGTTCATGATGTTCCCCTCCCAGCAAAGGCATGTGTGGGGTATGAAGTGTGCTTGGCACCAAGCCCTGGGCTCAGAACACCAGCCAGACCACCACCATGTGGAACAGTAGCCATGTTCCTCAGTCAGGGGGGTTTCAGATGTGGTTTCTTGGGCTCAAACTGCAGCACAAGTGCAGACACCCCCAGGACAGCTTCACACCAAGGCAGCTCTGGCCCCAAGGAGCTCTGCCACAGCTTTGCAGGACTGGCATGGAGACAAAGAGACTCCAGTGGGAGAGCTGGGATCAGCTCCATGACACTCAGGGGTGCTCTCAGCACAGATATGGGGTCACCTTCCTTTCTCCAAAGCAGGGGCCTGGCTCCTCCAGCTGAAAGGCAGCAGAACTGCTGTGCTACCCTTCAGGGCAGATCTGCCATCCTCCCAAGGCTTGTGGAAAACAAAACCAAAGAACTTCAGAGATCTGTGAGGAACCAGGCGGTGGGTTGCCTTGGAGCTACACAGGTCATGGAAAGACTCCTCCTGTGAGGATCTGGCTGCTTTTCCAGCCTAAATTCCTGGAGTGGAGCAAGGGGACAGAGTCCCAGGGAAGGTCTGGGCTTGTGTGTCTACTCACGTTCCTGTCAAAGCACTCACACACTGCAAGATTGCTGTGGCTGAGACGTGCACCCAGGGCTGGGGTCAGCCAGACCCATGGACACAGCTGAGAAAACCTAATCCAGCCAAAGGGAGGCTCCCCTGCACTGCTCACCCCCTGCACAACCACCACCTTCCAACTCCTGAGCATGCAGCATTAAAGCCTACACAGCCAGGGGGTCAGCAGCTCCTCACCTGGGAAGGAGGGACTATTTCATCCTCTGAATCTGACTCCTCACTGGAATCATCAGTGCTGCCCACAGCTGGAGGGGCTGTGGCTGGTGCTGCAGTCGGTGCCTTTTTCACGTTTGTTGGCTGGGGCACAGAATTGGTTTTCACTGCAGGAAAAGTGTAAGAGATTGTCACTGTGAGAAAGAATTGCTCTCTGTGGCTGTCCACAGAAGCTGCTCCATGTGCAGGGGAGAACATGAAACCCATAAGGATGCAGATGAGGGATCCTGGCTACCACCAGGCAACTTACCAGCTGGTGGAGGCTGTCTCTGTGCTGCAGGAGACTCCTCTTCACTGTCAGACGAGTCACTGCTCCCACTTTCTGAAACCTGGCTTTTCAAGGTGCTGACCACTGCTTTTTCAGGCTGCACAGCTTTGGCAGCCTGGCTCAGGTTGGGAACAGGCTTGGGCTGGTCTGATAACCTCTTAACAAAAGAGAAACACAGACCCAGAAATGCAGTATTAGTACAGGTGTTGTTTAGGAGTTTAAGTGCAGTTTCAGCTCAGGCTGGGTTTTATTTTAGCCTAACAGAGCTGTTACTAACATTCTCACCATGCTTAGTGTGTTATGAGTGGAAGGGGCTTCAGCCACTGCCTGGGCTGAGCTGTGTGAATAGATCCCTCTGAATTTAGCAATTTCCTTCTCACAGAAAGCCCAAGCACATTTTACATGAGCACACAGGCTAATAGTGCTTGTAAGCTTGTAACAGCAATTCTTTCTTGAGACAGAGACACTGGCTGAGGACAGGAGAAGCACTGCAACCCCAAGACTCCCACTCCAAGGAAGCCATTTAAGCACAACCTAGCCACAGTTCAGGGAATCAAAAGGAGTTGGGAAGCCTTGGGCCATGACACCTGCAAGATTCAGAGACAGCATTGAAGCAGCTACAGCCCAGAGCTGCTAGAGAGCTCAGTGTAGACACAGGGCTGACACAAGGGTTGGGACCACAGGGCAGGCAGAGACAGAGTGTGACTCTAGTTGGAAGCTGATTTGTCAACAGGTCTAAGAATTTAGAAATCTCCAGACAACAAAACACCTCTGACACTCACTTGGGCTGTGTCTTTCTGCAGCACCTGTCAACAAACACTCAGATGTTCCAGGACAGACCACAAGCCACTTTTCCTGCAGTGTCAGCACCAGGAAGCCACAGTCACCTGTGCCCCAGATACACAACTACCAGGTGAGACTCCCTCTTCCTGGCTCCTCTCCAAGGGCTGCAGATCCCCCTCCTGCACACTGAAGGTCAGTGGTGGCAGAGGAGAGTGCTTGTGGAATGATGTGGGAATTTCCTGCCCTGCAGATACTCCCCAGGCTGGCAGCTCTGCACTCGCTCATTTACTCCACTCGTGGCTCATCTCCGGGCTGCTCTGCCAAGGAGTACGTGGTGTTTGCCAGGGCAGGCAGGCCCTGGGCACCCTGCATGTGATGCCAGCCTGCTTTGGTGCTCCATGAGGGATTCCTGCCCGGCTGCACCACCCCTGCTATGCTGTTAATGCAGTGATACCCCCACAGCCACAGCAGAGAGCACAGCTCCTTTTAGGAAGACCAATCCTACTGTGCTTCCTGGCACAGCCCTGCCATGGGCTGCCATTGGGGCACTGCTTATCATCTCCAAGCCAAACACTAAACAGACAACAGCATCTGCATGTTTATCCCATTACAGAACAGCTCTCTGAACGAGCCAAGCACATTTTGACTTGGTTAGAGAAACAGAAACCTCCACAAGTGCTTGGGGAGGGGGACCGCAAACCTCACTTCTCTGTTTTGTTTTGATACCAGTGAGTCACAATCTCCAGGAGAGAGGCCAGCTTTGCAATGCTGAAGAGACACAAGTACTTGAAGCAGTCAGAAGAATTCACACACACTGCTCTGAACGTGCTAACTCCTCTCTGCTGTTCTGAACACTGCTGTGCAAGGGAAGAGCTTACCAAGATCAGAGCCCACTGAGTTTTAAGCACTTTATAGCAACGGTCTGGCTTCTCCCTCCATTTCCTAACTTAGCAATGGAGTGGGAAAGAGCTGCCACGCAGGGGCATCATAACACAGAAAGAACATAACAGAAACCACCATAAGGTTTACACAGCCTCAGAACTTCCTGGGAGGCAGCCAAGGTCCATCCATCCACATCAGATGGATGACAGTCTCAGGTGGGATCTGGCCAACAGCACAGCCAAGTTACACCCAGAGAGCAGGTAATGCAGGCAGAGAGCTCCTGACAGCTTGAGAGTCACAGGTACTGAAGTAACTCAGAGAGGAGGAAAATAACTCAAGAGGAAATCATTTTTCCTGCTCCCTCTCCAGCCCCCAAAGCAGGAGCTGCCTGTGGCTCAGTGAGTGTGATGACTCAGCTCCTGCACAACCCATCTGCCACTCGCTGGGTCCATTTGCATCCTGCAGCGCTGCATGACAAGAGGAGGAACAACACTGAGCCACGTGCTGGGAGCACGTTGTAAAATCACACTCCAGCACTGCCTGTACCAGCACTGGGACCAGCTCCTCAGCTGTGTCATGGCCCAGCCAAGGGGCAACTGCTACCTGCACAGGAGAGGGAACAGTGTTCAAGGAGGAAAAGAGACCCTCTGTCTCGTGGGAGATTTGGCCTCTCCCCACGCAGCCTGCAGTCCAAGATTAAAAGTTTCTGGCACAACTTCTGTCAGCACAACCCACGCGGGTTTTCCTGGGATGCTCAAGGAAGACACGGGTTCCCAACACATGGATGCACGTGTATCTCACACCCACTCCTTGTAAACAGAAGCCAAAGCCTGTCTATAGAGGGCTCAAGTGCCACCTTTGGCTCAAAACACTCAGGAAAGAAGCAGCAGAGTAAAATTAGCAGTTCCAAAAGAAAAGCAGCTCACAGCACCTTTAAGGTCAGACTGTCCCCCATCACCATTCCTTTCCCCCCCAAAATATGCAAACACCTTGTCAACTTCTTTTGACTAAATATTCCTGAGTCTTCAGGGGTAAACATACCAATTAAGCAGTTCAATTTAGGCATGATGTTCATTTTAATTGTGCTAATCCACCCCCACAGGGAAAGATGAAGCAGCTTCCAACGCTCTGTATCTGTTTGGATCTTGCACAGAAGCCAGAGGAAGTTGCAGGATACAGTAAGTCAGTGGTTAGCATATGCCCAAGTAGCAGATGGTAAGGAATGAGCTAAGAAGAGTTTGACTGGGAGGACAGGACTGTGGACACAGCTAAGCCCAATGGTTTATCTTCAGGCTTCACTCATAGTCCCTGCCTGTAGGCTACTAACACGGGAAGGAACAGCCTGTATAGCAAATACAGAGCTCCCTCAATGACAAGCTCTTTCTTGCTGACTCTGGCTGTGGAGGGTAAATGTCAGTTTGCAATAGGGAAGATGCTGAAGTGGTTAAATCAGCAGGTAAAACTTGCTGTTGAAAGCTTCACAGAATCAACACTGGAGAACACAAACCTACCCAGCATATAAACCCTGCTAAAATGGACAAATCTCGATGGTTTTACAGTGGGACCTCATGGCACAGCCATCAAATAGCTGCTCCTGTCACCTAGAGCTGAATCCTCACATATAATCAATCATGCAGGAAGAGAGCAGCACAGAGCTAACTGTGAGAGAAACATCCCCCTCCACCCACCTTAGCAGACCAAGGCTATGAAGACAAAAATGCAGAGCCTCTCTGGCTCCTGCCTGTCAATAGTCAAAGGACGTGTTGACAAAGAGTCTCCATGCAAGGACACGTGAGGCTCTACCCCCAGCTTCCCTTCCTCCCTTGCAGGCAGTAAGGCTGCATCTCCAAAAGACTGCTTATGGGCACTTTCTGAAGGCCCCTCCAGCTCAGACTTGAGGCAGAAGGTCTCAGTACAATGTGCCTTGGGTTGCTCTCAGGAAGGGATCTGCACCCCTTTGAGTTTAGCCACCTGAGCCCATTGTGAGCTCCCAGTCCCTCTCCTTTGGTTTGAGAACTCTGACCAAACCCCCACAGGAGAGCTGAGACCAAGACACCTGTGACCCTGCACACAAGGCCACTCCACAGGGGCAGGGCATGAATGAAGAGCTGGTATCAAACCATTTGCCTCCCACCTCCTCTGGTACAGCTGTGTGAGAAGAGTGAGGCTGTACTTGCCCCCAACTAGGAAGATCCTCCTCTCCGAGGGACTGAGAAACAAGGCACTCCTGGTGTTTCAAGATCAGTGGCAGCATTTAAGGGATAAACACTTGTCTTGCATACTCCATCCCCTGGCACAGTGCTGAATGCAGTACCTACCTTCTGGCTGATGGGCACAGGGGGGTCCTCCTCTTCACTGGCTGACGAGGCAGAGCTCTCCACTGGCTTTACACTTTCAGCAGGCTTCATGGGGGCAGCAGTCCTTCCCAGTGAGGTTTTAACCTGCTTCAGCACTGTTGGTTTTGGTGCTGCCTTCCCTTGGGACAGGGGAAGTGTTTTTGCTGGAGCTGCTTTGACGGAGGATGACGCTGCTGGTGTAGGTTTCACTGGGGATGGGACGGCCTGGGAGGATTTTGGAGGTGGCTTTGTCTGGACAAGACATGAACAGAGTGAAATAAGGCAAATCCCACAGCAGCATAATTCATTTGCTCAGACTATAATGAAGGGAAAAAATTTCAGAACCCCCCCCAGGAAAGGCAAACCCTGAAGGAAGATTAGTGACCGGCAGGACACGAGGAATTCTTTCATCTAGCTTTCTTCATCAGTCTGCTGCTACTAGCAGTCCCCCCCAGTGAGGTACAAGGCAGCACTTTGCACTCTCCACAGTAGGGAAGCTGAGCTGCACCACAGTTTGACAAATTAGACACTATTTATTGCAATTTATACCTGAGAAGCAAATTCCACCATGATAATTTGCCTCTTCAGGTGGGAAAAGAATCACTGCTTTTTTTTTTTTTCTTTTAAAAGTACTGATGGATTTTTCTAAGAAAGGCACAATGGGTTGATTAAAGCTCCCAGCAAAGACACGGAGGTGCCTTTTAACACCTCACGCCTCCTTCCTCCCACCCCCACCATGACTTTGCTACACACTACATGCATTTACAAAATTTTCTTTTCACTGCAGTTCCTAGCCCTGAGAGGCATGCAAGGAGAGGGAGGATCTCAGAGACACGCACTTGGGTTCCCAATGGGTGTTCATCTTCACTGTCTGAGGAGCTGCTGCTCTCTGATGTGTCATTGGGCTGTGCAGCCCCAGGAACTGCTGTTGATGCTGGTTTGGCCTGGCTTGTTGCCAGTGTTGTTTGCTTCACTGCATTCTTCTTCAGGGACACTGGAGCAGCAGATGCACTTTTCAGAGGTGCTGCATTAGACCGCACTGTTTTCACAGCTGGCTTGGCCTGGGAACAGGGGGAACAAAAGGGAACAGGAGAATCAGGTAACACCTCGGAAGAAAACAGCTGAAAGCTCTAACTGCATGGAATCTGTTTTAAAGGCAGCTACCTTGCTAATTTTGACCAGCACAGGCTTTTTCAGACCCATGAGCTGTGGCATATCTGAAGCAAGTCACTTTCTCCATGGACTGCCTGACTATATCCATCAAATTACATACTAATCACCTCCTACACATCCAAGGATCTCCCTCAGCCTCAGGCACCAGAAAAAACTGGAATAGAACAGTTGATGTCAGCAGGGTTTAGTGGGGCTCTCAGCCACATAGCTCTGGTCTTGGGTTTGGGGATCTCACACACCCAAGGTAAGGGATGCTGTCAGAATACAGCACTGCAGCATCTCCTCTCTTCTTCAAAAGAAGGGAAGTGATTTCCTAGGGACAAAGAATCCATGCTGGAGAGGTTACCTGGATGGCTGGAATTATCAGCTCCTCCTCAGAGGATGTGTCCTCACTTGATTCCTCACTGCTGCTCTCAGCCCCAGCTGCTGGCTCTGAAACACAAGTGAGATGTCACAGCTGCTGCTTGCTCTGAGCCCCAGAGCATGATGCTAATGTGGTTTTTGAAGTCAGGGAAGCAAAACAAGCCACAGAGAGGGCTAAGGGGATTTGCAGGGAAGAGGACCTAGCCTTGCTGAAAACATCAATAGCCTGCTGGGAACAGCTTCTCCAGACAAATGCTGGCCCACAAACACCTTCCTTGAGAGCAGGCAGAGATGGGAAATGCTTCCTGGCCACCCTCTGACCCTATGGGGTGCTGCCCAGCCACACACAACTCCCTGCAGGGGCACCCAGCCTGGCTGGGCCTCCTCTGGATAAGAGCCAAGAGGAGGATCATTCCCAGAACTTCAATGATCTATTTCTCACCCTCCTCCTCCAACACACACAGACACACTTCAAAGCATTTAAAGATTTCCCTGAAGACTTCAAACCCCAAAACGAATCACTTTGCAATTGGGAATAAAGAGAAAACACTGGAGGGCCTTTCCATAAAGCTGAAAGTATCAGCAGCATTAGTACTGCACCTCCTCCGGACATGCTACACTGTTAGCCCCAACCCCTGGGTATGTGCTGGGTGCTGCCAGACATCTTAGCACAGGATCTGCTGCTTGAAATGGGAGCAAGCACGTTGGATTCATCCCACGGAGCTCCAGAGCTGGCTGCTTTGCAATGTTCCAGCAGCCTCCCCAAGGAACAAGCATCACTCCGAGCTTTCCAGCAAGCGAGCTGAAAGGAACATGCTGAAGGCACGTCTCTGATCCAATCTGCAAGAGCTGGAGCTCACACACATCTACACCACCCTGCAGGCTCCTTACCCAACTTGGGGGCTGGGGCCTTCACAGCCGGCGTCTCCTCTTCCTCCTCGCTCTCGGACGAGGAGCTGCTGCTGCTGCCGGAACTCTCCGGTGCTTTGGTTGTTCCTGGTGCTTTGCTTTGTCCCACTTTGGCCGCAGCTGCTGTGGCAGGTCCAGGCTTCCCAGCACCAGGCAGTTTCTGGGCCTTGGCTGGGGCTGCAGTTGCAGCTGGGGCATTGGGCTGCTGCTTGTTAGAGAGCACAGTTCTGTCAGCAGCAGAGAGCCCCTCTGCTCTGCCTGCTGGGGCAGCGGGCTTGGGAGGAGAATGCAGGGAGTTGGCAGCTTTGCCACCCACCACAGCTGCTGTCACCTATGGGAAATAAAGGAACTTAGAAAGCTACACACAGATGGGGAACTAAACTGGATACAATGTACCTGCAACAGTAATGTGGCAGCAAGGTAAGCCATAGAACTCTTCAAGGCAGCTTTTGGGGGACAGATATCTAAGATAAGGCTATGGCAGCATAGAAGGGTCATTTAAACATGATTTCCACCCCAGGACACAGTTCTACACATGCTGAGGAGTCTGGGACAGTCCTGGCCTCAGAGTACCAGAGCCTTCAAAGCCAGCAGCATTGCCTTACCGTCACTGCACCTTTCCCAGGCAGATCCTCCTCTTCCGACGAGGACTCATCTTCCTCACTGCTTTCTACATTCACCACCGAGTTGGTGGCCACAGAAAGGCTGGCTGCTGCACAGGAGAGAGCCACAGAGCAGCTGTGTGAGTGTGTTCCTCACACCAACAGGGTCTCTGGTTTGCAGGAGGGCCCCAGCAGCAGGGCAGGGTCCCACCTGCACACCTGACCCAAGACCATCACCACTGCTGTCCCTGTGACAGGCAAGAACTTTGCTCCTCCACCCCACCCCTCTCCCAGACACCAAGAAGGGAATCTTTAAAGATCTGCACTTTTCTAAAGGCTGGTCTACAGCAGATCAGATTGATCTGCCAAAATATGTCAGACACAAGTTTTTGTTAGACTCTGCAAGCCAACACCTCCCACATCAGCTGCACACAAGATCTGTCCCCACCTCAGACAGAGGCACTGGCATTCCAGGCCAACTATCAACACCCTCCCTGACCCATCAAACACGCCTGCCTTTGCTGGCCCAACACACACAACTAGAAGGTGCTCCACAGTGGGCAGAAAGAGGTTCCCAAAGCTTCATCTGAGCAGCAACACCCATCCCTCCCCAATGAATCATAACAGGTTTTTTCTAGCTTCAGCAGACATCTGTGCTCCTCAGAAACTCCACATAAGAAGGGGGTGCTAAATTAGTTGTCCTATTTTTCAAATAGCCATCACTTTACAAGCATTTTCTCCAGCCAAGCAAGCTGGGATACTCCTACACAAGTCTCCAGCCCTACTTTGTTGACTTCAGGGAGATAAAAGGCTCCTACCATTTGCAGCTTTTGCCTTCTCTTTCTCATCCTCTTCTTTCTCTGAGCTCTCAGAGCTGCTCACGGGATCAGGAACTCTGATCTTTTCTGGGATTGCTGCCTCCTCATCACTCACAATTCTTCTCTTGGAATTTGGTGGAGTTCTGAGGGAAGACAATAGGTGTCAAAATGGGGAAAAATATCTTGAAGAAATTAGAATATAATTATTCATTTACTCTCAGCTCAGGCTCCAGCCTAAGAATAGGCAGTGTAATTTCTCTGCAGAGGAATTCCTAAGGGGGTGGGAAATACTTCTCTAACCTCCAAGGGACATCTCCAGTCCTCAGTAAACTTCCAAGAGCAACATATTCCTGCAACACTCAGGAGAAATACCGAGCCTAGATGATTTTTTCTGTGCCCTAGGCAGACTCCTTCTTACTTTAACAGAGATAAAAACATACACAGGCAGGCAGGTGCTCGATAGAAGGCATCCTACAGAACAAATTCCTTCTCCAGGGGCTACAGCAACAGCCTCAGAGTAAGTGTAGCCTCAGAGTTAGGGCACATATCCCCAAAATACCAAGTCCTGGTATTCCACAGGGCCAGGAGAAGCCAATCTAAAGGGCACAAAAGCCATTTGAACTGATGCTCCCAAGTCAAAAGGGCAGGAAAGCCAGGTTGCAGAGAGGATTAAGAAAGGAAGTGGCTGGACCTACAGAAGATGTGTTAGAAAAAGAGGAGGAAGAGGCTACATGAGTATTGAACACTTAAGCTGCTCAATTGGGTTAAAACATTAAGCTGGAGAAAGATTTCTCCAGGCTCTAAATCCTACCTGTACCAGAAGAGATGATGTGGTTAAAGTTACCCATGTTTGCATTTGAGATTAAAGACAACACATCTACTTTATTACAAGGGTAACACTGGGAACATGCTGCTGTGACTCACACATGCTTCTAAGCCCTGGGAGACACAGTTATCAGAAGCAAATACCCTCACTTCTGGGCCAGTTTAGCTCATTTTATTTGTTAATCTGTTTTAAAAATGAAATTAGTTTAACAATTTGATGAGTAGACTGTGCTTGGTGTCAGAGTGCTCTGGCAGCACAGCTGTAACAGCAAGTTTTGTGCAAGCAGGCAAAGCCAAAGGCATGTTTGCTCTTAGAAAGTCCTGTAACCACTCCAATAATCCTTTTAATAAAGCAACAGGGCAGCCCCCACAGGCAGCTCTGATCCTGCAACCCTCCTGGTCCAGTGGCAGCTGACAGCACAGACTGATGTGAGACTTCCTTGTGAGTGACCAGGAGCTCAGGGGTACCCTGCAAGGGGAAGGAATGGTGTCTGCCTACACTGTCCCTGTGGCAGTCTGGAACATCTGAGGCTCCTAGGGCTGAGCTGGACCAGCTTTCCCCAGCTCCCAGGCACCCTCCCACCCCCTCTCTGCATCCTCCAAGTGTAAATGCAGCTCTGGAGGGAGGACACTTCTGGAACTGCAAATCTCAGCTTTAGGCTCACTCTGGAAGAGGTTCTGGAGAACAGCACCAGGGGTGGCCTTGGTGAGAAGGGCAAGAGCCACAGGGTAGATTAAGGAAGGACATTTTTGGGCTAAAAGCCTATGAGAGCAGGATGTGATAAAGACAGCTCAGTGACAGGAGCACTCCAGGATAAAGACACTGGCCAACACATCCCTCATTCTGACTCCCAAGCAGGCAGAACTCAGACAGACCAGGAATAACAGATGACTTTGTGGGGCAGGACCAGGACAGAAGGCTGATGCTGAAGAAAGAGGAATTAAACCTGATGCAAATGCCCTGCTGCCCCTCAGTTTAAAAGGACAGTGTCTGGGAGGGTTTGCTGCAGCAGGCAGGACAGCCAGCACGTGGGAAGGTCACCATCAGCACCCATGAGAGCAACAATCTGTGAGAGAGAGGAACTGCAAACCCATTTCTATGCTGCTACACCCTCACCTAGACCCAGCCCTTCTCCTGCTCAGCCATGGAGGACAAGAGCAAGGCACAAGGCACTGAGCAGAAAACATCTTTGAAAAAACACTTCCCAAGGCTGCTGGCAGGGCCATGCTAAGGAGATCCTCACTGCAGAGCTCCCAGCCCCACAGATTCCCAGATAACCCAGCAGTGAGGCTGCCACAGCCTCTGCAGTGCTGCACTCAACACCCAAAGCACAGGGGGGGTGCAAACATCCCAGATGGGAAAGCCCCTCCTGCAGACCTTCAAAGGGGGGATAACGAGGCGTTTGGAACATGTAAGGACTTGAAAGGACAGGCTGAAACCAAGAGATTTGCTCTGAGTCACATCAGCTGTGATCCATGCCAAGGTTTAAGTCCATGTAAGAGCTCTGGCATTTCAGCACCTGCTCAGCTTCTCTGTTCTCGGGTCAGTAATCCTGCAAAGCACGTGGCTTTAAAGAGAAAGTGAAACAGCACAGGGAACAGATTTCTTGCAGTAAAGCATGACTCTGAGCTCCACAACACTCCAGCAGCAACCAGCACAAACAGCACCAGCTGCTCAAACCTGAAGTAACAACTTATCTCCAAGCTCAGGAAATTTTAGACCAGCATCATCCTGAACATCAGAAATGAATTGCTGAGAAACCAGAGGTTAGGAGAAAATCCTACTGAGCACAGTTATCATCGGAAATCCTCTGACAACGTGCAATTCCAACAAAGAAAAATCACACATGCCATGCAGCCTAGACGTCAGCACAGTCTGGAATCTATTCCATACTCATTCCCTCGTGTGACTTACTTTTCCCAGTGGGTAAAGATGTCCTCGAGAGAGGCCGAGAGGGAAGGGAGCAATTTCTGTGAAAGCAGAGCAAACACCAGTCAAGCACCGGCCCAAACGTGACCCAGGCTCGGGATGTGCCCACCAGGCAGAAGCAGCGACCGCGGGGGCCCATCCAAGCCTCCCCAGGACAGCGGGGCCGCGTCTCCGTGCACAGACGCCGCCCGGTGAATCCCGGCACACGCCGCCCGGGGCAGCCCGGCACACGCCGCCCGGGGCAGCCCTCCCACTCCCCGCCCCGCCGCACCCAGGGCCGCGTGTTTCCTCGCAGACTTCTCCCGGAGCAGCACGTGTGCGGGGAGCAGCAGCCCCCGGCACGGGAGGCTCTACCGGGCGGGCTGCCGGCTTTCTCCCGGCCGGCTCGGGCACCGGGAGCTCCCGCTGGGTGCCGGGACGCCACGTGCGTGCAGCACGGACCTGCGGGCCGGCGTGCAGCCACGGCCCGCGGTGAGCCCGGCACCCACGTGGCGCTCCCTTGGTCGGTGAGGGCGCGGAGCGGGACCGGGCCCTGCGGCCCCGCCGAGGCCCGCGCTCCGGGACCGGGCCCCCTCCCCGCGCTGCCTCCCCCGCGGGCCGCGCCCGGCCGCGCGTTACCTGGCCGCTCTGCGCCTGCAGCTCCCGGGCGGCCCGCGCGAAGCCGCCGCGCAGCAGGTGCTGGTGGATGAGGGCGAGCAGCTCCCGCCCGCCGCCGCCGTCGGCGGCCATGGCGCGGCCCGCGTGCCGCGCCGGAGAGACGCCACTTCCGCTTCCGCCGCGCGGCCCCATGGGAAACGTAGTGCCGGGAGTGTCCGGGGAGTACCACTGGAGGGGGGGAGCGGTTTGTCACCTCACGGGGGTCGGACCGGCCTGGGGGAAAGGGGGAGAAGGAAGGAGGAGATGACCCCAAGGGGTCTCTCATGCCCCGGTGCGAGATGGGGAGAACGGAAGGGCGGGGGTGGTTCGCCCCCTGAGGGTCTCTCACACCCCCTGGGCTGGGGACGGGGACGGAGAGGAGCGGGGTCCCTGCACGGCGGGCCCGCATGGCGGGGCACGGCCGAGCAGGGAAAGGGCGGCTCCAGGCGGCTCCCTCCACCGCCCTGGAGCGGGATGGAGAGCAGGGAAAGCGGGGAACTCACCCCATGGCCCGGCCGGGCCCTCACGGCCCCGGGCGAGCGGGGCAAGGACGGGCCGCCCTCAGCGGGGCTGCTGCGGCAGCGCCATGTGCAATGCTAATTTATTATATATATATATATATATATATATAATTAATGTGTAATGCTATTTCAGAGCCCTTTCCCGTTACATTCATCCAAAGTGCTCTGAAGGCAAATCCTCAGAGCTGATTCGGCGCCGAGTGGACTTTGAGCTGCTGGGGAGAGGCACCCTGGTGTTTGTGGGGCTTAAATAAGCAAAGGGCCGGAGGGAAGAAGCTGCTCGTGATGCAGGGCAGCTGTTGGAGAGGGGCCTGTGAGCACCCCTCACCCCCTGCTGACACTTTCCAGGGAAAATCTGGCTCCCATCACTTTGGCAGGGGTTTATTTTTGGAAGGTTTAATAATGTCCGTGGTGCGCCTGTCGCTCATTCAAAATACAGACCCTGTATTTGTATTCATAGGCAGGATTAAATATAAACCTGGCCTGGCTCCAGCTGGCTCCGGCACCGAACGTCTTGGACACCAGCGTGCTCCAAGGCTGTAAAGGCAGGTCCAGGTGGCAGTTTTACAGCTCCTGTGAATGAAGTGCAGACCTGGACAGCCCTTCCTGGGTCTGACCTCCTCCTGCCCGAGTGGTCACTGCAGCATGGCACAAAGTGGCCTCAGCACACACCAGGGTGGGGTGGCTGGACCACGAGCTGTCCCAGCACAGCTCTGGCTGCTCTCAGGTGTCCTGAGGCACAAAGTCTCAGCTGGTGGGCTGGTTTGTGGGCCTGCCTGGAGAGGAGAAGCCAGATGAAGCCTCCCAGGGCAGAGACAGAAGGGTGTCTCTTGGGGAGGCTGTGGATGGGGCTGAGTGGACAGAGGCAGCCTGAGGGTGCTGTTCATGTCCTCTGAAAGTCAGGCTGGGGGCAGAGTGAGCCCCTGGAGCCCAAAAACAGCTCTGTCTTTTTCATATCTCTGCAGGGATGTGGATGAACAGCTCTGGACCTACTTTAACATGGTCTGGAATGGCTTTATACCTCCAGGAATTGCTCAGTTTGCTTTGACTATTTAAAGAAAAAAATCCCAAATCAGAACACTGACCCAGCAGCCTGGTGATTAGAGGAGCTGCTGCCCCGGGCTCAGGGTCTCTCCTGGGCAGTGAAACTCTCCAAACATCTTGAAACAAATGTCAGCTGTTACTGGAGGCTTGTGTGGTGCAGGGAATTGTTTGGAGAGGTGTGGGGAAGGGTGGAAGGGACATTTAGCGCTGGGAGGGTGGCAGGTGACCAGATTAGCAAGTCATCAAGATGCCAGCAGAGACACAAAGGAGGGGAGCACATCCTGCTAACCTGCAGGGGTGGGACAGTGCAAGGAGACCCTCAGGTCAGGTAGGGCAGGAGGGAGGGCTGGAGGTGTTCTGTCAGCCCAGCTTTTCCAGAGCCCTCTGATCTCCTCCGTGCCAAGGGGATTCTTTACAAATTCCTCCGTGCCCGGGGAAAGCAACCCAGCATTCGGGAGCCTCTGCTCTGCTCAATTTTCAAGCCTCTCCTCCCCTGGCCAGGGCACACATGCACTAGAAAGCATAAAGGGTTTGGCTTTGACCAACTTCAATAAAATGTGGAAGGGAGGAAGATAGATGGGCACAGATGGGAGGAAACGCTTCACAAGAGACTGCTTGAGAAAGGCAAATAGAGGATGTTAAAGTTCTGAGCACCCGTGCACAAATGGCTTGAAAAATCAATTCCATTTTCCCCCCTGCCCCCACCAGGTATCTCCTCACTGGTCTGCCATGGTTCGGGGTCACCTGAGTCCAAAGCTGTGTACCCTCAAACCACGAATATGCTCCACAAACCTCAGCACAGGGCCTGGGAATAACACAACCCACTTGAATGGAGAAATCTGAAAAAAAAATAATATGTGTGCTGCACCACAATTACAGGTAGAGAACGTATTTGAGGTGGTTAGTAAACATGTCAAGAAATAAATACAGCTATTCAGTCAGCAAACAGCTGCATGATTATAACCAGGAAAATCTACCCCAGCCCAAAACCAGCTGAGACCCAACAACATGCGCTTATTAAGGAGTGGTATTTTATTTTGTGTGCACATTTTTTGGAAGGAGGTTGAAAATATTTTGCCCACTCTTTATTTTAGGAAGGTGAAATGTCCCTGGTGGATTTCAAAAGCCAACCTCTCGGGTATGTGCTCCCCATGCCAAGACACTGAGTCACGAAGGGATCGGAGGAAGCTGTTGGAAGTCCAGACAGGGATAAAACAGCTGTAATTGAGGAGCCAGCTCAGCTCCGTCTGCTAATAACCACACAGCCCTTCCCTGCCCTCAGCCTACAAGCTGAGGTCTTTGCTTGCTGCCACTTTCACAGGCTCCCTGGTTGTTGCTTGGGGTCAAACTTGTCCACACCTATTCCGTTCTGAATGACTGCTTGTGTCCCAGCCAAGGCTGGGGTCAGGGAGTGTGCCTGCAGGCTGGGCAGCTCTGTCCTTCCTGGTTTTCCCAGCAGGAGCTGACAGCCCCAGGCACGTCTGCAGGACCCTTGGGCTTGCAGGGACACGTTGCTGCTCTCCAGGCTTGAGGTCCTTGTCCACCCTGGCATGTCATGTGTGGCAGCAGTGTGGGACACGTCCCCTGTCACGCTCTTGCCTTTTGTTTGGTGCCCGTGGGGTTGCTGATGCCTGCTGAGGGCTTGCAGAATGAAGGGGCTGTGATCCGTAGGGATCACGGGGCAGGGTGGTACACAGCATTTGTGGGGTCTAGATGTGGGAAGGTCCCAGGCTGTTTGCCCAAGGAATTTCTGCTTCTGGTGTTTACATCACAGTGGTGGAGCAGGGACAAGAGGAAAGGGGCTCTGGTTGCTCCTCAGCTGCAGCAGCTCCTTGCCTGACATGTTTCATGGCTGCTGATCCCTTCCAGAGCATGAGCTGCAGGCACAATGCTCCTTCTGCTTCAGCTCCAGAGCAGGGTGGGATGGGTGGCCAGGGACAGGACCCCCAACAGGTAACTCTGATGTGTCCCATGGATCAGTGCATTGACTGAAACTGCAAGTCATGGTTAGAAGGATAATCCTCACGGCTCAGTTCAGAAGCTGAACTGAATTTCCCTGCTAGGAGTGCCCTGTCAAAAGAGCTTCAAGCCCTTTGCCTCCTGGAAAGAGCCCTGGGGGCACCACCTGGGCTGAGCAGAGAAAGGAATACAGAGGAGGTGGAGATGGGGCAGGACAAGGTGCAAGAGGTAGATGGAGATGAAAGGTGTTGAGGGACAATGAGGAGAGAAGGTGGGAGTGTGGGCAGAGAGAGGCAAAGGGGGAGCAGTGAAGGGACAGAGAAAGGGGTTCTTATTTCCAAGGGAAGATGAGTCAGGGAAGGGAGGTATGAAGCAAAGGAAAATCTGAGGAGGGCTGAGAAGCAGAGGAAATGACGAAATTAGCCTGTGGGGATTTGCTCAGTGGGGCCCCGGCTGGGCAGCTCAGCGTGTGGAGGGGGTTGCCAGGTGCTGCTGGCAGGGATTTGAGTCACAGCAGATCTCACCGCCTCTGGACAGCGTGCTGGGAAGTGCCGGGGGCAAGATTGTCTGGCCAGTGCCACTGTCCTCTGCCCAGCCGGGGGCTCGGTGGGCTCGGGCTTTGCAAGGACAAGGAGCAGCTTCGGGAACAGTCTGACTCAGGAATCCCGTTTTCTTCTCCCCCCCTTTGTTTTGCTGTTCTCTCCCCCCTCCTCCTTTTTCTTTGTCTGCTAATGCACAGCAGATGGGAGGAAATGCCATTTTAAATGCCACAGCATCCTGATGAAATGCGATGGGTTATGGCAATCTCGGATGAATCATGGCATTGTTTTGTGCACAGGCCCTGCTGCTGCTCGGCCTCGCTTGGGCAGCTTTCTCCCTCCAGCTTTGCAAGCACTCTGAGCATCGTTCAGGCCTCCCCACCAGCCTGGTGGCAGGTGCCCTCCCCAACCTGGGTGTCCAAGTCACATCCATTAATTTCACCAGCTGCATTTCTGGAGGCCAAACCAAGCCTCATGACACTTTGCCATTGGTGAAACCAGTGTTTAGTTTTGAAACATCTGCTCCACGTTGCCTTTGGGGGCTTGGGTTATAAATGATACTCAGTTCTCATGTTAGGTTCAAAAGATTTTTGCACAAGGTGAAAGAACAAGATCAAGGGAGCCTGACCTGGTAAATCACAGCCCTCCCCAGCACCTCCAGCTTAGCCCTTGGCCCCTCTGGAAAGCTGTGTCCCCACACCTGCCTCCTGCTTGGCCCCACAGCCAGGATGGACTGACAGAGCCAAACCTGAGGGCTGTGATGTGGCTGCTTGCTATTGCTTTGCTTGGGGTGATCAGATCATTTCCCCTGAGCTATGAGGCAGGCATCGAATAATATTGACTCACTCTCTGGCAGCTTGCTGCCAGATGACAAGGACCAGCTCAGAAGTGAAAAGAAAAATATTAAAATGTATATATATACCCATATCCCAACAGCTCCATCACTGGAACTCAGAGTGACCCAGCCCTTTTAGCTTCAAACTAATTAATTGGGGGGGTAAAAAGTCACCTCTAAGCCTGTGGAATATAAAGCAGTCTTTTAAATTTGGTAGCTGAAGGAACAGATTTGAGAACTCCAACGAGCAGAAGACGTGACATTAACATTTCGTTGCAATATGCTTAACAACCTCGGTTGGAAGTGTCTCTGGCTGTGTCTCACTGCCTGTGTGTCTGCTGGCGTGGCAGTTATTCAGCGCTGGCACTGAACATCAAGTAGCATTAGGCCATTTAATTTCTCTTTTTTTGGGGAGTAGATCCAATAGACATCGATGCAGTGAGCAGAAGGGCTGTTATTATTAATCAGCCCCCAGCCCAGCCCTGCTTTCCCGCAGGCTCCTGCTCTCCTTTGTAAGCCTATCCCTGTTAAAAGGCCTGGCAGCCTCGCGTGCAGCACGGCCAACAGCAACAGCCACAACAGCTCTGCTGTGTTGATCCAGGGCTCAGCAGCTCTACCTGGGAGGAGAGGGAAGGGGCTCTGTTTGCCTTCATGAAGCCAAGGATCTGGGATATTATTTTTCTCCCATCGAGCACCCTTTGCTGCTCCAACTGAAGTCAAAAGGTGTGAGGCAGGAAAAGGGGAAGGAGACAGCAGGGGGAGGCAGGGGCTGCTTGTGCCGGGGTCCTGCTGTGGGTCTGAGCTGTGGTTTGTGTCCTTCCAGCATCCTGAGCTTCCTCCACTCCGTTCTGAGCAGAGCAAAACTCTTGCTGCTGGTTAAATGCCACAATATGAGACTGAGAAAGGAGGAACAACCCCTTGTTTTTCAGCAGTGAGCTGCCTCACTGCTGTGGCTGTATCCTATTACTTTGCCTCAGGACAGTTGGCTCTTGCTTGTGCTCCCACCAGACCAGCAGCATTTGTCCCCCTAGCCTGGCAGTCTCTGTCCCACTGTCCCTGACCACAACCACCACCTGTGGGCCAGCTGATTTCTCTGAACTCCCCTCCTGTAGAGTCTGGGAGGCTGGGGAAGAGAGGAAGACTTGCTGGGAAGGCTCAGCAGGATGGATCACCCAGGGGAGGATCACTGTGAGCAGCATCACTGTGCAGCAGCACGTCCCACCACCCTCCCTGTGTCACCTCCTAATGGGGCACAGCCATGTGCCAGCAGTGGGGATGCAGCAAGCTGAAAACAGGGTTAAAAAGAGAGAGAAAAAGTAAGAATTTACGTCTCTCTTTCTGAGGGTTTCTGCTTTGTACATTAGCATCCCTTCCTGGTCCCCTTGTGCCTGAATGTGGCTGCTGGGCACGAGAGAGCCCCATTAATGGGCTCTTGATGTGTGTTTATTTCGTTTAGCACATCCTGAGAGCCGTGGTGAGAGCCTCAGAGACGTTCATTACGCTGATTGCTTTCCCTGCTTATGAAGATGGAAAAAGCCACAGTGGTTAAATGAGTGGAGTGGACAGATGCCAGATGCTTTAGTGCTCTGGGCAGTCATGGAGGGCTCCTTCCGTAGGAGTTTTGCCTCAGGAGGAGGAGAGTTGAGAAGAACATGGCTTCCCCAGGACCTGCAGTCATCGACCAAGTGGCTCTGGGTTGAGGGGACCCCCACAAAGGACATGACACCCTGCAAGGGTCTACCCTGCTCTGGCAGGGCTCAGTCTGAAGGCAGGGGAGCCTTGTGTGAGCACACCCAGCATGAGCATCGTGTCACAGTGCTGCCAGCCCTTCCTGATGCTTGAGCAGCCAGGGCTGGGCAGGGCAATGGTCCTGCTCACAGCATCCTCATCCTCTCAAAGTGTGAGTGCTGAGCCAGCCTGACTGGCTGCAGCCCAAGCCCTCTGCCCCTGCCCAGGACAGGCAGCCACAGAAGGGTGGCTGGGTGACCCAGCACAATCTCTGCTCTGCCTGCCCTCTGCCAAACAAGAATGTGGGCAGAATGGAGAGCTCGTGCTCCTGGTACCCAAGCCTGTCTGCTCCTGGGCTTCCCAGGTGAACTGTGAGGAACTTTGCATCTGCTCAAGTGGGACACAACCCCACACTGGCTCCAAACACGTTCTCCAAATTGATGTAACTTTGATGTACCAGAAAAACTCAAGTTTAAGGCAGGAGCAACATGTACATGTGTGCTTGTGAAGAAGTAACATGTGGGGGGACCAGATTTGGACCTGCACTGATGGAGACAGCCAAGATGGGCTTCTGTAGTAACATTAGTCCCTGTTCTCCCTGCCTTGCTGAGGGGCAACATGGCCAAAGATGCCCTTTCAGATGTGTATGACAACAATATGCAGGAATTGCAAACAGATTTTTGCCTTATCTTGCTCGAGGGTTGTTGCAGTACAAGGATTTATTTTGGCTTTTCTGCCAAAAAAAATGTATGCAGAGATTCCACCAAAGCACACATATATATGTTTCTCTTGGGAACAGAAGAAAACCATTATCTGAAAAAGCCCTGCACTGTTATTAATCTCTGGAGCTTTATCCAAGTTTCATTAGGAATCTGGACATACTTGAAATGGCTTTCAGATAAAGCTGAATGAATCTCTCTCTGTCTCAGAGGCAGCTTAATTTCCTAGCTGAGATTTGGGTGGGTTGGGAATTGGGTAGGAGATTTTCAGCCACCTAAGCAGGGAAGGAGGGAGTGCCCTAAAGCAACCCAACCTGAGTGACTCACGGGCACTTTCCATGGCTTGCCGGGAATGTGGGGTGAGCAGGGATGTCTTGGTCGAGGGAAGCTCTTCCTTGAACTTGAAATTACCTTGGAGAATCCTGACTCATGGGGCAGGAGAGCTGGGAGAGCCAGTCCTCCAGGGGTGGACAGCCTCCCCTAATCCCTCGGAGCAAAAGGCCAAAGCAGGGATGTGGAATAAGGAGGATGCTGAAGGCACTCCCCTGCCTTCTCTGGACCAGGGCTCCTGGATGTGGCCACCTCAAAGCCACAGCCAGCCTGCCAGCCCTTGTAAGCCACAAGAGGGTGACAAAGTGCCATCCTGTGCTGTGGTGGCCCAGGACAAACCCAGAGGTGTCCCGTGCTGGCAGAGGACAGTGATCCCCTTTGGAGGGTAACCAGAGACTCTTGGAAAGTCCTTGATGAAGTCCTGGATGGAAGAGAGTGCTGGCTGGAAATGGGATGCTGGTACTGAGGAGCTGGGGATTTTTTATTCCACCTAGGTTTAGTTAGCATCAGTTCTGGCATCAGCAAACCATTTTTGTTGCCAAAAGCAGGGGGGGAACTCCCCAAAATTGCTGTAGCAGACAAGGAGGGAAGCCTTGCCCTTGCTCCCCCTTGGTGGTCTAATGTGAAACCCATGTTTTATAGTAATTTTGGAAAAGCAGAGAGCTGCTCCATGTCTGTCTTTTTTGCTCATGGAGAGCTCGTGGCCAGCCAAACCTGCACCTTCCAGTGCTCCAAACACGCTGGGGCTCGGACACATGGATTGGTGGAGGAGCCACCTGAACCCAGACAGGGTTGGGATGGAGGCAGCTTGGTGCCATGGAAAGGATGCTCCAGGAACACCTGTGCCACCTGAAGTGATACTGAAAAGAGAAGATGCTCCTGTTCCTCTTTCTGCTTGGGATGTCCCCAAGGTGCCAGTGTGTGGTCACCCTGGACGTGTCACACCTGACAGGCTGCAGCCTTCTGTCCACATCCATGTACTGCTGGTTGTCTTTTGGCCCTGTGGGGACTCTGTTGCAGACCCCAACCCTTGTGGTCTTCCCTGGGGAGAACCAGTGGTCCCTTCTGCCTCTTCTCTCTCCCTCTGAGAAGGTAGCATTGCTGTGGTGTAGTGTGGTTGGGGACTGGGGAGCTTCCTGCAGGACGACCTTTGCAATTCTGCTTCTAGAAGGACAACCCGTGCTTCTGAGCAGCTGCCCGAGGCACAGGGAATGGAGCCTGTGTCCAAGGCAGAAGATTGAGTGCCCTGGGAGGTTTCCAAGCCGGAGTCTCGTCCCTGCTCTGTCCCAGAGGCTGGGGCAGCGGGTGTAGGCTCCAGGCATCTCCGGCCTGGAGCTCCAGCCAGCTCCCTGGCAGCTTCATCTGGGCTGGGATGGGCACAGCCCGCAGTGCCGCAGGCAGGGGCTGGCTCTGCCAGCCTCTGATCTTACCGGGCTGCTGGGGGCTGGCCCAGCCTCCCGGGAAGGTCGGGCTGCCCGGCTGGAGAGCTGGGCATTTTCCCACAGAGTGTGGATTCCTTTCACCCCCATGCTGTTGCAGGAGTGGCATATTGGGATGGATGTGGCATATTGGGATCTATATTTGCAAATTCCCTTGCTCCTAGCTGTTGTTTGTGCTGTTATTGGTAAAAAGGGGACAAAGGGGTGATTGCCCCCTAAGTGCTTCGGGAGGTGCACGTGTGGCAGGGACGTGGGGTGATGTGAAGGAGGGTGTGTGCCTGGATAACACAGGCTTTTCCTTGCAGCTGCAACTTCTTCGCTGAGTTTACACTCCAAGGAGATTATTCTCTGTTCTCTTTAAATACTAAAAGTAATTAGAAGCTGCTTATGAGTAATTGCTTGGACTAAGGAGTCTGGTTTCATTTAAGTGGTTGGTATGAAATGCCTGATGGTTTGGTAGGGAAAAAAGTAAGAAAGACTCCTCTTTTAGGCTCCCAGGAGCTGCATGGGGTTAAAGCCCACCTTTCCTCACCCATCTGGGACTGTGAAGCCCTCCAAGAGGGAGGTGGGAGAAAACATCTTCTCCCTTGAGAAGGGTGGGGAAGGCGGAAGAGGGGCTGGTTACACCAAAACTAACGGGGCCAGGGTTTTTCAGAGAGGAACAGCTGATCCCACGCTTACCTTCAGTCCCACAGCAACACACAGGAACATTTTCTGCCACTCCCCAAGGCAGAACTGTGAAAGCCTAAAGCCAATGTTAACGACCAGCTTGCAGCACGCTGGCTTTTACCGACCTCAGTGAGAATTGTGACAATAAATCTGCCTCAGGCTCCAGTCGTTAAGTTGTCCTCAATACCACAAAAATCCCTGCAGATTTCGTGTTTACTTTGGCCCTGCAAACGCTGTGCTCTGTTACAGTGTTAATGGCAGGAGAGATTTTCGGGGCCTCGGCCGCGGGTTTGGCCGTGGCAGGAGGGATGGATGGAGGGATGGAGGGATGGAGGGATGGAGGGATGGAGGGATGGAGGGATGGAGGGATGGAGGGATGGAGGGAGCGGGCTCCGTTCCGTGCGTTCGGCACATTTCAGCAGCTTATCCGATCTGTAGGCAGATGAAACACTGCGAGTCAGGCAGGGTGAGAAGAGATTTCCCAACAGGGTAAGCAGGCATTTGGAGGCAGGAGGAGTGTGGGAACTGCAAGGGAGAGGAAGGTTTGGGACCTGGGGCTGGGGAAGGCTCTGTTCCTTCCTCCTGGCCGAGAGCTCGGGCTGAGGGGCAGGGCCATGTGTGCAGCATTTCCTTGCACAAGGTGGGTATCTATCCCCCTCCTCATGCTGGAGGCACATCCCGATGCATCCCAGAGACCATCCTGGAGATGTGGTGCTGAGGAGCTGGACCAGGGCTGACCTGCGCCGCCGTTCCCATGTTATCCTCGCATCCCTGGGCTCTGGTCACCTAGCAACTGTGCATCAGATCGCACAGCAGCCTGAAATAAATGGTGTTCAGCAGGACTGTGAACCCTGCCGGGCCCCACATCCGCATCCCCACTGCTGCAGCCTCGGCTCTGGCAGCTCTGCAGTTGCCAGCACACAGTCTGTCATGTGCTGCCAGGGCAGCTACATAATCCGTGCTCATGCTTTCCCCTTCCTGAATCCCCTCCATCATCCCGGATTTAAGCCTGTCCTGTGGCACCTGGTACACTGGGAGCTGCTTCCAGCATATTTGAGAATCCACTTCTCCCAGAGCGGGATCCCAACCCTGCCTTGACTTGGAGCTGCATCCCCTGTTTTCATTTAGTTTGATGTTTAGGGGAGCTGAATATGGGTTATACCTTTCCATTTATAGTTTTAGCAAAGCATGATTGGATTTTGTTCCAGTAATTTTTTTATCTTTACTAAAATGTCGGTTTTGAAGACCTATTATTAGCAATTTTTTTTGTATAGCTTCTGGATTACTGCAGATAATCATGAATCACCCTCTGCAGTATTGATATAGGTACTCCAAGCCTCCCAACAACCACCCTGTAAGTTATGCCTGCGATTACAAGCAGAAAACCCTCAATGGTAATGGGTGGGAATGGAATATGGGGATGGTGCTCCACATCCAGTGTCTGCAGAGCACATTTCTCCTCCTGTGTGTGGCAGGAGTCCTGGCACACATACTGGGGTTCAGCTCCAGCTCCCAGTTCCAGCCTGGGACTTTACTTCCAGCCCCTTCCAACCCCTTCTCTACCTTTGTCCTGCTTGGTGCCCATGTTGCCTTACGTGGTCTCCCAGGGCTGGGTTTGGTGCTTTCTGTTTAGGAAACTGCATCTCTTTGCTTGCTCTGGTGGTTTTACTGGTGCCTGGTGGGCAGCTGCCTGCACGGGAGTGAACACAGCTCACCCTGACCCACGGCTCCAGGAGGAGGCTGCTCCAGACCCCTCTGCTTTGGAATGAAGTTATTTGCACCCATCACAAAATCTTAGAATCATTAAGTTTGGAAAAGCCCTCTAAGATCATCACATCCAACCATTAACCCAGAACTGGCAGTTTCACTCCTAAGCCATGTCTCTAAACACCAAATCTATATGTTTCAACACTTCCAGGAATGGTGATTCCACCACTTCCCTGGGCAGCCTGTTTCAATGCTTGACTACCCTTGCAGTGAAGAAATTTTTCTCAGCATCCAATCTAAACCTCCCCTGGCACAATCTCACCCTGCAGAGTTTGTCTGCAAATGCCATGTGCTGCCTCTGAGGAATCACTCCTGGAGTTTTCCGTTCGAGTGAAATACTCCAGTGTTCTCCTCAGTAAATTCAGCTGAGAGAAACTGGGTTTTATTCCCATTATTCTGCTCTGTTTCCCATTCAGGAGGGAGGAATACAAGCTCCAAAGTTTAATCCTGGATTTCTCTGCTGACAGAGCTCACTGGGCAGCCAGGAAAGGAAGCTCTGCTCAGCTTTGGGCACAGCTGATCCAGCATCATGGTTGTCCTGGACCTCTTCTCTGCTAGTTTAAGGTCTATAGGGTGTCTGGCTTTAAACCAGGACCTTCTGGTTTGACTCCTCTTGGGAAAAAATAGCAACAGCAAGGCTGCTGTGTTACAAACCCAGGGTGAAGGGAAACGTGGGTGCTCAGTGTTCAAAGCTCCATTCCCTCATATCTTGCTTTCCACCCTGCTAAAGTGTCTGTGGGCACCCTGGGCCTTCGAAGAAACTTCAAAGGAGGCAGCACACCCTCTTCTGTTAGCACTGAAGACTGATGAATAATAGAGTGGACCCACCCACTTGTACTTTAATCTGTCATGTTCTATGGAAATTAAGCCTTTCTTTTACAAGAAGGCAATTTGTGCTCTTGGCATCCTGGGCGAGAAAGAGCTCTCATCTCCTGCTGGATTATTGATACCTTTTGTATTAAGCAATGCAGTGTCTAATTGGGCTCTTTGCCTGTTCTGAACCACTCCCCAGACAGCGCTCAACAGCTCAGAGACCTTTGGAAAGGGTGGGAGTCAGAACTTCCAATGCCTGTGCCTCAGGCTTGCTGCTGCCTGCAGGGATGGGTGGGCAGAGAGTGGCTGCGGGTCTGGCTGGACACACTGCCTGCCCTACAGACATGCTCTGCCCTACAGACACACTCCCTGCCCTACAGACACACGCTCTGCTCTACAGACATGCTCTACCCTACAGACATGCTCCCTGCCCTACAGACACGCTCCCTGCCCTACAGACATGCTCTACCCTACAGACATGCTCCCTGCCCTACAGACACGCTCCCTGCCCTACATACATGCTCTGCCCTACAGACACACTCCCTGCCCTACAGACACACTCTGCCCTACAGACACGCTCCCTGCCCTACATACATGCTCTGTCCTACAGACACGCTCCCTGCCCTATGGACACGCTCCCTGCCCTACAGACACACTCTCTGCCCTACAGACACGCTCCCTGCCCTACAGACATGCTCCCTGCCCTATGGACATGCTCCCTGCCCTATGGACACACTCCCTGCCCTACAGACACGCTCCCTGCCCTACAGACACACTCCCTGCCCTACAGACACACTCTCTGCCCTACAGACACACTCCCTGCCCTACAGACACGCTGCCTGCCCTACAGACACACTCCCTGCCCTACAGACATGCTCCCTGCCCTATGGACATGCTCCCTGCCCTATGGACACGCTCCCTGCCCTAATCCTGCTCCAGCTGCATGGTTGTGGACAGCCTTGATGTCAAACTCTTTGAAATGCCACTCCTGAGCTTTCTGACTTTGTCTCCTACCAGGATGGAAAACAACCCTCGGTGCTGGGGAGCAGCAGCAGCATCTCTGCCGTGGTGCCCCAGGTGCTGAGGGAACACGTCCTGGGTAAACAGCGTCTGTTTGCCCCATGGGGGCACAGGTGGGAGCCCTGCTGGCACGGGCAGCTGTGTTTTCCTTCTGCTGAAGTGGGGTTATAAACAAGCAGGGTGCTGAGGCCATCCTGCCCTGCCCTGCTGCGAGCTCAGCGGTGAGAAAGGGCTCCTTGTCTGGGGCAGGCACCTGAGCCAAGCCGGGGAGTGCTGGGCTTCATCCTCCCCGTGCTCCATGCCTTGGCTCAGGGCAGCGTCAGAGCCCTGGGTGGGCACCCTGCCCACCAGCCCTCGCATCTCCTGCCAGCCCAAACCCCCCGGCTGCCTTTGAAGAGGTTGCACCTGAAAGGGGAGATGGAATTTAAGGGCAGGCAGGAGCCACGAGGCTGCCCAGCCCTGGGGAGAGGATGGCCAGTCCCTTGCTCTGCTGTGGCTTGGGAGGAGAGCCAGGACCCTGGTGGGGTGTCAGGAGGACATGGAGGGGCTGGGGCTGCTCCCGTGGACCCAGGAGTTTGCTGGTTTGCCTCCTGAAGGCCATGGCTGCTCCAGGAGGGAAGCCTGTTCAGGGGCTACACCAAAGGTGCCGAGTTGCAGCCTGGAATGGCTTTGGGATGGGGAGACATTTGCCAGGCGGGTGCTGGGAAGAATTGCTCTTTCTTTCCCAGCCCGGGTGAGGCTGAAAGTGATGCCAGCATCTTGCATACTTTGAGGATTGAGGAGTTTCTGTGTCTCCCATGATAAATCGTGTCAGGAATGAAGGTGGGGGAGTCCAAAATCAATAAGCTGGGGAAGCCAGTGTCAGGGTCACATGGCAGTGCTGCCAGAAACCAGCTCTACTAAACGCTTAAATCCTTCCTTCCGCTGCCTTGGGACCTTCTCTGCTTCAAAGAGAGCCCTCAGAGGCCAGGGAACTGCTGACTCTTTTTTAATACATTTTTTTAGCAAAGCTCAGTCCTTCTGGAAGGTGAGTGTGTTGGGGGCAAGGTACAGTCCACCCCAGGAACCTGAGCCATGAGAGCCTGGCAGGACCAGGCCGTGCCCAGTGCTTTCAGTCTTCTACCAAACACTGCCACACCTGGGCAGGTTCCTCATCTCCAGCCTGTCCTGCCTGCAAAGCCAGATGTGAGTTTCTTCCTGTCACCCTCTCTGAAACCCGTGGGGGATCCACATCTCAACTCATCCCTGGTTCACAGCAAAGGGAATTCTCCATCCAGACTGCCAAGCCACATCGGGAGCCCTGGGGCTCTGCCCAGGCTCCAGTGGGGAGCACCTCTCTCCAGGGAGTGCTGGGTGTTGGGCTGGAGCAGAGGGAGCAGGACGAGGAGGGAGAGCACCCAGGCGACGTGGAAAGCTTGCCATAAGGCAAGGGAAGGAGGGAGCGGTGCCAAACCCATGGGCTCCTCTCCAGCTCTTCAAAGCAAGTCGTTAGAGAGAGGAGAGGAGAAGGCGGCGAGCTGCAGTTTCCCAGAGGGTGGAAAAAGGCAAGGGAAAGAATATTATGTGAAGGAAGGGGAGCTGATGGACTGAAGTCTCCTGAATGAAAGAAAAGGAACAAAACAAACATGAGCAGGAAGGCGTAGAAGCAATTTCACAGGAGGATTTGCAGAATAATTGAGATGCATCATCACAGTGACCAAAAACAGAAGAAAAATTCCTTACCCTAAGAGGAACTTTTCTTATTCAGGGCTTTTATTTCCTATTTTGCTGTTACTGCAGGACCTGGAGAGGAGGAAGGGGAGCAGCAGTGTTTTGATGGGGAACAAACCCTGGCCAAGCCCAGCATGTGTTGTTACAGGCTATGGTTTACATTAGAAAAGACTCTAATACTGTGCTATGGCTTCCAAGTGCATTTTGACGGTGATGATTATTTTCAACTGCTCAAATGGTGTGAAATACAGGCAGGGAATTGAAAAAAAGACCACTTGGCTTCAAGAAAAAAATGCAGAGCCCCTGTCAGAGGGACAGCTGATGCTCTCCTCTCTGCTCCATAACATGCTGCCTTTGGCATCCTGTGCCAGGCTGCTGCTGCGCCGCTCCTCGTCCTTTCAGCAGTGATCAGGGTTGCATAACCAGGAACTGATGCAGATTTGCTGTTTTCTCCTCCTCTTGCTCCAGCTCCCAGAGAGTGAATTATGGTGTGTTTAAAAACCTCTGAGTTTCCCCAACCCAAACCCAAACCCTGTAATCTGGTGGAGGTCTTGCCGCGGCGGTTGTCACTAGAAAATTGGTTTCTATCCACAGGGTCCATGTGGCCAGAGGCAGAGAGGTGCTGGGCTCTGTGTGGGAAAAATGAGGTCCTACAGTGGGCAAAAGAATATGGAGGGCTGGAGGGGGAGGAAGCAGGGCCTGGCACTGCCTGGCAGAAATGCTGCTTGCTGCACCAGGGAGGGAGGATGCTCCTTGGGGATATCCCTGGAGGATAAGATACTGGGGAGCAGAGTGCTCCTGACAGGGAGAAGTCCAGGACAGAACCATTCACCAGGCTGAGGACATGATGTCCAGGACCACCTGGAGGCTTCTGAAGTCAGTGGAGAAGCACTCACCTCCAGCCCCATCCTATCCTGTGCTTGGAACTGGTGATGCCTCCAGCCTCTTTCCTTCACCACAAATTACCTGGCCAACCCCTTCTGTCAGCCTTTCCCCCCCTTTCTAGACAAAACAACCTTTCCCCATTCCTGGGACTGCTCCCTTCTTCTCCAGACTTGCCTAGCCTCTTTCATCATGCCTATAAAAGAGTAAATGCATCACACGCTGGCCAGGGAGAGTGGAAACCCTTGAACATCTGAGAGGCGAGAGCGACAAGAGGTGTTTTTCCGAGGCTCCCTGATGCCCTGTTAGGTCAAATGTCTTGCTCTGAAGCAGGAGAGAGGGGACTTATTAAAAACCTTTCATTTTTCTGATTTTTAAGGTCCTGTTTCAGCAGGCCGGAGGCCGAGGCGTGAGTGGGGCTGTCAGAGGGGAAGGGCAGCGAGCTGACGGCGTGCAAACAGATTGTGCAATATTTGCCTTGCACAGAGCTCCCATTGTAAAGCCTGGGAGTTCTGCTTCCAATAAATCCCCTGCCATAATGCCCCATTGATGGCAAGAGAAAGGCAGTATTGAGGGCTGAAACAGCTACGGCCTCAGGAAGGGTTAAAAAATAAAGAAAAGGGGGGAAAAAGTAAAAAAAAAAAAAAGAAAGATTTGAGGCTTAGTTTTAAACTTTGCTGTGTGGCCCTCGTGGCAGATCGCAGGCGCAGAGAAATATGTGGAGCCTGTTTGCATAACCCCATTTGCAGTGAGCACTTTTGGAGCCAAAACACAAGTGCGGCCGGAGCCGGGGGGCGGTGGGGAGAAAAAAGCAGGAAGGGCTGTGTTTATTTTCATTCTTGCCCCAGGCCACATAAAATTAATAATTTAAAAAAAAGAAAAAGTAATAATTAAATATTTGGTCAGAGAACCAGCTGTGCAAATGTGAGGAGCTGTGACAGCTGCAGGGACATGGGGGGACTTGGTCCAGGCACTGGTCAGGGTTTGATGCCCTGCAGGTCATGTTCCTGGGCATAAAAGCACCACAAAGGAGCATTTTGGGCTTTGGCTGGTGACTTTACCCTGGTTGCTGAGTGATTCCTCAGCATGGGGATCTTGGTTCCAGCTGGGAAGGGTCTGCAGGCACCTGGAAGGGCTGGGCTGGGGTGCAGGTGGGTGATGCTCTGCCCACAGAGCTGCTGCCAGCCCCACACCCAGCACCCAGCTCGCCTGATGGGCCTCCCCATCACCCTGAACTGGTAATGCCACTGCAGACCAGGCTGGCAGGGAGACTCAGAGTCTTTTGTCACTGCAGCTGTGTGATGGGAGGAGCAGGGCTGTCCTTGCCAGGGCAGATGCAGGACCAAAGCAGGCAGGGTCTGCTGGCTGGCTCAGCTCTCACAGCCGGGCCAGCTGCCAGGGGAAATCTCCGCATTGTGCAACATGCTGGAGCTCTCCAAGGAAGCTCCTGGCTCTTGAGACATCTTTGAGTGAGGCTGGACGAGTGACTGCCTTGAATTAAGAGCGGTTGAGGGGGTGCCTGCAGGCCCTGAGCACTTTTTCCATCCCGAGACCTTGTGATGCATTAATCACTCTCAGAGCAGCTGTGCAGACAGCTTAAATCGTCCTGACCCCAAAACTCCAGACTTGTCATTTCTTCCTCCTCCCTGCTAGCCTCTCCCTTCTCCTGTCTCCTGTCGTGGTATCAGTGGGGCTGGCTGGAGGGTGCCTTTGCACCCCATTTCCTGGGATTTAGAGTGTTTGCACCGCACCCCTTGCTGCTTTTCACCCTTTTCTCATTTCTTGGAGGAGCACTCAGAAGGTGTCCATGTGCTGCTGAGAGCCAGCCAGCTGTCCCTGAACCTTCTGAGCAGGTCACTGCCAACTAATTCACTATTTATTCACCCTTTGGCTCTTGGAAAAGCTCCCTGCTGTTTCCTCCCCAGACCTGGGGCCAGCTTGGGCCCATCACTGATTTAACTGAGCCGGCTGCCCTGGCTGGCACAGAAGGTCCCCTCCCCGTGTCAGCATGTGCCCAGGTCCCTGCTGCCACCTCCTTTCCTCCTTTCAACCCTCTGAGCTTTGGCCACTGGCAGCAGCTTAAACTCAGGATGACTCTCCCAGGCTGTGCCTCCTCATCCCAAGGGTGTGAGCTGGATGTGACCCACCACAGGGCTGTGGAGCAGCAAATCCACACACCCAGGAGGTGCTTGGCTCTGCTTTGCTCCTCAGAGGTGGGATCCAGCCCTGCTCCTCGTAGGTGGGCTCCAGACCCACTCCTGTGGCCACACATCCCTTCTGCTGCCCCCTCCTGCACCTCCCTCCTGCTCATCCCCTGGCCCCAGGCAAGACATAGTTTATCAGTGATCTGTGTTGCCTTGAACACAGTTTCTCTGCCATGTCTCAGGCCTGACATCTTCAATTTCCTCTCTCATCTGTAACACTCACCCAAGTGGACCATTATTTATTATTTGGGAAGAGCTCTGATTACAAGGCCTGGCAATAACTCTGTCTCTGGTTTGGGGTGTGTACAGAGCCATGTGTGCAGGAGAACACAGGACCCAGGAGACAAGGATCCCCCGCCTCTCTTTCCCTTCAGTCAGGTCCAGGTTTTTCCAGGAGGAGGATATTGTTCAAAACTAAAAGTGCTGGGAAAGAAAAGGGAGACAAGTGGTGGGAAGGAGTGAGGGAAAGGGAGAAGAGAACTGGGTGGAAGCAATGAGAGATGAACCCCTGGGGATTAATCAAACCTCGCTGAAGGGCTTAGCCCAGCCCTTCTGAGCTGTTGAGTGAGCAGGGGTTCCTGCCAGCAGGGAAAAGCACAGAACACAGTTATCCATCCCTGCCTCCTACTCCTGTCCCCTGCACCCTCCCTGTGCTCCTGCAAGCCCCTGAGCCCTGGCTGGAGCTGGCTCTGTCCTGCTCCCTGTCCTTGACCCCATCTTCTCTGCCTGTGTCTAAAGCCAGGAGGGAGAAGCCCATCCTCCCTTTGCTGTTCCTGGAAGTGAGGAGCCTCATGACCCTCCTCCCCACTCCTCCATGGGGGCTAGGGTCCCAGGGAGCAGGCTGGCATGGAGCAGGGGGGACCAGAGGGTCAATGGAGGGACAGGGAGTGGGGGAGGAGCCGAGGGGACCTGGAGGAGAGGATCTGGGGAGGAGATGTGTAGGGAGCCACGGAGCCATCTGTCTCATCTGCTCTTCTGAGCCAGCTCTGAAGGCAGAGCCCTCCCAGGCCCCCAGCGAGCCCCCAGCACAGCCCTGCACTTGTAAAGGCAGGTGGGTGGCTGGGCTGGGGGCTGCAGGGGTGCCCAGTGCACTGGGACCCCTCGGGTCCCCATCATTTTGGGACTCAGCTCCCAGCTCTGATAGGGGTTTGTGCTAAAGATTCCCCTTCCTGGGCCACGTCCTTGGCTGGGAACGTGGAGGGACAAGATTCATACCAGGCACAAGGGTTTCCTGATGAATGCTGGCCCTGCAGAAGGAATTGCACAGGGCCATTGCTCATCTCTGCCAACCCCCTCCCTGAAGCATCAGGGCACTGGCCCCTTGTCCCAGCACCCCAAGCTCAGATCAGCACCCCTGCACTGGCAGAAGTCTCTGGTTCCCACCAAACCTTGCCCCTCTCATGTGACAATGGCCCTTCGCTGCCTCAGTTTCCCCACTTGGAGAACGTGTGCAGCAGCACCCACCACTCCTTAGTGCTCTGCCAGTCCCCGGGTGGTTTTATTAACACTGAGGGTGTTCAAACAAGTTTTTGCAGCTTCTCCTTGTTCAGGGTTTATTTGGATGGCGATCCTGTCAGTGTGGGGAGCTGGCCCCAGCAATCCCTCCCAGACATCCAGCCCTTCCCGCTGCCCTCCGGGGCTGGGTGCTGCGGGGCTTCAGCCGAGCATCCCAAAAGGTCCTGATCCGTGTGTCACACGGCTCGCTGCCAGCAGGGAGGGAAGCAGGGAATGCCACGCTTAGGACCCTGCATGCCCCGGAGCTTCCCCGCTTTCTGCTGGAGCTGCGGAGCTGGGAGGGGCCGGGCCGGCAGCTCCCCATAAACCTGGCGGCTTAGACCAACTCCTGACAGATGTTGGGACGGTGCCTTGCAGCGGAGGCTGGGAAAAGGAGAGGGCGGCTCCTGCCCGGAGCGAGGAGGAGAGCTCGGACCCCTGGGCTTGAACTTTAGCACCCTCTTCCGCAGGAGTTTGGGGACGAGCATCGGCGTATCCCGAGCCAGCCCGCTGGATACCGGGCAGGCGCGGGGCTGGAGCAGACGAGAAGCCGCAGCAACTTTGTCTGACGAGGACTTAGTGGAGCTCTTCATAAAGAAATAACACCAGGGAGAAAGCCCCAGGAAGCGTTTCCAGCGCTCGGGACGCTGCTGAGCGCTCCGGGCCGTGCGAGGAGCCCGTCCTGCCTGCAGATGTGCGTGATTGGAGCAGCGCGGGGCTCATTTTCCTTTGAGTGAAGGCAACCCAGCCCCGGCGGATTAAGCTCTTTGTGTGCCCGCGAGTGTGCCTTGATGGAAGCTGCTCCCGCAAAACCGGCTGCG
Organism: Passer domesticus; assembly: GCF_036417665.1. Lineage (NCBI taxonomy): Eukaryota > Metazoa > Chordata > Aves > Passeriformes > Passeridae > Passer > Passer domesticus. The sequence continues at coordinate 6,491,785 of NC_087486.1, forward strand.
GGGCTTGCGGGGAGCATCCTCTAGGTCAGGGAGCCCTCCCGGAGGAGGGGGACACCTCCTGCTGTCGTGGCTCCGAGGCGATGCTGGGGCAGTAACACAGCGCAGCGCTTCGGGATGGCCGTCTATGCCCTCACGGGCTTCTCGCTCGTCAGCCTGCTCAGCTTTGGCTATTTGTCTTGGGACTGGATGAAGCCCGGTTTGGTGGCCGATGTGGCCACAGACCCCATGGAGAAATCGCCACCCCCCACCTTCCCCAGGCCTCCCCACATCATCTTCATTCTGACCGATGACCAGGGCTACCACGACGTCGGCTACCACGGCTCCGACATCCAGACGCCGACGCTGGACAGGCTGGCAGCAGAGGGTGTGAAGCTGGAGAACTACTACATCCAGCCCATCTGCACCCCGTCCCGGAGCCAGCTGATAACTGGCAGGTAAGCCAGTGCCTGCTCACAGCCTTCTCATGTGCCCCTTTGGTCCCTTCTCTGAGGGGCTTAACCCCAACTGCTGCTAGAGTGATGCTCTGGTGTGTTGGCAGAGGATGGAGATCCTCCAGCAGAGCTGGATTTCTCTAGAAAGCTGACTGGGTGAACAGTTGATTTCTACACAGGATAAATAGTGGCACATGGCAAGAGCAAAAATGTGGATGCTGCTGGGTAATGGGTGTCACTTTGGGAGAGGGCGGTCTCTAGTCAGGAGGTGTTTGGTGCTGGGCAAGGAGCTGTGTCCCCAGGTAGTCCCTGGCCCTTGGAGATTTGCTGTGAGGCCCTTGGTCTGTGCTTTGCCTGCATGCGTGTTCAGTGCTGCACTGGCCAGCACAGGCTGGATGTTTCTCCATTGCCCTCTCCCATGGCAGCACAGTCAGATGTCCCCCTATCCTGGGCCATTCTGCCTTCCAGGATAGGTGGGGCTTTCTCTGGAGCAGTGCTGTGTGGTCAGCACTCCCTGTAGGAGGCAGATCCCACCAGACCACCTCCTGCTGAGGAGTGGGCCCAGGGAGCTGCCCAGGGATGTGGTCACCTACTGCCTTGGGGTGATGGAGCCCACCAGGGTCCAAGCCAAGGCCTCCCTTCTCTCCTGATGGTTCTTGAGGGGTCCCAGACATCTTTGTGGTATGTAAAGCAGGGGAGGACTGATGGTGGGGACATTCAGGTGGGGCATTGTGAACCCTCTTGCTTGTGCTGCCCAGCCCTGACACAGCCCAGCCACCTCCCCAGGCTGGCAGCAGTGGGACAAATGCTGGTGGCATTTTTGTGAGAAGTCTGCTGAGCCTCTCTCTTTGTCCTTTGCATCTCCTTTTTGTACTTATAGAGAGATGAGGAGCTCCCTGTGCCTGGCTGGAGCTTGCTTCATTGGATTGGGTTGGGTGACATGGAAATCTGCATTTGTTTTGGGTCTCTTAACACATGAAGTGCCACCACGTCCTCAACCAGTGCTGCTCCTGATCACCACTGCTTTCCTCTTGCTCTTCCTCCTGGCAGGTACCAGATCCACACAGGATTGCAGCACTCCATCATCCGCCCTCGGCAGCCCAACTGCCTGCCCCTCGACCAGGTCACCCTGCCACAGAAGCTGCAGGAAGCCGGCTACTCCACACACATGGTGGGCAAGTGGCACCTTGGCTTCTACAAGAAGGAGTGCCTGCCCACTCGCCGGGGCTTCGACACCTTCCTGGGCTCCCTGACAGGCAACGTGGATTACTACACCTACGACAACTGCGACGGGCCGGACGTCTGCGGCTACGACCTGCACGAGGGGGAGGACGTGGCGTGGGACCAGAGCGGGAAGTATTCCACCTTCCTCTACGCCCAGCGCGTCAGCAAGATTCTGGCCTCCCACAGCCCCAAGGAGCCCATCTTCATCTACGTGGCCTTCCAAGCGGTGCACACGCCCCTGCAGTCCCCCAAGGAGTACATCTACCGCTACCGCTCCATGGGCAACGTCGCGCGCCGCAAGTACGCGGCCATGGTGACCTGCATGGACGAGGCGGTGAAGAACATCACCTGGGCCCTCAAGAAGTATGGCTACTATGACAACAGTGTGATCGTGTTCTCCACGGACAATGGCGGGCAGACCTTCTCCGGGGGAAGCAACTGGCCGCTTCGGGGTCGCAAAGGGACCTACTGGGAAGGGGGAGTGCGTGGCATTGGCTTTGTGCACAGTCCCCTGATCAAGCGCAAGCGTCGGACAAGCTGGGCGCTGGTTCACATTACAGACTGGTACCCTACTCTGGTCAGCCTGGCCAGGGGCAACCTGACCAATGTCCAAGGCTTGGATGGCTATGATGTCTGGCCTGCTATCAGTGAGGGCAAGGAGTCACCACGCACCGAAATCCTGCACAACATTGACCCCTTGTACAACCATGCCAAGTACGGCTCCTTGGAGGACGGCTTTGGCATCTGGAACACAGCTGTGCAAGCTTCCATCCGGGTTGGGGAGTGGAAGCTCCTCACTGGCGACCCTGGGTACAGTGACTGGATACCCCCACAGACCCTGACCAACTTCCCAGGGAGCTGGTGGAACCTGGAGCGCCTCACTGATGGCCCGAGGAAATCCGTGTGGCTCTTCAACATCACTGCCGACCCCTACGAGCGCTACGACCTGTCAGAGCAGCGCCCAGACGTGGTCAGGACCCTCCTGATGAGGCTGGTGCACTACAACCGGACGGCCATCCCGGTGCGGTACCCTGCGGAGAACCCCCGGGCTCACCCAGACTTCAACGGCGGTGCCTGGGGACCCTGGGCCAGTGAGGATGATGGGGAGGAGTGGGAAGGCGGCCGGGAGTCCCTGAAAAGCAGGAACAAGAAGAAGAAGAAGTGCAAGATCTGCAAGCTGCGCTCCTTCTTCCGCAAGCTGAACACCAGGCTCATGTCCAACCGCATCTGACGGGACACTCCCCCAGCATCCACCCGTCCTGGCCAGGGTGGAGCTCTGGACTGCAGTGCCGTGGGATGGGAGTGAGGGAGAAGGACAGCCAGGCAGGTGGCCAGTGCTCTCTTGCTCTCCCTTGCTCCAGGGTTCAATCCAAAACACTTCTCCTCCCTGGCTGGAGTGGTGGCCACGGGGAGTTGCTCCCAGTGGGTGAGGAAGGGCAATGTGGTGTCTGCTGCAGTGCTTGGTGGTGGTGAATGACTGTGCTGAGCTGTTGCTCCTGGCTCGCAGCCTGCTGCCAAGCAGCTGCAACCTTTGCTCTTGCTCTGAGAACTTGAGGGCCTCCCCCAAACCCAGGACCACATTGCTTCTTTGTGGAGGGCTGGATTCCTGACCATGGATCTTGATTCCATGACCAAGTCAGACTTGAGATCAACGTGGCTGAACTAAGTCATGCTGCTACAGTGACCTCACGTGGGGCTATGGCTTCCCCTCTCCACTGGCTTGGGGGGCCAGGAGCAGCCCTGATGAGGAGCTCTGGCCCATGGAGGCATGGTTGGATGCTCCCAGAGGACAGGTGGTTCTCTTTGGCCCCACATTTGGGAGGCAGGTTTGCTCCAGGGTCTGGTGGTGGACTCTACATGGGTAGAGCAGAGCCTTTCAACCAAAATTTGCTTGGACTCTACATGGGTAGAGCAGAGCCTTTCATCCAAAATTTGCTTGGACTCTACATGGGTAGGGCAGAGCCTTTCATCCAAAATTTGCCTGGACATCCCCCTCATGTGCAAGCCTCTAGGCACCCCTGTTCCTCCCTATGAATCCTGTGCATCCAACCAGCCAACCACCCCTGTCTGCCCCTTCCCAGTGCTGGAGCTGTCCCTGTCCCTGTCCCCACATCCCATTGCTGAACCTGGCGCAGAGGGAAGATCTCAAAAAGGTCTCTGCAGAAGCTGATCTGCTGTTGTGTAGCTGCAGGACTCGAAGCCGTGGTGGGGAACAGGGATGATGGGCGCGTCTCCCGCCTGCCAGCACCGCGCCACATCCCCTCCTTGCAGATGGGCACTGCTCTTCCAGCAGCGCACGCGTGGGGAGGAAAACACCTCCCCATCATCCACTGCTGAGGAGAGCCAGCCCATCCCATCGCCAGGGGCCAGGGAAGCCAGCAGAGCTCCGGGCCCCCGCGCCTTCGGCGGGGTGAGAGCGCGCGTACGTGCGCTCGCAGGGGAGCTGGCGAGGATGGAAGGGGGTAAATAGCTTTAAAATCGTTTTGGATGCATGGTGCATTTCCATTTACACAATGTGTTTTACATTTCTCCCCACAGGTTTCTCTTGGTGCAGCGTGTGTAGGCGAAGGCCCTGCTGTGAATTTTGAAAATAGTTATTTTTGTCTCTGGAAAATGAGGCCCGTTAGGACTTGTCAGCTCTTGGATGAGCAGTGTGGGCTTTCTATTTTTTTTTTTTCTTTTCCCCCCTCTCTTTCTCCCTTGCAAAATAACATTCATTTAAAATCTGTCATTGAAAGATGTGACAATTGGCAGCGTGCACACTGAATACCTTTCAGTGCTCTTTCAAGCCCCGTGTGTGAGAGAGGGATGAGGATGGGAAGAAAATGACATGTTTGTATTTTTTTTTCTTACTCTTAGCTGGATTATTTGGGGGTATTGGGATTTTCTATAGAAGCAAAGGAAAAAAAACCAGCTGACAGCAAGGCAGAAGAGAGGAGGCCTCTTCTTGTAGAGCTGGGAAGGAGTTTGGAAAGCTGGAGTGTGGCAGTGTGTGCGCCATCCCCGCAGCTCCGCGCGCGCCCATTGCTGTGCCATCCCACCCCGCTGGCTCCTGCATCCCTGCATCCCTGCAGGCACATCCCTAGCGCAGGGTTCAGAGGGGCCTCAGCTCCTCCACCAGCCCCATCTCCACCCCTGCTCCCTTAGCATGCTGCTCCAAGAGGAGTGGTCCCCACGGCACGGCCTGGGTGGGGGTGAGCCCCAAGAGGATGCTCCACATCCTCACACCACCTCAGATCAGCCAGCCTGCTCCCTGGGGATGTGCACCATCAGCGGGACTGCGGCGCCCACTGCCATTTGGCAAAGCCAAGCAGTTGCTGAAAATAAAGCAACACTTTGCTGAAGAAGAGGAGGCTGCTGCAGGCAGAGCCAAAGCCAGGGGAGAGCAGGGGGTGATGCTGCAGGGGCTTGGGAACAAATATTAGCTGAAGGAGAGTTGGTGCTGAAGGGAATGGGAGAGCAGGGCTGGACATGAGGTGGTGACAACGCTCGGGAAACAGCTTTCATTTCCATATTTACATAAATGCGTCCAAGTTTAATCTTTCTTTTATTTTCCTTTTCTTCAAAAATGGAAATTTCCATGAAAACATGCTCAATCTTTCTCCCTTCCCTTTTTACTAACATCCCCATGAAAATGTTCGTCTGGTCACACTTCCTCTTTCCAGGTTTGGATCTGCTGGGCTGATGCTGGGTTTGCAGTCAGCCTGGCCACAGTGGTGGATCTGCTGTCATCTGTATTTTTAATTAAAAAGAGTTGAATTCTGAATCTTTGCAAGAAGAAACAGCTGAAGGAAAATCTTAGTCCCTGAAAATAAAGAGGAGAAGTAGGCAGGACCACCTCTGGGTGCTTGGAGCGAGCAAAGCCTCCAGCCCGGGGACAGCAGTTGTCCTTCACCCCTGATTCCAGCTGTGCTGTGTCTGAACATTGGGCTGGGAAAGGAGATGCAGCTGCTGCCACGTGTTCTCCTCATCACAGCAATGTTCATTAATGGTCTGTGCTGGGAAAAACTCAGCTATGTGCCAAAATCCCGTGTTTTCAGAGAGCTGGTGTCCCCTGGGACAGCGTGCACGCTCTGGCTGCCAAGGGGTTAATGCAGCTGGAGGGATGCTCAGGCGGTGGAGTTCCCTGCAGCCGGGAGATGTGTTTTCACAGCAGGCTGAGGCTCCCCTCCTTCCCAGCCTCCCTTCAAAGCGCCAGGCAAGCCCCAGGAGCTGGTGTAGGATGGGGAGGGAAGGGCAGGGGATGCGCCCTGGGGATGGAGGGGAGTGGGGGCTGCCTCTGCAGCCATGGACCGGCTGGCTCCACCCGGGCTGTATCCACCCCTGGCTGGAGAGGGAAGGGGATGGGCTGGGAATGAGTGGAGTTGGGATGGGACGGAGATGGGGAGGAGGATAAGAGGAGGGTGGGGCTGGGCTGGGCTGGGCTCGAAGAGGAGGGGAGTGGGATAGGACGGGGATGGAATAGGGACGGGATGCATCAGGCGGGACTGGGGGGACGTCAGAGCCTCTCCAGCCCTGAGAGAACTCCCACCCAAGAGAGGGAAGCCCAGAATCAGGACAGGGGATGGGCATCCCAGCAAACTGCTCAGTGGCAGTGGCAGAGCACCCTGGGCACCTCTGCATCAGGGACACTTGTGCTCTTTCTCATGCCAGTGACCTGAGCACGTGTGGTTTTGCAGGTTCCTCTACTCAGATCCAGTGCACGATGGTTCCAGGGAGCCACATGGCACCTCCTGAGTGTCCCCAGGTATCATGGACATGTCACCAGGAGGGTTTTGCCTATGAACCCTGCTGTAGGGGAGAGGGTGGCACTGAGGGCACCCTGTCTCAGCCTAAAGCACCTTCCTGTGGCTGCAGGAGCAAGTGCTGGGCCCAAAGGGACAGGGCACGTTTGCAAACACAGCCCTAAATGTAAATCAGCTCTCCTCACCACAGTATTTATAATCTTAACTAAAAATAACCCCAAATTCAGCTTCCCAGAGGACAGCAACTGAGCATCCCCCAGACCCCAGCTTGCATGTGAAACTGTCCCAGTAATTTTGGGATCTCTGCAGTATGTGATTGGCAGTCTGGCTGGTTTGGTGTGCGAGGCACTGCTGCAAGCCCCATCCCCTGGGAGCAGGGCACCTGCAGCAGCCCCCCAGGACACGTGGATCCATCCTGAGCTGCCCATCCCGTGTGGCTGGGGTTCAGCATCCTGCCCTGGGGCAGCCCCGTGCTGGGATGCAGAAAGCAAAGCTCTGCAGGCAGAGCTGGAGCAGGGCGTGCAGAGCAGGATGCATTTTTGGAGAGGCCAGCCCAGTGATGGAGAGGAGCACTGGGGATGAAGGTCTCCATCAGGTGGCCAGACCCGAGCATGGCAGCAGGAGAGCAGCACGGCTCCCAAAGCCCTGCAGGAGCAAACCTTGGGATGGCTGGGAACAGACACATCCTAGCAATATCCTGGGGCCTCTGGGAGAGCACTGGGACTGCTCCCCCCTACAGGGGAGCCCCCAGCCCAGAGGGGGAAGGTTCCACCCAGAGCTCCTGCTCCCCTCGGATTGTCCCCAGGCACCCAGGACGGGGACCACGGAGCAGTTCCTGCTTGGGAAAACATCATCAGCAAAGCAGAGCGTGTGCAGCACAAAGCAGTCTGACACCCCCTTACCCTCAGGAGGAAAAATGTCGAGGAAAAAGAAAAAAAATTGAATAGAGGGAAGAGCAGAGAGGGAGAAACTTTTCCTGGAGAGCCGTGCCTCTGCCAGGCAGGAGAGCCCTGGGGAGGGAGGCAGGGTCCTCGTGGGGGGCTGTGCCACCACCCCCTGCCCGGGACAGGGGTTTGGGGGAAGGAAGGGACAGATCCCTCCCCCTGGCTTCGGGAGCACGCAGAGTCACGCGTGTGGGGTTGAGCACGTGTGGCAGCGTGGGGGTGGGCACGGGAGGGGGGCAGGTCACATTGCGGAGCTCACGGGGACACGAACAGCGGCGCGGGTGGGAGGGAGGTGGCACTGAGCAGGGGCACAGAGCTGCCCACGGGCAGCCAGGGGGTCTTGGGAGCGGGGGGCTCTTGCTCTTGCCTCTAGGGTTCCAAGGAGCTGCTGGGGGCTGGCAGCAAAATGCTGGAGGAGGAAAGCGCTCCCACAAACATCCGGATGCTCCGGCCCCTGTGGCAGCCCCCACCTCCTGGCACAGCCCCGGGGTGGGGAATGAACCCCCTTTTTGTGGGAGCAGCACGGGGAGGAGCTGTGCAGATGCCTGGAGGCGTTTTGGGGACTGTTGTGTCCCCGGGGCACAGATGGCACACGTGCATTGCCTGCAGCCCAAGTGAGGGTGCCTGGTGTGCTCTGCCCATGCCAGGGCATGGCCAGGGTGGGTCTGGAGGTGATCAAACCCTGGGGACTGTGGCCCCATCTCTGTGCCCTTCCATGGCTGGGAATCAGTCCCTGCTCTGCCAGCAGGGTCCCCTGGATGGGACCAGCCAGGAGCAGGGCGCTGGATGCAGGGGTGCAAGGGGGGATGAAGGTGGGTAATGGTGCAATTAATGGAAAAGCCATTAGACCTTTCTCCTCCTCCCCCTCCTCTTCCTCACTCCGCCACTTGCTGTCCTCCTCCACTTCCACCTCCTTTCTTCTCTCCCTCTCTGCTCCTCCTCTCTCCCCTCTCAAAGATTTCTCCCTATTTTTGTCTGGTTAGAACCTTTTCTTTTCCTTTTAACCCTTCCGTGGCAGCCTGAAAGGGAACTCAATCCATCTCAGTTGCCAAAGGCAATGCTCTCCCAGCTGGCACAGGGAGTCCCTTCTCCTGTTGCAAGGAGGGCCCTGCTGCTGCAAAATCCTCCAGATTCGGGACAAAAGCTCAGCAGAAAGCTCTGCTGGGGAAGTCAGCAGGTGGAAAGTGCAAGGGGTGCTGTAGACAGAGGGGGTGCTGCTGGATCCCCTGTGAGGGCTGGTGGGGACTCAGAGGGAAACCCCTTCCCTGAGGTTTTGGACCTCACAACTCCACTTTTATTGCACTTTTTGTGCTTTCTTATGCTCAGCACAGCAGAGAGGAGACTCAGCAATAAAAAGTCTGAGGAAAGGGGGGCCAGACCTTCCTCCTATTCCCATTTTGAAACTCCCCCCTTTTTACCCTGGCTTGGGCAGCCCAGGGACAGCACCCCAGGGCACAGCCCCTTGCTCCCCTCTAGCTGTGCCTCAGGCCAGGCTGCTCCTCCCTGTCTGGGGGGACCCTCAGGAGCTGCTCCACGGGACCCCCAGGGCCCTTGGGGGACACAGTGTGGGAGTGGGGAGTGGGGAGCAGCCAGCCCTGCAGTGTGATCAGGGCCAGCCCCTCTGGGGACCCTGGCTGAAGGCAGGACGGTGTGGGGACCTGGGGACCTGCCATGATTTCTGCAGCTTCTCCTGACACACTTCTGCTGCACCTGCTCCCTCCTGCTGCAGCGTGTCCCCACCCCACAGCCCCAGGGTCCCCAGGAATGCTGCTGCAGGTAGCAGCAGGGCCTGTATTTTTCTTTTTTTTTTTTTTTTTGGGGGGGGGTGATAAGCAGTTGCTGGGGTGACAGCATCCTCCTGCAACATGGAGACCACGGTTTCCATGGAAACCTTTTTTGCCCCAATTATTTTACCACTGCCACAGCCTTTAATTTGCCATTAATAGTTGTATTTTAGACATCCCCCCTCGGCAGCAGGTGGGTGACCCCCGGGCAGCCCCCGGGCCGGGTCCCAGCAGGGCCCTGGTCCCCACGGAGGGCGGCGGGTTTGGGAAGCAGTTGCCCCGGCAACAGAAACAGGGCGTTTCTGGCAGCGGTGGTCACCATGGGGACGGCGATGCTGACGAAGGCTTGTGAAGCTGAGAAGACAAATTGCCCTCATCATTATCTCTGGGCTTGTCAATCAAATATATTCCCTTATTTACCTCAGCGAGGAGAGAGCCCCGGGAGCACACGGAGAGGGAGGGAGCCAGAGGAGAGCTGCTTGCCCCAAACTCCGCACTGGGAGGGAGCATTTCCAGCCCCTCAGGATGGCCACCATCACCTGCAACCGCTTCACTGAGGAGTACCAGCTCTTTGAGGAACTGGGCAAGTAAGTTGGAGATGGGGCTGGGATGCTCAGAGCGGGGCTGTGCCCTGGCTGGGAGAGAGACTCAGCAGAGCTGGGAACTGCTGGAGATGAGGGAAAGGAGATGGGCACGGAGAGAATGCAGTGGGAATCAGAGAGGGCACGCGAGTGAGGATGGGGGCTTCCAGCCCCAGACCTGCTTCTCTGTCCCTGCCTGAGTTCAGGGGCTGCTGATGGTGCTTGGCCGGGGGCTTGAGACACCCCAGAGGTCTGGAGTTGCCTGGGAAGGGCTCGGCTGCCCCTCTTATGGAAAAGCTGCTCCCAAAAAAGGAGGCTGCCAGCTCCCTTGGGAAGTTCCCCAGCCGGGAGGAGGGACAGGACAGCTGAGGAGGAAAGCCAAAGCAGTGGGCACCCCTCACATTTCTTTAGGAAATTTATCTGTGTGGATTCGCTGGGACTTAACCAGACCTGCAGGAGACCCAGTCTGCCTGGCAGCCCCCAGAGAATCCTGGTGGCTTTTGGAAAGACCCAGGGTATTCCCCACCCCTGTCCCAGTGCGGGTGAGCCACAGCCCTGGCTGACCCTGCGTTCCTGCGAGGGAGGGCTCAGCTCCTCGGGTCCAGGTGTCATCGTGCGTGCCTGGATCAGTGTGTGCGTGTCTGTGTGTTTGTGTGCGTGCAAACAGAGCCGCCGTGCCCAGCAAAGGGATCCCGGGGAGCACGGAGCAGCCCGGGTGCAGCAGGGGACGCCAGGCTCCCCGTGTGCAGGGATGCTCCGCGTCCCGCCCAGCAGCGGCTGCGAGCGGGCGCAGCAGCGAGCAGGCATGTGCCTCTGTTTTGGTTTCTGTGCCTTCTTTTGGAGCCGGTGTGTGAATCTGGGCCGTGTGGCCGCCGTCCCTGCGGAGTGGCAGCGTGGTGGTGGGCTCGGGGTGCCCGTGCTCCGCGGGGAAGCTTTGCCCATGCACGGGCACGGGGATGCTCCGGCCCCGCAGCCCCGCACGGCCCGGCACGGAGCAGCCCGGGCGTGTGCCCACATCCACGTGGGCGTGTGGGACGGGGGCGAGAGACAAGGGAGAGAGCAGAGATGGGCAAATGGAGAGGCTGAGACGGGAGGACTTTGTGCTGGCTGGGCTGAGTGCTGCTCGCATTCCCCAGCCAGCTGCTGTGAAGTGCAGCTCCGTGGAGAGAGATGGATCCCCCACCGTCCCGGGACATCCACACCCGTCCCTGTGGCATCAGGGTGACACAGAGGGGCTGGTGCACAGCAGGGGATTGGTCTGGGTCCCTGTGGCGGGGACAGCCCCAGCTGGCACTGCAGGCAGGGGGATGGGAGCCCTCCGGGGAGCTGGTGGCACGGCGGGATATGGGACCTGCTTCTTCCAGACCTTTCTCGGCTTTTCAGGGCTCTAGGGCTTCGTGCTGGTGGCAGGGGATGGGCAGGCGAGGCAGTGGCTGCTCTGTGCCTGTGGCGAGGCTGTGGGGCTCTGGCTGGGCAGAGGTGGCTGTGGGGATGCGGAGAGAGTTCGCAGGCCAGGAGTGATGGGGGAAGCCCAGGAAGGCTCCTGGAGGTACCTGGGCTGCGGCGCTTTGTTGGGTGGGTGCTGACTGGAGGGCTGAGCACCCAGGCTCAGGGGCTGCCTGCATTGCCCAGCACTGTGGTCTAAAACCACCTGGACAGATGCATCTTAAAAGGAATAAAGGAGCAAAGCTGGCGCAGCAGCTCACCAGCCCCTGCGAGCATCACCCCCGACCACCCCAGTCCCGGGGTGATGCAGGGGCTGCAGCCCCAGCTCCGTGCATCCCACAGCTCCTCCATCCACTGAAGAGGGCAGCTACAACAGCAGCACTGAGGTGTTCCCGAGTTAGGGGCTTCACCAGGTTAGCCAAGGTGCTGTGGGGCTGGTTGGGGATTTTCCACTGGGATGGTTTCCAGCACATCCTGGCACATTCAAAAATCAGCGGTTTCCCACGGGTAAATTTCTGCTTCATGGGTTTAGAGAGGGAAATGAGGACGAAGTGCCGCACCTCTGCTCTGCTGCGGCAGCTGGGAAGAGCCGTTCCTCCTCCGGAGAGATGCTCCCGGTGCCAGGCGGGTCTGTCCTGGCAGGGCCGGGCAGAACGGCTCTCCCCGCTCCAGACCTGGCAGGGAGCAGCGTCCTGCAAGGATTCAGAGCAGAGAGGGTCCACCTTGAGTTTGCCGTCCCCAAGGGACTGGGGCGGGCTGCTGTGGGGCGCACGGTGTGTCCCCAGCCCGGCTGGCAGGGCTGGCTGCCCGGCTGCTGCACCCACCCTGTTTCTGTGCCGATTCTTGGCTGTCACCCACCCTGACAGCCGGGCAGGTGGGCTCTGAGATGCCACACACCGAATGGCAGCACCGCGGTGGGGCTTTGGGGACAGGCACAGATGGGGAGGGAGATGTGCGGGGTCTGCCCAGCGAGGCACAAGCCCCATCCCTGCACCTCCCAAGCACGGGAGGACATCTGTCCCGAGCGGGGGACACGGAGCCGGGGAAAACCCACTCCTGCGGCAGCCCCCGCAAAGCCGAGCGGGTGAAGGGCTGCTCCGATCCCCCACGCCGGCAGGAGGGAACCAGGCGGAGGGCGGGGGGCAGCGGGGGGGACAGGGAGAGCATCCTGCCCACGGCCCCCCGGAGTAGGACAAACATGAAGTGCAGCTCCATCGGCGCCTCCAAATCCGCCCCCGCAGCAGGTTCAGGGAGAGGCTGGAGACAATTACCGTGCCGAGCCGTAGGATCAGCCCCTCCGCTCCCGGAGCTGCGGGAGAGGGGGCTTATTAAAAAGGAAAAAAAAAAATATGGAGGAACAAAAAATCCCCAGCCCACACTCTTCTCTCTAGAAAGGAGAAAAAATGCCTCGGAGGAGGAGGAGGTGTTGAAGAGAGGGAGGGTGGCAGCAGCACAGCCGGGCACTGGCAGGGAAGGTGTGAAAAAGGGAGAAGCGGAGCATCCTGGTGGCAAAGCCACTGCCTGAGCTGTGGGGAAAGCCGGGGGGACAAGGCAGGGGGTCATGCCTGGCCTGGGGATCAGGGGATAGAGGCTGCAGGGCTGGGGCTCAGCAGTGCCAGGGCTCGGGGCTGCAGAGACAGGGCTTGTGCTGAGCTCGGGGTCCAACATCACCCTGTGGGGGCAGCCAGCCAGGTGACAAGGACACTGTCCGTACCCATGGCTGCAGGTGATGTACCCGCCCCCTGCTCAGACTGGGACATGCTGTCTCATCCAAGCCAGGCAGAGATCACCTCCGCTGCCACCAGGGCTGATCCCCACCCAAAGACCCAGCAAAGGGTCCTGGGAGCAAAGGGACACACTGCTGCCCATGGCCAGGGGACAGGACATGATTCCTTCCTTCCAGAGGGGTTTCTTGCAGCTCAGGGGGGCTGAGCTCCCTGCCTGGCACCCCCAGCAGTGCCTGCAGTGCTCCATGAGCCCCTGGTGTGGAAGGGGATGCTGCCTGTGCCATGAAGATGCTGTATTTAGATGGAGAAAAGGTTTTTTTTCCCCCTAGGGTGGAAAAATCCTACATGGAGCTGAGTAGCAAGGGAGCAGCCCGGCACAGGGAGCAGAGCCTGTGGGCTGGGGGTTAAACACCCAATGTGGAGGGTTCCTGGCCGATGAACTGGGTCAAACACCCAAAGTGGAGGGCTCCTGGCCAATGCAGACCCACTGAAGGACCCAACTGGAACCAGGATGGGGGTACACAAGTACACCGTACCCCTGGGTATCCTGCACCTGCATGCAGTGTTCCATGTTCCACCCACCCTCCAGGCACACAGGCTTTTGCTTATGCTTTACAGACCACAAATAGACATTTGGTTTCTGTTAGGAAGGTCTGGAGGAGCCAAGAGCCAGGAATGCAGATGGGGGAGTGAAACAGCCGCTTCCCATGGCTCCTCCTTTTTCGCTGCTCAATTCAAACAAATAGGTGAGCAAGTGGCTGTGGACACTGGGACCAGGAGTGACCATTGGTCCCCAGCCTCCAGTGGGTCTGGGACACCCACAGCCCTCCAGCCTCATGCTGGGCTCTGCAGTGAACCCAGCTGGGGCAGAGGGACATCCCTGCTTGCTGCACTGTCTGCTGCAGACTGTCCTGCCACTACAGAAACATCACACGTCTTTAGATAAAAAAATAGAGAAGAAAAGTCCTGGGGATCCACAGGAGCCCACAAACCCTACAGAGTGCAGGGTTCCCAGCAGGATGAAGAGAGCGAGACCGCAGGACTGCCAATAGCTCTGGTCTGCCTACCCACGGCAAGCTGGGTATGAAGCATTTCGCCCACCCTTTCCAGTTAATTCTTCCCCAGGATTCAGGGATATTAACAGCTCAGCTCTTTCGGCAGCCAGGATTAAATGGCAGGACGGGGAAGCTGGGAAGCACCAGGATGTTTCCCCCCAGCTCCTGCCTGGCACGTGCCGCGAGCGATGCTCCGCGCTGGGCGCGTGGGCTGCCAGCTCTGCTGGGGCTCCATCCCCATCCCTCCACACCCGCTGCTCGCCTGCTCTCCTAAAAATCACATTCAAACCCAAATTGCCCGTCTCCACCCGCCCCCGCCGCTAAAATCAATTACCGCCGCTCCCGCCAGCCCGCGGCCTTTTATTCCTCGGCAGGGAGCTGGAGTGGGGTGAAGGGGACTGGGGGAGGTGGGGCAGGAGGTGGGATTGCTTTTGATAGTTGTTGTTTTAGCGATTGGAGAGGTTTGGCAGGGAAGGGAGCCTGGCACAAAGGTTGTGCTCAGCAGGGCTGGAGCGTGCATGTGTGTGTGATTGCAGTGCTGCAGCTCCCAGCGTTGTGCCGGCACTGGCAGTGCCCGAGCTGGCAGGACCTGGGGCAGGGGGTACCAGGGCAGGCAGGAGTCTTTGGAGTGTCCCAAGCTTGTGCTCGCTCACCTGCCAGACCCCAGGAGAGCTTTGCATGTGTGCAAGGTGCATCCATCCCTGTCCAGCTGGGCTCCATCCTCACAGAGTCCCCTGGGCTGTCCCTGCCTGGGTGACAGTTTTGCAGTGGGGGGGGATCTGGCACTGGTCACAGTTGCCAAGTCCTGCTGTGAGTGAAAGGTCTAGAACACACAGACTGAAGTGGCCGAGAGCTACGTGGCAGCTGCAGCCACCACGGTTTCCCTCGGGAACCAGCACCCCAGAAAATCACTGCCCCTTCCCTCCTGCAACAGGGAGGGCAAAGCCAGGAGGAAGAGGAGGAAAAGTGCACCGTGCCTGGGGTGTCCCGGAGGAGCACGGAAGGGAGAAGCCCACATTCCTCTCTAGTTCTGCATGTGCCTCCTCCCATCATTCCTCAAGGACAGTGGTGCAGGGAAGCCGGCTGAGATCCCTCCAGGTTTTGCACAAGTCCCTGCCCCAGCCAGCACCTACCCCATCCCCATCCTTGTCCCCATGCCTGTGGCTGCCCCTCACCCCACAGCCACTCGAGGGCTGAGCTGTGGCTGCTCCCACGCCAAGCCCTTCACCTCTGGCTTCTCCCGTTCCCAGGGGCGCTTTCTCCATCGTCCGGAGATGCGTGAAGGTGTTGGCAGGACAAGAGTATGCGGCCAAGATCATCAACACCAAGAAGCTCTCTGCTCGAGGTAAGTACTGAGGGTGTTTTGGGGAAGGCAAGAGGTGAGCAGGGCTCGTGTAGTGGGGAATTTGTCCCCTCTGCACGGTGCTGGGGTGATGCCTTGATGTGCAATGAGGTGGGGACCCCTCATCCCACCCTGTCCCCACTCCCTGAGCTCCTTGATGGATGGGGTGAACATCCCATGGAGGTGCTTTGGTGGCTGCTTGCCACATCCCATCCCATCCCAGGGATGCATCCACAGCCTGGCTGTGCCAAGGCTCAGGGGAACTCCCAGACCCCAATCTGCCTCAGGAGCCAGAGGACCCCATTTCTGTCCCTGAGACTCCCCCACCACCCTGCACACACATTGCAGCAAAATTATAGTTACAGCCTTGCAACAAGTCAGACCAGCTTTGGGTGCAGGGCAGCACACTTATTTTGGGAGCATAACTTCCTGAGAGGGCTCCTGCTGACACCCCATCCCTGCTCTGGGGTCTGTAAGTTTTCCTACCCACATACCTACATCAATGAAAGGGGAACATCCCTTCAGGTGGGGATTTGACTTCATTTCTACCTGGAATGGCCCTCATCCCTCGCTGCCACCTGCTCTGGTGGAGCATGTGGGCTGTTTGCTGCTGGAGGGTCTGTCCTGGTGGGTCTGTCTCTACTGAGGCTGAGATGAGCCAGCACAGAAATCATCAACCGGCCCTTGCCCCAAGCCAGGGACCCCTCTGCCCCCCTCTGCCCCACCTGGCAGAGGAGCTGTGATGAGCTGGACTGAAAGGAGGAGGCAGCAGATGCCGTGTCCCCGCTCCGGCTCCTCCCTGGCTGTGGGGAGTGCAGGATGTGCGCTGGGAGGAAGCACCCTGCCAGGAGGGTTTAATTAACCTCCCTCGGCGTCTCTCCCAGTTCCACTGCTGACCTCCGAGGGCAAAATGAAATGCAGAAAAGAGTGACAAGCTCCTTTCTGACCTGGAATTAAACCAGCATGTCGCAGGATCCCTCCCACAGCGCTGCCAAAGCCGCACAGCACCGGCACTGCGCCCTGAGCTCCTCCAGCACCGACCCTGCCCCTCTTCAGGGATGCAGATCATTTTCTTCCTTCCAAGCCAAAGGCTGGGCTCTGGGCAGGGTGTGCAGTGCTGGGCTCAGCCCTTGGCTCCTGCCCGTGTTCCCCAGCTGGCAAACGCCTCCCAGTTTTCAGGGCTGCCTGGAGCAGCAGATTGAGCCGCCCTCCTTTGCTCCTCCTGCCTCCGCTCGCCTCCTCCGGCTGGTTGCCCCTCTCTGTTCTCTGCCGGGGTTTGTGCTGTCCCTGTAGTGCTCAGCAGTCCCCCGGAGAGGCTTCACTGGGGTTCTTTTCCCTGCTCTGCCAGCTGGAATCACCAACGACTCTGGCTAATGGTCTGGAATGTTCCTGCAGAGCTGGCAGGGAGGATGGCATTTCCCCAGATACAGAGGGCAGGCAGGAGAGAAGTGGGGAGGTGAGAGAAGCTGCAAAACATCCCCAGTCATGGTCTGTTTCTTTAGACATCCTCCTGGCTGCCAGCACAGAGGGGCCAGGAGGAGAAGGTGGAGATTTTGGAGGAAAAATGGGGTTTGGGTGTGTGCAAGAGCTGGGTTTGTGGTGTAAGAGAGGCTGTAAACCCACATCCCCAGTGAAATGCTTGCCCCACTGCTCACACTGCCCCTCCATCCCATCCCCATCACTGACCCCACAATGGACTGCAGCTGTGAGAACATCCTGAACTCCAGCCTCTCCTTGTCACCCGTCCCACCCTGGGAAGGTTGTCACCCTTGGATGTGGGGAGCTGCATGAGGCCACCAAGGTTCTGTCAGCCTTCAGCTGACAGCCTCCAGCACAGGCTGCAAAGCTCACCCCAAGGCCCAGGGTGCCTGAGGGACAGGACAGAGCCCTGGGGAAGCTGCAGCCCTGCAGGGAAGGGGCTGTGCTGCTTTCACAGCTCAGCGGTCGGAGACACCCAGGTTTGCTTTGATGCAGAGCGAGACTCTGGGGTGTGAACTGCAAGGTAGCAGTGAGAGCACTGAGAGACAGCAGCCCTAATTATATCCTCGCTTGTCCTGGCTGCTGAGAGCCTGCACAAAATGCCTCCAGTCAGGGTGGCTGGGTCAGGTGTGAGCAAGGAGAGAGGGGCAGAGGAAGAAACAAAATGATTTGCAGATTCATTCTGAGCTGTCCCAGGGCGGAGGACTTTTTGGCTCAGCTCAGCTTGCTTTGCCCAGAGCTCTGTTGTCTCACATCCCCAAGCTTGCTGAAAGCTGGGGAGTGGGACCTGTGCTTCCTGTTTGGAGCCAGGCACCAGCTCTGAGACAGGGCTCTGCAGTGTAGGAGAGCAAAGCCCTGGTGTGGAATGGCTGACAATGGTGAGGGGGAGTGAAGCCCACAGCCTCATCTCATCCTCACTCTTCTCACTGGTTCACTCTGCCTTCAATTGCTCCAGTTGTACCATGCGAGGCTGGCAATGTCCTGGCTGATTGCCTGTGCCTGGGTGAATAGGAGAAAGGGAGCAGTGCTGCCAGCAAGGATAACCCAGGCAGATCCAGGTGTTTGGGAGGGGATCGGAGATTGTGCAGCAAAGAGAAGGAAAAGGGGAGAGTGAGGGATCATTCCAAACCCAAGATTGCCCATGGCATCAGTGCCTGAGGGGCTTAGCCAGGGACTGCATCTGTGCTGGGATTGTGCCCAATTGTGCCCTGATGCAGAACTTATCCCAAAATCCGTACCTCTTTAGCAAAAAAACCCAAAAACTGCTCTGTCCCCCAGGTTTCCTGTGCCAACACCTCTCTGAGCCATTGATTCCCTTCCTCAGATCCTAATTTAGAGCCGTTGCCTCTTTCAGATCACCAGAAGCTGGAACGAGAAGCCCGGATCTGCCGTCTCCTGAAGCACCCCAACATTGGTAAGTGCAGGCTGCACCCACTGCTGCTGCTCCATCCCTGGCTCTGCTTCCCTCCCATGTCCCAGCCAGGGCTAGGGAGTCTCCAGCCACAACCCAGCCCTGTCTGCAGCAGCACGGGCTGGTTGTCCCAGAGGCTGAGGAGGGCTCGGTGTCACCCTGCCCTGATCTGCAGAGCCATCCCTCCTCTTCCTCCCGGGAAACAGCATCTTCAAAAGGGGTCATGGGGGAAAGGCCCCCACTGGGCACAGGGGGACTGCAGTCGGTCCGGACTGACCCACTTGGCCGTAGCTCCCTCGGGGAGAAGCGGAGCCCCAGGAGGCTGCAAGAGGCTATTTTTACTGCTCTCCCCCCGCTCGGGTGCCGTGTGCTCTGCATGCTCCAAAAAGCGGCTGCAGCTCGGAGCAGCAGCGGCAGCGCGGGGCGTGTAGGAGGAGCGATGGCGGGGGGAAGCGAAGACTTTCCCACCGACCGTCCATCTGAAAGTAGCCTCCTTCGGAAAAGCTGTTTCAGGAAAACTCCTGAGCCCCTGCAAAAGACAAAAATAGGCCAGAAGGAGAGAGAGAGAGAGAGAGAGAGAGGGGAGGGGAAAAAACTGCAGTAAAAAAAAAATAAAAATCCCAAACTCCATTCTGAAAGTGATGCTGATGCAGGCTCTTGATCCCTGTGGATGGTCTGGGTGAACCCCCTCTTCTCTCTGCTGCACCCCAGGATGTACCAACTCCAGTGAGATCCTGCAGCTTTAGGGAAAGCATTTGGTGCTTTCTGCACCCTCTCAACCCACAGTCAGGAGCTGGGAGGGTTCCTGTGTGGCTGAGCTGCTCCCTGGCCCCCTCACTGCTCTGGTGACCTCGATCCATCCTTCCCCAGGAGCTGCTGCAGCAGATTCAGGGAGCTAGAACCAGGGCCACTGGGACAAGCCATGTGGCTCCTGTCCCATAAATATTTCAGTTCCAAAAAAGACTGTCAGCTTCCATCTGTCTCGGGCACACGGCTGCATGGCAGGTCTCCACTGCCGGGGTGCCGGACCCTGCAGCACTCCCCAGCCTCTGCTCCAGCAGGACCAGGAGCTGTCCTGCAGGGGTCCCTCCGGGGCCTCCAGCCTCCTCTTTGCACCAAAATACATGCGGGGATTGCCGAGACCTGAAGGAACAGACTGCAAGGTGTGTGAGTAGGAAGAAATACTAAACCGGGAGGAACTCACCGTGTGAGACTGCAGGATGGCACCTGCAGGTTCCCCAGCTCCCAGGCTCCCCAGGTTCCCAGCTTGGCCACAGATCTTTCCCACCACTGTCTTCCACCCTTCCCTCTCTATCACCTTCCCATGGAGCTGGCAAGGTCTCTGAGGACCAAAACACCTCAGCTGTCCCTGTCCCTGTCCCCGATCCCTACACTACCCCTCGCCGTTTGGCTGTGACCTGGCAGCTTCAGCGCTGCAAAGGCTGGAAGGGGTTAACAGCATGAGATGCTAACAAGCCCAATCTGCTGCTATTTATACCCAGGAGGCTCTTCTCCACCCCCCACCCCACACCCTCTTTCCTTTCACCCCCCTCTGCTGCTCCTGCTGCCTGGAAACTTGGGCTTGCAGCTTCCCTTCCGTGAGCACAGGCGGCTCCGTACCCACACAGGAGCTGGAGCGACGCTGCCACTCAGAGCAGCCCGCTGAGGAACAGAGGCACTGCTGCTGATGGGGCAAAACAGCCCTGCCCAGCCCTTCCCCAGCTGCCAAGGGCTTTGCTGTCCTCCTGCTCCCTGCAGGGAGGGGGGTCCTTCCATCTCCCATGAGATGCCGTGCTGCAGTTCCTGGAGGAACCAACCTCAGCTCTGCACCGTGCCTGCTGGAGAGCCTCACATGGAAAATGTGCACGGGCAGCCAAAGGCAGGCCCAGGTCCCCAGGACCCCACAGCACATCCACAGCACTGGGTGATAGACTAGGGACAGCTCTTTCCATTCAGGGAAATCTTGCTTTATTGGGAAAACTTTGGCTGCACCCAGCCCTGGAGTTTGAACTCCAGGTACTTGTCCTCTGACTCTCATTCCTGAAGCTGTGTCCTGCTCCTGCCTTGGCTCTCAGCTCTGAGCTGGAGTGTTTTGGCCAGTGTGGCTCTCTCTGACTATGGGCAGTAACAGATACTTGTAGGATCAGGCTATATTTAGAGCAGCTGCTCCCTCTTATACCTTCTTGGCTCCTGGCAGCCACAGGCTTTGGGACTTCCCCAAGCAGGGAGTGTATCTGGACCATATGCTTCTGGTTATCCTGGCCCTATCCACACCAAACTCACCTAATCCCTCTGAGAATACTTTGGCTTCTGTGGGATCCCAGGCGTGATACCCCCAAATCCCTCCCAGGCGAGATGAGAAGGAGGAAATGTGTTTCTTCAGCAGAGGAAGGCAGAAAAGCTGGGGCTGTATGTTGGAGGAAAACGGAGCAGACACAGATGTCAGAGCACAGGGGATGTCTGCAGAGGCCAGCAGTCAGGAGGGATAACTGGGAATGAGATGAGCAAGTTGTGTCAGTAGCCAAGACCACCAGACAGGCAGAAAAGCTGCTGCCCAGCCCATCAGCCCTGGTTTGCTCTGTGCCCTGGCCAGGTGAGGTGACGCTGCTGGCAGCACGCTCTTGGCAGCCTCTGGATTTGCCCACGGAGCTTGGAGACAGGAAAAGGACCAGCAAAGTGGTGTTTGCTGGCCTGGCAGATAAGAGAGACATGCTGCAGTGTCTGTGCTCAGCGCTGGGGTTGTTATCTCCCCTGGCTCACACTGAGTCTGGAGGATGTTTCCATATAGGGCTCAGCTGATTTAGATGCAGTAAAAGGGGCTAGGAGTAAAAACTCCCACAAAATCTCTCACCTGAATGTTTCTTTTTTCTTCTCTGATTCCCAACATTCTCAGATATGTTGAAAGTTGTATCAGGCTGAAACCAGGTGAGAGAGAGGAAGCATTGAATATTCATACCCTCAAGGGAATCAAACAAAATACCAGGTGGGGGCAGAGGATGCTGGATAAATCTCTGTTTATCCACTCTGTTTCTGTGCCAGTCCCCTTGCTGCACAGCTGCCTGCTAAGTGTGAGCAGGGATCTGAGCCTGAAACACCAGCGTGCAGCAGGGTGACAGGTTTGTACCTCCCAAGGGGAGAGGGTGCCAGGAGATGGGGAAATTCATCCCCTGGAGATTCCCAAGGAGAAAAGGAAGGTCACAAGCAGAAAATAAAAAAGCCCTGTGGGTGCCAGAGTTGTCAGCTCAGCTCCCTGCTGAGCTCTCCCTCTGCTCGGGCACCTCTCCTGATGGGACTGGGGACACCCATGCCTGCAGCCCTCCCCGTGCCCAAGATAGCCCAGCAGCTGCCTGGAACCCTGGCCAGGCACAGCCCCGGGGCAGTCCCCAGTTTGGATGTGAACTTTGAGCCTTGCACGAGTGCCCCAGGCTGGGGCCATGGCTGGGGTCCCCCTGGTGAGCAGGGACCCCCACCCAGCCAGTGGCAATAGCAAGAGGAATAGCCCTGCTGTGCCCTTCCCCAGCTCCTGCCTGTGCCTGGAGGGGAGCAAAGGCATTCCCAGGGAGTGGGGTGGGAGCCAGGTGTACCCCATAACCCTTCTGTCTCTGCTGCAGTGAGGCTCCACGACAGCATCTCTGAAGAGGGCCACCACTACCTGATATTTGACCTGTGAGTAAAGCATCCCCTAACCCAGAGCAGCTCCCTGCTGCCCCCGGGGTGAGGTGACCTCCGCCTCCCCCGAGCCCTTCCCACAGGCTGGCTTTGCACCAAACCCGGGTCCCCCAAGCCGGGCAGAGGGCAGGTCCCTGTGCTGCAGCCCTGTTCTCTCCCAGGCATGGTGCAGTGCCATTTTTGGGGGCTTGCCAGGGCTGGGTGTGCTGTCAGTCAGTCAGTCCAGCCCCTGTTCTCCCGCAGGGTCACCGGTGGGGAGCTGTTTGAGGACATTGTGGCCAGGGAGTACTACAGCGAAGCAGATGCCAGGTGAGCCGGGCTGTGCAGGGACAGGGGGTGTCCCCTTCTGCCACAGGCTGCCCCCTCCCAGGGTCCTACATGACTGCCTTTCTGCAGCACCAGCTCGTTCTGTGCTGGGAGGTGTTTTACAGCCTCTCTGCAACACATACTCAGAGACTGGAACTGTGGTAAAAAAAAAAACCAACAAAAAAAACCCCCAACAAAACAAAACAAAAAACCTAAAAAAAAAACCCCAAAACAAAAACAAAACAAAAAAAACTCAAAAAACCTCCACCCAAAATGCTCTTTTTACTCGCTCAGCTCATGTGCCAGGAAGTGCATGTGCTGCCACAGCACTGCTCTCCACTTTGACTCCCAGCCTTGCCCACAGCACCCTCATCCCCAGGGTGCTGGGGCAGCCAACATCTCACCTCACTGTAAATGAACAGGGAGTCGGGGGCTGCCTGGTCAGGGGGCACCAGGGCTCCCCAGGCTGGCAGGGAGGAATCCCAACACCAGGCTGGTGGCCAGCCAGGGCCACGACAGCACAGACAGCCTGTGGATGTCACTCCTTCCCCCTGGAGCTGCATTCCAGCCGTCTGCAAGAGCTTCTCTGGCATTTGCCACTTGAAAGCACTGAGGAGGAGCAGTCAAGACAGGCTGTGCTGAGCTCTGCTCCCTCCCACACTCCCACTGGCACTTCCCAGGTGCCTTCTGCAGAGCCATTTCAGCCCCCCTTTGGTCCCTGCAGCTCACCTGGGGGACAGTATTGGTCTCATTCTTTTGAGGGGACATGATCTGGCCCTCTCCAGTCTCCAGATATCACTGTGCCTCTTGGCTTTGCCCCCAGGCTAAGCATAGCCTGTATGTATGTCCAAGGGAGTGGTAAACTCCACACTGCCTCTCTGCACGGAAATATCCTTTATTTCTAGGCAGAAAACAATCTCATTTAATGGGCTGCCTGCACTGAATCCACTTACAGCCCATCCACTTATTAGTGTCATACAAATAAAATAAAATACATGTAAATAAAGACCTTCTGCCTTGCACATAAGCTGTTTTGGAGCAGAAGTGATCAGTGCCTCTGTCTTTTTCCCTTCCTGTCTCACGCACACAGCAGAGCTGGAATGTAATGAACTGGATGTAAGGCAAGCAGACCCAGCAGAGCCACCTGCATTAGAGGAAAGCAGGGAAATGGGGCTGGAGCAAAGGTTGCACAGTGCACATCTGCTCTGCCTGGGTTTGGAGACCAAATCTTTGCTGGAATTGTGGTTCCACTGTTGGTCTCCAGCTCCCCGCCTCCCGTGCTGCTCCTGTGGGGTCCCCACGGGCTCAGCTGTGTCCCCATAGCTCCTGCTCACCATTATTTGGGGCCCAATAGCTCTGTTAGGTCCTTTCTGGGTTAGAACTGCTCCCCACAGGTGTGTGAGTGTCGGTGGCGGGGGATGCTGAGCTGGGCTGCTGATGGGCAGCGTGATGGGGAGAGGGGCAGAGGGGTGAAATGCAGCAGAACAGAAGTGTCTGACAAAACTCTGCCTCACCAGGCACTTGTGTGAGCTTTGTCCTGTCTCCCACAGCCACTGCATCCAGCAGATCCTGGAGGCCGTCCTGCACTGCCACCAGATGGGGGTGGTTCACCGGGATCTGAAGGTAGGAGTGCAGGGAGAGCGCCCGTGGGAGGACAGGGCACCCCATCTGTGGTGCCAAACTCTGGAACAATGCCCAGAGCCCTTCGGGGCTGCTGACACAGCAGGCAGGAACACGTGCAGGGCTGCGGGGACCACCCCATAGTGAAATGACACAGGGAAGATGGGGTAGGGAGCTCCTTGCAGTCTGTGATCCCCTAAGGATCCAGGGACGCCAGGACAAAGAGCAGGACAAGACACTCAGGGAGCACATCCAGACCTTCCTCTGGGAAGTTGGGAAGCTCCCCCTGCCGAGAGCAGAGCCCCTGAGGGGTTTTCACTCCTTGTGCAGCCCGAGAACCTGCTGCTGGCATCCAAGCTGAAGGGTGCTGCCGTCAAGCTGGCTGACTTCGGCCTCGCCATCGAGGTGGAGGGCGACCAGCAGGCATGGTTTGGTGAGTAGCACTGGCCTGAGCTGGGGTCTCCTCCAGCTCTCCTTGGCGTGGTGGCTCAGGGGGGCTCCAGGACCCCGAGCCCAGGGTTGTGGGAGAGCCCAGCAGCACCAGCCCAGGATGCACTGTGGATGAGCAGGAGCAAACAGCCCCACAGGGACTCTGTGAGTCACCGAGGCGTCCTGGTGAGATGGACAAGCCAGGAACAGGGGCAGAGCAGTGGGAGGAAAGCCTCTCCAAGAGATGGAAGTGCACAGCAGAGCACTCCAGCCTTGGCACCACCTGGGGTTTGGCATTGGCAGAAACACAGTTTGCTCTGCCCTCGGCAGTCACAGAGGTTCTGGAAGGAGGGTGTCTGTCCCGGGGTGGGGATGTGCCAGCACGCTGGGCTTGGAGCAGTCCCTGCTGGTGAGCCGGGCGTGACGGGCTGTCTGTCCCAGGTTTCGCCGGCACCCCGGGATACCTGTCCCCCGAGGTGCTCCGGAAGGACCCTTATGGCAAAGCCGTGGATCTGTGGGCTTGCGGTGAGTCAGAGCGGGGCTGGAATGCCGGGCTGGGCCGGGCTGGGCCGGGCTGGGTGGGATGAGGCAGGCTGCTCACCCAGCGTGTCCCAAGTTGCAGTTTCCAGTCACATCTCAGGGAAGTCAGGGTGCAGGATTTCCCCAGGAGGTGGCACATCACCCCGGGCAACGCACTCTCTCCCAATCCAGTGCACCCTTCTCTGAAGGATCACCCCCCTTTGGGTACATAACTCCCATTATGTGCCCAAAGCTCTCAGTCAGGCGAGACACTGCCTCTCTTCCCTGTGGTGCTGGTGCAGTCAGGCAATGCCTCCCTGCACTTGCAGCCATAGGGGAGCCTTTCTCCATCCACAGTGGGGAGGAGGCATCACCCACCCCTGCCAGGGCACCCACTCTGGGCTCAGTGTGGTGGCTGCCAGAGCCCTGAACCTCCCCAGGTGCTGAACCAGACCCATCAACAAGCCTTCTGCTCTTTAAACACTGAGCAAATCTTTGTGCTTCTCTAGTTTCTGTTTCTCTGCTTGAGCTTGATCAATCCCCAGGCTGTGTGTGCCCCTGCCTCCAGCAATGAGTTCTTTCCCACTGATCCTGTCTCCTCTCCTGGGCAGGTGTCATCCTCTACATCCTGCTGGTTGGGTACCCACCCTTTTGGGATGAAGACCAGCACCGACTCTACCAGCAGATCAAGGCTGGGGCTTACGATGTGAGTGGGTTTGTCTTGCTTCCCCTTTCACCGTCTCCTCTCTCTCCTGCTGCCCCTGCCTCGCAGCCTGCTGCTCTAGAAGAGCAACCAAGACAAATTCTGACTGATGGGAACAAGAACTTTCCTCTGCCCCGGCCACAGAGCATTGTTGCCATGCCCAGGCACACACATTGGCACATTTCAGGGCCCCTTTGTAGGAGAGACAGGTCTTGTCCTGAGCCTTCCAACTTCCTCCTTCCACTCCTGCTTTTTGGTTTTACACCTGGCAACTCTTTCCAGTGACCGCCATTTCTCCAACCTGTCCCAAGCTGCAGGAGAAGCAACCCAAGAGCAGAGGAGCTCTCTGCCATCTCTCACCCTGGTCCCTTTGCTTTGGCAGTTCCCCTCCCCTGAATGGGACACGGTCACTCCTGAAGCAAAAGATCTCATCAACAAGATGTTGACCATAAACCCATCCAAGCGCATCACGGCAGCCGAGGCGCTGAAGCACCCCTGGATATCGGTGAGCTGGGGCTGACGGTGGAGAGATGGGGGGATTCACAAGTGGGGAACATCTCAATGGGGATCACTGGTGATCAAACATGCTGCCAGCTCTCTTCTCCATCCTGGGAAGATGGTTTCCTGGCAGGGTTCCTCTCAATGCTCTCACAGCAGCATTTTCCCTGAGGTTTTACAGCAGAAAAAAAGCTTGTGAATGCAAACAGCATGTTCCTGGGGGACCTGGTGATGGGAGGGACACACAGGCTCCCTGCCCTGTGGGAACACACTAATTTCTCAGTGTCACACTGTGCTGGGGGGTCTTTCTTCAGAGACAATGGGAGCAGGCTCATGTTTATCCACCCATCTACTCCAGCAGCAATCCCCCCACCTTTCACTGCATCCCACTGTTTCAGCTGCTGGTTCTCACTCTGAATCAGATCCTAAAGGCAGGAGGAATCTGTGGGCTTAACCACACACATGCAAACCCTGAGCACATTGCTAAACGTGGCTGGTCAGTCAAGGGGTTAACTCAGGGGGCAGCCAGTTCTCCACACACCCCCACCACCAGAGCAGATCCTGCTGACTCCAAAGCTTCCATCTCCCACTGCCCATTAAACTTTTATCTGCTGCTGCTGCTGCAGGCAGCTCTGGCCCGTGCCTCGGCCATGGGAGATCCTACACGTGTGTGAGCATGTGAGAGCCAGGCTGGGGGTCCCTTCCCCCAGAACTGCTCTGAGCCAGGTCTCTCTCCCCCCAGCACCGTGCCACCGTGGCGTCATGCATGCACAGGCAGGAGACAGTGGACTGTCTGAAGAAGTTCAACGCCCGGAGGAAGCTGAAGGTAACTCTGTCCAAGCTGGCTGCTAAATGCATGATCAGATCACTGGTGGCTCGTTCCCTGGATGGGAAATGACAGGGTGGTGTCTATGGCAGTGGTGTGGGGGTGATGGGCATTTGGGGACCCCATTGTGGAGGAGGGGAAGGAGGACTGAGTGGGGTGACAGCTTCATGTGCTGGGGCTGCCAGCTGCTCAAAGAAAGCCATGGTGAAGGAAAGCACTGAGTCACACTGGACACTGGGTGAGGACTTTTCCACTGGAGCCAGTGTCAAGATAGCTTTTTTTGGGGGCTGGACACAGGCCTGAGAGGCCTGAGACCTTTTGCCTGATGGCCAAGACACTTTGCAGCAAAGAATAAAGTGATCCACAGATAGACAAAAAGCTCACCCACCCCAGCAGCCCCACAGCCTTTCCCTTCTCAGATGCTCCATGCACCACAGCCTGGACCCCTCTGAAATCACCACCTCCAGCTTGAGCTCCTCCTGAGGCACCCATCTCCCGGGTGCTGCTCAGCCTCAGCTGGCAGCAGGGCGCTGGGAATGGGCTCTGGAGCTCACAGTGCTGCCTGCAGAGCGGGTGAGGCTGGTCTGTGCCACAGCCCCAGCCATCCGCGCTCCAGGCCTGAGCACAGCCTCACACAAGGCACTGCAGCTGCAGACCGCTTACAGGATTATCAAGCAAAGAAACTGGCTATAAACCATTATTACTTTTCAGCTAGACAAGTAATCAAATTAGTTCAGGCATACGCTTCAAAATAGTAATCCATTACTGTAAGCAATTAGTCCAAAGTAATCTCGTTATACATTTAGCAACTAGTTAGTAGAATCAGATGGAAAAAGAGAAGCATTTTTACAAATTTTGTTTTGTATTGGTGATCTTTGCGTGGCTTCCATGAGCAATCCCTGCCCTGCTGCTCTGAGCTGGCACAGCTTTAATCACAATTAAATCCAGTTCCACTCCCAGTGCGTCCCCTTGTTGCCAGCTGCTGGCCCCAGTCACTGGGGTTGTGCTTCATCCAGGACAGGATAGTATGAGAATGAAAAGTGCCCTGCAGATATTTAATATCCCTTTAATCTCGGAGAGAAGGCAGTTTTAGAGAATGCAACCCAATGCCAGCCATGGTGCTGGGGTATGGAGTCAGGTATTGAGAGCTGCCTTTGATGGCAGGAGGAGAATATCCCTCCGTGGGCCAGTTTCCTTCCTTGCAGTGGCTGGGGGACAGGTGCTGAGCAGGGCTTTCCTCCCCCAGGGATGGGGGCAGCAGCAGGCTGCAGGGGCCCGGGGTCCAGCACACCCTTTCCTTCTGCCTTCCTTGTCTTTCAGGGAGCCATCCTCACCACCATGCTGGCCACCAGGAACTTCTCCGGTAGGTGCTGACCCTGGGACTCATCTCCTTGTCTTACAGGATACCCAGGGCAAACCCATAGGGTCCCTGGAGAGCTGGCTTTGCCTCTTGTGTCACAGAGAGCCTGGGGATGCAGCCTTGTGCCTCTGGGGATGTGTGGCTTTGGGTGCTCCTCCAGGAGAGGTCACCTGGCACCTCCAGGCTGGCTGCTGGCTTGGGATGCAAGAGAAAATTTGTGTGGTTGAGGCTCAGTGATCCACAGTGCTTTAGGGTTTTGGGGTTTGTGTGCACCCAACCATGTGGCTTTTGCAGGGATGGGGATGTGGGTGCTGGGGGCAGCCAGAGCTCAAGCAGCTGGTTTTGTGTCCTCCTGGAGATGTTTGTGGCTCAGGGAGAGCATCCTCTGCATTGGGAGTAGGGAAAGGCCCCGGCACCACTGCAGGCAGGTGGCAGCAGGATCTCACAGGTCTCTCCCCAGGCAGGTGATGCTCATCCTGCAGGATTCCCCACTCTCTTCCCTCCATCCCGAGGGCTGCCATGGCACCAGGACAGAGCGTGGCAGCCCAGCCTGTGCACTGGAGAGGTCTCAGTGCTCCAGTGCCCTCCCTGAGAGCTGTTCCACTGGGGACACCTCACTGCATATGGGATTTCACAGGCGATTCCCCAGGCATGGAACCAAAGGGAGCCGCGTCACTGCAGGGCTCACGCACCCGCTGTCACCTCCTGCCCTCCCCAGTGCTGGGGATGGCCCTGCAGCGGTGCTGCAGGGCTGGGACACACCAGCCAAGCCCTGCACGCTGCTCAGCTGGCTGGGGGCAGCTGTTTGGGGTCAGTTGGGTGTTTCAGAGGCTCCCCGAGTGTCAGGTGGAGGAGGTGGGCAGGGGTGCCAGGCCAGAGGGCTGTGGCCAGGGCTGGTATCTGCATTTGTCGTGGGGGGATCGTGCTGACACATTTAGCACTTGTGGCGGCGCTGGAGGAGTCCGGCAGCTGGGGGGATCCGATGTCAGCCCCACGCCGGGAGAGGCGGACAGGAAGCATGGAAAGGAAGGAAGTTCAGAGCATCTCTGCCAGCGCTGCCCGTCCCACGCAGGGCTCAGCAGTGTCCCCTGGCCGGGGACAGGCGCTGGGCTCCAGCGGTGCCGCCCCGCGCTGGGGTCCGGGCACTGGGGAGCGCAGCCGGGGAATGGGGCAGTGTCCGCAGCCGTGGGTGGGCACGGGGCAAGGCGCCTGCTTTTCATCCGTGTCAAAATGCGGGCTCGCAGCTGTCGGGCCGGCGGGCCGGCAGCACATGATCCCGGCAGCGTGGGGCTAAAATTAGAGGGCGGCAGGCGGGCAGCCCATTCCTGCACACCGCAGCACGCCGGGCCAAGAGCAGCGCCCGGCCAGAGCCCGCCTGTGCCGGGCAGCGCTGCCAGCCCCCTGCAGCCGCCCCAGGGACCTGGCGTGACGTTAGGGCTCGGGTCATGCCCCCGGCCAAGAGCCACCGCGCTCGGACAGGACAGTGCTGGCAAGGTCGCCCCTGAGCTCCCAGGGCTGCAGCGCTGATTGCTGGAGAGAAGCCGGACCCAGCGGGCGGGCCGGGGGCTGCTGCCGCCCTGGCACCCGGCACCATGCTGCTGATCCTCGCCCTCCTGGTGCTGGTGCCCTGCCTGGCTCTGCTAATCTCCTTCCTCCTCTCTCCAGGAGGCAAAAGTGGTGGCAACAAGAAGAATGACGGCGTGAAGGTAAGCTCAGGCCGGTGCCCTGTGCTGCGGGGCGGTGCTGGGGGTCTCTGTGCCGTGCCGTGCCGTGCCGTGCCGGCGGTGAGCGTTTCCGTGCCCTGCTGCCCGTGGGCTCTCCGTGCTGTGCCCGTGGTCTCGGCGCCACGCCGGCAGTCCCTGCTGCACCCCGCGCTTTAAAGGGCAGCTGCTGGCTCGGCTGTCCCGGGTGTCCCCGTGCCACCGGCCGGGCTGCCAGGGCAGGAGGCTGTGCAGGGCAGCGGGTGGTGCTGGAGGGGACCTCGCTGCTGTTTCAGTGCCGGCAATAGGGGCCTGTCCCCCGCTGCCCCCAGGGAGGGGGACAGGCAGAGGCTGGACCAGGACAGGGGGCAGGAGGAGGCAGCTTTGCAGCCCAGGACCAGCACCTGTCTAGGGGATGGGTGGCTCAGCTCCTGCTCGCTCAGCCTGGGGGTCCTGCTGCAGCCGGTGAGATGGTCCCAGTTCCTGTCCCATCCTGTGCCAAGGGCTGGTGTGCTGCTGGGTGACACCCGGATGCTTTTAACTGCTGCTTGTCCCCTGTGCCCAGTGCAGACAGCAAAGAAACGTGGTGGTGCTCCGACAGAGTAAATGGCTTGGTGATGCTCTAAAAACAAGCTGGTGCTTGGTGGGTCGTGTTTCTTGGGCTGCAGAGCCTGCAGGTTCATCAGCCCCTCCGATGTGGGGTGCAGCACTGCTCCAGCACAAGGAGGCTCCAGGAGGCAGCAGAATTCTGCTGACATGGAGAGCTGGTGGATAACAGTGGTTATTGAGCTCTGTTAAACTCCTCCTGCAGGAAGGAATGGTCCATGTGAGGGTCCTTCTCTCCTTACCTGTTCTCTTCATAAATACAATGGATCTCTCAGCAAGGGAGAGCTGGCGTGGTGACATCCTCCATCGTGGTGACATCCTCCATCGTCAGGCAGAGCTTTGGGAGCTGGACTGCACTGTGGCCACTCTTCCTCCTCCATAGGGGCCCTTTGCTGGGAGAACCTACAGAACCTTCTCCCACCCTTTTTCAGGGACTCAAACTGCTGGGCTGTGACAGGTGCAGGATTTTGGAAGAGCAGAGCCTCAGCCAGCTTCTTCCTTCCTCAGTACAAATGGTTGCTGAAGCTGACAGTCTAGGGATGGCATGTGTTTCTCTCACTCTTCCCAGACCCAGCAGCTGGGACAGGAGAAGCCTGCAGGGACTGAGACTGCACAACCCTCCAAACCTGGGCTCAGCTCCATGAGAGGCCATTCTGGCCATGCAGTGTTATTCTGCAGCATGAGGCTGCTGGCCTGCATGGCTCTGAGAGGACATTACTTTGGGCTGTCGGGATATCATGAGGCTCCCAGGACAGAATTAATAGTGCTGGGGCTGGCAGATCCCATGGTAGTCACAACACCCCATGTGCCAGCCACTGCTGGCCTGTCCTCTGCTGCTCTGAGGTCCCAGTTGCTTCTGAGTCACCTAAGATGTGACACCACAGGTAGAGATGACTTGCCACAAGCTCCTTGCTGGAGCACAGGTGAGACCAAACAGAAGATGCATTTTTAACCTATTAAAGGAGAGATTGCTGGATGAAGAGGCTTCATCAGGTACAGTCCTGAATCTAATTTTCTGGCAAAAAGGGAGAGTTTTGAATTTCTGTGTTGTGGTAGACAGCCATTTGCCAGCCCAGATTGCTAATGATGCTCCCTGTTGGACTTCAAAGGAGCTTTGAGGGCAGACATTATCCTGGGAAAAGAGGCACTTCCTATTGTAGCCAAATAGCTTGTTTGGGTGAACAGCCTACTAGCTTTTCACTGAAACTCAGTGAGGAGAGTCTGGTTTCAGAGCAGGATCAGAGAGGCTGGTTTGCATCCCCAGCCCTCAGCCCTCACTGATGAGAAGGGAACAGATCATGAGGCTTCATTCCAAGTACCACCAACCCACCAGCACTCATCTGAAGAGTGTGGACAATCTCTGAGAATGAACTTGCTTTTTTATTGCCCCCTTTTCAACAAGTAAAGGGGAGACAGCTTGGCTAGATGGCCAGGAAGGTGCAGGAGGAGAAGACAAGGTAGAGACAACACTGCCAACAGCTTCCTTGCATTGTCCACCTTCAGCATAACCATCCCCACCTCTCATTTCCATGTCAGCCTGGGGGAACCTGCAGCATAACTCACGCAGGGGGGCACGGGGAGGCTGGGTGTTGTGGGTGAAGCTCTAATGGCCCACTGGGCAACCAGCAGATGTCAGGACACTGCTGAGCAGTGTTGACTCCTTTAACTGGCTCGAAAAGCAAGGTAGGAGCCTGGAAGCCTGCCTTGAGTGGTTGGCACGGTGGGAAGGGAGTGGTCCTGCCTGCTCAGAGTAGGGCCACGTGGTGTGGGTCACTGTCAGGGGAGTGGTGTCACCCCTGCCTTTCCTGCCCAAAGCTGTGCTGGGGGCAGCAGGCAGCTGGAGCTGCCCTCTGGCTTGTCTGCACAGCCCTCCAACACCAGCACGGTGCCAGCCCAGGCTCAGAGGGCTCAAAACTCACCCTCCTGAGGAAGTTCCTCACCTATAAAATCATTCCTGGGACCAGCAATCCCCCTCGAGCCCTGCTCTGGGATCTGGGGGAGGTCCTCTGGTGCCAGCAGCTATGATACTTTCACTGCCCCGTGTAGTGTCACATCTTGTCCCATTGTAAACTGATGGAGTCACTGCCCCGTGTCCCATCCTGTCCCGTCCTGGACTGGTGAGCTCACTGCCCCGTGTTCATCCTGTTACTGTATGTCCAGACTCGACATAGCAGTCACTGCTTTGTGTTGCATTCTGTTGCGTCTGAAATTTCTGCAGTTTGCTGCCCTGTCTCGTCCTTGGGTAGCAGAAGCTGTCAGTCCTTCCTGCAACAGCCCAGCTCCAGTGGCTCCCTTTCTCCGTGAGGTTCCTGACAAAATGCCACAGCTCACTCTGCCCTTTAGGATGTCTTTTTTTTTGGTGAAGGAAGGGTGAGAGATGGCCCAGTGCCTAAAGGGGTTGCAAGAGTGCTGGAGAGGGACTTTGGACAAGGGCATGGAGTGACAGAACAGGGGGAATGGCTTCACACAGATAAAGGGCAGGTTTAGATTGGATATAAGGAGGAAATTATTTATTGTGAGAGTGTTGAGCTACTGAACAGATTGCTCAGAGAAGCTGTGGGTGCCCCATTGCTGGAAGTGTTCAAGGCCAGGTTAGATGGGGCTGTGAGCAACCTGGTCTACTGGGAACTGGAGAGATCTTTAAGGTCCCTTCCAATCCAAACCATTC
Organism: Passer domesticus; assembly: GCF_036417665.1. Classification (NCBI taxonomy): domain Eukaryota; kingdom Metazoa; phylum Chordata; class Aves; order Passeriformes; family Passeridae; genus Passer; species Passer domesticus. The sequence goes on from NC_087486.1 coordinate 6,524,858, forward strand.
TGTGATTCCATGATTCTGTGGCCTAGCAAGGAATGGGAGAGCAGCAGTAGTAGAGGGGGAAACTCACTGAGGATGCTGGTGAGACTCAGGATGTGAAAGGGGCAATAAGAGAGAATGGATATCATCAGTTTTTATGCTGTAGCCCACCCATGCACCCTAATGGGTTGCTCTGTGGACTTTTCCAAGAGATTTGCACAGTGTGTGCTGCTTTTCCCTCTGCAGGGCTTTTCCCTCTTGCAAGGCAAGCTAGTGCCTTGTTAAATATGCTGGTACAGCACTTTGTTATTTGCACTGCAGATTCTGATTTGTGCATGTTGGTATTCCCTGACGCACACTGGGATTCATTCCCTGGGAGCCAGAGGTGCAGAAGGGGTACGAGGTCAGCAGGCATGTCCCCCTGTCTCCTGCCTAAATTAAAGATGGAGACGGGCAGCAGAGCACAGTAAGGGAGTCCAGAAGTAGTTTGGGATTTCAAGCAAAAGAGTGGATATGGGGTCATCCAACTAAAAAACCTTAAAGCCTAGTGGTAGTGATCCAGGATGGAGATAAATGTGCAGGTCTTCTCTTTGGAGTCCTGATTTAAAGCACTGGAGCTGTGCTCAGGACTGCTTCCCACACTGTGAGCCTGCCTTGAGGCCTTAATGCCTTTCTGGCCTTAAACCAGCCAGCTTAGGACTGGTCTAGTTTCAAAGCTAAAGGAGTGTCTCCCCAGCAGTCAGTGCCATCAGCAGGTGCACCCAGAGCAGATCCAGAGAAGTCAGTGGAGCATTCACATTGGGCACAGGGCTGTGGTGAAGCTGCCTTAGCTTTTCAGTACCCTGCTTCTGTTCCTGTGAGCTTGCCGGCCTGGTGACAGGCCACCAGAGTGGTCTTTGACTCCTAGGAGATTCCCTTTTGGACTAGCCAGGTCCTTGGGATGAGCAACCCCAGAGATTGTGGCAGGTCAGGAGAGAAAAGTGCTGGCAGGAATGCGGGGAGGGAGCTGCAAGTCACCACCAACGCTGCAGCCAGCGGCACGTCCCCGCAGGAGCAACGAGTCCCTCCGCGCCTTTCGTTTGCCCATGAGGACCAAGAAGGGTGGCTCAGGAGCTCCTGCCTTTCATGTGCTGCTCTCGGCCTTTCTCACTCTGTGTCTCTTCCTGTTCCATCTCTTCTCCTTGTTTTTCCAGAAAAGAAAGTCCAGTTCCAGCGTTCAGTTAATGGTGAGTGTCCTTCGTCTTCCTAAATGCCGATATTGCTGGGCCTCTCCACATGTTCCAGCTTCCCCCGTTTTTGGAAGTTACCTCGGGGTAGGGAAGAAGGGACAGCGGGGTTGGAGGGAACATCCTCAAAGCCGTATCACCCACAAACCCCATTAACAGGGTTGGTGCAGGCACTTGCTGGCCACCAGCTGGTGGGAAGCCAGCCCTGGTTCTTGCTGATGGGTTCTCATGCCGTTTCTCCCAGTTCTCCTGACTCAGGTCTGCAGGCTGCATCGGTCCAAGGAGCCTTGGAGAAACACCTTCCATGCCTCTGCGGGGACTGTATGGTCATGGGACACCTTGCCAACCTACATCGGGGTCTTCTGGGTAATACACAAGCAAGGCTCTGCTGGGAAGAGCTAGCAGAGCCATTGCTCTAGCTCCGCTAGCAGAGTTGCCTTGATGAGGCTCCCGGAGAGAGACGGGGGGTCAGTACCCCTCTCCCCCCAAATCTGTGTAGTGCTCAGCTGTTTATTGAAAGAGCTGTGTCTCAGCCTTCAGTGGTCCATGTGGGTCTTGGAAGCACTGTTTTATTGTACATTTCTCTCCCTACTCTGCGGTCAGTGTGGTCTCTCTCACTCCTGCACAGTCCCCTCTTTCTCATCCCAGCTCCTTCTCGCTGTTAATTTGTACATCTCTCTCTTTATCGTACAGTCAACATGGTGTCTTCCACCCCTGCACAGCCCCTCTCCCTGCCCCTCCGGCAACGCTCCTAGGAACCCACCACATGGCCCCTGGACCTGCCCCCGTCTCTGTCCCCACAGGTGTCAGTAGGAAGGGCAGCGCCGTTCCTACGAGACCCTCCACAGCCCACCTCTTGTGCCCTTGGCGACAAGGAGTGGAGGTCAGGGAGGGCTCTGCCAGTGCTGCCCCAGAGCTGTGGTTGAGGACAGGTTGGACCTGCTGGCGTTTTCCTTGGTTTCTGTCTGTTGGCACAGTTGAGCGCTGTGGGGTCAGACTCGGGGGGCTGTCGAACACACGAGCACCATCTGGCACGGGGAGAAGACTCTTCTCACCACGCCGTGTCTCCTTTCTGTTCTTTGCTCAGGAATCGTCGGAGAGCACCAACACCACCATTGAGGATGAAGACACCAAAGGTACCAATGGGGGCAAGTGGGAAGGTGGGCAGGCTGTTTTGGAGGTCTGGCCACCCCTCATGAGATATTTGTCACAGCAAAACCCGCCACCACCCAGCTGCCTCAGGGCCTGTCAGAAGTTGCTTTAACTCCTCACTGCTGGGTTGCTGCCAGGAGCAGCTGGGGCACTGCTGGTGAGGAGAGAGGTGCTCCCATGAACAGGGATGTTCCCTGAAAGCAGGTGTGGAAATGGCAGAAATCTGCAGGGATAGCAGCCTGGCTGCTCTTTTAAAATAAGCTTCCCTTTGGGAAAAGCCTCCAGGGGAAATCCCTGTCTGCTGCCTGCCTGCCTGCCTGCCTGCCAGAGGCAGCTTTCTAAGAATAACCCAGGGAATAATTTATCCGTGTTAATTTGTAAAGTCTCTCGGTGAAGTGATCCCGGCACAAAGCAAAATGGACTTTGGCCTGACATGAGAGCTAATGGAACAACTTGTCCTCCTGGAGAGGGGCTCCTTGGGCCTGGATGTGGAGGCAGGTGGTACTCAGGAAGGGATGGGATTCCCTCGCCTTTCTGAACAACTCCTAGGAACACGCTCCCTCTCCTTTCATGAGTCACAATGCAAAGGGAAAAAAAAAGTCAAGCATGATGCCAATTTGCATTTGAAGCAGAGCTTTGTTAAGAAGCCTGGGGTTACCTCTGACAGTTCCTTCTGCATCCCTGGGAGCCCCAGAGCTGTTCTTGCAGCCCATCCCTTCCCAGATGAACCAGCAGAGCCTGGAATCTCTGTCAGAGGCTGCACAGTTCTGTGCCCTTTGCAGGGTCCCTTCTTGTATCTGCTGGGGTGGGTGCACGTGTCACTCACCCATTCTCCTCCCTTCTGAGACTGTCTTTTCCCATTTCAAAAGGAAGGTGAGAGCATCCTTGGTCCAGCTTGCCCTAGCTGGCCTCTGCTGTGACTTCATGGGCTAGAGGGTCCCAGCTTAGCAAGGTTTTTCAGCCAAGACCATCCTGTCCCAGCTTTTGGGCTGAGGGTAGCTTCCCACTTGGTGATTAACCTTTTGGCTCTTTAGGAGACTACAGGCATTTTCAGTTTTGCCCTGGCTTGGAAAATCTGGAGATGAAGAGCCCTTATCCACCTCTCTCTCCCCAGTTACTCTCCTGCTTTTTCCCTGTACATTTTCCAAAGTCCCCCCACATCCTGTGGTCTGTTTCTGGTGAGATAAAGATCTCTCACCGATATGGTAACACCAGTGCCTACTTCTGGTTTGTTTTATCCTTTTATTTCCCTTTTCTCTTTAAACCAACAGTACGGAAGCAAGAAATCATTAAAGTCACAGAGCAGCTGATTGAAGCAATAAGCAATGGCGACTTCGAGTCCTACACGTGAGTGTGCCCAGAGTGGGTTTGGGCTGGGAGAGGGCTCAGCCTCCCAGACCAGGGTCTCTCACTCTTACAGTGCTGCCCAGGAGATTTACTGCTGCCCACAGCAGGGTGACCAGGTTAATGTGGTGGGGAAGAGTGGAGACCATCCAAGAGAAGAAGGAAACATCAGTTTCCAAGCCTGATGCTGCTCTTGAGCTCAGCTGACCACAGTTCTCTGGTCTCACTGTCACAGATGAGCCCAATTTTTGGTTTGCAGAAAGCGGAATAATTGTAAACATGACTTAAGGTGAAAGAAGTGTTTGTATCCATGGAATCCATTATATCCAGATTGCCACAGACTGCTCTGAAGTGTAGGTGATTTCTGCTTGCTGAGCTGATGCTGTTCAGAGTACACTTCTTCTGTGTCCAAGCTGATGTAATTAGTGATGTCTGAGTGAGTGCAGGTTGTCATCCCTGCCTCAGAGGATCGCAGCAGGGATATTTTGACACAGAGAAGATAATATGAGCTTTTTCCCTGATGTATTCCTTTCTTGTAAAGAAGATGACAGTGTTTGAGGAGATTTAATTGCAGAGGGTGACTGATGGAGAAGGCACCCTGCTTTGGTGGGGCCTTGGCTACAGTTAGTGGGCAGGAGGGGAGGTGTGTTGGGCAGAATGCAGGATTGACATCAGATTTTTGCAAGAATTACTTGTGCAGACACACCTCAGGCTGAGGGAGCCATCCCAAGCAGGAGGCATTTGGGTTCTTCAGGCTCTCATGCCAGAAGTGGTGAGATAACCTCTCCCCTTTCTCTCCCTTTCCTGGCTCCCCAGGAAGATGTGTGACCCTGGAATGACTGCTTTTGAGCCCGAGGCTCTGGGCAACCTCGTGGAAGGCCTGGATTTCCACCGATTCTACTTTGAAAACTGTAAGCAGCTCACTTGCTTTCTGAGGGACCCCTCCCACCTCCCAAGTGCCTGTCTTGACCTCCTTCAGTTCGTTGGGGGGAATAGGGCTAGGATTGCTGTGGGAGCATCTCTGGCTCATCGGGAAGATCCCAGTAGGGGCTTTAGGTCATCTGGGGCCAGGTATCTGTAGAGGTTAGCTGTTTTCTAGATGGACCCATCCTGAATCCACCTGTACAGCATTTACTCAGCCCCATCAACCAGAGAGCTTAACACAAGTGTCTCCCCTTCCAAAATTGCTGCCACCCTGAGCAAGAGCCACCCAAACTCCTTCCCCTGCCTAAATCCACCTGTGCTTGTCCCCTCTCCAGTGTGGTCGCGGAACAGCAAGCCCGTGCACACGACGATCCTGAACCCCCACATCCACCTGATGGGGGACGAGTCTGCCTGCATTGCCTACATTCGCATCACGCAGTACGTGGACTCCGGAGGGATCCCCCGCACTGCCCAGTCCGAGGAGACCCGCATCTGGCACCGCCGGGATGGCAAATGGCAGATTGTTCACTTCCACAGATCCGGCGCGCCCTCGGTCCTACCGCAGTAAGCCCTGTGAGCATCCAGGCAAGGGGCACGGGGCATGGGCAGGGGCTCACAGGGTCTGGGATCCTCTCCTGAGCATCTGTGGGGGGGAGATGGCTGGTTGCTGTGAGGTAGCAACGGGGAGAGGGATGCTCTGCCAAAGGGATGGTGAAAGCGAATTCCGGCTCCTCCCGTTTGTGTTTTGCAGCTGAAGTGTGGCGCTGCCCGTGCCGGGTTTGTCACTGACTGACTACCAAGGGGAGACCCCCTCCGACGTGTTCACCTACGGGACTTTGGCTGTTGGCTCTGCTGCTTGGTTCCCGCTGGAATAACCCCTCGCTTCTCACCGCACACACACGACAGCCCCGCCAGGGCAGCACAAGCATCCATCACCCCCACCCTGCCGGGGCCACGGCGCTGGGCCCCCTTCCTCTGCATGAACCAGAAAAAGAGACACCATGGACTTAAACCCACGCATCTGGCCGGTGTACAGGCCCCCCTCGGTGGGCCTCCTCACTACCCAGCACATCTCCTGAACTGGGCTCAGCCTCATCATCCACCTCCATCCCCACCTCTGCTGGAAGCCCTCCGAGGAAGAGGCGGGCAGTTTTCAGCCGCTCTCTGCTGCATCCTCCCTGCGTGCTGGTGGATTTTGCTTTGCTGCTATCAAGGTCCCTGTCTGCTGCCATGACTCCTGCCTGCTCCCATCCTGAGTTCCTGCTTCCCAGCAGCCTCGTCCAGGGAGCTGCAATTCAATCCATTTGCCAAGTCCATTTTTCATGCGTACCTGTGCAAGGAGGGCCGTGTTTGGATGGGTGAGTAAAGACTATCTGTTCATTTTCTCTTCCCAGCACAGGCTGGCTCTTTCCCAGGAGAGCAAGTAGGTTTGCACCCTGGCTCCAGGCAACTGCTGTGCCAAGAAGGATGCTCTCCCTTCTTCCTCCCTTCTCCCTTTGGAGCAGAGACTGGCGATGCTGGGAGAAGAGAGGAGGAGAATGACAACTGTTTCCCATCAGCACAGACGGGAGCTGGGGCTCTCCCATCCATGTCTGGGGCCTCCTCCTCACCCACCACCCAGCCTGGATCCTTTACCCCAGCACCCACCCCTGCCCCCCACACACAGCACTGGCGTTCCCTTGCTCCTGACTCCCAGGGTGGGATGGGGGCAGCCAAGCTGGCTGCTGGCTCGGGGCACAAACCTCCATGGCCCACGTGACTCCTTCCAGCGACAACAAGGAATGCAAGCTTTAGTGACAAACTGCAGAATCTGATTGTGCTTCAACAAAAACAAACAAGCCTTTCGCTGTCTTCTCCTTTGAGCGCATGCCTTTTTATAGGGAAAAAAACCAACCTACCGTGTATTTCGTAACTTGATTTTGAGTATTTGCTGAAATGGATCTTTATGTAATAACTAGAAATATTCAACTGTTTAAGTGGGGCAGGAGGGGGGATTTTCGGGGGTTGCTGTTTTTCATTGCGTTTACATTTGAAGTGGGGTTGTTCTGCCACGATGCTCCTGCCAGGGGTCCCACGGCTGCCAGCCCCCTCCTCTCACACCGTGGTGGCTTGTCCCATTCTGTCCCACAGTGCTGGGTGGCAAAGGCACCCATCTTCAGGGGCACCCATCTCCAGGGACACCCATCTCCAGGGACACCCATCTCCAGGGGCACCCACATCCCCGTGGCACCTTCCTGCACCCCATGGGTCTTCCTGCAGGGCAAACCACAGTGGTGGCTCTGGGAGTGCCACCAGCATGTGGCTTTCAGGACAGAAGACGTGGCCGGGAAGGGGAACGTTGGTCTCACCTCTTTGCCATCAGGTAGAGGTGTGAGGGTGGGTGTTTTTCTGGCAATTCTTCCATTTCACATTCTCTTTTTCCTGACTGGAGCCTCTTCACTCACTGATGTGGGGCTCCTGCAGCACTGCTGCCCCGGGGTACTTTCTAGCTCCACTCTCTTTGTCTGCATGGTGTTTAACTTTCTAGACGGTGCGTGTGTTGAAAAACAAAGAAACGAACAAAAACTGCTTGTTTTGGAACCTAAAAAAAAAGGAAAAAGGAAAAAAAAGGAAAAAAAAAGAGGAAATGTTTCCTCCATGTAAATTCTGAGTGTGTATTTTGCCTTTTCTGTGGTTTTGAATGCTTTGCTCTCTGTTGAGGCAGGGATGGCCACCATGCCAAACGCAGCTGCGTCCTTGCAGACTGCAAAAATATTTTCCCACTGGATGGAGGGGAAGAAATCTAAACTGCCGGGGCACGGACAGGCCCTGAGAAGTGTTTTGGTGTGTTCCTCTGTGCCAGCAGTGCTGCTGGTGATGTTTGTAGGAGATGCCTTTTCGGGGGCAAATCACAGAGCTGATCCATGGGTGCCCATGGGGTTCCCCATGCCTTTGGTGGACCTGTGCACCATAGGCTTGCAAGAGTTCCCCAAAGCAGGGAAATCCATGCAGGGAAAGGATTAGCTTTTAAGGTAGAGTTTGGGTGTTTTTACAGATCTGTTTTTCTTCCTGTAGTCATGTAGTGCTGAAGTTTTTTTAATTTTTAAAGGAAGGACTCAGCTCTTTCACAGTTCTCTCTCTCCCTCTCCAGAGCTGGCTCTGAAGCCAGCCATGGTCAGTGTCATCCACCTTCTGATGTCCAAGCTCTCTGGGTGTCAAAAGGATTTTTGGGAACTGGTATAAGGTGGATGATGATGGAGGACATCATATCAGGGCTCTGCATGGGGGCTGAAGGGAAGATGCCATCACAGCCTGGTTTTGAAGCTGATGATAGCTGTGGACCTTGGATGGGCTGTGAGGGTGACGCTGCTCCAGCAGCTGCTACTGAGAAAGGACTGGGACTGGGGGTCTGGTGGGATTCCTGGGAATAACAGATGAGATGTTGGGGTAGATACAATCTCCTTTCACTGAGAACCCACAGTCACTTCTAGGGAGAAGCATCTTGACTCCCAGGAAGGCTTTGGGGTGTCTTTTTGGGGGGAGTTTCTCCTTGAGGTTTTCCCTAAGGTCATCTCCCCAGGAGGCAGCTGGGTGTCCTTGCAACACTCCTTTGCAAGGGAAGCAGAGTCTGAAGTTTAAACTCATTCTAGTCTTCCAGTCAAGCTGCAGCCTGACCAAGGAAGACCCAACTTCCCAACGTGCCCACACTGGCAGCATTAAGCACCTGCACTTTAGGGGTCTGTCCTGCCTGGTGTCTCTGCCCCACCTTGCCCTGCTTCTCCAGAGCAGGTTCCTGTATCTCCAGAGCATCTCAGCAAGCACTGATGGACCTCCACCTTTTCTTTCAGTATCCATGGAAAGCATCTGTTTCTGTCTTCCTTTGCAATTGCTGATTTCTCCTAAACTTGCAGGAAAGCTGTATAAATAAGTTTCCATCATCCTTCTTTGGCTGGAAGAGCCAGGGATGCTGCTGTTACATCTCTACTTTTCAGCTGTTGGCACTGTCCTTGACACATGCAAATGAGCACTGCCCCAACAATCCCACCATGGTTCTGGGAATGACAATGTCCAGGGATGTTCCCAATAAGCAACATGGACAGGGCCACCTTGTTGGGATGGAGTTTACCACCATGGACATCCTGTCCCATTTTCCTCAAGCCTGGAGATCAGGCTATGGCACATTTAATTTCCTGGCACACACAGAACTCCTCTCCTCCGGTCTCCTGGTGCCTGGGTCAAACCAAACTCAGAAGTCCTCCAAACTCATCCTCTCTTCCACCTCTCCCAGACCATGGGGGATGTCTAACTGGAGGCACTTGCTGTAGTGGTGTCGAGCTCCCAGCTCCACAGGTGGGTTTGGGAGCTGCCTGTTTTCCCTTCCTGGCTGCCAAGGTCCACTGGCAACATCATAATTTCTCACATCTTGCTGATCCCCTCTGGAAGACAAAGAGGCCTCTGCTCTTTGCTGGAGGAGCAAGCACCCTCCTCCTCACCCCAGCCAGACACTGCTGGGGGAGTTGTCTTTCCCCTCCAAACCCACATGAAATGCCCTTTCTGCCAGTCACCAAATCCTTGTCTGACCCCAAACCTGCCTCTCCTCCCATGGATCTGCAGAAGCTGGAGCAGGCAGCAGTCATCTACTCCCCCTTGGAGCTCTCGGTGGGCTCTGCAGCCTGTGGAGGGATGGCAGTGCCGTGTGTGAGGGGGCAGCCCCACAGCCCCATGGACCAAGAGTGTCTGCCAGCAGGAGATCACACCCTCTGATCACCCCAGGAGACAGACTGACCCTTCTTCCCCACCACAGGACGGGCTATGGTGTGCTCCATGCTCTTGATGCTGCACAGATCCTCCAGCCAGCAGAGACCTCACCCTTGCCCATGTCCCAAGGTGCAGGTCCTGTCCGTATCAGACAGGGAAACCCAGATGTGAGCAGGCTGTGGGGACACCAGAGCAGGGGCTGGTGGCCACTCTGCCACCAGATTGATCTGAATCTCCTTCCCTCCTGCAGGTCATCAGCAGGGAGTGGGAGAGAGGGAGCAGTGGAGGGGACTGTATAGAGTGGCTCCTTCCTTCTTTGGATTGTTGTCCCTTTTTTCTAATTGTTGCACAATTTTAGGGCTTTTGTAACATTTTTTGGACAAGCAGGGAAAATATGTTAACAGTGGTTTAAGGAAAGAAAATGAGATCTATCTCTCTCTCTTATATATTATATATATAAAAAAAAATATATATACTTACAGGAAATCTCTATGGAAATATTTATTTAAGATGATAGCAAAAAATATATTATAATTAAGAGTATACCGAGCTTTGTCACGTAACAAAAAATCAAGCCCCGGGGAGGGGTCGCTGCCTGTCCCCTCGTGTCTGTTCGTCCGTACGGTTGCAGCTGAAGCCTTTCTCTTCTCTTTTTGTAAGTGCACTCGAACTGTTGAGCAGTGTGACCGTGTTGGATTCAGTGGGAACTTGGGGGGGGTGGGGGGGGGGGTGGGGGAGGATTGATTTTGTTTCCTTTTCCTTTGTCTTTTCTGAACCTGCGGCTGTGAACAGAATGATCACTGCTCAAATCGGATGCTCTGTTTGGGGAGGGCGGTGCGGGCGGGACGGGGAGCGGGGTGGGGCTGGGAGGGAGGGCGAGTGTCAGTTTTATTCTTGGTGTTCAAGTGCAATAAATAGCTACCAACTTCTGAGCATGGAAACGGATGATTCTCCGTCACTGCAGTGACTCAGACCGTCTGCCACCCCCTTGTCCCTCCATCACCACACTCCTGTCCTCGAAAGCATCGAGGCTGAACCAGGCCTTGGGCAGGGGCTGCAGGGATCCTGCAGGATGCTGGGACTCTGGACACTGCCCCGCTGGTCTCCAGCATCTCTGGGGTTCAGGGAGCTCAGGGTCCTGCCCAGACCCAGCTCATTGCCATCCAGCCCTTTCCCCAGGGACAGGGCTTTGGGTGCTGCAGGTGTCTGGGAGCCCCCAGGAGGTGTTCAGGATAGATAGGGGGTACCCACTGGGCAGTTTGGGGGAGTTTAGAGGAAGCTGCTGCTACAGGGTGAGGGGCACAGGACCTCCAGCTGAGTCCAGGGAGGGTTTGGGGGGCTCCCAGGGGCACCTGCTGGGCTTTGCTCATGCAGGTGGGCTGGTACCCCAGGGGACTGGAGTCAGGCTGCCACATTCCCTGTTCCTGCTCCACGCCAGGCCCACCCCAAAGGGGTGCCCCTTTGCCCCCTGTCCCTGCCACCTGCCCCAGCAGGTGTCAGCACTGGAATGTTCCCTCTGCTGCTTCCCCCCCAGCCCCGGGCAGCCACGCATGGCACAGGACACGTGTCCCCTGGATGTGCCACTGCCCCACTGCCTTTTGCCCCTGGTGTCCTCCCTCAGTGCCAGCTTTGCCTCCCGGCCACGTCCCTGGCACGGCCTCAGCTCCATCCCTCCCATCGCTCTGCAGCACAGTGCTGGGTGGTGGCAGCTGCCCAAGGAGAGCCCTGAGGATCCCAGGATCACAGTGGGGATTTGGGGAATATGGTAGGACCCCATGCAGCTAGGAAAAGCTGAGAAATATCAGAGACTGGACCATCTTGGTCAGGCCAGAGCAGCTTCATGCTGTGGGAAGGCATCAGGTTCTCCTGGTTCTTCTGGTGCTCTGTGGCCAGCAGCACCATCACGAACCCCTGGAGTCCACCAGCCCCCACAGACCCTCGTGTGTGCCCCTCCAGGGGCCACCCAGCCCGGGCTCCCTGGCCAGCCCCACAGCGATGGCTGGGCAACACCGTGACCTCCAGAGGCCTCCTGCTCAGTAAATAGTGTCAAGGTTAGAGCAAGGGATTCATTGGGGCCATAAATGTTTATGGCAGGCCCTCCCCGCTCCCCAGCCGCCGTGGCCTGAGCTTTCCATCAGCCACACTTTTATGGCTGGACTCTAATGATTAACCCGGGGCCAGCAGGCGAAGGGGCTGTGCTGCCAGAGCCCCACACACCCCGAGCAGCTGGAGCTGGGGACCCCCATCACCCCCATCACGGGCTGCAGCCATGGGGGCTATGGGGAGTAGGATGGGGAAAGCCACTGGGGGTCCTGCAGGAGACAGGAAAGGCACAGCCATCTGGAAATGGGCTCGACATCCCTGGACAGGAGGAGGTGAGCAGGCAGGAGGAGGTGTAGGAGCCAATCCCACGCTCTTGGAGGGGTAAAGGCAATAATTAAATCTCCTGTACTGTAGGGAAAGAAGACTGCAGCCTCCTGACAGAATTCACTCTGGAGGCTCAGGCCACAGTGCACTAGGAGCTCATCCAGAATCCAGACACAGACTCTCATTTTTCTTTGTCCTACAGTTTTGTCTTTTACCAGGACAAAGATTTGCAGAAAAAAGGCCAGGAGGAGCTGTGCCCCTCTAGATGTGCATGGGAAGCCCTGGAAGCTCCTCTAGGTGTGCCTTTATTCCATGCTGAAGACACCCCAAATAACCCAGACAGGGGCTGTGTCACACAGCTATGGGTGAGCTGATGGCACAAGGCACACGTGACACTGGGATGGTGGGGACTGGCAGCATCAGGTCCAAACAGCCTCGTCCAGGAGGTCACCAAGCCCCTCAGGCCAGCAGTGTCAGCAGGAGGTGGGACATGGGCTGATCTACCCCAAAATCACACACAGACACTGAAACCCAGCCCTTCTCCTTTCCCTGGGAAAAGCAGCACTCAGGGCTGGGGTCACACCTTGGATCTCCCTTGGCAACAGACACAGGTCCTCCTTGGACACTGGGTCCAGCTGAAACCTGTCCCTGAGCTCCTGCACACCTGAGGGACAGGTTACACCATCTCTTCTCTCCCTTCAAATCACCCCAACCCTGCCAGACACCACAGGGAAGAGCCACCCTGACCCACCAAGGTCCTTGGGGGATCTACAGCCTGGTTTGTTTATAAAGCCTTTTCTTTTATTCTTCTACTCATTTATAACTGCTTGTTTATTAGGTCAAATTGCTTTAGGAGGACACTGATTTGTGCTGGTTTTGCTGGAATACCTCTGTGGGATCAGAGCACTCTGGCACACACTGTCCTCTGGGAATGGAGGCTGTTACAGATTCTCTCACACGTGTTTATGGGTTATTGGAGTCAAATACAGACAAACAGAGAACAGATCAACACACAGGAGCTCCTTCTCCTCCTCCCCACCTCCTGCAGCCTGGACATGCCTCCACCCTGGACAACCCTGAGAGGGGACAGCAGGGCTGGGGCTGCAGGTGGGAGTGGGACAGCCGTGACACTTCAACCAGACACTGTCACACAAACACAGGGACTCATCACACAGCTTGTCACACTGAACAGAAGCACAATGGGGACTCCAGGACAGGCAGCAGCTCTGTCCTGGCAGGGCCAGGGTGGTGGTGGGGACCCTGGCAGGGTCAGCAGCTCCTGACTACTCCTTGAAAGACCCCCCCAAGCCGTCCTGAAGTGCTGCAGTGCAACCTGTGCAAAATGGGAGGCGAGCTCCCCCCCAGCCTGTCCCTCAGATCATGGACTCCTCCTCGTCCTCCTCCTCCATCTCGCGGTCCACCTCGATGGCTGTGTTCTCGTAGCTGGTGATGCCCCCGTATCTCCTCATGTGCACCATCAGGGGTTTGGGGGACTGGCTGCCAGCCAGGCTGGCCACGTACATGCCGCTGCGGTTCTCCTCCAGGGACGGGCCCCAGTCCATGGCCGGCCTGCTGGCCTGCTGGAGCCGCTGTGGGGGACAGGCAGAGCACAGGCACCCTGCACCCTCCGCTCCCCAGCAGCACCCCACCCTCAGCTCAGCCACCACCGCCAGGGCCCTGCTGGCCCACAGGGACTGAAGGAACCCCCAGTGAGGATGGGATGGGGTAAAAACTCGTCCTGAAAACTTTTGGAGAGGTGGTTCTGTCTAAGTGTCTTGCTGTGGGCTGGGGAGGTGTCATGGTGGTGAGGGCTTGGAGGAGTGAGGGGCTTTTGTAGGGCTGCAGCCCTGTGCTGTGGGGTAGAGCCACTCAGACAAGGGGTTAGCCCTGGCCAAGGTGGCTCCTGGCCATGTCACAGTGCCCATGGCTGGTTCGAGCCAGGTTACAGCCAGCAAGTGCTGCAGCAGGGGATTGCTACCTGGGGAGGGCATCAAGCTCTGCTCCTCTGCTTTTAACAGCCTGGCGAGAGCAGTGGAGGGCTGGGAAAGCTGTGAGCAGCCAGCAGCTCTGTAACCTGCTCCTGGGAGAAGCCTTTCAGGGCAGGGATCCCATCTGGGCTGCCTGCACAGTCTGGCAGCTGCCTGCCTTGCTGTGGCATTGCTCTTGCCAAGTGGGTGCCAAGTCCCAGGTGCCCATGGCCACCCCACAGTGGGGACAATGTGCTTCCTCACAGGGCACAGCAGGCTTGTTTTGGAGTGGGAGTGCACACTGGGCTGCCCCTTGGGAAGCTGTTTGACTCAGTACTTGCCTGGCATCATGGGAAGCAGCACTGCTGGAAATGCTTTGGGATGTGTCATCTCTCACACCCCGTGGGCGGCAAGGGGGAATGGGGACACACACCTCCAGGAGAGAGGATACAGAAACCTCCAGGGATACTGACTTGGCAGGGGCTTGTGCTCCCTGCTGCATATTTCTGGGGTGCTCCCCAGCAGTGTCAGGCCCCAGTACCTCCTACCTCCCACAGCGTCCCTTCTTCTTGGAGCACAGCCACCACCATGCCCATGGGAATCATCAGGCAGGAGAGGACTCCCATGAGGATGCCCAAGACCTCTGCCCAGCTGGGGAAGCGGTAGCTGCCATACTCAGAAGGCTGGTACTTGACAATGTTATACACCAGCAGAGCCTGTGGGTGGGAAGAAAGTGAGATCATCCCAGAGGTCTCATGCTCAGAAAAGGCCTGGAGATGATGGACACCTCCCAGAAGAAGCAGGGAGGTCACCCAGGGGTACTGGCAGCACCGTGGTTTTCCAGCACCATCCAGCAGCTCAAGCTGAGCATTTACCATCATCGTTGCTGGGGACAGGACCATCCAGCAAGCTCTGAAGTAGGGGCCTGGTTTGAATCCCAGCATCATGTGGATATCTCGGCAGAACCTCTTCATACCTGCAGGAGGGAGAGGGACTCAGAAGCTTTGATCCCTCCCCCGGAGCCTTGTGCCTGTAGCAGGCTGCCCTGCACTGATCACAAGCAGTGGTTTGTATCCTCCACAGCAGTGTCCCCCCACCCACCTGGGAGATGCAGGAGGGGGCCCAGCTGCTGCTGCCTGAAGGAGCAGGCTCAGCACCACTCGTATCTTTGGAGAGGTGAATCAAGTGGCAGCCAAGAAGAAACAGGTGGTGGGAGCAGTCTCATGCTCCACTGTGAGGCTGTTGGTTTCCCTACTGCTCCCTCTAAATCCTCCTCCATACAGACAGCACATCCTTCCCTGTGCCCCTGTGGGGACAGGCAGCCTTACCATAGACACGTGTCACCACAAGGCAGGTGGTGATCACCACCACCATGAGACCAAAGCCAGCACTGTAGTCATCCAGCAGGACCAGCCAGTACATCCCACCCTGCGGGGACAAAGCACAGAGGCCAGCATCTCCTGGACCATCATCCCAGCAAACCTCCACCCGTGTCCTCTGACTTTTGGGGACCCTGGGGAGGACAGCAGTCAGCAGCCTCAAGAGACATCAGTCTCCTTATGGGGTTGGTGTAGGAATGGGAATGACACCGCGTCACTCCCCTTGGCCCTCACACCTTCTGCAAGCCCAGGCTGTCTCTCTCTTTCACATGGTTATGTATATGAATATGCATGTGAAAACTTGTCCCCTGACCTAAGTTCTTCCCAAAATGAGCCCTAGTTGGTCCCCACCATGGGGCCACCCCCACAGCCATACCTCTGTGGTGAGGATGAGCCCCATGAGGAAGAGGGCGATGCAGATGGCAGCTGAGAAGGAAGCTTTCTTGGGCCGCAGGTAGTAGGGGAATTCATCTGTCACCGCCGTGACGATGGTCTCCATGAATGCAAACTGCAGCAGGAGAGGGTGCCCTGAGCCCTCAGGCTGCCTGGAGTCCACGGCTGTCTCTGTGGGCTCTGTCCTTACCTGGCTGTCCAGGCCCAAGGTTAACAGCATGAAGAAGAACAGGAATGACCAGAATGGAGAAAGGGGGAGCATTGTCATGGCCTGGGGGTACACCACAAAAGCCAGACCAGGACCTAGGGGAGGCAAAGGACAGCAGGGTGAAAAGGTGGTGACAGAGCTGGGCATGGGGGGATGGAAGAGAGGAGAGCTCAGCAGAGCAGCACCATGGCAGAGACTTGCCAGGACAGAGGGTGGAGAAACAGCCTGCTCCTCGCTCACACCTTCATTAGTCATCACTTGTTACTCAATATTTGCACCACAATATCTGCCCCCTCCCCTCCCCCTGGCCAGCTGAGCATCCACCTTCATCCCTCATGCTGACACCCTCAGGCACCTTCCATCCTGGAAGGGATGCTCCTCAGCACACCCAGGCAGAGGGAGAAGGGGCAAACATCTTCGTTTGGCCTCACCTGCTTTTGCCACCTGGTTAACAGGGACCCCCAGCTCCTGGGACATGTATCCCAAAACAGAGAAGATGGCAAACCCCGCCAGGATGCTGGTGATGGCATTGCCCAGGGTCACTATGAAGGTGTCCCTACAGAGAAGGAAGAAGATGCTCTGAACACGCTCATTCCTTCCCACACCAGTGCACGGTGGCATTGCCAGCCCCAGATGCCACAGTAAGGTGACCCAGTGACTGTCCTTCAAGGCCTCTCATGCAAGTGCTTTCCAGGGTCAAATGGAGCATGTGTTTAATGGATAATACTGTGGGGTTCCTCTAAAGCTTTCTGTCCCCTGTGGATGGGGTCAGACCAGATGTCACCCCCGTGTCTTTCAGTGAACTACACTGGATGTGGGGCACAGGGCACACATGCACAACTCCAGCCTCAAATATCCTCAGCTTTCAGCACCTACATCCCAAAATGTCTGAGCTGGGTGCTCTGCCTTGGTGCTTAGGAGAATCCCTCTGTTCTTCTCAAGCCTGTACAAACTGCCAGGAATCCCCTCAGTGCAAGGAGCAGAGCAAGGTCACTGTGCTGCACCACGGGCTTCTGCTGGCTTTGAACCCACCAGGTTTTCACAGCTCCCCACAACCCATAATTTTTACAAGACAGCAGCTGAGTCCCACCTGTAGATATTCTGATGGAAGGTGTTGTACGAGGCGAAGGTGAGGAGGCCCCCAAAGCCCACCCCAAGGGAGTAGAAAATCTGCAGGGCTGCCTCGATCCACACCTGGGGGAAGGAAGCAGTTCTGAGGAAAGCAGTGGTTTGGAATCCTCCACATGAGGAAGATGACATTAGAAATCTGCTTCCCAAGAGCCCTGGGCATGTCTTCCCCAGCACTCCAAGCATGCACAGCTATGGGATATTTGTCTTGTTAACACTCACCTCTCATAGTGGATCAGCTGGCTAATGGAAGGGCTTGTAAGAATGTTTTAGGGCCAGCCCAGTGTGGCATTAAATGCTGCTGTAAAACTGGGTGGTCTCTGGATGATCATCACTGCTGACCCCCACTCCACATGCTGGGATTGCTTGAGAACCACAAACACTCAAATCCACCACGGGCACCCATCAGCCCTTCACAGGGCTGGGATGATCCTGCCCTGGTCCTGCTACTCAGGGGAGTCTTGATAGCATCCCATCCATGCAGAGCCATAACCACATGCAGAGGGTGGGGACACATGGGAATAATGGCCTAAACAAGGTGTGGGACAAAGATTTTTGGTGTAGGAACAACCAAGAGAGCTTTAGACTAGGGTGTGGCCAGAAAAGACACCTGAGTAAGGGAACTGCCTCTGTGGCATTCAGGAGGCGGCAGGAGAAATTTCATTTTTGTGTCTTGAAAAAATTGAACATCCTACTCACCTTGGAGGACAGCAAGTGATC
Organism: Passer domesticus; assembly: GCF_036417665.1. Classification (NCBI taxonomy): domain Eukaryota; kingdom Metazoa; phylum Chordata; class Aves; order Passeriformes; family Passeridae; genus Passer; species Passer domesticus. Next base: position 6,542,379 of record NC_087486.1, read on the forward strand.
AAACTGGGGTGTGAGGTAAAACTGGATCCCCTTCCAGGCCCCCTCCAGGGTCACGCCACGAATGAGCAGCATCACCAGGATGAGGTACGGGAAGGTGGCAGTGAAGTACACGACCTGTGGGAGAGCAGAGCCAGCAGGGAGGGCTGGGAATGGGAGCACAGCGTGAGTGCTGCCCCCACACCCTGTCCCTAGGGTGGGACACATCACCCTGGGGTCCTTGGGCTGCAGCAGGGCTGGTGTGCCAGCCCTGCTGGTGTCTGGGTGTGCAAGGCATCCCCAAAATATGTTATACCCAGCAGATGCTGCTTTTGGGTCTCACTTTGCCAGAGGTGCAGAGGTGCACACACCGGTGAGCATTGCTGTAGGTCCCCCCAGAGGAGAGCAGCCAGCCCTTACCTTGCCAGAGGATTTGACTCCCTTAAGGATGCACAGATAAACAATAGTCCAAGAGAGGAGCAGGCACAGACACAAGTTCCAGCGGATCCTCCCAGGATCCCCAATCCCCGAGCTTCCTTGGATGTGCAGGACATACCGGCTAGGGAGGAAGGAGAGCTGCTAGTGAGCATGGGCTGCCTTCTTCCTCTGACCCTAGAAATGCCTCTGCCTCAAAATGACCTTGTCAGCTATCACAGACACTGGCAGATCCTTGCCAAGCAAACAGGAACACACGGAGTGATTTCTCCACCACGTATTAAAGAGCCCAGAAGGGATGCCTGGCATCTCGAGAGCAAATTGCCAGCCATCCCAGACGTGGGATGCATTTTAGTCTAGCATATCTCCAGGCCAACAAAGCAGCGCTAGAACATGGACACCTCCCACATGCCAGTGGCTAAACTGAGCTGTCACCCAGAGCTGAGCACGCGAGCCCATCGCTGCACCCACACCACCCCCCTGAGCGAGACCTGCAGCATCTGTGCTGTGAGCTGTGCTCATCCTCACCCCCCATGCCCTCCCCGTCCTCCCCCTGGCTAGATACCAACCACAAGCCCAGGCCTGGCTCGGGCTGCCCTCGTTACCTCCAGTACTCCTCGCTGGGGCTGACGGTGTTGCTGATGTTGACGGGGAGGGAGCTGTTCCCCGCCCTGAGGACATGGTGGTCCAGGCACAGGTCAGTGTTCCACCAGTTGCCACAGTGCTGCCAGGGCAAGTCGCTTGTGAGGGATGCAAAGAGGTAGAAGAGAACGTAAGCAATGATCATATTGTAGTAAATGGCCACCAGGGAGACGATGAGGATCGTGCCCATGCCAACGCCTGAAGGAAGGAGAGGGTAAAGAAGGAGTGAGCTGGAGCAGGGAAAAGCACATCCAAAAGCAGGGTCAGACTGCACCTCAGCAGCCAAATGATCAACCAGTCCAAGGTTCACCTGCTGGGGGAGCCGCTTATTGCCATTATAACATCTGGACATGCCTTCTCTGTGTTGGTGATCTATTGCCTCATACAGAAAACTTTACACCAGCCTGATGTTGAGAATAAAAGTATTTGATCTAAACTTTTTTTTAAAATGCTTTATTCTTACCTTTGTTTTTAGCAGGTATTGGTTAGATTTCATGCTCTATTTTGTACCAGAGCTGGCTTAATAATCTTCATACCATTTCTAGAGCTGGCCATGCCACCCAGAGCCCTCAAAGACTGACCAATCTCATGCAGCTAATAAACCAGCTAACTCAAAATTCCAGCCTATCACACCTTCCCCCCAGGTTCCTTTGATTCTAACAAGAGCTTTGAGGACCATGGGATGCTGCTGCTGGTGCATGTCCTCATCAAAGAGCTCTTGCAGAGGCCCCTCAGAGGCTCTGGACTTCACTCACGAACCTTTAAAGAGGGGGCTGATCTTCCAGACTGCGAGTGGCCCCAGGCTGGAGAACTGGCCAAGTGACAGTTCCATGAAGAAGATGGGGATCCCACAGATAGCCAGCATGATGAAGTAAGGAATCAAGAAAGCTCCTGCAGGAAGCAAAAAAAAAAAAAAAAAAAAAAAAAAAAAAAAAAAAAAAAATCTTGAAATTAATACAGAACAAACACCTAAAGCCTAACTATGAGAGGGAATAAAGCTCATTCAATATGTGTGGCTCTGAGGGACCTACATCCCTGCATCAAAATCACGAAGAGAGGGAGGAGCAAGAGCTCTCTGTTAGTGTGGGAGAAAGGGGCTGTGATTCACCTGGTGCTGTGCTTCCCCACTGCTCCCAACTCTCTTTTCTCTTTGACTCTTTCACAAACACCATGAAATTCTCCAGTTATTATTGCTCTGGGAGGAGTTGAACCAACGTTTTGTACCATTACCCAGGGCTCTTGCATTGCAAAAGGTTCACTCCCTCCTTTGGTAGCTGGGAGGGGTTTGCTGACCCTGCTGAGTCCTGGAGGACACCAGGAGAGCTGGTGTTTGGTTCAGCATGGAGACAGGGGTTTGTCCACGGCCAGGAATACAGAGATGGGCTTGCAAATCCCTTCCACACATGGATACAGGTGCTTAAAACCCAAAACAACCGTGGGGAGGACAGAAGGAGGCTTCACCCTGCAACAAGTGCTACTTTCCAGCCCCAGGAAGGGGAAGGGATGTTTCTTCAGGGATATTCTACCAGCCCAGGTCAGTGGGTGGGAGAGTGACCACTGCAAAGGATGTCCACGTACCTCCTCCATTGGTGTAAGCCCTGTAGGGGAACCTCCAGACGTTTCCAAGGCCCACGCAGTACCCGATGCAGGAGAGGAGGAAATCCAGCCGCCCTGTCCAGTTCCCTCTGTCCTCGGGGCACTCGGAGCCCAGCTCCCCATCCTGGCTGCTGGGGCTTACCAGGAGACCTGGTGGCACTGGCTGAGTGAGGGACCAGGGTATGGGAGAGGGCAGACAGGGGTTGAACAAGGAATAAAAACAGAGAATGAAGGAGGGAAGAGAGGGAAGAAGTGCCAAGAATCGCAAGTGAATTTGTGACCCCAAGCCTTGACAGCATTGACACTTGTCCCCTGGGAACACCCTGTCCCAGCAGCTCTCTGTTCCCCACCTCAGCCACTGCCCTGCTCTGCCACTGAGCAAACAAAAAGGATAAATGTGATCCCACGTGGCTGGAGCTCTCTTGGGAAACATGGGATTGTCCCAGTTTATTCTGGGAAGGTTCACCAGGACCCAGCTCACAACCCCAGGTTCCAAAGACATCCATCCGCAATAAACTTTCTGCACCTCCTGCAGAATACAGGCACGAGGGCAGTGGGAGAAGCACTGTGGGGTGCCAGGGGGTGTGACACCCAGCCCCACGTGTGTGCCCTGCCAGGCACACTGCTGTCTGTCCCTTATTGCTCCCTGCATTTTTCACACTTTTCCAACTGCCAAAAGCCTGCACTGTGGGAATTCAGTGATACTCCCAGTTGTCCCTGCAGAGAGATGAGAGACCTCCTTCTAGAATTCCTAATGTGCTCCGGATCAATGCAGCACAGGCAGGGCATTAACCCTTTCCCTTCCTCCCCACTGCCTCAGCCCTGCAAGTGGAAATGCGAGTCCTGCAATCCATTTGGGTTGGGGTGATGCACCAGGAGGGCACCTCTGTGTTTGTATGGGTGTACATCAGGTTTGCAGGGAGGTGCTCAGTCTGAATTCCCCGTTTCCTGACCTCAGGAGAGCAGGGAAAGCATCCCCACTGACTCCAGAGCTGAAGGCCTGAGCCAGCAGCTGCCAGATGAGATCCCATCACAGATCCACCCACAGCAAAACCAGGCAGCACAGAGGGCTGGAATGAGGGTCCTGTCCCTGTGCCACCCTGTGCTGCTGTGCCCTGGTGTGGGAGTTTGTCATGTTTGTTTCAAGGCACAGGAGGATTCTGCTGTCCCTGCTGACAAGGTACCAGGACCAGGGCCAGAGGAGCTCATATGGGAACCTTCTCTTCTTGGGCTCTCTGAAGAAAAAAAGCAGCCATCTCCCTGTCCTTGCTCATAACTGTAGGGAACAAACCCTTGGGATGTGGTTGAGGAGAGGGACCTGGTGTGGAGGGATCAGCCAGGAGTTGTGGGGCTGCTGTACCAGAGTGCAACAGTGCTCAGAGCCTGCAGCAGAGCCAGGCCCCAGGAGCCAGAGCTGGCTGGTGATCAGGGCTCAGTGCTGCCCTTTCTCGGCCTCAGGAAGGCAGCAGCCACCTCCTCTCCTCTCCTCCTCCAGTCTCCAGCTGGACTGGACTGCAGGATGCTCCTGCTGCTGGTTCCCATGGAGACACCGAGCATGATGCTGAAGGAGAGGGCTGCCAGCTCCCCCCTGCTCAGGGTGCACCCCAAACCCCAGCTGCTGCCACTGCAGACAGGCTGCTTGCAGCCCAAAGGCACCAAACACAGAGACAAACTCCTCCCCAGCCCCACCTGGAGCACAAACACCTCGAGGGACAGGACAAGGGCAGACTCTTCTCAGAGCCAACATGAAATGTACAGCTCCACCAAAGCTGTTACACCAAAATCCTCTGTGAAAAACCCATGCCTGCTGGATGCTGCCATCACAAGGCAAGGGCCAGAAGAAAAAGTTGCAAAAACACAGGCTGAAAAGTCAAAATATGACCCAAATGTGATCCTGTTGCTATAAAACCATCAGTACCTGGCAGCCCTCCTGCAGTAGCTCAGCACAGCTCTGTGGTTTAGCAACACCTCCAGGCCATGGCCGTGCCTGCTGATTAGCCCAGCACCTCAGTGTGTGACCCACAGCTGTCTGTGCTTGCAGGGGATGCATGGGCTGCTCTGAACTCCCTCCCAGAGATTTCAGCTGCTCAAACCTGTACTCACAAAGCTCCCTGCCAGGTAGAGGCCATCACAGCTGGGTCTTCCCCCTGCAAAATACTGTCCATCACACTGGCTGGAGAGCTCTTGTTTTCCAGATTTGAATCACAGAAAACCAGCAAGCAGGGATGCTGGGAGATCATTAAATCCTGTTGCCTAATTCCTGCATCTCTGTCTGAATCCCAAACACCTGCAGGAGGGCACAGGTAGAGCTGCAAAATCTCATTACATGTGGGTTCCTATCCATGAGATGTAGCACAGAAATCAACACAGAAACAACAACAGGAAATGAAAGGAGCCAGTGGGGCCTTGTCCAAACTGTAAATGGCCTGGTCCCCACCTCAGTCACCATTTCAAGGGCCATGGGATGTAGTTTGTCACTTGTGTCTCAATAATGACTGCCCCCCTTGTTAGTATCTTTATCTGGAGCTCCACAGCTCAGATTTAGGACCCCAGAGAAGAAAGCAGGGACCACCCAAATGTCAGATAAATCCAAAGGACAATGGCACTTGTCCCCATTGGGCAAGCTGAGGAGATACAGGTCAGGGATGCTGCTGGAAAACACACACAAAGGCAATGCTCAGAATTCCCCCAAATCTCAGCCTTTCCATAGAAATCACAGAAAAAACCCCTGGCCTATTTGCTTGACTTGAAATGAATTACAAAGCACAATATTTAAGGCTTCCAGCCCATCCTTGTCCCAAATCTCAGAGGGAAGCAAACCTTCCTTCTCCTGACTGCTGGAAATCTCACACACCAGCTTGATTCTAGAGCTTTTATTTTAGGTTTAATGCTCTCTTTCAGCTTCTGTCATAACAGAAATTCTCTTTTCAGCCGCAGCTGAAGTGCTCCAGTGCTCCAGTGTTGCTCTAGTGCTTTCCACCATCAGCTGCCATCCTTCAGGCCAGGCTCCCGTCTTGCTGCTGTAAACAGACAGGGATCAACAGCTCCCTTGGCAACCACGGCCTCTTTGAACACAGCATCCCTTCCCATTATTCACCAAAAGATGCTCCCAAAGAGTCAGCAAAGCAAAGGTCACTGAGAAGAAAAAGCACTTTAGTCTCTGCCAAGATAAGAGCTCGGGTCTGTAAGGAAATGGCTCTGTGCTAATTATTTTCTCTAAACCAATTTACTTAAACCAAAACTCAGCTGTATCTAAAGGAAAAAACTCCAGCCAGATCAAAGGTATGTTTTCATCCTCTTTTGTCTCCATTCAAGCTGGCGTTGTGGGGTTATTTTGTCAGTGTTTTGTGCGTGATCACAGCCTTTGAGCAGGAGAAATGCCACCCAGCACCAGATTTCTCCCCTGTGGATCTGAGAACAGTGAGTCTCTAAAGTGTGAGTCACTTCAGATTAGTTTGAATTGCTTGCTAATCTCTGAGAGAAAAAAAAAATCTTAAAAAGGCATAAAAATTAATTCAAATGTAATATGACTTACAAAGTGAAGTAAATAAAGCATTGCTATGGTGAGGAAGAGCCCCCCAAAGGGCTGAACTGAGCCTGGGTGACCCCAGCCCGGGGTCACAGCTGATGCCATCAGAGGGACCAAGTGGTGGCAGAGCCAGCACAGGGAGGCTGGAGATGGCTGAGGCTGAAGCAAACTCACTACAGCAATGTCCAAAGTGTAGGGGGCACGCACAGACACAAATGCCTGTGGTTTTTCATCTGAAACCCTGGGGGAGTTTTGAGGCAGTTTGTGGCAGGCAGAGGAGGGCACTGGCTCAGGCAGGAAGATGCTGCTCAGCAGCCTGGCCAGGTATGGGAAGGGACAGCAGGATCCATGGCTCCCACCAGTGGGACTTAGTCCATTTCTACCAAATAAACCCCAAAGAAAATAACCAAATAAATGAAAACAACACTCAGCTCTTCTGGATCAAAAACCAACCTGAAATCCTTAGAGCCTGAGAAAGGTCTTCTCTAATCAAGAGCTATTTCCATTTGTCAAAATATGTCTGGTAAGAAGAGCTTAAAACTCCAGCTCACCAATGGGAAATGGGTGACAATGAGAGGAAGAGGAGGCTGCCAGGGTCCTGGGTGGGTGCTGCAGTGGGGATGGGCACATCTCTTCATCAGTCACCACCAGCTCCAGGCAAGCCCAATGCCAGCATTGAGCACAGTGCTCCCAAGGTGGCTGTGAGCACCAGCTCCTCCATCTGCAGCTCAGCAATGGTATTTTGGTATTTTTGGGTAATGAAGGACAGAGGGCTCTGAGCAGCACTGGGGATGGGGTGAATGACTCAGACATCTGCTTTGCATCCCAACTGATCACCATGGGACTAAGTGAATTCCTGAATAAATGCTAAAGAAGGTCACCAGCATCAAGTGGCTCAGAAAGGCATTGGAAGGGGCAAAGACCACTTTTAATGGTTCTTGCAGTCACAAAGCCATCTGGAAAAGCAGTTTGTAGGAAAGAGGAAGAAAGAGAAGAGCTAAACAAGATGCCTCCAAACAAGAGTGGAGAAATAGGCTGTCAGGGCCTGCTGGCTGTCACCAGGATACTGCTGGGGTTTTTTACGTCATTTCCCAATACCCTAGGAATTTCCTGGCAGGGATAAAACCCTCCTGGGTTCTCATTCATCTCAACAGAGTCAACCTGCCCTGTGTTCCATGGGCATGGCTTGGCCCAGCGTGTAGCTGAAGAGGCTCCCAGCCCTGGGGCACTGCCTGGGGTGCTCCAGGGAGGGCTGACCCATTCAGCAGCAGCACATCCCCATGATGGAGCTGTGGCTGACACTGTCTCTGCCACCCTGCCACCCTGCTCCACTGAGTCCCCAGACTCAGTTCCCAGTGTGGGGGGAAATGGGAGCTCAGACTGGCAAGAGCAAAGTGGCAATGGAGGAGAGCCTAGGATGGGAGAGCCTGACAGCTAGGTTAAAAAAAGGTTTCCAGCAGGATGTAAAAAGGGTTTGCTGTTCTGCCAGCTCTGCTCCGAACCCAGAGTTCAGCATCCAGCTGACCCCACATCACCCACACCCTTTCAATCCTACGGAGGAGGATGATGAGGAGGAGGATGAGGAGGCAATCCGAGCTGCAGGTGGGGAAGGCACTGCCCGGCCCCTGCGCTCATCCCGCGGGAGGGACCCCGAGCCCGGGCAGTGCCGGGGCTGCTGGCAGCGGCGCTCCCGGGGTGCCAGGCTGCGGGGAGCCAGCTCTGCCCCCGGTGCCACCCACGGCGCCGGGCCAGACACAACACGAGCCACCCACGGCCGGCAGCGCCTGCTGCCCGGGGAGGGGAGGGGGCAGCGGTGCCTCGGGAGGAGCGGTGGGCACAAATGCCCCATCCCGCTGCCCACCATCCCGCGCACCAGCGCTATTCCCCAGTATCCCCCTGAGCCCTGCCGGCTGCCCACGAAGGCTCCCGAGGGCGGGATGCGGGGCCACGGGCATCACTCCCCGCTCCCAGCCCGGGTTATCCCCGCTTCCTCTCCCAGCCTGGGGTACCCTCGCTCCCGGCTGTCACCTGCCGCGGGTACCCCTGGTCCCCTGCTCCTCTCCCTGGAGCATCCCCGCTCCCGGCTCTCACCTTCCGGAGATGCTGCTGCCGAACCTGCTTCATGCCGGACCCTGTTGCTATGCGCTCCCACACTTTCCGTCTCGCTCCCTCCGGCGCCGGGAGGGCGGAGGGGGAGCGGGGCAGCGGCGGCCGGCACGGAGGGTGGGCACGCACCTGCCGCCGGGGAGAGCTGGGGACGCGGGGAGCGGGGCTGAAGGAAAGGTTTGCCTTGAGAGGAGGATGGCTGCGTGCGGAGCAGGGAGGGAGGAGGGAGGTCTGTCTGTCAAAAGCACTCCTGCCGGGGAAAGGGGGGCTCCGGGACCCCAGACCCCCACCCGGGCAGCGAGGGACAACAGCTGCCACCTCACTCACGCCACGAATGCATCAGGTGTCCCTAGAGAAGGACCTGACCTTGGGGTCACTCTGTCACCGAGCACCCCATGTAGTGATGGCTGCAGATGCCAGAAGCTCACAGCACCTTCCTGTCCAGTTCTGAGATGATTTTCCTGTGGCAGGACACAGCTGGAACTTGAGCAGATGAGAAGTGATTGTTCCCCATGCTGCCTGAGCCCAGCCCTCCGTCCAGGGGAGGGGGATGCTCCAGAGCCACCAGTCCCTTTGGGTAGCACCAACACATCCCACCACACCAAGGGCAAGAGCAATCCTTGGGCAGTGCCCAGGGTGAGCATCTGAGCCCAGCACACCATGGCCCCCGTGCTGGAGAACAGGTCACATCCCCAGATGTCCCAGTTTGAGTCAGCAGTGGGATACCGGGGCCTCAGTGTCCAGGGAGATGCTGGCTTTTCACCCTCATACTCAGTCAAATTCCCAATGAGGTGGCAGAGCTCGTCTGTGGAAATGGGAGAAGAACAACCCCACATGTTCTAGGGCCAGTGTGGGACCAGGACAGCTCTGGACTCCCAGTGGGACTCTTTCCCATGATAATATCCACTTGTCCATCACTTCATCCCTGGACTGTGCCCAGTGCTCTGACGCTGGATGTGTCCCTTGTCCTTGCAAGTGCTCTACAGGCTCCAGCCTGAGCCACACTTCTGCCCAGATGCTTTACTGAGGCCTAAGGTGAGTGGGGATGAGGAGGACAATGACAGGGCTGGAACAGAGAGAACCCGGCCTGACTGATATAAAAGCAAATATCCAGGACATCTAATGGCAGTTGTGCTCCTATAGCCCTCTAAGCACTTCTGAAAATTTTCCCTGAAAGGAAAGGTATTCTCAGCACAAAGACACATTTCTGCAGGAATCCAACATGATGAAGTGGCTCAGCATTTGCACAATGGGTCTTTTAGAGCTAATATTTACCTGGATTTCCCAGGGAAAAAAAGGAAAGATCAAAACTAGATAACCCATCAAACATCTCTTTTCACACACTCACAGCTTCCTCAAAAATAAAAGTGTCTTTGGGAATTCACTCAGGCTGGTTTTACCTGCCTTGGACTTGCCCACCACTTCTCCCTCTCCCAGCTGCTGGCTGGGAATGCTGAGCCTGGAGCTGGCCAGGCTGATGGCCAGGGGCTGCATCAAGCACTGCTCCTACTTAGCCTTGTTTGCCTTTCATGCCAGTGCAATCTGGATCAGAGAGCCTGGGCCACCTCATTACAGCTGTCCCAGCCCCACCTCACCAGCATGGGCTGATCTCTACCAAGCCATTCAGCATCCCTGGGCAGATTTCATGGCCTCGCCTTCTTGTGTCCAGGGCAGCATTTATAATTAGAGACACCCAGGCCTGATGGTGCCCCGAATTGTCCATGTTGATGTCCATGTTCTTCTGGGATGCTCTGTACCTGGAACTCGCTCCTCTGGTTTGTCTGGTGCTGCTCTGGTGGCACCAGCAGCTCTTCATGGCCTGGGATCACCAGGGAGTAGATGTCCCACCCCAGGGGCCTGGGATGTTTCAGCTTAGCATTGCAGGGCTGGACCAAGTCTGGCATTGCCCTGGACCTGGCTAGAAATGCACTTCATGGAACAGCACACACCAGAGGCAGAAACAGCCAGAAGGAGCAGTGCAATCTAGGGACCCCCAAAACCCCAGGAGAGCACAAGGATGTGCACAACTGCTCCCATGCCCTGATCCCCAAGGAGATGGCACTAGGTAGCACACACAGGGCTTGCAAGCATTTCCTAGCAAGTTTTGTTTTCTCCCACTCCACCTCTGAGCCCCTCTGGGACACCAAGTAAACCTTTCCCTTCTCACGGGCCAGAGCACAGCACACATCCTCCACCCCAAAGCAGCACTGACAGCCACTGGCACTGCCAGCTCTTTGTGACTCTGGAGGGCAAGGAGAGGGCAGAACTCAGGCTGGGGAACACCCCTGCCCACCCTGCCCGGGCAGCCCACACAGATCCGGGTGGCAGCCGCCTGGGAAGGGCTGAGAAGGCGGCTGGCAGCAGGATGGGACCGTGCCCAGACGCGAGGAAGGCGGCAAGGCAGCGGCGCTCTGGTTAGTCACTGCTGGGACGTGTGCCATGCTGGAGGCTGCTGGCAGCACATCCCTGCTCGGCCACATGCTGTGCGTGGCCCTACTTTCGTGATGGTTTCAAGATTTCTCCAAGGAGGGGTAAAGCTGGGCAGTGGGAGATGGTGGAAAGTGCAGAGGGAGGAGCAGGGAGAAACTGCAGGAACTTGTAGAGGACAGCCCCCAGGGTCCCCTGGCTAGAGGGCAGGCTGTTCCCATAAGGGCCAGGCTCCATGTGGGACATGTGACTCGGGAGGCAGCTGCTGCAGGTGCTAGAACCAGGTGTTTGTCACCTGCCAGGGGTGAAACCGCCAAGGTGACACGTGTCCAGGAGGTTTGAACCAAAGGTTCCAAAGCTGGTGGGGACATGGTGTCCACCAGTGCCTTTCCTGGCACAGGGAGGGCCCTGCACAGTTCACCCACCCCTGCCCAAACGGCAGATGCAGGGCGCAGGGGAGGCATGGGAGGGGGAGCAGAGCAGATGCATTTCGTCACCCGGACAAGGGGCGTGTGTGTGTGTAGGGGGAAGGGGTGGCTGGGTGTGTGGGTGCATTTATTGCCTCTTCCCGCCAGCGCCGGCTCCCTGTGCACACACGGGTGGCAGGGACCCAAGGGCACAGCCCACGGCTCCCTGGACTTTTACCCTGCTGTGCAAACAGGCAGGCGCCAGATTAGGGTATCAGTTGGAATTTCATCTTGTCAACAGCGCCCGCAGCCTCTCTGAGCAGGCAGTGGAGCATCTTCCCTCTGCCCCAGCCCCTCACCTCCCTGCAGGCCACCCAACACTGCAAGTGGACTTGGGAGATGCACATTTGTCCCCCACCAGGACTCTGTTCCCCTCCCCACTGCTGTCTGTGGGCTCCCCCTTGCAGACAAGAGTGATGCCCAGTGCTGCCATCACCCATCCCTGCCAGGGCAGGACCCCGTGGTCTCCACGTGGCAACGGCAAAATTGGGCATTAAGGGCAGTCAAAGCCCAAGGAGGGAGGATGAGTGTGGGGGAGCCAGCCCCCACTGTGGGGACCATGCTGCAGTCTGCACACAGAAGCAGCTCCAGTTTCCCCAGTCCAGCCCAGCTCTTCAGGCAGGTGGCTGGTTCAGCCTCATCCCTTTCCTGTACAGCACCAGCTCCATTGCATTTGCATCCCCCTGCCTGCTTTAGCTCCTGATTCCCCACGTTTCCTTGCAGGGGTGCATGAGGTGTTTCTCCTGTGCCATGGGCAGCCTGGCACCATGCTGGTGAGTGCAGGGTCACCAGGGTGCAGCAGTAGGTGCAGCAGTAGGTGCAGTGTCTGTTGCAATTGCAGGAACAAACACTTTGCTCTGTCCTTCTCTCAGCAATGCCACCTCATCCTGTTCCCACTCCTCCATCTCCTCCACCCATGAGGACTTTATCCTGCTTCAGGTGTCCTTCCACAGCCAGCTGCCCTGCCCTGGCACCTCAACACACCCCTGCAATGCTTGGCACTGGGAAGAGCTTTGGGGCTGGAGGAGCCATTTGGGGCAGGGATTCGAGGGCAGCTGCTTGCAGCTGCTTGCTCAGTGTTCTGCTAGATGAGGGGAGCACTGATGGGATGGAGAGGGGAGAGTGTCAGGCACCAATGCCAGCTGTCCCAGGCACTATCTCACATCCTCATTCTCTGTTTATTCATCTTGGACAAGGAGGATATTCAGCCCATCGACAGCCATAAAATGAGATTAGAGACCAGGAGGCGCCAACGGGAGGTGGCCACATCCGTGGGCAGCTGGCCTTGTTCTTTGGCCTCTGCCAGCCCAACAATGGCCTCACCCTCTCCCCTCTGCCTCCAGTGCTGCGAGTTTGCAGCCGTCGTGTCTGCCATCCCTCTTGGTGCCAAAGGAATGAGACATGGCAGTGATATGAGCCATGCCACTGCCAGCAGTGTCCCTGTGGGACAGGCACACTGTGTGCTGCAGGGACAAGGCTGCTGCACCTTCCCAGCCCTGGCTGTGCCCAGGAGCATCAGCACCAGTGCGACCCCAAAGCCAGCATCGTCCCCTGCCACACCACCACCGGCAGGAATGACAGCCACAAACCTGTGTCACACAGGATCCCTGCTTGGTTTTATTTTCACCAATGCCTAAAAAATAAAAAGGAAAACCAGTTCTGCCTTATATACACAAAAACTGAGCTGAAGTCCTGAGCTGATGCAAACATTTGTCCTCATCACCGAGCACACCTGGCAACAGTGGCCGTGGGAAGTGTCACTGGCAGGAGGGAGAGCCAAAGCCTTTGAGGGCTGGAGCAGAGCAGCGCACGCAGTGGGATAACAGGGACACACTTGTAAAAGCCACAGCACACCTGGGGACTTTGTGTTCTGGGGGCTGGGATGGTGGGGGCTGGCAGTGGACGGTGTGGCCAAGGGATGCGAGGCAGCAGCAGTGCCAGGTGGGATGTGAGGTTTGACTGGGTGGTCTTCAGGCAGGGACATGTCTACTGCTCCATCCTCCCAGAGCTTGGAGAGAAAATGCTGAGAAATGTCACACAAGTCATACAAGGCTCATGCTCCCTCATCCCTTCTTGGTCTTCCTAACTGCAGCTGAGGAGCACGTGGTGCAACCTGAGAAGGAACTAGAGACCCTCCTGTGCCCCAGCTGTGCCCCACTGGCCTTTGGGGTTGCTGAAACTGGGCTGTACATCAACCTGGGGTTGTACAATGGTCAAGACTCAATAGGATAAAGGGATTTCCCAGCTGAAGTTCACCAGCAGGAATGGATGGGGTTTAGCTAACTGGCCTAGGGAACACAGTGGGTGAGGAGAGCAGTGCATGGAGGAGCAGGGAGACAGGGAGGACAAAATCTGTAGTCCTGTAATCTGAATTTTAAAGAAAATAGGAAAATAAATGCTTCTTTGTCTTTCTGAAAACCACCTCTCCATCACTTAACACCAGGGCACATGCCAGCCACTTCCTGCATGCCTGAGGAGGCCCCTGCCCACCCGGCAGCAGCTCCTGGTGCCTGCAGTTACTGTGCTTCCTTGGACCAGCACCCAAAACTCTCCCAGTATTGGCCCTTCTGGACAGCCTGGGGCTGGTTCTTGGACCCTGTCCCAATGGCAAAACTTCTGTTCTCCTTCCCTTCCCCACTGAAGGGCTCAGCAGGGTGGTCTGCCCCAAATGTGCCTGTGCCAGGCTCCCTTCTACCCTCTCCCTGTGCTCCAGGTGAAGGATGGCTGCAGTGCCACCTTGCCATGGCACAGCCAGGAGACCAGGGCTCTGTGTGGTTGCAGGGCAGGGCTGGGATGCAGGGCTGGGCACTGCCAGGGTCACTGGGGACAAGGGTGGGGATGTTCAGGTACTCTTGCCAAGGGTGTGCTCCAGCTTGCCACCACCACTGTGGTTTGAAGGGTTCCCATGCCACATCCCACAGCCGAGGCCTTGCCTGGCTCCCAGAGCCCAGCTTGCTCTGCCCTCCTCACCTCGCTTCCCGGGACACCAGCTCAGCAGAAATTCATTTTGCCTTGAGTCCAGACAGGTCTTTTTTCTATTTCAGTCTTGTTCGAACTGCCCAAAAGCACCAGGCAGCTGGATTGCCAGGAACACCAAAGGAAGCACCTGGAGCACCAGAGGAAAGCCCTCCTCCACTATCACCCCCTTCCTTCTGCTGACACCAGGACCTTGGACACAGACCAGAGACCAAACCCGTGTGTGGTTCCTATGGGACAGCAGTACCTAACCCATGTTTTTACACAGTGGAGAGCCCCCCAGTCCCTTGGGAAGGCCCCAGTGCCACCTGGCCCAGCCTTGCTGTCTGCCCCATCGGTTCAGCCAGGGACAGTCATGTCTTTGGAAGGGGCTGTCACCCTTCAGAGCACGTGGGCTGGCAGGGCTGTGCTGGATAGTGCTTTTCTCTTGGGGTCTGTCGCTGGTGAAGAGGGTTAAGGCATGAATTCTTCCTTGATCGTCAGTGGAGATGAGGAGACGAGGTTGGGGGCATTGCTGCTGCAGAGGCCTCCGATGGGGCCCAGGGTGCTGACAGCTGGTGGGGTTGGTGTGGTGGTGCTGGTGGGCTGGCTCTGCTGCTGAAGCTTCTTCTTGTTCACCTTCCTCTCCTTCGCCCTTCGGTTCTGAAACCAGATTTTCACCTGCAGAAAGCAAAAGACGGCAACGAAGAGATGAGGATGGACGCGGGCAAGGATGACAACCTCCACTCCTCACGGGGCAGGGAGGGCATCCCAAAGTTTGGAAAGGAAGGGATGCCTGTGCAGCAAGGTGGGGCTCCTCTAACTGCTTGGGCTAAAGCCCTGGCCCTTCCCCCTCCCCGTGTCCAGCTGGGCAGGTTTCCCTGGGCTCTGCAGCACTGACCTGCCGCTCGGTCAGCCCCAGGGCCGCCGCCAGCTCGGCCTTGCGGCGGATGGTGATGTAGCGGCTGTAGTGGAACTCCTTCTCCAGCTCCAGGCGCTGGTGGTCCGTGTACACCACCCGGTACTTGTCTTTTGTCCTGGTCTTGCCTGGCAGAGAGAGCAGAGTGAGGGGTGAGCCAGCGGAGGAAGGAGGGGAGCAGTGGAATGGAAGGAGCATTCCCGAGGGCACGGAGGAGACACACAACCTGTGGAGAGCTCAGGAGAAACATGGCAATGCCCTGGGGACCAGTGGGAGAGTCAGGAGGCTCCTACTGGCTTTAACATCCTTCCTGTTTCGCACCAGAGTGTTGCTTCTTGTTGGGAAGTACCTGGGCTTTGGTGGAATTGCTTGGAGGAAAGAGCAGGAGGGATTCAGAGGCGCCCCAGAGGATGGACCATAAATCCCCATGTCATGACACATGGGCCCTTGAGGAGCAGAGCTGCAGGTCCTGTGGTGGGCTGAGGACAGGCAGCCTGGCAGGGCTAGGGAAAGCCCAGCTCTTCTTCTAAGAAGCCCCAAACCAAGGTGCCATCACTTGAATGTGCACGGATCAGAAGAGGGGAAGGACAGAAAATCCTGCAAGGACCACATTTCTCTGCCACCCAGAGGGTTACTCTCCTTCTCCCTGCACTGAGCTAAGACAGAGGACAGTGCTTTATGTGCAGTCTTTAAAGATGCCCACATGATGCCTAAGCACCCCTAGGACCTGGCTCCATGGGCCAGGGGGGTTTGGCCAAAGCCAGCCTGAATCTCTCCTTGGTCCCCCAGGTATGGACAGAGCTTGGGGCCATCAGGATCCACACAGATGCACATCCCATGGGTCTGCAAACAGCACCTGCTGCTTTCTAGCAGAAACACACAAAGGTAGCCCAGCTGTCTCTTCCCGAGTTCCTTTGTTATTCCACAGGCACACAGGGTGAGCTGTGGAACTCTGAGGGAGGACACCCATGCCTGGCAGTTTGCTGACAAGTTCCTGGTGTTTTCCTCTGCAGAAGAGCCCATAGGCAGGGAATAAACACAGCTGTGAATATTTGCTTCTCCACCCAAAATTACAAAATCCTGTTCCAGGGAATTGAGAGGGATG
Organism: Passer domesticus; assembly: GCF_036417665.1. Classification (NCBI taxonomy): domain Eukaryota; kingdom Metazoa; phylum Chordata; class Aves; order Passeriformes; family Passeridae; genus Passer; species Passer domesticus. Next base: position 6,558,536 of record NC_087486.1, read on the forward strand.
ATGCCTGGCCATTTGTTTGCGTGGCAGATGTGTTTGCCCATCTTCTTCTGAATTTCTGATGTTGACAGCAGTGCTGCTGTGGGAAGGAGTGGGAGCAAGCTCAGAACAGCTCCATGGATTTCCCTGGGGCTGCCCTGGGTGTATCAACATGGACAACATACTGCTCACCACTGCTGCAGGTGTGCAGAAAGGGATTTCTAGTGACCCAGCAACCTACATAACCGTGCTTGCAGCCTGGTTCTGCCAGGAAATGGGATCTTTGTGTGCCTGCATCCTGTTCATCTGTTCTCCCTAATGAGCCCTTTTCACATCCACCCATTTAGCCCAAATCACTTGGACACTGGGCAGTCTTATATTCTGACACCATCTGAGTGGAAGCAGGAGTTTAGGTAGTGCAGAGGAAAACTGGGCTCTAGACACCCTAATAAGACATCAGAGAACATCCACAGAGCAAAACCCCAACCTCCAGGCTGCAAATCTGTTTGTCAACCAGCTGAGTTTTATTTTTGACAGTGTCTCTCTCCTGCTCTCCCATTGCAAGGAGGTGGAGACATTCCTAAGCCACGCCTTGTGCTGAAACCTAAATGTAAAGACAGGATGACCCAACGGCCACAGAGTGCTGCAGGTGGGAGAGGGGCTCCCTTGCAGCATCACGTGGGATGGAAGAAAGCAGCTGGTTTTCTACTGAATAAGCAGGAGCCACAAGAATCCAGCTCATGGCACTGAGCAAACCAAGAGTGGAAGCACGAGTGGGAGCCAGCAGGACCTGGGATGGGCATGGAAGGCTTCTCTCCCTGCTGGGACTGATGCTGGCCCTCCCGGGCACACAAGCAGCAGTCTCTCAGTTGGAGTTAGCAGCCAGCTTCCATGACACTGTCTGTGTCCTCCTGCATTGCTCCTGGTGGTGCTGGCACGGGCTCAGCACAGCATGAGCAGGGTGAAGGCTGAGGGCCCCAGCACAGTCCCTAGCAAGCACTGATGCTCTCCACTGATCCATGGAAGAGGGAAGGAGCCCAGCAAGTCTGCAGGAATAGAACCAGATTTCCAGCACCAGGACAGGACTTCAGCCACTAACTCGTGTTGGAGGGATGTGATGAATTCAGCAAATGTTTCAGAGTGGGGAGCCCAGCTCATCCCAGGGCTGGTGAGAAGCAAACACCTAATCCCTCCTCACCACTACCAGGTCAAACCTGTGCATACCACACAGGGTGACTGTGGGTTAAAAAAGGCTAAAAAAGGTTAAATTGATTGAGCAAGGTGTTTGTGGAGTGTCTGCAGAGACAGGGCAGAAATGCAGATATTCCCTGTGCAAGGGGTGATGGCAGCTTTGCCAGGCACTTGTCTCCTGCCTGGCACACATCAGCTGTGGCAGCTCCAAACAAAACTGCCCACGGGAGCCCTGCAGGGCTGGAGTGATGCCAGGGACACCCAGCCCATGCAGGATCCCACCCTGCCCTTGCCCTCCCACGGGGCCCCTGTCCATCCCGGGGGTCACTGCTGCCTCTCACCACCCTGCAGGGGAAGGCTTCACCAGCATCAAAAGAACTTCTGCAGCCCAGCCCAGGAGGGACCTGTGCTGAATCTGCAACCACAGCAATTCCCAAGAAGTTGCAGAATAAACCAGATGCTCTGGTGGAGATTTATGTGAGGTTTAGCAGCTCTGTGAGAAACTGGGCTCCCTCTGGCTGCTCCAGGCTCAGGGGCTCCTGCAAGAATTTTCTGTCTCATAGATTTATCTTTTTCTTTTTTTTTTTTTTTTTTTTTTTTACATTTGAAAGCAAAAGCCTCTCTAAAGAGATAATAACTTTAAAATGATCTTACTTGCAATGTTTTTATTTGAATACCACTGTTTGGAAAAAAGGAACACCTGGAAAGTGAAGGAGTTGACAGATAGAGTAAAAAAAAAATAAAGACTAAAGAAATAAGGCGGTTTGTGAATATCACATATGCCATGAATTTCAGTAGGAATTATTATTTCCTGCTGCAGCTGTAAATAGATCCATCACAGCCTGTTCTTTGTTATTCCTTCTTCATCCTTCATCCTGGATGGAGGCTGGGCTCTGCCTCAGGGCTGGCAGAGCCATCACGGGGTGAGCTGGGCACCAGGATCAATATCAGTATCAATATCATCACTCGCTGCTCAATATCAGGTAGAAAAACCTCAAAACAGGGGGCTGACAACCAAGGCAGAGATGGAAAGTTATTCACCTCCACTAATTGCTGTTTTCGGATGTTTGCTGAATTCGGGGATGTACTGTGGGTGATTCACAAGGAAAAGAAAAGGATTTGCAAGAAATACTATTGACAATGAATAATTCAACTACCTTGAATATGAATGCTGGGTTACACTTAACTCTCTCCTGGAGACTTTTTTATGGCTCTGTGAAAAGAAAGAGGAAATTCGGGACCAGCCAATGCGCTTCCTTTTGGGGAGCCCTCGTGCCTGTGGCCAAACAGAGGGAGGGAACTGCTCCTGCACCTCCAGCCAAGCCTGGCAAAGCTGAAACAGGCTGTCCCACGGCTGGGATAACCTGGAGCTGGGGCTGCTGCCCCTGGAGGGAGGGTGGATGGGGTGCACTGGGGTGCCAGTGATGTCTCTCAGCACAGCTGGCAGCCCCTTCCAACCCTGCTATGCTTTTACAGCCTCTTGTCCCTGAAAGACCAGGCAAAGGAGCTGCTGGGACAGGCAAACGGAGCCACCCGTGGGGCCAGTGGGAATGGTTTGGGCTTTGGGATCAAGGCAGGGCCAATGACAGCGTGGGGAGAGGGTATCGTTACCACTGTTAATGTGTAACCCTAATAGCACTCACCTGAGCCGTGATTAGATAAGGGAATCGCTTTAATGTGCTGTGCAAAGCCCAGGGGACGCGCTCCCGAGCACACACAGGGGGATGGAGCCCTGACCCAGCCTGCATTCCCTGCCCACAGCAGCCCCAAACAGGGATCCAAGCTCCTGCTGGGCTGGATCAGGAGCCTGGCAGGGTAGGGGAAAATCAGAGTGGATTCTGTGCCCACCAGCCCAAGCTCTCTCCTCTCACAGCCACACTGGAGGCTGCCAGGAAGGGGATATTCCACCATCTCCAGTCCTGGCCTGCCCAAAGGATGGCTTGGAGTAAAAAACTGTGCCTCAAAAGCCCTACCAGACTGAGAATATGGGCGCTGTGAGACTGGTGCTGAGCAGCTCTAAGAACAGCTGGGAAGGGGCTGGCTCAAGCCAGGCAGGAAAGAGACTGGGGTGGCAGTGGCACCCTGCATGGAGGTGGAGCAAAAGCTGGCATGTTGTGAGGGGATCAGCCCAGCTCCAAAGGGAGGATCCCATCCGTGGGACACATTTCTCCCAGCCACAGCAGGAGCAGCACAGCTGCCAGCAGCCAGGAGCATAAACTGCAGCACTTTTAGAAAAGTCTCTATTTCACAGGTCAAAGCAGCTCAAAATGACCACAACCACAAACTCTGGCCCTGTGGGGAGCTGCTGTGCAGGGCTCTGGTCAGCTGGGCTATGGCAGCCCCAGCCCCCGGGCTGGAGCCACTGAGGTGAGAACCCACAGGAGTGACAGAGCTGTTGCACCCCTCAGCAGAGATCCCCAAGGCCTGGGGACACACTGGGTGTTTCTTTGCAGAGGAGGTGCTGGCAGGGGGATGGAGGCATTGCTGCCAGGCTGCCTCAGCAGCTCTCCTGCCTTGCTCTGGGCTGGCTCCTTGTGCTCCCAGAGCCATCCTGCCTGATCCCATCCTCCTGAGCGTGCTCTGGCCCCCACTCCTCCATCTGTACAGCCTTGTCTGCCCGTCTGTCTGCACTGGGGGCCTGCTCCCACACTATCTGATGGCATTGCAATATTATAATGCTGAAAAGCATCAGGTGTAAAAGTCCTGTCCCACAGAGCAGCTGGGAAAGGACTGCTCCATACCAGAGGTAAAGTGCAGCAAACAGGACACAAGGCTGTCCCCTCCATGTGGGTGCTTCCTCTCCATGATAAAGCTGCTCCATTCTGAATGAGCAGCATCTACCTGCAAAGAGGATAAAATCCTCCCATCCCAGGGGAATCAGTGCTCTGTCAGGATCTGGCATTTCTACCCAGGGAAAGGATCAAGGAAAACTTCTTTCATCCCCAACAGAGGTTAGGCAATGCAACAGCTGGAGAAACTGAGGCACACAGTCCCAGGGTCAGAGCCATGGAATTCCCTGGACAGCTTAATCCCCAGTCCTTCTGCAGCTCCATGGGGAGAAATTCCCCTCACAACCCCACAAAACTGGGGATAGCCAGCAGAGAAATGCCCCATGACGGAGACCCCCAGGCCCAGGAAAGGGCTGAGGTTGGCTCCTAAAGCTCAGGAGCCTCCAGGCTGGCTGGAGCCACCCTCATCTGGCAGCCAGATGTGCTCCAGCTGCCTGTGTGCAGAGGGGTCGATGCTCCCTCTGCTGAGCAGCGTGATGGGAGCTGCAGCTCAGACAGCCCAGCTCATTCCACCATCCCTAAACCCACAGAAACGGGAACCCCAGAGCCTGCACTGGCGGTGGCAAGGGCTGAACCTCTGATGCCCTCCCTGCTCACCCCCTCCCCACACTCATTTTTCCCCCTTCTTTCCCCTCCAGCTCCAGCAGCCACTCCAAAACACCCACGCTCCTCTGTGGCCTGGGAGGGGGGGATAAACCCGAGCCCCTCACATTCCCCGAGTGCTGGGAACCAGCAGCTCACGCTTTTCACAAGCCTTCCCCTTGCCTTGCATACTTCAACATCCTCAGCTATTTTTCCTGTGCCGCAGGAAGCAGAGGAGTGATGGATGGGACGACCAACATGTGGCTTGTTTCATCCCAGCCAGTGAGAAACGACCCCCTCTGCAGGGCAATCCCCCCCGAGATCCCTGCCTGACATCACTCCTCTGCCAGAATGCATTGCATTCAGACAACTGCTGGGTGTCAAAAACTGGGTGAGAGGAGCCACACATCCTCTCTGTACATATTTAATGTCTCACTGCTGAGGAGGGGGGGAATGCTCACTGAATGGACTCTGCCATCTCTGCTCTGGGTTAGAAAAATGGGCATTTGAGACATCAGGGTGGAGGTAGGACTCATCCTGGAGTCTGAGGGCCCCTCCAAGGAGCCCAGCAATGCTCCTACACCCAGAGTAGCTCTCTCCATGGCAGTTCACCTCGCACAACCTGAACACTTCTTCCTGGTGCCAAAGGCTTCAGAGCAAACTGCAATTCTCCCGTGTGCACCAGGTAGCAATAAAACCTGGTTCAGCTTGGTGTGGTGAGCACTGGAAGCATTTTACTTGCCAAACTGCACTGCTTGACACAATGGCTTTCTGCTCTCCTGGTCCCTGAGGATCAAGCTCTGTGCTCCCTAAAAAGCTTTGCTCTAAGTGTGAATCTGTGGCTGGGGAATGCATGCCTGGAGTTGTAGCAGAGCTCGAGGCAGAGCTTGGTGCACGGCACAGTCAAACAGGGCAGGCCTGCTGCCAAGAAAGGGCAGAAACACCTGGTCAAAGAGCTGGATTTGGGGAGTGCAAACCAGTGCACAGGAGCACAGGCTGGCCCTGGCTGGGTTTTGCACAGCCAGCACAGTGGGACAGGGACAGAGCTACACCCACATCCACACCCAGTGGTGAGGACACCCCTCCTGCAAGCCCCATCCTCCTCCCAGGAGGTACAAACCCCAAGGGGGTGAAGAGCAGATGCCTGGGGTTTGCAGTGAGCTGGTGATTCCCCACCACACCCCCACGTTCCTGGACATGGACAACACAACCACAAGCCCTTCATCCCCAGGGGCAGCAGCACGAAGCTGGGGCTGGGGCAGGTCTTTCCCAGCCCTGCAGTGACTCGATCCTTTATTTTGGCAACTGGCAAATTCCTTCCGTTGTTGCCATGTTTTATGGGGCCGAGCTGAGTGCCAGGCTGGCTCCTGTGCTGGGGCAAAGAGCAGAGCAGCGCGGGAGGACGGGAGCGCCGGCTGACACACGGGCTGCTGGCACACGTGGGCTGGGCACAGCCCCATGCAGGACCTCGCCTCACCTCGCTCCAGCCTGATCCAGCTCATCCCAACCTGCCTCCTGACTTGTGGCTCATCTGCACTAGGAAGAGCAGGACAGCGAGGCACTGGGGGTCCCACATGGATACCAGGATTCCTCTCCCCCTTTGCAGCCCCATAGGACTTGGCCCATCCTTGCCATGGGGCAGGGTGGGGGAAGGATGCAGCCCCTTATCCAAGCAATCACAAAGCTAACAGGACTGGAGCGGGTGTCCTTGAAAGGTCCCCTGTAGGAAACATCTGTCATTGGCCAGAGGTTTAAAGTGTCCCTCTGTTAATCCCGGGGTATTAGCCAGCCGAGCCCATCACGTAGGTACTGCCAGTGCTCCAGGGAAGCCCTTTTTGTTCAAGGAAAGTCAATTCTAGGAAAGTTTGAGAGGTCTGTACCTTGGCCAGAAGGCTAAGCAGTCAACAAACCCCAGCTGGGGCCAGGAGCAGGTTGTGGGTTAATAATTCAAAGGGAGAAGACTGATGGGGCCTGACACACACCCTAAATGTCCCAGTGAAGGAAAGGGTCTCACAGGGAATGAGCATGGCCTGAAGAGAGGCTCCCCATGCAGGGGCTGACCAGGGCAATGCACTCTCCTCCAGCCAGCACCATCATCCCAAAACACACCAAGCACGGCTTGAATCCCAGGTATCCAGGGGAAACACTTCTATCTCATTATTGGGATCTGAACTCTTTCCCCCAGTGTTCATGGGCCCCACTAGGAAAACAAACAGAGCTGGAAAACTGACCTAGAAATAATAAAACTGAGATGCAAAACTGCACACCCAGCAAATCAGAGCATCACCGCTTGCTCCCCATCACCCCAAAACCTGTGTGGGCACCACGGGCATTGGCACCACACAAAGCCCTGAGCACATTTGCCTCTGCAAGGGATGCTCCAACTGCACTTTCACTTGCAATATTTAGCACTGCAGCCCCTGCTCAATTAGTGACCTAAAAGCCAGACCCGAGGCAGTATCTGAGGATTTGCATGACTAACAAGCAGAGGGTGAATTTCAAAGTTCAGCCAGCTCCACTTCCAGCCACCTTCCTGAGCTTTTTATAAACCCTGGGTGCAATTCACAGGGAAGTTTGCAAATAATTGTGAATAAGGAGGAAGCATGCGGCTCTGACATGCTGCTAGTGAAGACTTTATGAGCAGAAAAGGAGGTGACATTGGAGAGAAAAATGAGGCCTGGGGACATCTTCCAGCTCGGTTCCCTTTAACTCCCAATTCCTGGTGACTGGTCTTTAATCCCTTCTGCTGCTGGGTTATCTCAGCTCAGCCAGGTGAAGCACGCATGAATGTAGCAACAGGTACAGAAAATCACCCCCCTGTACAGCCTGGCTCTGCAGGGAGTCACTGGAAGATTTCTCATTGATTTTTCTCAAGCTCTGGATCACATTTGCAGAAGTGCCTGACACACTCATATTCCCTGCACAACATTTTATTTTGCTACCACGCAGCTCTTCCCCAAAAGCTTTCAAACTATGGCCAGAAGCTGTTCATACAAGCCAAGACAGAAAGGGAACATTAATTTACAACCCTCTGAAGTACTATGATTTATAGCATTCACAATGAAACTGTTGATATTTATAGCAAAAAACTCCATGTATTCATTTCCTATTCCCACTGCGGTGAGATGAGGAGTTTATCAATCCAGACTGATCAAAGTCCAGTTCATTGATTTCAATAAAATGATTCATCTAAGAACTTCACTCTTATCTATGTCAAACCCATCTCTGCCCTACTCTCTTTCAAGCTTAATGAAGACTTTTATTTAAAGGGCAGCACTGGAAAGCACCAACTGCATCCCATTTCCCAGCTCATGATCCCACCAGGACCAAACCCTGCAGCTGCTTAGCAGCAGCAGTGCTGGGCTTGGACCCAGCAGAGGTGCAAGGACAGGTCCTTAATCTATGAGTGACTTAGAAAAGGAGCTTACAGGCCATCCATCCTAAGGAAAGCACCCCAAGAAAGAGCCTTTCACCCCTGCAAGGCTGTGGGGCAGCTGGGGCAGCTCCCCTGTGAGTGAGAGGAACAAGGCTGGTTTATTTGTTCCTTTGTATGTATTTGATCTAAGAGATACAAACTAAGCAACTAATGATATTTTTCCAGAATTCAATCAAGTCAATTGTTGTCTAACTCAATCAGAGGCACTTTCAAGCTCCTGTTTTATCTTGGCCCCACTGCTGGGTGTAAACCCATGGCCTTGATCCAGGGGAGAGGTGTGCTGATGGCTTTCCTTCCCCATTCATTTTCCCTCCCACCTCTCTTCTCAGAAGAAACCAAGATGTTCAGACCTACAAAACCTGCAGAAGTGGCACGGTCCCCACTGCAGGGGAGGGCTGCACATCACATTTCCCTTTCCACCCTGGGCAGAGGGAAGCCCTCAGCTCTGGCACGCCTGTGGGTCTCCATCACTGCAAGTGGGGGGAAGCATTTTTCCTAAATAGTTACATTCAGTGCTTAAAATGGGACAGGAAATACCAGCCTGCCTCTCCCTCCTCTTTCCAGGCTGGGGCTGGGTTTTTTCCATTTATTGGGATGTTCTGCCTGCTCCACTGCACACTGGTCCCCATCCCTGACACACAGATTCTGGGAATATGAGTAGGTATTTTCCATGCTGGAAGACCCCAGGCACCTCTGCAGAAGACCCTTACATGGCTTTTGGCCACTGGGAATAGTGCAGAGTCAAAAACAAGCCAAAAACTGGAAGCACTTTGCAAACAGGGAGCCCAGGCCCTGATTCCAGGGATCTGGGCAGCAATAACTCCAGGCAAACTCACCCCTGAGGGATGCCCACAGCCACTCCTGTAATGAGCTGGCCCCAGCAGTGCTCTGAGGAGCTCATGGCCAGCACAGGAGAGGGAGAGGGGTGGCAGGTTCAGGCAAGCCCCATGGGTCCTGCTGGGAAGGGTCCAGGCTGGGAAGATGAAAGGGCGAGGGTAGGTCAGGACAAAGGGCCCGCACCTCACCTCACTGCCAAAGGAGCCAGCCACCATCTCCATGACAAAGAGAAGTCCTTGTCAATTTGGGCTGGCCCCAAGGGGGACCTGCCCACCGCCTTTGAAGTGGGCAGCAGGGCGGGTGGGGGGCTGGGGTCACCTAGACGCTTCCCCCAGGTCAGGAGTTCAGCAGGGACAGGACCTTGGGGACAGCATGACCACTCCGTGCCCAGGCAGAGGTAACCACAGGAACCTGGGCCCCCTTTCCTGCAGAGCTGGGCACCTGCAGCACCCACAGCCACCCTCCACGTGGCACTGTCCCCAGGACACACACGGTGCCCCTCACACACACACACCGTGCACCACACAGCTCTCACAGCACCCTGCACACACACCCTGAGCACGCTGTCACCTCCCCCAGCCACAGCTGGTGGCACTGCCTGTACACACACACTGCTCGTGGTGCCCTGCACGCTCACACAGAGCCTGCAGCAGCGCGCTGAATCCGCCTCATGCACACACAGAGCATGGTACACACACACACACACACACACACACACACACAGACACACACACACAGCTTTGGCACCTTGCACACCCACCATACACAGCCTCTCACACAGCCAGCTCACACTCATGGGTACAGCCACAGCCCCACACTCTCACTCTTGCACTTTTGGGATCCCCCATCCAACACCCCCAGGGTCCTGGGGGTCTCTGGCTCTGCCCATCCTACCCAGGCAATGGCACCGGTTGGGGAAAATGACTTTCCAGCCATGAAAACCCAGCTGCCAGTGAGGAAGGACAGCACCCTCCCTGCCCATCCTTAGAGCTCCCCTGCTCTTTGAGGACTGGCTGTCGTGCCCAGGGCAGGCCAAGCTTGCTGTCCCTCTGGTGTCCCCATGCAGGGAGAGCCACGGAGCAGGACCAGCCCTGCAGAGCTCCAAGGGATGCTCTGCTCTGGGCGGTAAGGGAGAGCAGAGCTGCAGGGCTGGGGGTGCCTTACCGTTGTTGCTGGTGCTGGGGATGCTGCGCCTCATCCACTCGTACGGGGTGCGTCTCTGGGCGCTGGGGGACAGCTGGGGCACCGAGCTGCTGATGGGCGGAGGCAGCAGTCCAGAGCCCGGGGGCTGAATGGGGTTAAAGTCTGGGGGGCTGAATCCGAACTGGCCCGGGCTGGCGGTGGAAGGCGTCGCAGCAGCGGTGCCGTAGGAATGCCAGTCCTCCTTGGCAGGGGTGTAGGGAGAGCCCCAGGCAGCCGCGGGCTGCCCGTGGTGCAGCTCGTTGTTAATCCCCGGCACATGGTGGTAGCCGGCGAAGTCCGAGTACTGCGGCGGCCCCGGCACGTAGTTCTGGGGGTTCAGGTTGAGGCTGGGATGCCGCACCGGGCTGGGATACATGTTGGTGTCCTTATCCACCAGATATCCCAGGTACATCTTCCCGGGCCGGCCCCGCGCTCATGCTGCGCCGCCGGGGTTCGCGGGGAGGCGGCGGCCGCCCCTCCTTCGCCAGCGCTCACCTGGGCGCCTTGGGGAGCCTGTCCCGGGGCCAGGCACCTCCCTGCCCACGGGCTTTTATTGGGCCCAACCTCTCGCAGCATTTGCATTGAAAGGCAGGTTTGCATTTCAAAGTGCAGAAACCCCAGCGGGTGAGGGGGACGAGTTCAAGCTTCCCACTCTGGCTGCGAGGAGGATGAGGTAGGGGGTGACCCCAGGGAGCACCGAGGACCCCCCCAGCCCCTCTGTCACCACCCCACAACTGTGCCCATGCCACAGGACGTGGTGCCTCTGTAGCAGCTGGCTTGGGGACACGAGGATGCCCCAAGGGACCCCACCACCATCCCTACCCCAGGACAGGGTGCCTTGGGATGAATCTCTGCATTATGCATGCGGGGGACAAGCTGGCCTGCGTGTGTGTGTGTGTGTGTGTGTGTGTGTGTGACCTGCCCTGTCCCCACACTGGGGGACACCAAGTTCTTGCTCTGAATGGCGTTTTCTTGTGCCCAGCATCTGCCTCTATGGAAAAGAGGTGGAGGCTCTGGGTCTGCATTTCCTTCATCCCAGGGTAAATCCACCCCTCCAATACTGACAGCAAAGCTCAGCCCAGCCTCAGAGAGCAGGACAGACTCCGTGTGCAGGGAGAATGGACACCGTGGGCACTGCTGGAGTACCTGGCCTCACACATCTCCAAGGGGCTCACGGCCCTGCAGCAAGAGGAGCTGCTCACCCCTTTTCTCTCCTAAGAAAGCAAAACCGTCCCCATATGCTGGTGATAGGGAAAATCAAGCAGAAAGGGGACACTTGTGAAGCCCTGTCTGCCGGCAAGGTGGGAGGTGCCAGCCACAAACACCCGAGCAGAGATCACCCACTGTCACCTGTCGGGGGTGCACTCCAGGGGGACAGGGTGACACTGCCCAGAAACCCCACCACTGGCAGCCAGGAGCCTCGGCCCCACTGGTGTCCCCCGCCCTGCCAGTGTCACCCTCCAGCTGCACTGGCCACCACTGCAGCCAAGCTGTCATTTGCAGGCTGGCTTTTTCTCCTCAGTCAGGAGAGCCCACAGAGGCTCCAGGAGGAAGTTTTGCCACTCCCTCAAGGCTGCCTTTGTCCTTTTCTCTGCACCAGCCCCCTCTCCTGCTACAAATATGAGCAGGGCAAGGACAATCCTCACCTCTTGGGACCAAAACAGCCTGGAATTTGACAATAGGAAACAGGAAAAAAAATAAAAAAGACAGAAAAAAAAGTAGATTAATGATGACATTGAGAGGAGAGGATAAAACCTCTGGAGCTCTGGACCATCAGTGGTCTGTGCCAGTCCCAAGAACCTCATCCCACTGGTCTAGCCCCTGTTCTACCTGAAACTGGGTGCACATATTCCCCTGTGCTACATCCACTTCCTGCAGGGTGGGAGCCAGGATGAGATGGAGGGGAGATGGGTAGGAGTGAGGGATCTGGTTTATGAGGACAGAGAAGGGTAAACCCCCAGCAATCGGAAATCACCCCCAGAGCTGGCATCACTTGGGTTCTGCCTCCCCAAACCTGGCATGGCTGGAGGCAGCAGGAGAGGTGAGCACTTTGCAGCATCCCCCCTGGGCCCCCAGCCCCTTGCTCAGCCTTGTCCCAGGTCCCTCCCTCGAGACAAAGGTGACTGTCATGACAAAGGTGACTGTCATGACCGTCCCACCCAGTGATGATCCCAGCTCAGCACTCAGCTCAGATTGCTCGATGTGCCATGTAACCCCATCTATCCTGGATTTTCCTAAGATCTCAGGACAGCCATGGCTCTTTGTAAACTAGAGAGTCAAGGCCACCCTACTCCTCCTCTTCCTCCCATCAGCAAAGATGCCCAGGAAGTGGGGGGAAAAAAATAATAAAAGAAAATTGCCCCCGAGCAGATGGGGGAGGTACAGAGGAGCACAGGTGGCTGCTGGGTCCCATCCCAGGGGTGGCTGTGTTTTAGAAACTGGGGTTATTCCTGCCTCTGGATGTTTCTGACAGGCAGTGACAGGGAGCCCAGGTCCCCCTTGCCTTTTCCCAGTCTGTGGAGCCAATGCCAAGGACTGGGGGCTCAGGGGTCTGGGGCAGCAAGCACACCTGCATCCTCCCCAGGGGAGCAGGTACCAGGCTGGGCAGGGCACAGCATGGCCAGGTGCCCACTGACAGCTGAGCACGATCTCCCTCAGTGTGGGCAAGGGGGAGGACAATTGGGCCATAAAGATCCACCAACAACTTCCCTCTTCTTCCTTTCTTTGACCCATTTCCTGCTGGTGGTGAAGCTGATGCAGGGAGGAGCCAGACGAGGAGCCCTTCATGGGCTCCCCAAGGAGCAGCTCAGCTGGGCTGAAGGGGGCTGAGGGGGCTCTCGGTGCCTCAGGATGCCACCTGCACTGGGGTCCCACGGGTGAGCAGATGAGGAACTGACAGAGCCCTGGGGGTCCCCAGCTGGGGGACAGCAGGCAGCAGTACCCCCTCCATCCATGCTAGAGACCCCCAGAAATGCACCCAACCTGGGACCACCCCTAGTACTCCAGACCTGGTACTCCTGCAGAACCCAGGCAGATGAAGCAGAGAGGGAGGGCAGTCAGGGCTCCTGGATGCTCCCTGGGGCTCCGTGCTGCTATCCGTGATCCAGTGATGCCATCTCCTGGAGGAGGAGGGCTGGGAGGCCCCTGGGGCCGGGCTGCACGCAGCTATCCCGGATGGAGCAGGGACTCCATCCCATCAGCTCCTGCTCCCATGGAGGAGGCACTCAGTATGGAAACAAAGTCCTGCCGTGTCCCCCAGCTTGCTCTGAATGCCACCATGGTTCTGCAGGAGCAGGAGATGCCCACAGAGAGCCAAGCAGATGTCTCCCCTTGTTCCCTTTTTCCCCCACAGCCTTCTGCCCCACCACCTCCCCACTCCCTCCAGCTCCTTTTGCTCTCAAAGGCAAATCTGTGGCTTCAGACCAGCATATCCCAGAGCTGCACGGCCCCGCTCACATCCCAGTCCAGCCAGGACCTGTCAGCCATTCCCTAGCTTCTGAATGCCCCAGGAGTGACCCCTCCTCTCAGGCAATGGAGACATCAGTGCAACCCTCTTGCAGAGGACAAGCCCCTGCCTCATCTCCCTCAGCCCCCCTGCAGACTCGTGTGTGTGGCCTTTGGCTCTCCCCGGGTGCCTGAACCACCCCCGAGCTGTCACTTGTGTCCCCATGCTGAGGAGGGTCTGCAGAGCTGGTCCCCAGAGAGAGGGACCAGGAGAGGCTGAGTGGATGTGCCACCAGAGCTCCGCTCTCCCCATCCAGGGCTCAGTGACCCCTCTGGGATCTGGATCAGCTCTCTTGGCAACTGCAAATGCAAAATGCAAATGCCACAAATTGACAATTCTCAAGAGGGCACTGGGGACAGGGTCTCACGCTGGCAGCCCTCATTGCTGCCCAGCACGTGTGGGCCCTGCTCTCAGTGGGTTGGGGCTGTGATTCCCCCTGCTCTGGTGGGGATCTCCTGGTTTCACTCCTGGGCTGTGTTTCGGGCACGGGGCGAGCAGAGGGTTAACGATTCCCACATTAAGTGGCTGCAGATGTGTGGGAAAGTCTGGGGCGGGCGGACGGCACCGTTATTAGTATTCACCCAGGAGCTGTGGCTGCCTCCCGGGGCCCTGCCGAGCACATTTAATACCAAGGTTCGTGCTGGGGGTGAGGAAGAGTGCGTGGGACGGGGTCGGAAAGGCCCCGAGGAGGGGAAAGGCAGCAGGATAGCATCGTCCTCTGGCTGCTGCCTCCTCCCAGTGCCCCAGCCCAGGGGATGGATGTAGGGAACGGGCCAGCACCATGAGGACACAGCACCATACATGTTACAGCCCAGCGTTACCTCCTGCTGGCAGCCTGTGGTGTCCATGGGTTTCCAGTGCTGCAGGAGTGTTCCCAGTGCTGGGGAATGCTGCAGGATACTCCCCAGGATGCTCTCCATCATGTTCTGCTTGGGCATACACTCACCTTGGAAGAAACCCAGCACTTCCTGCCTCCCCTTCCTCCCTGGGCACTGGGGTCACCCACCCGGTCCAAGCAGGACCACACAGAGGGGGCACAGGCTCCTCTGGACACCAGGGCACAGCTTTAGAGGTGCTGGATGAAGCCTCAATGCAGCTCCCTGCAGGGCCCAGCAGCTGGATGCAGCCAGGAGCATGTGCTGGCAGCTGCCTCAGCAGATGTGCTGCCCAGATGTGGTGCTGTGCTCCCTGGCACCCGCCACTCCTCTCCTGTGGTCTGCAGCTTGACACCACTTCAGAGCAATGCTGAAATTCCTGGGCTGACTTGGAGTTGATAGAGGCTCTGGAAAGATGAAGCTGGAACAAATCTGGTCCTCATCAAACCTTCAGAGCAGTGGGGCAGGCCAACATCTGCTGCTTCTTTCGTCCCTGCCTGTCACCTGCAGCTCATGGTGCCTGTTGCTGGCTCCAGCATGGCTGTTTCCACCATTGTCTTGGGTTCCTGGTTCTGGTCTCTCTCCTCTATGCCAGGCTTGGGATATGGGCTTTTCTCTGGTCCCAGCTCTGCTTGGGATGGGCCAAGAGTGTGGAGAGCTGCTTTGATCCCCATGATGCCAGAGCAGACCAAATACCCTGGAATGTCCTGTCTCAGTGGCTGTTTTCTCTACCAGAGGAACTGCACTACATGACCCCAAGCCCCCATTAGCACTTCACAATGCTTTTTGAGGCTGAAAATCTCAGCTGAGAGGGGTCTGGCATCTCACACCGCAGCTGTCCCAGCCCCAGGGGGACCACGGGGTCCTGCAGCACCACGAAGCACCAAAAATAGAGGTGAGCAGTGAAGGGCTGATGAGGCCAAAGCAGCAGAGCTGCTGCCCTCCACCCACACTCTTGCACAGGCGAGTTCCTCCGGCTCTGGTGCTTCCTCTGAGCTGGCCTTTCCCAGGAGCTGCCGTAACCCCAACGTGCTGTTCCTAAACAAAGTGTGCGGCTGTGGATGCTCCCTGGGGACGTGCAGAGTGGGCTGACGTGTGCTTGCCGGGATGCTTTGGGTCCCCAGGGCTCTCTCAGCATCCCCAAACAATGAATCCTGGCCTTTGCAGACTGGGAGGTTTTGTTTGCCAGATTCTTCCTGGTCCCAGGCTGGAGTGGGTATTGGGGCCATCTGTTTGCAAAGGACAGAGGGGAAAATATGTCCCACTTCAGGCTCAGGATGCTCTGCTCTCAAGCATGGTCTGTGTCAGCTTTTCCACCCCCTGCTCATCCCAGGTAGCCCATCCCCAGTGCAAGGGGTCCAGCAGGAGTGCACCAGTGGGTTTCTCCCTCTGCCTGGAGCAGTCACGTCCTTGGAGCGGGGACACTGCCAGGAAATAGCTCTGCTGAGCAACTCCCAGCAGCCCTTAGGTCCCCACTAGACACATCTTTTTGTCCCTTGGGGAAGGCCCTGGGGAGAGCCATGTGCACAGCACGTCCCCTCTGCCCCCTGCCCCACACGAGCTGCTCTCACGCTCGCTGGCTCCACTTCTGCACAGCAGCTTGGCCCAGGGGTCCCCAGCGCCCAGGGGGTAACAGGGCCCCTGACACAGGGCCACCACCAGCTCTGGAGCTGGGGGAACCCGTCCAAGCCAGGGCTGCAGCCCTCCTGCAGCTGTCCTGCTGCTGGCACACCAGCCCCATGCCATGCGTGGCACACAGGGATACCCTGGGTGCTGCAGCCTGGCTCTCCTCACCCTCCACAGCTGCACAGAACAAACACCTCCCCTTTGGTTTTCCATAGAGACAAAGAAAACATGGACATAATGTGAGATAAGCAGCAAATCTTTTGGGCTGGTGCAGCCAGGGAATCATTCCCTGTGGCCGTTGTGCAGGCATTTACTAGCTTGGCAGGAGGGGGTGAGTCTGCCTTGCAAAAAAGGCAGAAACACAGATTTCAGCAGTGTTGTCATTATGGGGAAGGCTTTTTCATTCTTAGAAAGGAAAATAAAAGAAAGATGAACAGGTATCTTTTCAGGATAGCCAGTGAGGTTTTGCACTATTTCTTGTTTGGATCAGAGAGAAACACAGAATGGTTAAGGTTAAAAAAGACCTTTAAGATCATCGAGTCCAACTCAGCACTGCCATCTTCACCACTAAACCATGTCCCCAAGTGCCACACCTAGACATTTTTGAACAGTTGCAGAGATGGTGATCCCACCACTTCCCTGACCAATGCCTGACCACCCTTAAGCATCCCCAAGATGAAAATGATGGCAAGAACTGATGGGTCAAAAGGCAGTTTTCATCCAAGACTGACCTGTCCCTTGTTACAGTGCCAAATCAAATTGAAAAAAAATCCCCTCTGGACACATGATAATGTTCTGCCTGCTGAAAATTTCTCAGAAACTTGAACTCGTTAAGATGCTGGGAGGATTTAAAACTTCTCCATCACCTGGATTCCCTCCCCCAGGGCAGTAGGGGTGTAGGACATCTGAGATGATGGCACAGCTGAGGTGATCCCTCTTGCCACCTCTCCAGCTCTGTGCCCAACAGCTCCAAATCCCCAGCTAAACCCAGCCTCTGCTGCAGCATCCCGGCTGCAGAAGACCTTTTATCACTCTTTCCAAAACAGAAGAAGAGTTGCAAGGGTGGGTTGGTGGTCCCCGAGGGGCAGTGGCCAGTCGGGGTCAGGGGCCAGGAGCTGAGGGCCAGCCCAGCTCAGGGAGGCATCGGGGGGAGCACACGCAGCCAGTTCAGTGCAGGCCTTCTTTAATAAAAACATGAGTCAGCTGCTGGCGTGGGCAGTGGATTTTCTAAACATCCCCTCATATCCTGAGAAAGGGGAAAAAAAAAAGAAAAAAGAAAAAAAGGGGGGGGGGGGCTTGAGGGGGAAAAAAAGAGAAAGAAAATAAAAGAAAAAGAAAACAGGAAAAAAGGCCAGAATTGAAAGCAGACACAGGGAGAGAGCAGCTCCTTCCCTCCGGTTTAAGGAGGCGATAGTCGGGCTGCTCCGGGCTCCTTTTGTTCCCTGCTAGCCGGGCCCTCGCCGCTCGCCCATCGCAGCCCGCAGCAGAACTCCCTCTCCTTGCAGCCACTTTGGCTTCTCCTCCTTTTAAATTTTTTTTTTTCACCCATCACACTCGTCCGCTGGGCGTTAATCGCAAGTTCTGCTCCGCAAAGGGTCCCCACAGAGGGTGGAGGGAGGAAGTCGGAGGAGCTCCGCTCCTCATTGGCGAAGCAGCCTCCCCCCTTCTCCTCCTCCCGAGGTCTCTTTTATTTATACACGCACGCACACACGCGTGCACATCCCTGGGCCCCGGGGGTTGCTCCACACCGGGGTCCGAGGAGGCAGAGCCCCCTCCCAGCCGGGCTGGGGTGCGCAGGGCACTGCTCGGATGCGCTAGAGGAGCGGAGCAGGGCTTGGCTGCAGCCCAGCCTTGGCACAGCCTTGCCTCTCCTTTTGATTTTATTTTATTTTTTTTCCCCCCCTCCTCCCTTCCACTTCTTTCTTTGCCTCTCTTTCGCCTTTAAGTGGAAAAGCCTTGCCAGCTGGGAGGGCAGGGAGAGCCCCGGCAGGCAGCAGACAGAGTTCGGAGG
This sequence comes from Passer domesticus, assembly GCF_036417665.1. NCBI lineage: Eukaryota > Metazoa > Chordata > Aves > Passeriformes > Passeridae > Passer > Passer domesticus. The sequence continues at coordinate 6,576,546 of NC_087486.1, forward strand.
AGGAGAGGAAGGAATTTCGGAGCCTTCCCGGTGGGACGCGCGGCGCAGGCACTCGGCTGGCGGGACCCTGCTCAAGGTAAGCTCTGGTGTGTGTCACCCACCGGGGCTGGCTCGCCCTCCTGCTCAGCCTGGCTCTCCAGATGGAGAGCTCTCTCGTTGGAGCTGGTGCAGTCCCGAAGGAGCCTGTCCCTGAGCCAGCCCGGCTGCTCGGGAGGGGCTCTGCTCCCCTCCAAGGGGCTGGCAGCCTGAAACACCCGCAGGCTCTGGGGACGTGGTGTTTGCTGGAAAGCAGCTGAATTCTGTGGCATCCCATGGGAAAGAACGTGGCATCAGCTCTCACCGGGTCCTGGATCGGGACGGCTGAGAGGGGCACGGGGATGCTGAGGCTGTAGGGCAGGAGGAGGAACCCCACTGCAGCAGGAGGGGGGCCCAGGTGATCCCTGCTTCTCCCCGGATCAGGGGCTTGCTGGGCTGGTGGGAGGGCTGCAGCGTGCAGGGGAAGAGGCTGCTCACCATGTGCACTGAGATATCCTTCAGAGGTGTGAGTGCAGAGAGTGTCACCCCACTGCCAGCCTGTCCAGACACACCCGTGGCCATCCCTAGATGCAGGCTGCTCCAAGGACCATGTCACCTCTGTCTGTGGCCATGGCAGGGCTCCTGTGCCTGTGGGCTATGGAGAGGGACAGCTGCAAGCCCTGCCAGGGTCTGTGCCTGGGAGTGCTGCCTACTGGAGAGGGCAGAGCTTGGTCAAGCCCTGCTAGGCATGGATGTGGGCAGCTACTCTGTGTCCTGAAAGGATAAGAGCTGAGAGCCTCCAGCAGGGCAGAGCTGGTCTGGAGTGAGGCACTGGCAGCCCAGGGACAGGGGTGAGCATGACTGCAGGGCTTTGGTGCTCACAGCGGGCTGAGTGTCCAGCTCCTGCACTCACCTGCCAACTGGGAGTCATTCAAAACAGGATTTGTGCTGGAGAGGGATGTCGTGCTTCTCCATCCTGGTCCCAGAGCAAGTGGGGTTTATTCTAAAGCATGGGCAAATAGCTTAAAGTAGTTGGTCTGGGTGCAAACCCTGTGCTGGCAGAGGCTTGGCATTCACAAATCTTTTCAGGTCTCCCACTGATGACAAGGATTAGCAATGTTGACACCCAGTGCTTCCCAGGGGCCATTGAGGGGTGGGTGGGAGGTCATTTCCCCTCAGCACTCTGCAGGACAAGATGTTTGTGCCTCCCATGCTCTTGGGAAAGGAGTGAGTTTCATGTGGTCACCGTGTTCCAGTGTCAAGGACAGGCTCTGCCTGGCAGAGGACAAGGCCAGGCTGGCTTGGAGGGGGAGCTGCCCTGGTTGGCAGCCCTGACGTGAGGCTTGGAGTCACTCCCTGACAGGGATGTCACCCAAGCTTGGGTGTGCTCTGGCTGCTGTGGCAGCCACCAGCCCTGGGCAATGTCCCTGAGCCCAGGGAACACCCCTAAATCAGGAGGGATCAGTGTTTTGGACAAGCACCAAGTCACAGCAGCCCAGCTGCAGCATGCACAGGGCTCTTTTCTCGTCCTAAAGCTGGCTGTCCCTTCCTCCAGCTCAGGGGCATGGAGGGTCCTCATAGAAGGGGCAGGCCAGGAGACAACAGCCACTCAATCCTTGTCCCTGGGTCACCCCCTGCATCCCTGCCCAGGACTGGGAGTGTGGGGTGCCCGTGGTCGGTGTGCAGCAGCATGGCCAGCTGCAGTACTGCAGGCTGGGAGAAGTTAGCCATGGCTGATTGTCCAGTCCTGGGCATTTCTTGTGTGTGCTGCAGGCTCTGGCCTGGGCTTGCTCCTGTGCAATCCCTACACGAAGCACCTGGGAGGTGGCTGAGCACACATCCTCACCCTGGGATGGCACCGAGCTGGGCGGGCAGCTGGGGTGCACGGCAGTGTGGGAGCATCCCAAGAGCTCCAGCAGAGCCCAGAACCAGCCAGAGTGGCTGTGGTGGACTCAAACCAGCCTGCAGCGTGGTGCCAGGACACCCAAGCTCTTCCTGAGGGATGTGCTGGAAGATGTGTGGCTGGAGCAGCTCAGAGAGGCTGGGTGGAGGGAGCAGCTCCAGGTGCTTCAGCAGGGATAGCCATGGATTGGATGGGCTCAGGGACAGCGGTGAGATGATGAGAGGTCCAGAAGAAGCTGCAGAGGACTGGGAGAGGGGTTGATGTGGCTCGTTGGTCACTGGGTGTTGTGGGAAGGTGACACAGTCTTCATGCACAGGAAAAGTCATCACAGAGAGAAAAGATCTTTTAGGGGAAATGTCTGTAGGCTTAGAGACAGAAGGCTGAGTTCCTTCAGCCTCACAAGTCCCAAAGCACACGTCAGGGAAAGCTCTGGCTGGGAAGACATGGGCACAAGACAATGACACAGGATCTCTTTCAGCCTCATCTTTGACGGGTCTGTGGCAGGATTTCCAAGGCATCAGAACACTCAGGGAGGGGAGAGCACTGAGCCTGTCTGCAGGAGTAGAGCAAGACAGGATTGTCTCAGTGAACACCAGAGGAAAGCTGGGATTAAGAAATGCTCTCCAGCTGTGGGAGTGATGCCATGCAAAAAGAGACCATGGTGGCTGGATGTGGCTTTGGCCAAACGTCCAGATGCTCGAGAGGCTCCAGGCAGGGACTGTTCTGCCTGGTCCTCAAGGTTCCTTTGGCCTCAGCATGTGATGGGAAGTGGGATGGGATTGCAATGCTGTCCACAGTGTCAGGCTGCAGCAAAGCACCTTCCTGGGATGGAGTGGCAAGGGTCAGGGAGCAGAGTGGCCGTGCTGGGTCCTGTGGGAGCCACTGGCAGCTGGGGCTGCCTTTGACCCAGAGCTGGAAGGAGCTGGGGACCATGTGGGCTTGGGCTTGGCTGGATGTGTCCTATCCCTGCAAGGGAGGGTTGGAGCTGAACACTTCGTGGGGTTTGTTTGTTTGTACTTTAACCAAGGGACAGAAATCCCCTGGAGAGGAGCTGCAGGGGGAGGGTAGAGACTGGGCATTGTTTCCTGAGGGGCTGGAGCAGCTCCAGGAGGCTCCTTCCGCTCCGCCAGGCACATTGGACATAACGAGGCTTATGGGGTCTGTGTGCCCCCTCCTCCTCTCCCCCATTGCCTAATTAGGGTTCCCAAGCTCAGCTCACCTCTGTCCTGTTCTGCTGCTGCTGAGACACCTCCTCCTGGAAGGGCAGCACGTTCCAGCACCACGGGAGCACAGAGCAGCCCCAGCTGTGACAGGGACACGTGCTGGGGATGCACAGAGGGGTGCTGCCATGGCTCATGTGCTGAGCAAGGGGGTCCCCTGGGCCCGTTGTCCCCAGTGTGGTGACAGGAGCTGTGCAGTGGTGTACTGCCCCTCACACCCTGCTTTTCCAGTATCCCTGATGTGGCATGCCCTGGTCTGTGTGTGCCACCTTCCCTGGCAACCACAACCTGCAGAACAAGAGGACCATGGTGTGTGGAGCCCATGCAGGGAGCTGGGAGCTCACAAATCTCCCACAGGGAGGCTGGTGCCAGGAGAGCCAGGGCAGTGCAGTGTGTGGTGTTTGATGGGTGCACTCATCCTCTCCAGGCCATGCCTGCAGGGGCACCTGCTTATCCATCCAGGAACTGACTGACACCCATCCTACACTCTTCCTTGGGCTCGGTAAGAGCCAGGGTGTGACAGAGCTGGTGGGAAGCTGTGGGGTGCAGGAAGGGGTTGGAGAATGCAGGGATATATCAGGGCACTGCACTGATTGCTAAACCCTGGAAATGCACCAGGAAACAGATGGAGCCCCTTCTCCCTGCTGTGGAAGGGGACTGGCTGGCAGCTGTCCGTGGGCAGCACAGGGGTGATGCTCCTGAAGCAGCAGGAGATGGCCAGTCCTGCTCCTCAGCCCCGTCCTGCCAGGCTCTGCCTTCCCTCTTCCGGCCCAGCAACCATGTGAAAGAGGCTGTGACTGAAATCTTAATGCTACCAAGACCCAGCAATTGGCACCAATTAAATTGCTACATTCATGTTTGAATTGCTTTAACTGGCGAGACACACTGTCTTATTTATACAAAAAATATGTTTGCTTGTGGGTTTGTCTGAACCCATGCCAGCAGAAAATACACCATTTCAAGGCCTGTGCTCTGCAAGCTCATTCTCCTCTTCCAAACTGGAAGTCACCTTGGTTTCAGCCTTTGCCAGGCAATGGTGGCAGAACAGAAACAGTGCTTTCCTCGGGGCTGGGCGCTGCAGGCACCACGAGAGGGGTCCCCTCCTCTCTCCCCAGAGGCAGCTGCCAAGTTTCCTTCTCCAGCCTGGGAGCTGTTTGGGAGAATATGGTCTGATTCAGGAACAGGACTCGGTGCCCATTTAAAAGCTGCACTCAGGGGGAGGGCAGGGGGTGCTGGCAGCTGCTGGTGCCAAGTCCTGCCTCAGCTTCTCCTCTGGAGGTTCTGTCAGCTTTTGGGGGTAGGGGCTGTTTGCAGAGCATGGGTGCAGAGGGGAGCTGATTCCTGATTTGTGACTGAGAGGAGAAGTTATAAAGAGCCCTGGGCAGGGCTGGGAAGAACGGCTTCTGCTGCCTGGGCAGAGCCTGCAGGAGATTATCCATCTCTGCAGTCCTGGTGCCAAGTGCCACCATCCTGGTCTCCCTGCCCCACACATGAGCCTATGCAGGAGGGGGCAGAATCAGCTCACAGCACCAAGAGCTGCAGCAGAAGCTGCATTTTGCTCCCTCTCAGAAATCCAGAACAAGGCCAAACACAAACCCCCTCTGCAAGCAGCCTCTGCCCTTCACACCCAGCACTGGATGCTCCATCCTTTCCCACCCTGGCCACAGTGCCAGGCTCCTCTCCAGTTCCTCAGACAGGCAGAGGGTGCCTTGACCACAGAGATGGTGAGTGCCTAATCCCAGCCACGAGAGCCTAAAACCCCAGAACAAAGCAATTAGGCTTGGGTCCCTCGGAGGAGCTGATGCATCCACGGGGATTATCTCCTCCTCTGCAGATCCCAGGGAAATGCTCACAAGAGGATCGGGTTGCTCAGTCTTTGCTGGGGTGTTGGACTGGTAAGACCACAACACTCTGCCTGCTCCTGGGGCTTTGTAAAGCCCCTACATCCACCTGGGACTCAGGATGGTTCTTTTTCTCACCCTGCCTCCGTTGCTCTCCCCTCACAGCTTATTAGAGGTTAATTAGAGCCAGCTGGGACCTTTGGCTCCAGCCCTGGCCCCTCCAGGGCAGCCAGCCTGGTCAGTGCTGTGAGCAGGTGAGGGAGGTGCTGCCTTGCTGGGGACTGTTCTCCAGTGTGCAGACACCAGCAGAGAGCTTCCCTCGAGTCACCATGGGAAGGCAGGCAGGGCTTCCTGGCAGCCATGGAACAAGAGAGAGGAAAGCCCTGGGGATGCCAGGACAAGGGACAAGAAGCCAAGATTGTCCCTGATCTTGGTTCCATGTCCCCTGCTTCCCTCATGCTCTGCTCTGGTGGGGAGAAGCAGCAGGTAAGCACACAGACTCTGCTCAAGGCAAACAACCCCCATCCAGTCTGACATGCCCAGAGCTGGGACCCCTAAATGTGCCACTTTGGGGGTGGAGGGATAGGAGAGCTGAGTCACTCAGCCAGCCCCAAGGCTCTGCTGTCCAGTTGGAGGGGCCAGGGGGATGCAGGGAGATGTTTGGGTCCCTGCAGCCATGTTCATAATTGGCATTGCTCACATGCTTGTGAAACAGCGTGGTATGTTCTCTCAAAAAGGTCTTTGCTGTCACGGGTAATAGAGAAATTAGGGGACTGTCGTGGACGGCCCTGGCTGGGCTGTGTTGGATATTTTAAAGCATCCTATTGGAAAAGAGCACTGGGAAGGGCTGAAATGCTCCCAAAGGGCACATTTGTACCTCCCTGGGGCGTCAGTGCACTGCAAGGGGTGAGCCCTGAGTCTGCACAGGGCCGCTCCCCACACCCAGTGAGAGCATCCCCAGACGTGCCAGACTGAGGGCTGTGCTCCAAAACACTGCCCAGCCTCCAGCACCACCCCAGAGCAGTGCCAGCACCACCACGAGCCAGTCCCAGCACCACCACGGCCCTGGCACACGTTGTCTGCCCCAGGGAGACCGAGGTGGGCAGGATGTGAGCTGGGTGAGAAGCCAGGGATGCAGCAAGGGCATTGCCTGGCACGTGGCAGGGGCACTCCTCCCTCCTTCCCGGGCCCAGGTGAGCCCTGCTCCTCACGCAGGGCTTTCCCACGTCCAGGCCAGGCTCCGGGAGCAGCCCACAGGGTCTGGCCTTTCCTGCCAAAGCGGAAGCAGGGGAGCATGCGCGGCCGAAAGGGCCACGGACACATCGCTGGGGCTGGGGGATTATTTATAACACTGGCACCTCTCCAAACAGATGTTTCTTTTTATTCTGAACTCGCACTAAGTGGGTCACTCGTTTCCTCTGTCTCCCATGGGCTTAAAGCAGAGGGGGAAGGAGGAGGGGGTGTGGGTGAGAGTGCAGGGCCTGCCCTGGTCCCACGTCCCTCTGTGCTGGCTCCTCACAGCGACGTGTCCTGGAGAGCCCGTGGCTGGAGATTTGATGGGTTCTGTGGGTGGACATTGCGGTCCCCCCTCGCTCAGAGAGGGAGGATGGCTCAGGCAGGGCTGCCTGGGGCTCCCCACCCCATTCCTCTCGTGACTGACCCCAGGGCAGCTGAATCACACTGCTGGGGCTCAGCGTGGGCTTGTCATCCCCCTGGCAGTCTCCCTCCCCTGCCTCGGGATCACAGACCTCAATTTCAGCTCTCTGCTGGATGCTGTGTCGGGGTGCCCTGGAGGAGGCTGGGTGTGCCTCCTGGTGTGCTGACATCTGCTGCAGGACCCTCATGACCACACAGTCACATTCTCCAGGTGCCACTGAGGCTGGGGACCAGAATCTGGGCTGCTGGGCAGGGGCTTGGGTCATGTCAGATCTGCTCCCTGAGGCAGAGGGCAGCAGGAGAGCTGACCCCTCCTGTGGGTCACCGGGCTCATCCCTTGGCTCATCCCCAGAGGTGGCATCTGCCCACGCTTCTCCTGTCTCCTAGCGAGCTCACTCCATACCCAGGCTGTGGCTTTAATCACAGCTTCACAGCCAAGAAGCTCTCACAAAACCACTCAGAGGGTTTTGGCATTAATGACACTTCCTGTGCCTGCAAAACTTCACCTCTCCCAGCCCGAAACACCCCCAGATCCAGCACATTGCCAACAGGTACCCAGGCTCTCAGCATCAGAGGGTCTGGGGAAACCTTTGGGGGCCCCTTGGCACTGGCAGGTGGCCAGGTGAGGAGGGTTTTGTCCCCAGGTGTTCATCCTGGGGCAGGGATGGTCTGTGGGACGCAGGGACTCCCCAGCCCTGCTGCTCCTCAGTCTGGTTTCAGATTTCCTACCTCTGTGTTTTATCAGCAGCCGTTTATGGGCCTTGGGATGACAAGCTCCCCATGTGTGTGCCCTGCCTAATTCTAGCCTTTTGCTGGGAAAAAGAAAAAGGGCTCTGTGATGATAATCTGGCCTGTGAGTAAACATGGTGTCATGGGAGCCAAGGGACCCCAGAGGAGAGATGTTGCAACTCCGGACAATTCCAGCCAAGGGAAAAAAAAACCAACAACCACTCAGTTTTATTTAGATTAAAGGGTGGGAAAGAAGCAGTTGCAGAGGCCAGAGGGAGGGTGGCAGAGGAAAACAGGACGAGCCAAGGAGTTTCACTGTTGGACAAGCAAGGTTTGGGTTTCAGGGGTCATCAGCCTCTGCTCGGGGAGCTTTTTGCCTTCAAAAGCGGGGGATGGTGTCCGTGGTGTCCCCCTCCCCCTGGCAGGAGTGCCTTTGCTCCCTGGCTGTGAGTGGTATTGATCATGGGATCCACGGAGGGAATTTTTTATTGCATATGGGCACCCATGATCTCACTTAATGACTCAGATGTGATTAGACAGAGAAGAAATAAAGTATATTTGACTTCCCACTAATTTGCACCAGATGTCCCTCGCCTGTTTGGCAGGACAGCGGGGCCATCAAGCATTGTGGGAGCGCCTGGAAGCACAGCCCTGCAAGAAAAGGGGCTAGAAATAGAAATCCAGAGGAAGGGAAAGGACTGGCAGCTGTGTGAGAGCTCCTTCCCAGTCAGACGAGATGCCCTGGTGGGCAGGGCCAGCATCCAGCACCTCTGCCCAGCACCACAGGAGCAGCAGGGAGGGCAGGGAGAGCATGGCCAGAGGGAAGAGCAGCGTGGGCAATGGATGCAGGAATTGCCCCTGGAAATACAAAATAGGATTTGCCGAGGGGGGCTGTGCACCCTGATTTCCAGCACACAGTGCATTCCCTTGCTGGTGACTAATGGTCTGTAGGGAGCAGAGCTCCTGCCACAGTGACTCCCAGGGTGGCTGTGGCTGCCCTGCCCCTCCCCAGCATGCTGAGCCATCCCCTCCCCTGTGCACCAGCTCTGCAGGCTGGTTCTCAGCTCCCACAGCTCTGGGGGTGCTTGTGGGACCCCCCACACACAGGTTCTGCACAGGGCACGGCTGTGGAGAGGCAAGAAACATGCTCTAGGTGGGCTGGGAGGAGGGCAGTGGACTGGGAGGACATCCTTGGTGTTCCTAACCCATCCTCTCCCATGGTTTATGATGCTCACAGGGCTGGAATGGCCCTGTCCCACATGGTCCATGCTTGGGGATGGGCAGTGCCATGCAGTGCCAGCAGTGGCTGCCAAGTGTGTTCTGCCAGGGTGCTGGGAGACACGCAAGAGGCAAGGGGGCTCAGAGTATGGCAGGGCACACAGAGCAAAGTCAGAGGAAATTCTTGCCTTGTTACCCAAGAACAGTGAAGACAGAACCCACACAGCATATTTTGGGCATTAGCAAAGGCATTTTAGGCTTACTAGCATTCTTGAACAAGAGAGAGGTCTGGAGTGGGGAAACATCAATAAATCAGTAAGGTCTGGTGATGCCTGAGCTGCTCAGCAAGGCACTCTGAGGGGCGAGGAGTAGTAGAGGTGGCTTCCTAAATTAGGGTGGTACCATCCCCAGCAGGGGCTGGATGCAGCTCCTCCTTGTATCCAGACTGCTGGGCACTGCCCTGCTCCTGCTGCAGAAATTCCTGTCCCAGTCCATCAGCCACAGAGGCATCAACCCCCGGCCTGAGCGGGGACTGCGAGAGGAGGCGGAGGAGAAAGCTCAGCTGTCACCAGATTGGGGATGCAGCAGAAATGGGAGCGGGCTGCTCTGGAAAAGCTGCGCAGTCATGAGATGGGGAATCATGAGACTTGAATCGGGTCCTGGCGGGGCTTGGCCCTGGCTGTGGCCCTGGCTCTGGCCGTGCTGTTTGACCTCTGCTCTGGCCCTCTGGCCCGTGTCCTGTCTGTGGGATCACAGGCCACCAGAGCCCCGTGCTCAGTGCTGCTCTGGGATGTTGGGTGACCCCTTTTATTCCATCCCCCAGAACCTCCCTGCAAGAGCACAACACTAGAGGTGCTCAAAGAGGATTCCAGCGGTGCCTGACCTCAGGCAGCCCTGGGACACTCCTCTGCCAGCTGGGAAAGCCAGCAGGGTTGGCTCAGCTCTCCTCATCTCTGCTGCAAACTCCACTCTGCTCTGCCAGGCTGCTGTGATTACAGAGGGGAGATAAGGACAGGCAGTGTCTGTGTCCCCAGCCAGGGACAGTTGCCTGTATCTGTGTCTTGTTTGGACTCCAAGCTCTCCCAGACACTCTGAGTCCAGCAGTGCCCGGCTCTGGCCTCGCTGGGCGTAGCGTGGGGGCGAGCAGGGACGTGCCAGCTCTGGGGACCAGCCTCCCCCACGGCACTTGGCCAAGCCCCAGCGTGGCCCCCGGGGGCTGAGCCCTGCCGGGAGCTGAGCTCTGGGGAGCACAGCCACCCCACAGCCATGGGGGCTGCAAGTGCTGTGGGGCTGTGTCACCCGGCCAGCGCCGCTGCCCTGCGAGCCAGCCGACCTCCTGTCTCCTCTCCCAGCCAAATTCCTCCTTTAGAATAATAAACAGTGTGGCTCAAGAGAAAGGCTCCTTTCCCTGCCTGGCTAGGACTGGTTTGCCTTCTCATGGAGGAGCTGGAGAGGGGCAGAGGGAAGGTCTGTACCAGTGCTGGCGGGGGGGAGCATGGGGATGGAGAGCTGGGACAGCACCTGGGTGGCTCGGCAAGGTGGGAGGCTGCCACGGGGCTGCAGGGCTGAGTGAAGGGTGCTGGACGTGGCATTGCTGCAGGAGCTCCCTGGCCTCCATGATTGCGCCTGGATGGGTGAAGGCAAAGGATTCTGTGGCTTGAAAATACTCAGGTCTGGCTTGTGGGAAGGATGTAGGAGTCTGAGGGGTCTGTGGCACCTTGCAAAGCCACAGTGGTGAGAGGAGATCACCCGAGGCAGCTGAGCATCGTGTAGGTGCCTGTGTTTGGGATAATGTCTGGGTGTCTGCTTTTGTGTCACTGAGTGGGATTGCTCCTCCTCGTCTGGCACTCTTAGTGGCACTCACAGTCCCTGCTAAGAACAAAAGCTGGGACTGAGGAGAGAAACAAGTGCTCTCAAGGCTGGCAGTGAGCTGGGTGCATTTGCATCCCTCGTGAGACGCCTGTGCTCACCCACATGTGCAAGCACACATGTCCCCGTGGCAGGCAGGGACAGGCTTGTCCCTCTCCTCCCGCAGGACCGAGCTCACCCGCGGCTCCGAGCACACAAACAAGGGAGAGGTCACCGCTCTCTGCGAGACGTTGCCACCCTCCCACTCTGCTTGGGAAGCATCTCCGAGAGAAATGCCTTTCTGCAAAACCAGCAGCTTTATTAAAACCAGCTCTGAGCACAGCGCAGGCGGCCAGAGGCGGCAGGCGGAGGCTGGGGGCTCTCAGAGCTCGCTGCACCAGCACCCCTGCGAGTCCAGCACGAGTACCAGCACCCCTGCCAGCCCAGCACCAGCACCCCTGTGAGTCCAGCACCATCACCCCTGTGAGCCCAGCCCAGCGCCAGCACGCCTGTGAGCCCAGCACCATCACCCCTGTGAGCCCAGCCCAGCACCATCACCCCTGTGAGCCCAGCACCATCACCCCTGTGAGCCCAGCCCAGCACCATCACCCCTGCGAGTCCAGCACCATCACCCCTGTGAGCCCAGCACCATCACCCCTGTGAGCCCAGCCCAGCGCCAGCACCCCTGTGAGCCCAGCACACAGCACCCCGCTAGCCTAGCACCAGCATCCCTGAAAGCCCAACACCAGCACCCCTGCGAACCCAGCACCAGCATTCTTGTGAGCCCAGCATCAGCACCCCTGCTAGCCCATCACCATCACCAGCACCCCTGCCAGCCCAGCAGCAGCACAGGGCAGCCGTGCCCTCTCCCCGGCCCGCCAGGGAGGGTTTGCCATCAGTGACCCTGCAGAGATCCTGCTGCAGGCTGGGAGCTGTCTGCGTGGGGAGGGGAGGTCTGGCCTGCAGCAGGACTGGCATGGCAGCCGTGGAGCTGCACAGGCAGGTGAAAGCTGGGCATGAGCTCGGGAGGATCTTAGCCCCTTACAGGCAGGTATCTGGGGGCTGGGGTGGTGAATACAACCCGGCTTGTGCATGCAGGCAGGGAGGGGACAAAGGAGAGCATCCCAGTTGTCCTTACAACCTTGACCATTGAATAATGGATGAATCACACACCTCTGTAAAGGAGAGTGGGGACACAAAGGTGATTGTTCTCATGGCAGTGCCTTGGGGGGCAGAGATTAGATTGTCCATCCTTCTCTCTCCTCAGCTTGGTGCTCTGAGGGTGGATGCACAGAGGTCACATTCATTTACAGCCTGAATTTCACCTCGGTCCTTTCATCCTACCCACCCCCATCTCTTGCCCTAAGTGCTCTTATCCCCTCTGGCAAACGAAGAGAGAGAAAGAATTATTGAGATTTTTTTTTGGGAGGAGGGAGACGGACGCTGCTGAATAAGCTGGAGACCTGGAAGGATTTGTGGTAGATCAGACTTCTGTTGAGCCAAAGCAAGAGAATAATAAAAACATCTGACAAGCGCACGTCATTTAAAAACCATTTCCTCCTTAACATCAAGCAGGCCGGGAGGCCGCTCCAGGGCCAGGAGGCAGAGCTCAGCAAGAGACAGAGCTCAGCAAGTCCAGATTGCCACCAGCCCTCCTGGAGCCTGGCAGGAGCTGCCCAGAGCTCTGCCAGCCTCTCAGGGGCTTCTCCTCGGGGTCTGCCCTGGGAGGGGGCCCCGTGGCAGGGCAGGGGCTCAGCCTGGGCTGTGAGGCTCAGCTCCATGCAGGAGCATCCCCGAGCTCCCCAGTGAACTCATTTCCCCCAGGCTTTGCCCAGGCACAGAGAAAGCCTTTTCCCTTATTCTTCCTCTTGTCTGTGTGTTCATTTTGCTTTTCAGAAATGCTCCTTCCCACCCCTGCAGGCACCATGGGGAGGGGTACCTGTCACCCCAATGCACAGGAGACAGACCCCTGCTCGTGGGGCCTCGTCTCTTTGGCTCCTGCTTTGCACCAGCAAGGGCTGAAAAAGCTCTGTAGAAAAAAAGTCTTGAGAAATGTTGATTATAAGGCTTTTAAACTAAAAAAACCCCCACTCATAGATATTCTGTTAAATTTGTGTATTTAGAAGTTAAATACAAGAAACTCATTTTTTGGTGAAGTTTCTTCAGGCTTGTTGTGGTTTAACCCCAGCCAGTAACCAAGTGCCATGACAAGGCTTCTTTTATTTCATTGGAAGGAGCAAACAATGTGGGAGGGTTTGAGGGGGATCTGTTTTGTAGCAAGTTTTATCTCACTGTGACTGAGGGAAGAAAAACTAAGGAAAAAAAGACAAGTGGTAAAGCAGAGGAAGGGAGGGAGGGAGGAAAGCAGGGCTCTGCCAAGGGGGAGAGGCATTTCCAGCTGAGATGAGCAAAAGTTGACACAACTGCTGAAGCCTCCAGCAAAATCCCTGTTTACCAGTGGGAGAAGCCTTAGAAACTGCAGATCCAGCATGAGGGGGAAGCACCACTCCCCCAGGAGGGAAAGGCTGAAAACTGAAGAGATGGAAGGTTTCTGAGGTGGAGAAGTGAGGCCAGGGCTTGGTGGGAGCTCAGAGACCCCTGCCCAGGACAGCCAAGGGACCCTTCCTCTGCTGAGTGCTGTTCTCATGTCACTTTGCTCCTGACAGGACTCAGGACAAGCCCAGAGCCCAGCATGCTGTGCCCCACTCTCAGGACGTGTCTGTGCCTCCTCCTCCTCACTGGTGAGTGCTGTGGCTGGGCAGGGTGTGTGATCCCTGGGGGCTCACCTCGGGGTGAGGGGAGGAAAGGGGCAGTGCCATGGGGAAGCACTGGGGTGCACGGCGTGCTCCAGGCACACCTATCCCTGTCAGTGCCTCAGATCCATGGGCTGATCCTCAGTCCTGTGGTGGGGTGGGAGTGAGGTGCCCTCCTGCTCCATGGTGGGAGGAGGGGACCTTTCCACAGGCAGCAGTGCCAGCTGTGCTCAGACCTTCCTCAGCAGACACCTGAGAGCCCACGTTAGCAGGAGGGATTTGGTCAGATCCCAAATATCCAACAACCCCCCACAGCACTGGGCTGCACCTGGGCTGTTCACAGCATTGCTGCAAGTCCCTGGAGCTGTCCCCAGCTGTCCTGCCCACCTGTGGGGACACCAGAGGGGAGCGTGTCACACCCCCATTGGGACATCTGGTGAAGCAAGGAAGCTGGGAGGGACATGGGGAGCCATTCAGGAAGACCTTGCCTGCTCTATTGCTTCCAAAGGATTTCCTGCAAGGTTTTGCTTTCATTCCTTTTTCACTTTCTTGTAAGCTGTCATTGTTTCAGCCTCATCTGTGTCTGTCCGTGTGGACAGGCAGCCAGAAGAGCAAGGAATTGCCTCTTGTCCTTGGGGGTTCTCCACCCAATATTGCCACAGACAGCATGGGCTGCACTGAACCCTGCTGAATGCTGTGATGTCTGATTTGCTCTCCAGTGAGGGCTGTAGGAGGTGCAGGGAATGAAGGGTGACCCACCATGTCTGGACTGGCAGGACATTGTGGAGGAGACCGTGGGTTTGTCACTAGTAATTACACAAGGGAAGGCAAACCCAGGAAAGTTATTTTTCAGTGTAAAGGCTGACGCTACAAAGCAAACCCGTTGCCATGAGGGGTGTTTCTCTGTGCATTTCAGAGGAATTCAGTTTGGTCTCATGTCACCCCTCTCTCAGGTCTGCTGGAGGTGACATTTGGGGACAGCAGGCTGCACATCGAACCCAGAGACACTGAGCTTGTCCTCAGCCTCCACAGCACCTTCTCCCTCCTGTGCTACGGGGACAGAGAGCTGGCCTGGGAGCGGGAGGGGCAGCCCCTTGCTGCCTCGCTGGAGCACAGGGATGGTGTCTTTGTCAGCAACCTCACCCTCAGGAACGTGACAGGCCATCACACCGGGGAGTACACGTGCACCTACAGCCCTGAGCAGGCTCCAGAGCCAGCAGAGAGGAGAGCCCTCTACATCTACGTTCCAGGTAGGGGACAGCATGTCCTTGCCTGTGGGTTTCCATGGAGTTTAGCAACCAGGAAAAAAGAGGCTTTGACTTATTGTTCTGTCTCCAAGCACCCGGAATCCCCAAATCCCTTCTCCAATAGCAGGAGAGCCCTCATGGTAGGTCTCTCTGGCTGTGACATGTCTCTGGTGTGCCAGCTCATGGAGAGTGGTGTGCTGACAAGTGATGGGGGAGCAGTGGTGCTCAGTGGTGCTGGGTCTCTCTCACTCTCCCAGGAGACATTTGACAAGCACATGACATGCAGCTCTACTTTCCCCAGGGAAGGGTGGGAAGAAGCATCCCACCAGCATGGAGTCAGGGCCTTGTGGTGGAGTACTCCTGGAGCAGCACAAAGCAGCCCTGGTTAAGCTTCCAAGCAGCGTTGTCTAACCAGTGTTCCCTCTCTCCCACAGATCCCTCCCTGGTTTTCCTCCCCACAGTCAGCTCTGAAGAGGTTTTCATCTTCATCACGGGCTACACAGAGGCTGTCATCCCGTGCCGTGTGACCAACCCACAGATGCAGGTCACCCTCTATGAGAAGAAGGTGGAGAACCCCATCCCAGCTCTGTATGATCCACAACAAGGATTTAAAGGCTTCTTTGAGGATAAAAGCTATTTCTGCCGGACATATGTGGATGACCAGGAGGTGGATTCAGACACTTTCTATGTCTACAGGATTCAGGGTGAGCTGACATTGTCTTAGCACACCTGTGCCCCTGCTGTGGCTGTTTCTTCAGGCCAGTGGCAGGAAACACCAAAGCTCTCTCCCCATCTCCTCAGTGATGATCAGTTTGGAGGCTGTGTTTAGTTCTCTCTCCATCAGAGAATAGGTTTTGCCTACAAGTCAGCTCCATCCCTCAGGGAGGATGGTTTCCAGTGGAACAGTCCATCCAGGGTAAATAGCCTGGGTGCCCACTTATGTGGTATTCACATGCCTTCTGAATTGAGTGAAACAGAGAAAAGAATGATCAAAACAATTCTTATTTGACTTGCTGCTCCTGTGTTTTTGAACATGTGGAATGTGTTGGAAGATGGTTTACCCAAGGTGATCGCTTGATTGGACTCTGGTGAGGGTTTTGATTCATTGACCGATTGGATCCACGTGTGGGTATGTCAGGACTGTTGGCTGACAGTCATGAGTTTTGAGTAGTAGTTAGAAGTAAGTATGATGTAGTATAGTTATAGGATAGTATAATGTAATATAATATAGTAAAAAATAATAAAATAATAATAATAAATACAATAAAATAATAATATAGTTCAGCATTCCAAAGCCATGGAGCCAGATGCCATTCATTTCCTTCTTTGGGGGCCCTGCCTTTACCATACACTTGTCCTTCATAATCCATTCCTCTCTCCCACCTGTCCCACAGTGTCGTCCGTGAACGTCTCCATCAGCGCGGTGCAGACCGTGGTGCGCCAGGGGGAAAACGTCACCGTCATGTGCACCGTGAGCGGCAACGAGCTGGTCAACTTCAACTGGGATTATCCCCGCAAGCAAGTGAGTGCTCCACACCCACGGGCTCTGGGCAGCAGCTCCAGCCTTCACCCAGATGTGCCATGGCAATCACTCATCGATATCCCATGGCAGAAGTTACGGGATGCTGCTGCTGCTGCCACACAGGGAGGTCTGATGGGGATGTGCTTGGATTAAGACTGTCTGTCTCAGGGGTCTCTGGCTGGTGTGTGTTCCCTGTCCTGTGGCAGCCAGACTGGGGTCCTCTACCACTTTCTCCCCCCTCCCTGTGAGCCCAGTGTCAGAACATGGTTTTGGCTCCTCATACCATGCCTCCTGTCCCCATTTTGCAGGCAGGGAAGGCTGTGGAGCCAGTGACTGACTTCCTGCCTGGATCCATTCACGAGATCCGCTCCATCCTCATCATCCAGAATGCAGAGCTGGAGGACAGTGGGACCTATGTCTGCAATGTCTCCGAGGGCTACCATGAGAAAACGGACCGGAAGGACATCACTGTCCAAGTGATCGGTGCGGTGCTGCCCACACACCCAGAGCCAGAAAACCGTGTGGGCGTCCAGGCAGGATGTCCCAGAGTGACCCCCTCTCCTCTCTCACAGCCTCCAGCTTTCTCTCTCCTCACTTCTTCTCTAAGTAACCACGACAACGAGCCAAACCTCACCCCATGTCACCCCTGCCCACTTCTCGGCTTCAAAACATCCCAAATTTCCCTTCATGGGTTTTGTGACCCTTTAAGAGTCTTGAGGGTATTGGTAAGAGCTCCTCTGTACTGTGCAGTGCCAAAGTGATGTGAAGACATGTTGTCTTCCATCTGCATCTGACCTTCCTTCCTGTAGTTTGAGGGAAATTGCCCTATCTCCATTACCTCCACAAGATAACAGCCCCATGCTTCTGCCCTGTGAGCTCCTCTGCTCCACTCTCCCCTCAGACACAAGCCTGAGGTCCTGAGGGATGGATCTGGAGCTGCCCCACCACTTCTGGGTGTTCAGAGAGTTTTTTTCCAGATCCATGTTTATCCAAAGGGCCAGGGAAGGGGTTGTTCCCCTCTCTGACTACCCTCTTCCTCTTGCCTCAGAGCGTGGCTTTGTGCACTTCCACACCCACCTGCCCAGCACGGTGTATGCCGAGGTCCACAAGAGCCACACTATCCAGGTGGAAGTGGAGGCTTATCCCCCACCCAGCATTGTGTGGCTGAAGAACAACAAGACACTGACCATGGAGAGCAGCAGCGAGTTCACCATCACCAGCAGGAACCTGTCAGAAACCAGGTAGGGGCCCATCATTCCTCACCAGGCTGCAGAGAGGGAGTAATTCACAAAGGAATCTCCAAACTGCTGGTTGGGCACAGTTGGTGATTGAATAGCTTTCTGTGAGTGGATTTTGAGCACTCCTCAGGTGGGTGGGGAGCTGGTTGCCCCCAAGCATTACCAGTCCCCAGGTACCTTCCCACAGCCATCACTCTGGGACTGTGTCTCCCCAGGTACCAGACAGCTCTGGTGCTGGTGCGGGTGAAGCAGGAAGAAGGAGGATTTTACACCATTCGGGCTTCCAATGAGGATGATGAGCAGGAGATCTCCTTCCATCTGCAGATAAATGGTGAGGATGGGCGTGCACATGCATGGCTGAGGAGAGCAGGAGCAGCCTCAAGGGGTGGCACCATTCTTTGCTGCAGAACCCTCAGAAAAAAGCCCTTACTCCTGTGGCTGCGGCTCCAGAGTGGTCTTGCTTAAAGAAAGAGCATTCAAGCAACAAAACCACTTGTGTGAAATATCTCACACTTGGCCTCAGAACAAGGGGGACAGGGAGGCAGCACAGACACCATCACTTCGCCCATGGTAGTAAATGTAGAGATGATTGTACAGCTGTGATGTCCTGGACTTTCCCCCATGCTCACCCTGCTCTCCAGTCAAGCTGTGTGGGGGCAGATCTCCTCCATAACCCCCTCAAACCTTACTCTTGTTGCTGTTCCCTTTCAAAAATAAAACACAATGGACATGATGAGTCCTACCTCATCCCTAGGCTATGGCAGGGATACATAGACTCACATTCCCCAGAGGAATCATGTTCCTCTTCCATCCTGCAGCCAGAAAGGAAAATTAATTACCATCACTATCTTTTGGTTTCAGTGCCAGCTAAAGTGGTGGACCTCAAGGAGAACAGCAGTGCCAGCAGTGGGGAGCAGACTGTAACGTGCTCTGCTGAAGGCATGCCCCAGCCAGAGATCAGCTGGTCTACGTGCAGCGACATCAAATGGTGAGTGGAGGGATGAGAACAGCCGGACTTTTATTTATTACCATAACAGGCTATAATTTAATTGCATTCTGCTGGCACACTCACCTGGGTGGTGAGTGGTCCCTGCCGCCTCTGAGGTGCTTTTATCCTCCCTGGCCCAGGTGCAGCACCAAGGGACAGCCCACGCGGCTGCTGGGGAACGAGTCGGCCGAGGTGGGCGTGCAGACCAACGCCTCGTACCACGCGGAGCGGCAGCTGTACCGCGTCAACAGCACCCTGCAGCTGCACAGGGTGCACGAGCCCCTGCTGCTCAGGTGCACCGTGCACAACTTCCTGGGCACCAGCTCCCAGGACATCACCCTGGTCCCACACGGTGAGGGCTGAGACAAGTTTTGAGCCAGCACTGGGGAGATAGACCTTTCTGTCTCCAGCCTGGCAATCTGGGTGTTTCTGCCCCAAATGAAGCTTCCTTTTGGGTTGAACAGAAAATATTGTTCCAGTTGGAGTGTAGAGCCCTTATGTGCAGTGGCCATGGATGTGCTCTTCTCACTACTGGCAGGGTCATCTCTCCAGGGGGGCAAGACAAGAGTGCCTGAGCAGGTCCCCAGTGTCTTGTTGTTAGCCCACAGGTCACTAGATGGTGCCACGGACTTGAACATCCCCGTGCTGAACGTCCCAAATATGAGGAAGGATGGTCTAAGCCCAGGCTCAGGGTTGCCAGCTCTCCCCCAAGCAAAACAGCCCCACTAGATCTTTTCACCCTCCCATGGCCAAACCTCTCCTGAGGCAGAAGCCAGTAACAACCCATCACCCCATCATCCTTAGGGGGCTGCAAGTGCTGGAAAGTGTGCCCAGGAAGAGACTGTCCCTACCCAGAGAACAGCTCAGGGTCAATGTCTGGGGGAGGAGTGTGCAGGGAACTCTCTGCACTGCTCTCACCTCCTTTCCCTGGGTGCTCAGGCTGTGCAGGGCTGGAGGAGTCTGACTGTTGTCCCTGTTATCTTTGTAGCCTTGCCATTCAAGGTGGTCATCATTTCTGTCATCCTGGCCTTGCTGGTCCTCACTGTGATCTCCCTGATCATCCTGATCGTGCTGTGGCAGAAGGTAAAAGAGGAGATTGCTCCCAGGCTGACACAATGGTACCCAGGGTCAGGGTGGCTGGGTCTGGTGATGTCCCAGCTGCACCAGGATCTATGGGCCTCCATCAGTTCCTGTGTGCCCCTGGCATCTCTGGGGTAGATGGGGAATGGCTGTAGGGACCAAAGGCTCCCTAACAAGGTCCAGACACATCCCACATGCCCTCTCTGATTCCCAACCTCTCAGATGCCTCTTTTCCCTCTGCTCCCTTTTCCAGAAACCTCGTTATGAAATCCGCTGGAAGGTGATTGAGTCGGTCAGCTCTGATGGGCACGAGTACATCTATGTGGATCCCATGCAACTCCCTTATGACTCCACCTGGGAGGTGCCCAGGGACAAGCTGGTGTTAGGTAAAGGCTCTGCAGGTCACACTGATGGATTCCTGAGGTCCTGGCTCTCTGGGGCTGATAATCCAAAAGAGACCAACCCAGAATCCAAGAGATCTCTGGAGATACAATCTGGTCCTGGAACAGGGGGATCATCTAGGACCATGGTGGGAGGCCAGCTGCCCCCTTTGGCATTAAGCACCATTTTATTTCTGGCTATTCCACCTTGTAGCTGGCAGTTCTGGAAACCAGCCCCAACCCCAAACACCATAGCTCATGGCCTTGTTCATACCCAGCAGAATGAGTGCAGCACTGCTGGTGTGGTTTCAGACAAGCAACTGTATTTTTGGGGCTCCTCTCCTCACCTCTCCTCTGGAACATTTCCAAATTTCCCTCTGGCTGTCTCTTTGCAGGACGCACTCTCGGCTCCGGTGCCTTCGGTCGTGTGGTGGAGGCAACAGCCCATGGCCTGAGCCACTCACGGTCCACCATGAAAGTGGCAGTCAAAATGCTCAAGTGTGAGTTCTCCCCCTCTCCCCACCCTAAAGCCACAAGACAACCAGTGCCACACTCTCCCCTCCTTGCCCTGCTGCTCACGCTGGCTCTCCCCAACAGCCACAGCCCGCAGCAGTGAGAAGCAAGCCCTGATGTCTGAGCTGAAGATCATGAGCCACCTGGGACCTCACCTCAACATCGTCAACTTGCTGGGGGCCTGCACCAAAGGAGGTAGATGAGCCCTGAGCACCCTGTCTCTGCTTCCCTGGGCTGTGCTTGGGAGGACAACTGTCCTTAGATAGAGTAATTCCTATCTTCTGGTTCCAAATTATTCAACCTTCTCCTAAGAAAGCCTTGTGGGACTCTGAAGAACTTTCTTCCAACCTGATTGAGACTGGGAAGGCTCAGTTAACCCTCAACTCCCTCCACAAACACACATTTCAAACGCCAAAAAATGCTCAGTACCAGAAAGGTGGCTTTTCCCTTTGGCCCTGCCTTGACACCCTGTAGTCTGGTAATACCCTTGCACAGTGAAATTCACAGCCACGGTGTTCAGGGCAGGGCTGATGTGGTGTTCTGTCCCGCCAGGACCCATCTACATCATCACCGAGTACTGCCGCTACGGGGACCTGGTGGATTACCTGCACCGCAACAAGCACACCTTCCTGCAGTCCTGCGGGGACAAGGCACGGCGGGAGGCCGAGCTCTACGGCAACGCCCCCAAGGAGGACCATCTGCACAGGTACCGGGAAAGCAGCCCTCTCCTCCTCCCTGGTGCCCCTGGTACCGGGAAAGCAGCTCTCTCCTCTGCCCTGGTGCCTGCCCCGTCCTATCCCCATCAGGGAGGGAGGCTGGTACTCTCAGGAAGGATCCTGCATTTCTCCAGGGCAGTGAAATAAACACTGGCCGAGCACTGGCTCCTCTGTTACCTTGTTAGACCAGCCCTTGTGCCAACCAGTGACCTCCAAGCAGCTCCTGACAGTGAGGAGTCAGCAAACTGGAGCCTGAGTTTGCCAGCACACATGCCAGCTGCGCCATGCTAGTTGGGAATATTTCCTGGCATCATTAACTTTATTTGCATAACCATAGCCATGCACTGAGTGCAGAGACACGGGTTTTTCCAGCATGGCTTAACCACTGGAGATCTCAGCTCTGCATTTCCAGGGCAGGTTGAGTTGCTGCTGAGCCTAAGGGAGAAGTGCTACAAGAAGAGCAATTGCACAAGAGGTGTGACAAGGAAAGGGAAATGGTCCTTTATCTGGTTGCCAGCTGTAAGGGATGCAGGCACACGGCAGCACAGAGAAACGTTCCCCTGGGAAGTTAGAAAGCAGCATTTCCTTCCAACGTGCCAAAACAACCGTAAAACAGAGCAATGTTAGAGCTCCCCCCTGCCCTTTCTGCCTGAAGGCAGCTGAGACCTTCCTAAGCACTATGCCATTTGCACACCACTTCATCCATGCTGCAGGGCTTCTTTGCCAGCTCTGTGGGGCATTTCAGTGCTGGGGCTGAGGGTTTGGGAATTTCAGACTCACAGATCATTGTCCCCAGCCCTCATGTGTCCTTCTCTCCCCTGGACCTGAGCAGCCTCTTCCCTTCCCGCCACAGCCACCTCTCCATGTCTGTCGAGAGTGACGGGGGCTACATGGACATGAGCAAGGACGACTCCCTGGACTATGTGCCCATGTCTGACATGAAGGGTGAAGTCAAGTACGCTGACATCGAGTCCTCCAACTATGGCACCCCCTATGAGCTGGACAGCTACTCCCCCTCAGGTAACAGCTTGGCCACAGTGGGAGGGAGAGGTGCTTGTGCTTTGGGTGCTGGATGCCTTTGCTTGCAAAGGTCACTTCTGGGACTTGTCCAGAAGCAATGAGAGCTCCCAGCTGTGTCCTTTTGTTTCTGGAGGCAGAGCATTCCCCAGTGTGTCCTTCCACTACTGGGAGGCTCACCAGTGTGCTGGGTAACACCAACATCCATCTCTGCTTGCCCTCCAGCTCCTGAAAGGACAGACCGGGTGACACTGATAAATGAGTCTCCACTCCTCAGCTACATGGACTTGGTGGGCTTCAGCTTCCAGGTGGCCAATGGGATGGAGTTCCTGGCTTCCAAAAACGTACGTACGCTGGCTGGTCTGTGGAGTCTGTAGGGCTGGTGGCCAGCAGTGTGTTTTCTGCCATGTGCTGTGGTCAGCTTCCTCCCACTGTCCCTCTGTCCGTGCCAAACTTCTTGTGGGATAAGTGGCCGTGCAATTGAAGAGCTGCTGACCACTTCCCTTTGGAAACACAGTCCTGGAGATCAGCATGACTATATTTGCATGTGACAGCTAGCCCTGGCTCACAGTGAGCTCAAATTCCCTGACTCTGTGCTCCTCCTGAGCCGTGTTCAGCACAGCTGTAGCATTATATCATCTCTGTTTACTGGGGTGGCCAAACAGTGTACAGGGAGCTAAAGCACAAGGCACTCTGCAGCAAGCAACCACTCTTGCTAGACACCCTTATTGCACTGCATGCTCTGAGCACCCCAGGACTTGTCAGAAGTGCTTGTTTATTGGAAATTAAGCCACGTGGAGCTCCAGGCTCTGGGGTTTCCTAAGGTCTGGCTTAGCACAGGGCAGGCAGCAATATAGCTGAATTGTGTGAAGCATCACACAGGGCAGGGCTAACAGAAGGCGTCAATGGCATCAATGCAGAGAGAAATTCCTGGCTCTGTGCCCCCAGCCAGACAGTCTGATCCCTAAATTGCATGGTCAGTGCTCCCACAGCAAATGTCAGGGCTGCTCATACGGAAAACATCCAACGTGCTGGCAAACTAGGAGGCACAAGCCAGGCTGGTGTAACTCTGATGCCTTCAGGCTGCTGGGTTGGATTGTCCAAACAGAGATGGAGATACCCCCTCCTCACAGCCCACCAAGTCCCCTCTCTGCTGGGTTGGTCACGTTCTCCCTGCTAGATCTGCATGCCTGATGCTGTCATGGAGAAAGCAGTCCAGGCAAACAGCAAAAATGTGGTAGCTCTGCTGCTGCTCGAGCCATGATTGTCCCTAGAGGTGAAGGAAACACCTGAAATGACGTGACTCCTGTCCCTGCAGCCCCAGGAGCGGGCTGGTGCTGGAGCTGGGCTGTGTTCTCAGGCTGTGTGAAGGCTCCTCACAGTGACTGACAGTGCTCTGTCCCCTCGCAGTGACAGTGCTCTCTCTCCTCACAGTGACAGTGCTGTGTCCCCTCGCAGTGACAGTGCTCTGTGTCCTCGCAGTGACAGTGCTCTGTGTCCTCGCAGTGACAGTGCTCTGTGTCCCCTCGCAGTGACAGTGCTCTGTGTCCCCCCTGCAGTGTGTGCACCGTGACCTGGCTGCCAGGAATGTCCTCATCTGTGAGGGGAAGCTGGTGAAGATCTGTGACTTTGGCCTGGCGAGGGACATCATGAGGGATTCCAACTATATCTCCAAAGGCAGTGTGAGTACCAGGAGCTTTGCAAGCTCCTTCTTCCCAGGGCTCTGGGCCTGGCACCCCCTGCATAGTCCCCCTGTGAGCCACCTGTGCACCAGTGTGCCCAGAGGTGGTGACAGGGCAGGAGATGGTGTCAACAGCCAGACATCCTTCACTTTGTTTGCTCTGCACACTGTGAAGTAGCAGAATTGCTTGCCCACATCTCTGGCTCTTTACAGAAGAACCTGAAGTAGCAAACCTCAGGACTGTCCCCTGCACACTGTCCTGATCACAGCAGCAGTGCTGCATCCTGCCAGCACTCAGTGTGGTCCTGAGCTTCAGGCAGGAGGAGGGTGAGGATAGACAGCTTGGTAGGGCTGTAGTGACTCACTGACCACTCTGGGAAGAGATTCACAGGACTCTGCTCTAACCACTAGACCACAAGTTAAGAAGTGGTGTCTTCGTGCAAGCAGCTACTTTCCAGAGAGATATCTCCAATCTTTGGTGCAGGAGAGGATAAGGCTGTAATTGAGCTTTTGCAGAAGACATTTCTCTGTGATTTTAACAACAATCTATCCACTCCAGCCCTGAGGCATTTGTGAATCTCCAATCCCAAGCAAAGCAGGCTATGTTAGAGAAACTGAGGCTGAGAATGGAGACAGGTGCCTTAAACCCCAATCCTTATCTAATCTGCAAAGTTCTGCAAAGTGCTCTCATGCTTTCTCCCATGTGCTGTCAAACAGGTACTCAGAGCTTGGTCAGGGGACCCTCCCCCAGAGGGGTTGGGGTTTTCGGTCCAGCCTTGACAGAGCTGGTTTCCTGTCCAAAATGGGAAATGAAACTGAGCCCCTTTGCAATCCTTCCTGGAGATTATTTTGGTATTCATTGTGCAAGCAAATCCCAGGAGCAGCAGCCAGTGCTGCCTACAAGCTGGACAAGTGAGGGCTTTCTTTTTTATTACTCTGAGTGAATAAGAACAGAAAATAAGCTGGATGTATCCTTTGGCTCTTTTCTGGTCATCCCTAGCCTCCTCCAGCCTGGTCTCAGGTCTCCACGGTCAGATAGGCCTGGACTTTCTTCAGGAGTCTTGTGTCAGGTTGTGTGAGTCAGTGGCCTCCTCAAGAGCAAGGGAACAGAGAACACACACTGTGACATGTGTGCATTCATCACGGCGGGCTGTGATGGAGATGGACATAGCACATCCATTCTTTCCTCCTGCCTGCTGGGTCTGTTCTGTACAAAGAAAGAGGCAACTGGTCCCTCCCAGAACCGACTGACAGCAGATGTCAACAGATGTGTTGGGCTCACAGGCAGATCTGAAGGGTCTTCTTTGCTTGTAATTTGGGTGTCAGGCTGTTATCTGTTGAAACAAGTGCTGTGGGTACAGCTGACTCTCTTCTTGTTTCATTTGTTATTCTCTCTTAGACCTTCTTGCCCCTTAAGTGGATGGCTCCAGAGAGCATCTTCAACAACCTCTACACTACCCTGAGCGATGTGTGGTCTTTTGGGATTCTTCTTTGGGAGATATTCACTCTAGGTGAGTGTCCTGGAGATCATGGTGGTGTCTGTAGTTCTGATAACACATTAGCAGGATCCCTTCTAAAACAATAAAAATGCATTTTTAACCCCCAAGTCCCTACTTTACCAGTCAGAGTAGCCCTTCATTTCCTGTCTCCCTCTTCCCCATGCTCACGTTGCATTTGGAAGTGAAATGAAACAAGAAAGGTAAAGAAATAAGAAAACCTCGGTGTGAAATGCATGTTGGCTGGAGGGTGTCAGGCAGTCCTGCAGCCTAATTCCTGCTGTCCCTTTACCCCCAGGAGGGACTCCATACCCTGAGCTGCCCATGAATGAACAGTTCTACAACGCCATCAAACGTGGCTATCGGATGTCCAAACCCACCCATGCCTCTGATGAGATGTAAGTGCTGTCAGCATGTGTTTGCCCTGTGCCAGACAAACTGCCCCTTCTGTCAGGCCCTGAGAACTCTCTACAAATCCATTTCCCACAGCCCAGGATGTGCTCTACACGCTGCAGAAGCATTTCTACCTCTTTTCCTCACCTGCTAACTCAGTGCTGTCCCTTCCCTCTTGGCAGCTACAACATCATGCAGAAGTGCTGGGAGGAGAAGTTCGAGATCAGGCCATCCTTCTCACAGCTGGTGGTGCTTATGGGAAACCTCCTGGTGGACTGCTACAGGAAGGTATGTCCAAAGAACCCTGTGCCTTGGTGAGGGCCCTCAGTCAGGGTTCAGTGCTGCAGGGCCAGGGGATTTTGCTGTGACCAAGGCTGCAGAAGTTGGAGCAGCCAGTGAAGGTCGTTTGGGCATCCCAGGAACATTGCTGAGACAACAGACAGGCAGCTGGTAACTCAGCAGCTGCAGAAATCAGAACTGGCAGGGGATCAAAATCCTGCCTCCAACCGTGTGGTATTTTGGAGCTGTGAAGTTGTGCCACTGATCTCTGCCTTAGGAAAGGTTCATGGCTTATCTTTGTGGAAGGAATGGCAGCTGAACCCAGCTAGAAGATGCCAGCCCTTCTAGGAAAACCTGGCAGGCAGGAAAAGGAAACACATCACAAGTGCATTCTCCCCACTCACAAGACCTTTCCCTTCCTTTGGTCACCCCCTGTGAGAGCAGAGGTACCAGCAGGTGGATGAGGAGTTCATGAAGAGCGACCACCCCGCTGTGGTGCGCACGAGACCCGCGGTTCCTGTGCTGAACAACGCCCGCCTGGCTGCCAGCCCCCCCAGCAGCAGCATCCTCTACACAGCCGTGCACCAGAGCGGGGCCGAGAACGACTACATCATCC
The DNA here is from genome assembly GCF_036417665.1 of Passer domesticus. NCBI lineage: Eukaryota > Metazoa > Chordata > Aves > Passeriformes > Passeridae > Passer > Passer domesticus. Next base: position 6,602,895 of record NC_087486.1, read on the forward strand.
CTCTGCCCGACCCCAAGCCCGAGGCAAGCTGTGACCTCCCTCAGGAGGCCTCCATCAGCAGGGCCAGGTAAAAACATTGCTTCTGAGTGTTGTCCTTTCCCCCAGCTGTCCAAGTCTGAAACAGGCACCTCAGGAGAAAATGGGGATGCTCTGTTGTGGCACAGACTAGGTGGGGATATGCTGGGAGAGAAGGATGGCAGTGTCACCCCGTCTGAGGTGCTGTGACCTGCGTGAGCCCACAAGGATGGAGATGAACCAGAGGAGCTGGGACATGAGCTAAGGCACAATGTCACATCCCTGCACATCAGCCAGCAGAGGTGGGGACAAGCACTCCCACTCACAGGGAGGGGAGCACGCAGGGGACACGTTCTGTAGAACCCAGCCAGCCAGTGCTGTGTTTGAAGGCTGAATAGACCCACCTGGTATGGTCTGTTTCACTGGGGGAAGCTACTCACATAGAGTGGGGCTGCTGGGAACTCAACACACTTCCCAGTTTCTGGGAATCCTCTCCCACCAGGAGACCTCAAGACGCTCATTTCTCTCTCCCTCTTGTCTCCCTTCAGCTCTATGCTGAACGAGGCCAACACATCATCCACAATATCCTGTGACAGCCCTCTGGGCCTCCAGCAGGACGAGGAACAGGAGTCTGACCCACAACCAGGCTGCCAGGAGCCAACCACAGGACACCAAGAGGTGGAGGAGAGTTTCCTGTAGTCAGAGCTGGGCTGACTTTTCATCTCCTTGTGGAGAGGCCAGCTGAGGGGGCTGACCCAGATGTCACAGAGAGCCATGCTTGTGCGTGTCCATCAGGACATCCCCTCCTGTCCCAGCATCCCTCCTTCCCTTCTCCCAATGCTGGGGGGGAATTAAAGACTTTTCCCCATTGCCATCCCCTTTCCCCTTAAAAAGAGGTGCCTCAGTGCCAGAAGCCCTCTAGATCACTGCCGCATCCTCCTCAGTGATCAAACCACTGCAGGAGGGAGACATCTCACAGACCAACACCTTTTCAAGTGGAAGACGTGGTTGGATCTCCACGAGAGGCCACTTTCTGCATTGCTGAGATGACACTCCAGCCTCTGCCTCCTCCATGGCACAGAGTTTCGTCTCCTCTGCACCAGCACTTCTCTGATGGTCTCAGCACCAGCCACACCGTGGTTCTGTGAATGCCACTGGGACAGATAATCCACCTGGAGCCCATTGCTGGGGTGTAGAGCACCCGAAACACCAACCTTCAGCTGCTGGAGGTTAGGAGCACATTGGATTCTCCTCCAAGCACAGTCAAGTCCTGAAGAGGCCAGCCAGTGTCTGGGAGGTACAGAATTACCATTTTCCTCTCTTGGCAGTGCTTCCATGGTGGACAGAGCATCACAAGCACTACAGGTGTTCACAGCTCTGGGGCACAGCTCTGCATCCAGCTGGAGGCTGTCACAGCCTTCTGTGCCCAGCATGGCACCAGGAGCCCCAGGGACATGCCAGGAGTTCCAAATGCCCTCACAATGACTTGGTTATAGAAGCAAGGAGGGCAGTCACTGTTGTTCGTGTTGTCTGCGTGGACACTAAGCTAATTATTCTCCATTGAAGATTTAAAGGGAACAAATATATTAATCCACTAGCCAGGGCCAGTATAAGGAAGCAATATGGTTATTCATTAATCTACTGCCACTACACCCAGCTCATCTGCTGGGAAATCATATAACCACGCCAGCTGCAGAATCCTTGTGCCTTATCTTTGGGAAGCAAAGGCTCACCTTTGATAAACTGTTCACCCAAACACCCTTTCTCATCATGGGAGGGCTCACCGTTCCCTCCTGAGTCACAGCAAGATTATGGGCAGAAATAAGGACACCAGAACACCAACCCAGGGATAGCTCCAAAGACAGAGAAGGAGAGAGGCTGGGAAGCTCCTTGGTCACAACTGAGCTGTGTCTCACACCCTGCCACCTTCTGGGGTCAGGCAGAGCCACTTGCAGCCTGCCAGGGCTGTAAATGTCACAGGGAATCAAGCAGGGCAAGAGGAGCTGGGGAGGATTCCCCTCTCCTGAAGAGTGTTTTGAAAACTAAAGGGGCCCAGACCTTGCCCCTGCTTCTCCCCTCCCTCCCCACTTCTCACAGATGGGTCAGGGGCTTCTTGTGCTCTCAGCTGGCACTTGAGTGACAGACCCAAAGCAGGAGGAACACCAGGCTCTGGAAATCAGTTGTGAACCCCACCTCTGCAGAGATGAAAGCTGGACCCCCAAAACCACAGGTCTGACACCACAGGAGACAGCAGGTTTTTCTCTGAAATGTTTCACTTCACACAGAGCTCTGTTCACTGCATAATCCTGATCCCATTAACTCTTTATTGTCCTACTCATGCACATCTCTCTGTGCACCCTACAGGAACTGCACAGGCAGGTTTACAAAATCAGAAATTCAACCAGCATCTTGCTGGGCTTCTGCCACCTCAGAGCCACTGAGAATTTAATTTTTTTTTTTTGCAAAATATGGAACTTCTGTCAGAAATCCCCAGCAAAACAGCTTCTGTTTAAGGTTTTCTACCATTCCAGTTCTGCCATTTATGCAGCTAAAGGAGGAGTAGGTGTTTTGTGGGCTGGTGTCCTTGGTAAAATGTGAACATAAGAAATAGCACTTTTATTGGCAGCCAGCACAGGATATTTTCAGCCTATGTGGTCAGATTCCCCACCATCCATAGGAAACATACTGTGAATGACAACTGTTTTTCCATCCTCTGTTCCTCCTGCTTGTGATGAAGGAGCCATCTCCTGTGGCCACAGTTCATTAAACAATCCTCACTGCAGAGAAGCAGTAATTTATGAGATCCTTTGGGTCAGATCACTTGATTGTTTTTTAACATGTAAGGTGCTTGGTGGGATCTGTGTCACTGCAACTTGAGCCCTTAGGATGGCACATCAGATTACCCTAACAGCCTCTGTCTGCACCAGCTCCATTTTTAATTCATCCTTCTCTATCAAAGGTGACCAGGAGTACCCAGTACTGCAAGTGAGGTCAAACCTAGACCTCACACAGGGCATTAACAGCTCTGGCCCGTGCTGGTCTCAACTTGCCTGGTGTAGCTCTGGATAATATTGGCTTTTTCCCAGCCACAACATACTGAGAGCTTGGAGTCATCCTCTGACCAATCTAGGCACCTACGTCTTTCTACACTTCCAGCATTTCTAACCAAGCTACTCCCTGCTGTTCCAGACATTGGGTCATCAGCAAATTTTGTTAACTAACTGTTATTTTTGGGCTGGACTGACTAATAAAAATATTAGATACTTCTAGCAACAAGAACAGTCTGAGAGAGCTACTTTTACTACCTCCATCCAGCCCAATGATTTCCCTGTCAATTAACACTTTCTCACTTTCCCTTTGGCCATTTGTTTATTTCAAAAATTCTGTTCTAAACTTCATCTTATTCAGATTTAATTGCTAATCAAATGACCAATTTCCCACTATCAAATAGTTTCCACAGTCCTGAAAGGGGAGATCTCCCTGCTGGGGGAGCTCAGGTATCCTGTCCTATTAGCTGGGCATTAGCTACATTTGAATGACTATTGCATTTTGTCCCATTTCTAGATTTACTGCAATTATTATTTGCATCAAAATCTGTTCTGGCTGCTGATGGGATGCTGCTCCCACCTCCCTATTCCTTCTTAAATTAGGTACGCCAGACTTTGCAAAATGGTACCATTCTGCACTCCAGAGGAACATGACCAAATACTTGCCCTTGGCCCCGTGATTTTAAGGGCTGAGTCTTGCACTTTGTGGTATTTTCCTGTCCTTACTCAACCTTTCACAGCACCTTTAGCAAGTTGCAGTGACCAGACCTTCTCAGCAGGGACAAGCTGGCAGCTGGACAAAGCCAACATATTTTGCTAAGCATCCCTCCAAGAGAGGGCTTGGCAGAGCTGGGAATGACAGATCCAGCTCCACACTCCCCCTCTCTCTGCCCCAGTCCCTGCATGGCCTGGCAGGTGAGGGCCAGGAGAAATGTTTGCCTGTTCTGGGCCCATCAGTTTTGTAGCCAAAATTTCTCCGGTGAGACTCTGGAGGGAGCTGGTCCCACTGGGATTTCTGGTTTGATAATCAGTATTTTTGTTTGGGTGTGTTTTTGTGTTTAGAGGTGGACCCAAACTGAAGGAACACATGCCATGGTTTGGGCCCATCTCTAGTGCAATATCTTTTTATTTGTAGATTATATTTTACTCTACAGCTGTTACATTGTTATCAGAACCAGTATATGCATAATCCTATTGCCAGTCACTATTTCATACCTGTATCCCAGAAACTAATGCAGCACTCTGGTGTTCTTTCCACATGTAGGTGTTCCTCAGACTGATGTGTGCACAGGTTTTAATCCTTTTGTCCTTCTCAGTTTGAGTGTGTTATTTCCTGAAGCGCGAGTGTCACGTTTAGTGTTTGTTTGTGTTGTGTGAAATCTAGAGCACAGCGGACTTTACTTGTAACTAAATTGTCTCTGTTCACTGCCAAGGGGACTGTGACAGGGTCCCACAGGGATGGGGCAGCAGTGCAGTGCAGATGTGCAGCCAGGGGAATTCAGCCAGAAGTGAGAAGCAGCTCTTCTCTTTCTTCCCAGTCAGGGCTCAGGGCTGAGGGGGAGACAGCACCACAAGTACAGGGCACTGAGCACTCAGGGTTTGCCTGTGAGGAAGCCCAGGGTCTGTGCAGAGCTGGCAGAGCTGGAGAAGGGGATTTCACAGAGTGCTGAGGAGACAAAGCCCCTGTTCCAACACACAAGGGCAAGGAGGAGCCCTGGCTGGGCTCAGTGCCTGGCTCAGGTCCCAGGATGAGCCTGGATGCAGCCTGGCTGTGCTCCCACTTGGAGAGCACAGAGGCTGCCCCTTGGTGGCCCTCAGAAACCTTTTGGCATCCTTTGCCAGGCAGAGAGCAGCCAGGGCAGCTCCAGGGGCACACAGGTCATTCCTGCAGCAGAGGCCAGCCCTGCCTGGATGCTGAGTGGCCAGTGCTGACTGTCACAGTCACCTGCAGGACTTGCCCAAAGCAGGCCAGAGGTTGCTAAGAATAAGTTTTCATGGGCCAGCACACGGGTTGCTGGGCTGCCAGCATAATTCCCATGTTTCACCTGGAGACCTGAGCCCTCTGGGAAATGCCAAGGTGGATCTGGTTGGCTTTGGCAAAGGCAGGGGAGCTGCTCCAGCAGCACTTGTGAGAGATGACTCTGGCCTGGGGCGGGGAGGAGGCAGGGAAGGCAGATTGTGCTGGGAGTCCTGCAGTGTCCCATCACTCCTCTTCTTTCCTCCTTCATGGACTGATTGCACCAGAGCTGCAAATCTTGCCCAAAGTGTGCCCTCTGCCCATCCTGCTGTGCTGGCTTGCTGGCATTGCACTGTTCCTCTGCAGCCTATCTCCATGCTCTCTGTCAAAATCAGCATGAGGGCAAAGGGAAAAACAGAGTTCAGACTAAGGTACCAAAGAGTTAACACTTTTCTAGGTTTACAGTTGTATTTGTAGGATTTGTACTATGTCACATTTATAGCCATGAGATATTATTTTTATGCTGTAAACTTTTACAAATACATTTTTAAAGAAAGAGTTTAAAAATAAAGGTGTTTTTCATTTTGCAAAGTCCCATCCCTTCCTTTATTTGCCTGCTTTTGGTTGCTCCCACTCAGATGGGGCTGGGAGTGCAGCTTAACCCTGTGGTGGGTGAAGGCTAAGCATGTTAATACGCTGTGCATGACCCCAGAGTGAGTGAAAGCCAAGCTGGGAGCCAGCAGGGAGAAGCACTGCAGGGAGCAGCTGAGCCCAGAGCAGGGTAAGGAAAAGGGGCAGGATCTGCCCCATCTCTGGTGCCTGTGCAGCTTGTGGGTCAGCTGGGTGGAGGGAAGGACACCAGGAGCTGTTCCCCTGTGTATCCTCACTGCCTGGGGTTTGGGCCAGCAGTCCCTGCTAAGGACCTGGCCCTTGGAGCATTGTGGGCTCTGTGCTCAGGTCAGGGTGGGGATGCAGGAGAAATGACAAACTGGGCAGTGGCTGGGCTGAAGGAGATGGCAGATACCACAGCACTGATTTTTCCACCTGGTTTAATAGCTCAGGGCACTGGGAGGGCCTGGAGACAGCACTAGGGCAGGGCAGCAGCAGGAGCCACACTGCAGCACTCAGGGCTCCCCCTGCCCAGCCCTCCCTTCCCTCCAGGATGAGGAATTTGCTAATACCCTCAAAAGCTGCCACTCCAAAATCCTGCTCCCCACACCACCACTCCCTCAGATCCACGTGTTCTCTGCTCCTGTCACCTTTCCCCAGTCACCTTTCCAGAGGCACTGAGGTCCCCCAGCCACATGAGAGACAGGCACCCTGTGAGTCTTGCCCAAAGTTTTCTCCTCTCTCTAGCTCAAACGTAACTGCTCCTCCAAAATCCATCCCAAGCTGCAGAGCAGAGATATTTGCACCTTCTCTGAGCCACTCTTGTGCTTGGAAAGGCCAAGGTTGCTGCAAAGAGGGGTTTTGGTTAAAACATATCAGTGCTGACCCTGTTTTCTGGCTAGGTGATGAAGCCCCCACTGGCAGCAGTTGTGCCTCCCTCAGCTTCTGGACACTCCCTGTGTACCCAGAGGCATGGAGTGCAGCACCAAGCAGCTCCAAGCTCCAGCAAGGCTCCCCTTTCCAGCCTTTCCTGGGCTCCTGCCTGTCCTGGTTGCTGCCTTTGTTCATTTTTCCAGAGTGGAGTTTTGCAGCCTCCCTGACCAGCTCAGGCTGATCCTCCCCAGAAATGCTCTGAGTCACCTGGCACAGCTCAGGGCATTTTTCTCCAGGAGCTGAATCAGCAGGGAGGAAAAGAATCCCCTTTTGTCCAGAGAGGCTGCATCCAAGGCCTGGGGGGAAGCAGAGAGGGGGCATTGACAGACCTCAGCCCTGAACCCTGCAGGCTCCCACCCATCCCTACCCAGCAGACCTTTTGCATGTCAGGATGGGCTGGAGGGGGTCTTGGGGCTGGAGATGAGCAGGCCAGCATGGGGACCCCCAGCAGGGCATTTCCCCCACCCCAAAACAAGTATTTTCCACAGTGATGAGACAGACACCCCATGGAAGAGCTCAGGGAAGCAGAGAGACTGCAGTGACAAACCCCCAGCACCAACAGGACATGGGTGTTCACGTGTGTCCCCAAAGTGCTGCAGGGCCCTTCAGGCAGGCATGGCACCAGGGCCAGCTGTGCTCAGTGCTGGGGTCCCACAGGGCTCCCAGCCTGGGAAACAGCTGAGCTCCCAGTGCTCCCAGCCAGGGCTCACAGCAGCCTCCCCTTCCCCAGCCAGTCTACCAGGCACTGAGCAAGTCTCACCCCATCTTTCACAACCTCCAGAGATATTCCTGGGCTTCAAGTTGCTCAAAGCAAGGTTGCAGCTCCTCTGAGAGCATCCCTGCCCTGTGCTCAGGTCCAGCAGCACTCCTGTGGCTGAGCTGCTGCTTGCACATGAGATTTGGGGTGCAGGGGGAAGAGAGGGACACAAAAGAGGGAGGGACCCCAAGCTTGTCCCAGTGAGCATCCCCAGGTGTGCCCAGTCCAGGCTGTCACCTGGGGATCACTGCCAGCAGAGGTGCTGTGCAAGGGGCCCCCTCAAAGAGAAGAAGGAGGGCTGAGAGATTGTTTCCCTTCTCTCTATTAAACCTGTCTGGTTTAATACTTATTCACATTTGTGAGTCAGTTCTCTCTGAGCTGGCATTTGTTCCTGGAAAAAAAAAAAGCCTTAAAAAGAAGAAGGAGGGAAACAAACATCCTTTAAAAAGCCCCTTTGGCTCAAAAGGAGGAAAGAATAATCAAGCAGACATCTCTTATGGTCCAGCTGTTTGACAAGCCCCAGCTCTGGGCAGGAGCCCCCTGAGCACCATGCTGCCTCCAATTCATGTTCTTCTTCCCTGCATCCTGCCAGGAAAAACTGCTGAGGGGAAACGTTCTTTGGCCAAAAGCTGCCTTTCCTTCCCTCTGGACTCCCTCACGCTCTCCAGCCATCCTTCTGGCCAAAACCAAGAGCTCTCCACGTTCCCATGACTCTTAGTCATCTCCAGCACAGTCAGCCATGCTCTCACCTCCTGGCCCCGGGACCTTGTCCTGCTGGTGCCTCTCTGGCTGGCCCTTTGGAGAAGCCCATTCCCCTGCAGGCTGTGGAGCTTTCAGGGCACTGCAGGTGCAGATTCAACAGCCACCTCTGTGCAGATATTTTGGAAGAACCCTTCTCCTTCTGCCCATGGTTTGTCGTGGGGCTCCTGTCCCCTCTCTGCTGTTGGGGCTGCAGCTGGGGCAGCTGGCACAGCCTGGACCTTCCTCCCCTGTGCCTCCTTCCCTGCACTGTCAGGTGATGGCTGCCACTTCCCAGCCCAGGGCTGCTGTGAACAGCCCTGAACTTCTGCTGCAGCCCGAGGTCATCCAGAGACAGAGCAGAGAGCAGGGGCACGCTGTGTCTGACAGGACCTGCTGATCCTGCTGGCTTGGGTGCCCCTGGGAGAGCTGGCTGACTTCAAGCCTTCCCTCACACCCATCTTGGAAGACCCACAGTCCAGTGGAGGGTTAGCAAAGTGCCTGATTTCTCAATTACTAATATTGCTAATTAGTTAATTAGTTTAATTAGCACTTCAAGGTGCCTGCCAGGTTGTCAATTACAGGACAGCTGCCAGCAGCAAGGCAGGATGGCTGGGTGGGCTGGACTCTGGGGAGGAAGGGTCTGTGCTTGAGCCCTGTGGTTGCCTGCTGGTGACAGGTTCACCCAGGGCCCCAGGACTGGAGGTCACTGGGACAGGAGAGAGCAGGAGTCCCCATGTGCCCCCAGCCAGGAGCCAGAAGGGGTCTGCATGCTGGACTCCAGCACCCTCCCTGCCAGGGTGCTGGTGAAGCTGCCATGGGGCTTGGGGGTGATCCTGTGTGGCCACAGGACCCCTCTCTGCACCAGGGATCACACTTTTGGTTACACAAAATAATTTGGCATCTTCACAGGTGTTTCCCCACCTGGGAGCTGCCCTGGGCTGAATTGCCTTTGTGGGCCTGTTGTGAGGAGTCTGCCATGTCCTGTGAGGGCCCTCAGGTCCCAAAGCCAGCAAGAGCCACTGGGCCTGAGGTGAAAATTGTCCTGCTGAAATAAAATTGAATCCACTGCCTGCAAGTGTGGGGACACTGTGTGTCCCCAGGCAGGGTGAAAGTGTATAAATGTCCCTGGGGATTGGAGTGGCAGAAGCCAGAGAACATCAGGGTTATCCCAAACCCCAGCATGGTGCAGTGGCCCTGCCAGTCTGGGGACAGAGTCCTCTCTGAGACCTGAGGGGGACCCTGCAGCAGGGTGTGCACATGGCCCCACCTTGGCCGTGGGGCTTGGCACTGGTGACGCGACAAAGCACTGGTTTTTTTCCTCCCTGTTTCAAAAACAAACAAAATAGGGAATTTGTAACTTGTGGTCAGCTCAGAAAGGAGAAGCTCCCGAGAAGGGAGCGCTGGGGACGGTGCCCAAGAGAAGAGGCACCCACAGCTCGAGAGGATCCTTCAGCAGCATTGGCTCCACGGTGGGGACACCACGGCGCTGGGGACATGGGCCCTGCTCTCCTCCTGCTGCTCACTGCAGCTGGCTTCTGGCATGGTGAGTACTCCCAAAGGCCCACGTCTCTCCTGGGGAGCTGTGGGATGTGGTGAGGCTTTCCTGGGTGTCTGGTGTGAGTGTGCTCCATTCCTTCTCTGGTGATGGCCGTGGTGGGGACAGGGCTGTGCTGGAGCTGGACTGCCAGACACGCAGCTCCTGGAGGTGGAGGGAGAAGCTGGGCTCCCAGCCATGTGTCCCAAAGGGCTGCTGAGGGCTGGGATGGTCCCTGTTTGCTGCTGCGTGCTGTGGACACTGCTGTGAGCAGGTTGAAGGATCCTTGGCATGGGTAGGCAGAAGGTGAAGATGCAGGGAAGAGACACTAGTGCTGGAATTCAGTGCAGACTTGGCTGTAGCAGCTTTCTGAAGGTCATCCAGAGCTGGCTGCAATTAGAGAGGGAGGGCAGTGGTGGAAAGAGCTCTGTTGGCTCTGGAGCCTGGCTTGCTCTTGGCCCAGCCCTGCCAGGGTAAGGCCAAGGAGGATGGAGAGGTGCCTGTAGCATAGGAGAGCCCTGGCTCTGGGGAGATAGGAAAGGGAAACTTCTCCCTCTTTGGGTCTGGACAGGGTTTAAGATGAAGGAATGGTTCGGCAGCAACTGTGTCCTGAGGGAAGCTCTTTCCAAAAGAATGCTTTGCTCAAATGGGGGAGGAGCTGGAGGTGTTTGGTCTGCAGGTGAAGGAGTTGGGAAAATCAGCTGCACTGGCACCTTCCAAAGCACCTTGTGCCCAGCTGAGGTGTCTGAGGATTGCTGGCTTCTGGTGGTGCTGGCACACACAGCAGGGCTGTAGAGCCAGGGTGTGATGGAAACAACTCCGCCAGCCAAGAAGGGAAAGGTGAACGTGCCTGTTTTTTAAGGCTGCAGAGATGGCCAAGAAGTGATAACCCACCAGCCTCAGAAAAGAGTCACTAAGCCTGTTTTGAGGTTTACAACCCAAGGGTTGGAAACCAGCATTACTAATCTTGCATTTTGAAGTGCTGGGAACCTCTCAGGTCCTGTGGGGCACTCACCTTGATATTCCTTTTGAGAATGCTTGGGACAGAGTGAGACTGTGGTGTGAAGTCCTCCTTGGAAGGGGCCAGCCTGTGGGGAAAGCATTTAGCATGTGACAGGCAGTGAATCCTTCTTGGGCCACTGCAGTGCTCATCTTTTCAGCCCAGGACATTTGCATCCCTCTCACTTGTTGTTTCACTTCAAGTGACATTTGCAACATGTTGAGCATAATTTTCTAAGTCTGCTGTGCTGGGAACTGGGTTGTGAAGGCTTCAGGATTTTTAATTTCTTGTGGTTTTTTACGATAATAAGGACTAGCAGGTCTAATGCAGATCTGTGAGAGATCATAACAACAGCTTTTAGGATCTCTCCAGAGGTTCCTTGAGCCACTGGCCAGTGCCAGATCACCAGCTGTGACATCTTCACGAGGCACTGTCTGCCATGCCAGGCTGCAGGACACACATTTGTGTGGGTACCAGCACTGCTGGCCATCTGCAGCACAAAGCTGCACCATGCCAAGGGTCTACAAAGCAATAGCCTCCAGCTGGAGTCAGAGCCTGCCTTCCTTCTCCTGCCTCTTGGATTGCAAGGGCACCTTCTGTGAGTGCCCAGGGCTGAGTAATGTGAGTGTTGTGATCTGGGCTCTTGCTGAGGGAGGGTAAGGGGCTCAGATCAAGCAGAGGAAATGTTTTAAACTTGATCACCTTGTATCTGTGTTCTTGGCCTTCTTGAGATGTATTCCTTGGGGTTTTGTTTCCTTACTGTGGGTAACCTAAACCTCTGAGGCAGAAGCCCCAAGCAGAGCTGTGATGAGCACACTTTTCTCCATCCCTGGTTCCCCAGATACTGTAGGTGACTCTGGGGTCCTCAGAAATTAAACTTTTCCTTGCTGTCTCTGAGGGTGGGACAGAGGGAGCTCAGGTCTGGTATGGGTCCCTCTCAGGGCTGGACCTCAGCCTAGTTACTCCCCAGAAGTGACTGAAAATTCTGGTGGCTGGCTTCTGTGGAAAGGACCCTGGACACTTCTGTCATGCCAGCCTTCACTTCTCCTTCCTCACCAAATGCTCAGCAGAGGAAAGCAGTGTTTTGGCTGGCACAGGAGAGGCAGGGACAGTCTGCAGCTGTAAGGAGAGGTCAGGGTTACACAACCAAGTGTGGTAAAACCTCTGGCCAGCAGTTACTGGCAGTGCTGCGGAAGCTGCTGGAGAGCAGAAGAGAGACATCCTCGGGCTTCGTGCAAGATTGCACAGTGGTCAGCAGGCAGAGAGCCTCCCCAGCAGCCCTGCTTCCCCATTCTGGAAAAGGAGCCACTGCTCTGACTCATGCCCCAGCACACATGAAGGAGTGGGTGCTTGACCTTCCCCTCGCCTTGTCCTGCATTTGGTGTCTCTGTCTGTCTGTCCTCGCTCCACTTGTGTGGTGCTTACAGAGTTGCTGTGAGTCTCTAGTGACAGCCTGAAGGCTTTTTCCCCAGTGTCTGGAGAGCACCTGCCCAGAGCCTTTTCTGGCCCCAGCATCTCAGTAGCACCTGTAAGCTGGTGGCAGCAAAGATGCACAGTGAGATGACTCCTGTTCATTTTGTTTTCTTTCCTTGTCCTCCTGCAAAAAGAGTCATTTTCCCCATGAAATGGTGCCAAAGCCCTGGATGTGGATGGATAGCCAAAGCAGAGAGGGAAAAGGATCCAGTGACAAAGAGTTAAAGCAACAGAAATATCAAATCCCATTAGAAAGCACAGCTTAGCAAAAAGGGAGGAATGTTTTGCCTCAGATATGTGGAAAACGTAGCTTTGTAAATTATTCTGGGATATGTTTTTCTCCACTCTGGGCTTCTTCTCTTTCCACAGAAAGATAAAAGTAATTAGAAAAAAAACAAAAAAAGGGAACAGGGAGATAAAATGTCACATTTTCCATGCTCCAAATGTTCTTGTTCTCTGCTTCTCCCTGCAGGGCTGGTGAGTTTAATCTGGGCCTTGTCTGAGCTTCCCCATGGCCACTGTGCCATTGACACACCCCAGCAATGCTCTCCAGGGTCTTCTCAACCCTTTGTTGCATGGAGGGAGCCATCAGCCCAAGATGGCTTAAATGCTGCTCTTTGGGCTCTGGTGTGTGGGTCTGGCTGGCACAGCCCTGAGCAGGGCTGGTAGCCCAGGGGACACAGCTGCACCTTGGCATTGCCTTCCTGCCCTAAAGAGCTGTGGTCAGGGGTGGGTGAGGATGGGGCTGTGCTTCTGCTGGCTCTTACAGGGCCAGTGTCCATGGCAGGAGGATCACTGCCTGCAGAGCAATGAATTGATAGATTGCACAGCTCCCTTTATGATTAGCATGGTTTGAGTGAGGGTGTGTGTCCCTTTAAGATGTGGGGCTGGGTTAGCGACTGGGAAGGAAAGCAGAAGTGGGAGAATAGCCCTGGACAGGGGCTGGAAGGGGGTGCAGAGCCCCCCAAGCACAGATAGCCATTTGCAATGTGTTTCCTGTCCTCCCTGAGGGCCTGGCGTGGGGTGGCTGCACCACTTCTTCCCCAGCCCTGTGGCACTGATTCATTCTGCACTTCCCCCACCCTAAATATAGGAGGTGACTCAAAGAACTCGCTGACAAGGCAAAACAGGGAAAAAATATTTCCCTCTGACACTCAAGCTGGAGAAGGACCCTGGTTCCCCTTTATTCAGCCAGCAGAGCAGGCATCTTCAAAGCAGAGATGCACCAGAGCTCTGGCTGGTTGTGATGCTGCTGTCTGCAGGTCTGGTGTGTTGTATGAGCGACTGCAGCTATGGGCTGTCATCAGCTCTTCAGCATTTCCATGCCTCAGTTTCCTCTCCCAAATAGGAATAATAATAATGCTGTGTTGTTTCATATTGTTTTGTTGGTGTCTGTGAGGAGAATGCAGTGTGTGACTCCATGATGCCCATTAGGAGGTGTCCTTCAAAATCCAGTGCTTGGCAACAAAAAGCCAGTTTCCCCAAATGATATGCACTGACCTCCTGCTCTGCAGGAGCCTTCCAGGTCTGTTCTAGCTCATCTCAGCACCAATGCAACAAAGAGCCCTTGCATCAAACTTGGCTTAAACGCCACCAAATGATGCTATGGGCTAACCCAGTTCATAGAGCAGCTCCAGCTCTGCCACAAAAGGAAAACTATTGTAAGAAGAGGCAAAAAATCAGCAGGAACAATTGCCAAACTGGCATTTGCCCTAATCAGCTCCAGATGACTGTTTTTCCTGTCCCAGTTTCTAAATGTTCAAATGGCAGGGAATTGTGGAGGATGGTGTTTCCTCCCCGAAATTCATTCCTTGGAGTATCAGGCCACATGGGTCTGGTGGGACAGAGAATGGGTGGAGTGATGTGAGCCAAAAAGCCAGTCTGAATCCCAAGCTCAGCCTTTTCCTGGTGCTGAGCTGCTCCATTCTCAGCAGCAGGAGCTCCAACAGAGAACCTTTAGGGATCATTTTTGTATTCTCACTCTCTCTTTCCCTTGCAGGCTCAGCATCTCCAGTGATCAGCCCTGACCTCCCTGCTCTGGTTGTGGACACAGGTGATCCAGTCCTCTTGCACTGCTCAGGAGAGTCTGAAGTTGCATGGAATAGCAGAGAGGTTGCATTCAGTAACCACACCACCAGCACCCTCAGTATTCCCACGGCCACTTACAGGAACACAAGCACCTATAGCTGTGCTTATGTCAACAGCAGTGACAAGGGCATTGCAGCCATCCACCTGTTTGTGAGAGGTAACCCTGCTTCTCTCTTCCCACTGGCAGGCATCCTTGCAGGGAGCCACTGCATGGCTCCTTTCTGTGCTCGTGTGTGTGCCTGGGGAGCAGTGCAGGCTCTGGTGGAGCCACAACCGTGTGAGTCCACACAAAATGGGGCCCATGGTTAAAGCACTGGGATAAAATATAGAGCTACATCTCATATATATGTCAAACTCTTTCACATATATGTGGAACTCTCCCTACTTCTGCTGTCGCTTCCCTTCTTGAAAAAAACAGTCTGTTCAGTGTTGTAATGAGCAGTGAGATTTGCAAATCAGAGAACCCTATTGCCAGTACCTCAGATAAGGGAGAGAGTCACATGAATTACATCCTCACAACATGACCTGAACCCCAAATATTCTTTTATCCCAGAAGAAGCTGTGCTGTGGTAGCTCTACCACTTGACTTCACCCCTTCCCTTGTACCACAAGTGCTGCCCTGAGCAGGGAAGCTGGAGGTCTCACAAGTAAAACTGATGAGTGAAAAGTTTAATTAGAGGTGTGCATAAATGTCCTTACCCATGGACATTTGTGATCTGGTTGCTGTGATCCCCTCGAATGCCTTGGCTGGAGCTGGGATTGTCATGTGAGTGTTTGGAGGCTGAGTCAGGCAGGCGCTGAGCAGGGCTGCCCCAGCCCCGAACTCCCACTGGGCAGCAGGGCTGGAGCCTTGCCCTTGCTGGAATGTGTTTCTCAGCTGCAGTGCATTTTCTGACCCCTCTCACAAGCCTGTCCTGTCTCCTCTGCAGATCCTGATAACGTGTGGTACGTCCCCTCTTTCCGGGTCCGGGGAATTAAAGGCAGGAATGTTGATATCCCCTGTCTCATCACGGCCCCCGAGTACGGATCCAGTGTGACTCTGATCATGGATAATGCCTCTACTCTCCCACCTGGGACCAACTACTCCTTCAGTGCTGAGAGGGGAGTAACACTCTACAATGTGCAAAACAAGCATAAAGGATATTACCGATGTCAAGCACAGATAAATGGAAAAATAATGGATTCATCAAGAATAAGACTGATTGTGGAAGAAGGTAAAGAGCAGGGGTTGTTGCTGTCCTAAGGGCCACAAATAGCTAAGCTGGCCACAGTAGATAGTTAAGGAAAAGTTCCTTGCCATTGGCAGAAAAGAGCTTCTGAACCTGCAGTTTTAAAAGGTTATTTAATGGAGGCCAAATTCCATCAGCCTCTGGCAAATTGTTTCCTTTGGGTGGGTTTGCATGGGTTCAGCAGTCTTCAAATCTTTGCGGGCACTGTCACAGACCAAAGAAAACTGTCCACCAATCTCTCCAATGTTCTGCAAGTCCTTGGACCCCAGTGCTCCATCTGTAACCGTGGCAAAAGCTTCTCCTTCCTTTTCTGCTCACAGTCCTGACTGCTTCTCATGTGCTCAAAAGGGAGTGGTGATTTCTAGGGAAGGGGAAGGCAGGGGGTAAAGAGGCTAAAGAGGATGGAAAGGAGGAGGTAGAATCATAGAATAGAGTCATAAAATAGTTTGGGTGGGGAGAAACCTTGAAAGTCCTCTCGTTCCAAGCTCACTGCCACAGGCAGGGATGCTACCTGCTAGATCAGGTTGTTCAGGCCCCACCTAACCTGGCCTTGAACACTTCAGGATGGGGCATCCACAACTTCTCTGGGCAACCTGTGCCTCACCACCCGAGGCAGCCAGGTCCTAGGGAGTCTCCAGAGCACGTGGAAAGGCTGACCCTGGATCTTTCCCTGCTTGCCTTTTAGCAGCACTGGAGAAGCCTGTGTCAGTGATGATGGACCCTGCAGAGCATGTGAGAATCGTGGGAGAACCTTTCCAAGTCACCTGCAGAGTGATTGCTCCTTCCCACAAGTATGACATCAGATGGGAGACAGCAGCAAAGACAGTAAGCTGGGGTGTGGGGCTTGGAAAATGGGGAACACAGGGTGGTAAAACTGCCCAGAGCCACAGCAAAACCTTGAACCACCCAACTAAAGCAGCTGGTCAAGCTGTGAGAATTTGAATATCCTTTCTTTGGGATGACACAAGATTAAGAAACACCTGCCTGTTGTCAGAACAGTTCTGCAATGGATGAGAATGTGTTGTTTCAGCTGAGTTTATTGGACAGGAGCCACAGTACCTATTAAAGAAACATTCCTCCACCCAGCCCTGCCAGGGCTTATAAAGCAGCAAACATTTTCAGGACAGAGTTCTCCAGAGAAAAGATACGTCTGAAGAAAGGGAATACATTTCAAAATCTCTATGATGCTGACTTCTAACTGCTAGATGGTTAGATGGGGTTTGGTAGAAGTCCTTATTATAACTGATGCCTTTATTAAGGAGATGAAACAACACACAAGGCATGTTTGGATCACATAGTGTAAGGCCAAGCAGCAGTCAGAAAGCTGACAATAGCTGCAAGCTAACTGCTGTGGAATATCTGCCCTGGATCCTTGGGGTTAATGTGCCTCTGGGTCTCCACAC
Source organism: Passer domesticus (assembly GCF_036417665.1). Classification (NCBI taxonomy): domain Eukaryota; kingdom Metazoa; phylum Chordata; class Aves; order Passeriformes; family Passeridae; genus Passer; species Passer domesticus. Next base: position 6,619,681 of record NC_087486.1, read on the forward strand.
AGGTTGCTCTCAGGGATGAGAAGGGTGATAGAGATCTCTCTAGACCAGAGCAGGTGAGATGTGTTTGTTCTGCCCTCCCAACGTGTGCTGTTCCCTCCTCTCTGCCTGACAGGTCACGAGAGCTAAAAAGACTGGCTTTAATAGTGGCAACTACTTCATCAATGACACCCTGTCCGTTGCAGCCGTGACCATGGAAGACAGTGGGAAGTACATCTGCATAGCCAACAACTCAGCAGGATTCAGGAATGCCTCAACCATGCTTCAGGTAGTAGGTGAGTACTTCCCCAAAAGCTTAGTAGGGTGAATCATGTGTAGCCTTGAGTATTTGCTGCTTCTGCCTCCATTCTCTTCCTAGATTTGTTGTTGAAAACATAATTCTCACTTGTGCCTGAGGGCTGACATGAGAACTACGGAGCTGCTAGGAAAGGAACTGGTGTTCCCTTTGTATCTTGAGGGGCCACAGGACATATTTTGGGCTCTGGATGAAAAATTGGAGTGCTAGTCTCAGTCTCTGTGATTTATAAGCAGCTTTGAAACAGTAAAAAGGGAGTGGGGCAAGGTTGTGCTGGAAGACCAGGAAAGGCTGGTTAGAAGGAAGGGCGAGCCACATGAGCAGAGTATGGATCTGAACTCTTCCAGACACAGATCCACACAGGGGATTCAGGTCTATTACACACTTGTTTGTATCTCAGGATGGAAAATTCATCCTTACAGCCCTCAGGCTGGACTTTGCTGCTGATCCAAAGCTGCTGCACACCACAGCTCAGAAGGAAGGCTCAGTCTGAGTTATCTCCTAGTGAGAAGCCAGGATTTTAGCTAAAGGGCCTGTCTTTCCTAAACAATTAGGAAATACCGTTTTAGCCTTGTCACTTCTTAGGATACAGCATGTACAACTTCTTTCCTCAGAGACTTCACAAAGGTTTTCTAGCGCTCCTCAGGCAGTGCAATCCAAGGCGCCATGACAAAGAAATAATTTAAGAGTACTCCTTTGGGAACATAACCTGTGTGATGTTTCATTCCCTCCTGCAGTCTCCCAGCTGAGGCTGCTCTTTCCAATAATGATCCATTTATGGAGCTGGTGTAAGGTTATTCCAGGTCTCTGGACATGCCTGCTGACAGTCATGCTCTCCTCCACCCTGCAGAGAGAGGTTACGTGCACCTGACCCCAGGGCAAGCCACCAGCCTGGAGGTTGCTCTGGGAGAGAGTGTGGACCTGCAGGTCCACATTAAGGCTTACCCAAAACTTCTCCACTGGGCCTGGGAACACAGGAATCCCTTGAAGCACTCTAAAACCACCATATTCAAGGGGGAAATGGTTTCTGGAAACAACTGGTACGTGCTCTTTGTCTTCTACACTACTATGGCATGTTTCCAAGAGAGCTTTCCTTGAGACAGGCAGGCCCCATTCTACAGAAAACCCTCTGGTTTTAAAGAGGGAAACTGTTCTGCATTTCTGTTTTCTCTTTCCAGTATTATTAGGAAACCACAGTATGATCAGATCAAGGAGGACACCACCCTTCTCTGAACTGGTGGCCTTCTCTTTAGAAAGCTTTGTGGAAGTCAGTATCACGTTTGTGATCTGCTTGTTCAATTCTGCACGCTCCTTGCCAGAAGAAATTGCAGGAGTGCATAAATAATTAAAAAAGCTTAATTCCCTCACTTGGACCCATCCCCTGCTCTGAGGTTGAAGGAGTGTGCACTGAGAGGCACTGAGAGCCCCATTTCACAAACATTGTTGTGTGAATATGATCTAACAGAGGGTACAGGTCTGCTCTTTCAAAGCCTACAGCCAACTGAGACCAAGGGGAGATGGAAAGAAAACCACTCCATTTGTTGGGGTTTTGGGCAATTCCCCTTTCATTTCCTTAGAAACAAAAAACAATCCACAAGAGGAACTGTTTCACTTGGCAAAAATTATGGCTTTAGGGTGAACTCTTTCTTGCACTGGGGGCTGAGAAATGGGTTGGGGCAGAGGGGAGTGGGCACCAGGGAGCCATGGAGAAACTCATTCTGCCAGAAGCAGGAGGATCCAACCCCTGAGCCTTGAAAGGCAATGGTTTAGATGTCAAATTATTTCTGAGTGTTCACCCACCTGTAGCCTTTCAGAAGTGCTGAAGTGCACTTGGTGGCAAAAGGTATTTTCCCTAGAGATGATCAGTCCCTCCCTACTTCCCCCAAAGAAGCAACTGGCAGCTCCCTGGTGGGCTGGGATGAGTGCTGGAGCTGTTCACTGCTCCAGAGCACAGGAAGCAGCAGCACCTCTCTGCAAGGCCTGTGTGCTCCTCACAGTGTTTCTCTCTGTGAGCAGGTACAGCAACACCCTCTCCCTGAAGCGCCTGAAGGAGGGAGAGGGAGGGCTCTACACGTTTTATGCCTTCAACAGTGCGACCAATGAATCAGTTACCTTCAGTATCTCTCTGAAATGTAAGTGCTTGTCCATCCTTTCACCCTGCTTGCCCCTGGGACTGCTTCCCAGTTGGAAAAAAGTGGTTGGGGTACCAGGCTGCTTCCAGCTCAGCAGCCAGGGGACACACAGACCCAGCCCAAAGCTGCCTGTGTGTAGCACAGGGATTCCTTCTGGTTTATTGTTGCATGCATGGAAAGGAAACCAGAGCATGGGGGATGTGCTTTTCTTCTGCTCACAGCACTCACTGTGACTTCCCCAACAGCTTCTCCGAGGGTCTGCAAAATCAAGGTGCCAGCCAACGACTCCAGCCTCCTGCAGTGCGTGGCCATCGGGTACCCTGCCCCACGCATCGAGTGGTACCAGTGCCCCCTCCACTCCGACAGGTGAGAGCTGCCCGGGGCCCTGGGCACCTCCAGGCTGGGCCTGCCCTTGCCTGGCACTCACTGGGCAGCACCACGTGGGCTCCTGGGCAGGCAGTGGGCACAGCTGCCCACTAACAGCAGCAGGGATGTTGCCCTGCTGGAAAAGAGGTTCTTGGGGTCTGCCTGAGAGGAGGGGGCACTTTCTATTCCTAAAGTCCTGAGCTTGAAGAGCTTGAACCTGTGATTCACGTTCTCCCCATGCTTTTGCAAGGAACATAGGGATCCTTTGGAGAGGTGCTGTAGAGGTACATCCTGGCTGGCCCTGTCATCTTTTTGGGACCTGCCCAGGTCTGAGGCTCTGCAGAGCATGGGTTTACTGAGCCACAGAGCCACAGGAAGCAACTGCAGCTGCCTGGACAGGGCTGTTGTGTCTCAGGACCAGCCCCAGTGAAGGGACTGATGGCAGAACACATGAAGTGTTAATTATGAGTGCTGAGGCACATAAAGGCACTCGTGGCTCTGGCTGTACAGGGCTGTGGTGTTCAGGGATAGATCTTTAATTGGGCATAGAGCAACACATCTCACAGAGCTGCAAGCCTAATTCCCAGTGTCTCTCTCCAGTCTGGCACAGGCCCCTCTCAGCTGTGAGCTGCCTTGCTGCAGAGCAGCACTCACTGTCCCCCTTGCCATCCCTGCAGGTACAGCGAGGACTACAGGCTGGTGCACAATGACTCCAGACCCCAGGTGGTGAATATGCTGCCCTTCCAAGAGGTGGAGGTGGAGAGCATCATCCCCTTCCAGGAGCTGGGTGACAATTTCACCTTCTGCTGCGTGGCCATTAACGGGGAAGGGAACACCTCTGACATGTTTCACTCCTTCACCATCACCAGTAAGATCCCAACCATCACCTTGGCAGAGGGGGGGAGGATCTGGGGGCTTTGAGATTACATCTTTTATGTATATCCCCACTGTCTTGCAAGAGAGTGGAGCAGGTTCCAAGAGCCCTTTACCCTCACAGGCTTTGGCATTTGCCAGTCCTGAGAGCTGTGTGGGAATTTCTGGCTGGGTTATAGCCTGGAGCCAAAGGCTGAGCCACACCATGAGCATCTTCTAACTGCAGGGCTCAGCTCCAGGGCATGGTGCATCCAGCAGTTTCTCAGCCCACAAAAATACAGGGGCTGCATCTTTTGGTGGGGCTGTTCTTGCTGCACAGATTTTGGTCCCAGTCAGTCTGACCTGCACCTGGTGCTGTTTGTGTGGAAAGATGGGGGTTATGAGGAGAACCATTGCAGCCTAGAGTTTGGCATCAAGACCTTCCCCCAGCTCCCAGCATCTCCCAAAAGGGTGTGCTGAGGGCAGTGCTGGGTGTGTGGCATACAGAGGAATCCAAAGAGAATAGCTGGGCAAAATGCTCCCAGAGTTGGGATTGAAATAAGAGCGTTTACAAATTCTCCTTTTTTTCCTCTTCTAGGGAGTATCGTGGCCCTTCCAAACAAGCTCTTCAGCCCTGTTCTCTCCACCTGCATAGGTGCACTGGTGCTGCTGCTCCTCCTGCTCCTCTTCCTGCTCTACAAGTACAACCAGGTCAGATTCCCTGTTCAGGGCAAGGCTGTGAGGGCTGCCCAGCCTCAGGGGCCACACAGCCTCTGCTGGCAGCCAGGCCAGGGACCCAGGGACCATTCAGCTTGGAGGTACCAGGCAAGCTGCCTCCTTCACCTGCCCTGCCTCCCAGATTCCATCTGGAGTTTTCTGCTGCAGGGCAAAGCCCATGCACCCAGCCCAGTGCATTAATAATCCTACCCTGGTCCTTCAGTCTTGTAGCCCACAGGTCAGTGTGGTTGTTGTTTGGTGCCACACAAAGGTGCTCACTCTGTGCTGGCAGTTGCAGCTGGTTTTGCTCTGGTCCCCATAAATCCACAGACTGAATTAAGGGATAAAAAAAAAGTGGTTTGCAGTTTGCATCTACTTTTTATTCTGCTCACTGCTTTATAAAAAACTGGGTTTTTTATGAAGAAACAGGATGGTGTTAGAAGAAGTTTGTTTCCAGGAAGACTTGGTCACTATTTTTATATAAGAACTTGCCCCATTTTCTCTGCAAGGCTCATTTCCAGCATTTGGATTCCTTCTCTGTTTTTTCCACAAACTGAACCAATCAGTAGCCACCTCTGCTTCATCAGTGGGTGAACATCTCCTGTTTTTCATCTCTCCCTTTTGGCACCCTTCCTTTGACAGCCTATCAAGGCTGAAGATTTTGCAGCAAAGTTCTGTTGCTGGTTGTCAGAAGAGGCATCAGAGCCCTCTCTCAGACAAGCACCTACAGCTTAGCAGGCAGAGCTGCCTTTGGACAGTGCTCCAGAGACAGAGAAAGATGGATCAATGTGTAATCCATTTCACAGGTCTGAAATAAATAGCTTTTTGGAAGGGCTTGCAAGCCTAAGAGAAGCAGGACACGTCTATAAATAACAGGGTTACCTATCTCAGACAAGTACCAGCTTCTCTGCTCAAGGACTCCAGCTCTGCTTCTCTGCCTTGCCCGGTTACTTCTGCCATGACATTCTTGGAAAAGAGAAATTCTTACTTCTCTTTCTCCTTTTTTGTTTTACCCCTGTAAGGGAAGTGGGGGTGGGCCAGCTCCACTGTTCTGCTGTGCTCAGCAAGCAGGGGTCCAAGGAAGGAGACACAGTGGGGACTGTCAGCCACTGCTCTGGTGGGACGTGCTGGATCTCCCAGCTCTGCCATCCCAAATGAGGGCAACAGGCTGCTTCCCTGAGAGCCTCCCTCAGGCACAGGTGATGACTTGGGAGGACTTCATAACTGCAAAGAGTCCAGGCTGTCAGAAAAAGCCTCTCTCACTCAGTCCAGATTCAAAAGATATTTGATGGGCTGAAATCTGTATCCTCCCTCTGAACCTGCAGAGTGAACCTGAGTGGATGCTGGGGCTGGGGAACCCTCCCAGCTTGGGAAACACTGAGTAACTGGAGTCTCTTCCTTGCAGAAACCCAAGTACCAGGTGAGGTGGAAGATCATTGAGGCCTGTGAGGGCAATAATTACATCTTTATCGATCCCACCCAGCTGCCATACAATGAAAAATGGGAGTTTCCAAGGAACAACCTCCAGTTTGGTAAGAAACCTTCCCTGCTGCTTGCTTGGTGGCATGAAGCTCATCAGAGAGCTGAAATGCTTCAAGAGTCAGAGCCAAAGCTCAGGGTGATATCCAAAGCTGCACCCAGACATTCCAGCAGCATCCTTAACCAGGCCTTGCTGCTCTATTCCCCACAGGATGGCAAGTGGTAGGGTGTAGCTTGCCTCCCTCCTCCTTTGCTCCAAGGAAGGCTGCAGGGGTCACATCCCTCCTCTTGCACGTGGAGTCATTCCTAAGGCACAGCCTTGGTGAGGCAGAGTTTGGAGCTGGCCTCTTTCACAGCACCTTTGCTCACAGTAGAGTTCCCCACAGATGTTTGCCAGCTCCTGACTAAGGGATGTGTCATCTTGTGTGAGCCCAGCAGGCATCCCCATCCAGCAGACGTCCTCCTCAAGGCTGTGTGCAGGACAGCTGCTCAATCTTTATCAAATGTCTTAAAAGTACACTTTTTTCTCTCTGCAGGAAAAACTCTTGGAGCAGGAGCCTTTGGAAAAGTGGTAGAAGCCACAGCTTTTGGGCTGGGCAAAGAAGATTCGGTGCTCAAAGTGGCTGTGAAGATGCTAAAGTGTGAGCACAGAGCAACTTGCAAGGGCTGAAATCCTCCAAGCTCCTCTGGGCAGGATGTAGAGTGTGTTCACCACATGTTGGTGCTCACAGGCTGCAACAGCTAATTTTTAAAGTTGTTTCTGTGCCAAGCACCAGATGCTGGAATCACACTACTGCCTTTTTGTGGACAGAGGCACAGTTAGAGGACATAGTTTTCACTCTAAGTGTGTTTCCTCCTTTTGTTCCATAACTCTGTCTACACCTTTTTCTGTCCTCTCCTGTAATCTCCCCTTGTCCCTCCCTCACTCCTTCACACAGTCCTTCTCTCACCCCACAGCATCAGCAGACAGGGATGAGCAGGAGGCTCTCATGTCTGAGCTGAAGATCATGAGTCACCTGGGACACCACGAGAACATTGTGAACCTGCTGGGGGCATGCACCTGTGGAGGTAGGATCCCCCAGCCCTGCTGCCCCACAGAGCCCTGGCAGAGCCCCTCTAGGCACAGTGTGAGCTGAGGAGCTGGGTGGATTCTGCTGCCCTCCCAGGGAGAGCGATCCTCAGGGCAGGTCACAGCATTCCTTAATGAACCCTCTCTGCTTCTCTCCCAGGCCCAATCCTTGTCATCACCGAGTACTGTCGCTATGGAGATCTGCTGAACTTCCTGAGGAAGAAGACTGAATCCATAATTATCCAGGATTCTGCCCTGGACACCTCTTTAGACAGTGCTGCTGATTACAAAAACATTGAGCTAGAGAAAAAATACATCCGCAGGTAGGAGCAGAGCCCGGGTGGCTGCAGGGCTGAGCCATGCAGGGCTGAGAAATGCAGGGCTGAGCCATGCAGGGCCTGGGTGCTCACTGGGAGAAGTGTGAAGAGCCCTGCACAGGGGAGAGATCAAGGTCAAAGGTCTGGGCACAGGCAGGTTACCAGGATGTAAAAGCCACTGGGGTTGCATGTGTTCAGACCTGGTTATAATTCCAAGTTTTTCAAGGACTTTGACAGCAGTCATTGAATATCTCACAATAAATGCAGTTCTCAGCCCTCTCTGTCCTTCCACAATTCAGGAACAAAACTTTGGCTTCCTGCACATGTATTTGGTAGGATGGAGCTTGACTGCTCCCCATCACCCTTAAAAAGGGGGAACAGTACAGCCCCATAACACAGCGGGCCCAGGTCCCCTTTCTGAATCAGCTTCTAGTTTGTCTTTGCCCTCAAGCCCCTGCCTAAGTCACCTTCTGCAGGCAGGCACGTGGTTTCTCCTCTTGGTGGATATGGAGCAGGGCAGAAGGTACTGCTGGAGGGCTCTAACAGCCTGTCCCCCTCTCTGTTGTTTCTTACTCAGTGACAGTGGCTTTTCAAGCCAGGGTTTGGAAACATATGTTGAAATGAGGCCTGTGTCGTCATCATCATCATCATCTTCAGCAGCATCAGATTCTGTGCAAGGCAGGGGTGAGTCAAAGGGTCATTGCTGTGATTTGTGATTTCTTTCTTTTGGCCATCCTCTCTGGTTTAGCTCTGGGAACCACAACATGCCAAAGTTTGCGTTACTCACCAGCTTTGCAGCAAATCAAAATCTGTGCTTTGAATTTCAGGGAGAAGCCTGGAGGAAGATGAAGCCAGGGAGGATCTCCGTCCCCTCAATCTCTCTGACCTGCTGCAGTTCTCCAGCCAGGTGGCCCAGGGCATGGCATTCCTGGCATCAAAGAACGTGAGTGCCAAGAGGAACATTGCCCTCAGCACATTGAGTGGGCAACACCAGCCCAGCCAAGCAGGAGCCACCCACCCTGGCTGCAGAAGGCTGGGGATGTCTTTGGGGCAGCCAAGCTCAAACTGCTGCTGGACATGGGCCCATCTGCTCTGTCTGTGGGGTTCACACAGGACAGGCTGGGCCCTGGTGTTCCCTGCAGAGCCCTGCTCTCCCATGGCCCTCATGGGAGGGCAGGGTTACAGGGGGAACCCAGGGCTGTGCATCATGCTGGTCTCAACATTTTCTCCTGTTTTTACACGAGGTCAGGAGCTTTGTTGTGAAGTATTTGTTGTGAAGTATTTCTCGCTTTGGCAGTGACCCTGCTACCCCAGGGACAAGGAACTGAAAGTGGCTGTTGAGCTGACTGCCAGAGCTGGCTCAGAGTGTGACAGTCACCCTGTGACTGTTTCAGGGATGAGGACAGTGTCAACAGCCCCTGGTTCTGACCCTCCCCTCGTGGGGAAGATGACTGCCCCATGAGTGATTAAAGAACAGAGCATGACATGTCACAGTGTCTTAACACTGCAAATGAAGTGCTTGAAAGAGAGCTACAAACACGGAGTTTGTACACGACACGGTGCCTCAGACAGGGGCTCTTCAAGCAGTACGTTTCCCTTGCCCCTACAAGCATTGTTCTGCTGGCTGGCCTAGGCTGTAGGGAATTTTTTGGGACTGCTGGGGGCCAGTGACCGGGTTTCAGCTGTGGTCTCTTCTCCCCAGTGCATCCACCGTGACCTGGCAGCCAGGAATGTGCTCATATCAGATGGACGGGTAGCCAAGATCTGTGACTTTGGCCTGGCCCGGGACATCATGAATGACTCCAACTATGTTGTAAAAGGCAATGTAAGTAATTAAAATGGGCACAAGAGCAGGCACAAGGGTAGGAGGAGCTGGAAAGGACAAACAGGGTGTAGCATAAGCTGCCAGCTTGTCGCAGTCTGCAGGACTCTCTGCTCTTCCAGGCCCGCCTGCCCGTGAAGTGGATGGCCCCAGAGAGCATCTTTGACTGCATTTACACAGTGCAGAGTGATGTGTGGTCTTACGGCATCCTGCTCTGGGAGATCTTCTCCCTTGGTAAGAAAGAAATGAGCTTGCAAACTTCTTTTGTTTTCTGTGGCTCACTACTGCCCTAATGTAGCTGCAGAAACATTTCCAAGAAAGGAGGAAGGTTGACAAAAATCTAGGTTTATCAGGCTGTAAAACACTGTGTTATGTTTCCAGAGGGACCATTCAAAACAAAGAATCCCACATCATTTTCTCTAGCTCAGGCCTCCCTGGTGATGCTCCAGGCTGCCTCTTCCCACCCCTCAGGGCTGGAGTGTTGAACACTGTGGTCTGAGAGCCACCTCTGCTCCTTTTACTGTCACAGGGAAGAGCCCTTATCCTGGCATGGTGGTGAACAGCAAGTTCTACAGCATGGTGAAGCAGGGATACCAGATGGCCAGGCCTGACTTCGCTCCCTTGGAAATGTGAGTGATGCACTGAGATTCACACAGCAGCAACAGGGGGCTGGAGCTGCCTCATGGCACCAGGCAGGGACATGGCACAGGGACCTTGTCCACAGCTCTGCCTGCTGCCTCCAGGTTAAGGATGGCTCCTACCAGGCTGCTCCTTGCTCCTGTAGGAAAACAAGGCCTGGGGCAGTCTATCCAGCATCTCCTGTTTAGGGACAGGAGGATGGTATTCACATTACATGTCTACATTCCTGAACTTGGTGGGGTTTTCTTCTTTTTTTAGTTAGCTTCTTTTGACTCTATGATTATGAGAAGACAAGCCTGAGTAGGCTACAGGAGGTAATGAGTGGAAGCCTTGATGGCATAAAGCTTCTCATTGATTAGTTTGCTCCATCCTCTCCAGTGCTCACCACTCCCTGGAGCACTGCACTCAACATGGGTTTTGGAAGAAGGGACTGCTCAGCTCAGTGTCCCTGACACAGAGTGCTGCAGGGAGGAGCCTGGCCTTGCAGAGCCCTCCAGCAGCACCATGCAACCTCGCTGTCCCTGTCTGGCCCTGCAGGTACAGCATCATGCAGGCGTGCTGGAGCCTGGAGCCCACACGCAGACCCACCTTCGACCAGATTGGCTGCTTCATCCAGAAAGAGCTGGAGGTGCATAAGGAGCAGGTGAGGACCTCTGGAGAGGAGAAGGGGGAGGATGTCTTTCCCCCTGTCTGAACACAGCTTCTGGACACGTGTTCTGTGATATCCCTTACCACGAGCTGATGGGAGCAGTGTGGTGTTGGTGGGCAGTGCAGAGAGGCAGCCAGCTGAAGGGTTAAATCACTCTCCACCCTGGCCAAAGAGAGCTGGACAGGGAAGCACAGAAACCTCAATGTGACAGGCAGTCATACACCTCCAGCACTGCACCCTGCCCCTTTCCCCTGGACTTGCTGTGCATTCTCTCAGGACTAGCTGTCCACAAAAGCACAAATGCCTGCCCTGCCTGTTAGCCATGCCCTGTGGGCACAGCAAAGGGTGGTACTGTGAGTGAGCACAGCCCCAGCTGGTCACCTGCATGGAACAGGTGTGCTACATCAAAGGGACCAAAACACACTCAGAGTGTTGTATTTCTTCCTTTTCTTTCAAGGACTACACCAACCTGCCCTCCAGTGCTGAAGAAGACAGTGGCTGTGACACCTCTGGCTGCTGTGAGGAGTCCTGTGAGCAAGAGGAGAGTGGGCAGCCACTCCTCAAGGGCAACAACTACCAGTTCTGTTAGGTGGGACCTTCACCCTGGGGCTGATCCTGTGAGCTCCAGAGCTCACCCTGGGACACAGACACCTGCTTGGCCTTCTCTGTGCTTTCTGAAGTGTGAGTGTTATGGACTCTCTCACCAAAAGGAGACCCAAGAGGACACCTTGGGGTCCCTGAAGTCTCATCTCACACATAGCATAGAGCTGTTAGGATGGTAACAGGCTCCATCTCTACAAGGTACACAGAGCTCCCCAGCAGCTGCTTCCCCACACCCCAGAGAAGGCTGTGGGAGTTTGGGTTTTGTAGTTTTTAAAAAATACTAGTCCACAGCCAACTAAGACATTTCCAAGTGTCACTCACATTACTGAACCCTTGAATTTTATAAACACATCTTGAAATATGTCTGGGCACTGGAACTACTCCACACACTCCCTTTTGTGATGGTTCTGCTCTCTTCCATTTGTCAGTCTGACCCTGGACACTGCAGTGTGTTTAGAAATAGGTGAAGCTTCTACACAACATTAAATATGCATTAACCCCTCCACTTCCTCGTGCAATCCACCTCTGCAGCTGATGCTTCTGCAGGGGGTGTTTGGGTGGAGAGAGCCACAGAGCCAGCCCCAGGGTTATGTGAACTTGTGCCTCACTAACAGGAGAGAAGGGCAGTTCTTTCTCAGGTAAAATACAGCAAAGAGTGCTCTTCCACGGGAGCACTGAACACAACCCCCATCCAGGAAAGAATGGCAGCTTAACGAGGTCTAGAAGTGATCAACATTACACATATCCTACAGAACTTCTGAGTAACTGAGCATGTAGCAATCACTGCCTTTGTCACTATTACAGACTTGTACTAAATTTCCTTAATGTACTTTTAATAGTACAGCTGAGGTGATTTTTTTTTTTTCATAAGCTAGGGCCTAATGCACTTCAACCTATTTCTCAGCTAACTCTTGCTCAGGGTTACTACTGCCCTGGCCACCCAGTCCTGTGTACCTACCAGAAGTGGCTGAAGAACCTTCTCAGCTTCACCTGACTCAGTGGATAAAGGATCTCTATTCCAGGTACAGACAAACAGCAACTGACAGGGCTCAGGGAAGCTACAACTGCACTGCAGGTGGCCTTTGTCACACTCTGAGCAATTGCACTGTGGGCCATTTCTGATTCTATTAAACCTGGTTTTATGCTAACACCAAGTGATTCATTCTTCCTTACTAAATGAAAAGCTAATGTAACTCTGTCAGCATTATAAAAAATAAAGAATGTTTAACAAAATGAGTCTCTCCTAGAGCTCAAAGGACTGTTCTCAGAGGGGAACAGCTCAGAGCATGGGTGATGCACTGGCCTATCCATTCACCCTGCAACTCTGCTCCTCAGTACCAGTTCTCAAAACCATTCATTCTTGTGTAACACAAAAATGTATTAAAAGCAAGGTTTTAAAGCTCTGAAGTAGTCCCTGTGCATGGATATAATGGAATGTAATTTCAGTTGTGATGATGGGACATCTGACAAGTCACCATGTGGCACATGGCACCAGTTTCTGGGGCAAGTGCAATTCCAAAAGCAGGGCAAATGCAGAAGAGATTCAGCAGTTTGTGCCTTTTCTCCTGGAGCCATCCAGGTCTTGTACACAAAAAAAAGCCAACCCAAGTCACTTGACCACAGTTTCACCCCCAAAATTGGAGATAATTTATTAAACTTTATCACTGACTGAAAAAAGTCACTAATGTCTCTTATAATAAGTTAATGTTCTTAACAGAAAAACCCCAAGCCATGATTACTGCATTTGCTCAGACTTAATACATTTACTTTAACAGTACGGTACTCAATAGTTCCCCTTCACAGAAGGGAGTTTTCAACCACACCGCAAGCCTCAGAATCTTCCCCACTGCTCACTCAGACAAAATAAACTCCCAAGATGGCAACTTAGCAGTCTGGCATCCTGCTTGTCTCCTCTGCGGGTCACAGCAAACACCAAACACCTTCACCACCAGCCATGGCCGAAGGGAGCTGAGCAGTGACAGCACAGCTTTGCACCCACAGCCCCAGGTGCTCCTCAGGCGTGCTGCAGAGGCTGAGGTCTCATCCTGACTCCTCTCAAGGGGCTGACAAAGCAACCTGGGCAGCAGGAGACTCCTCTAACCCCCAGAGTGCTGTGAGAGCGTGGGCAGGGCAGGTGTGGCACCTGACAAAGTGATGGGTGCAGCTCTCCCAGCACGTCCATGAGGGTGGAATAGAGAACCCTGCTCGCTCTGATGACACTGCATTCATCATTCCTCCTTTTTCCCCCAGACAGTGTTTGAGTGTCCCTCCCCTCTCCACAGCCACCCCTTGCACAGCACATAAACCATCCTGCAACCCCTCAGCTGGCCTGGGGCTCAGCTCTGACATTACCATACAGAACACTCTCCTCTCACTGTACCTTTTGGCTTCTAAGTTATTAGTGCTCACAGCAAGGGACAAACAATTCCAGAAACTCCCTGCAGCCAAAGCCCCCACGATCCTGGACCAGGAGTGCAGCCTCCAGAGAGGCTCCCCAGATACAGCTCAGCTCCTCCTCCTCCTCAAGACTCCTTGCAGCCAATGCCTATGAGAGCTCTCCAAGTTTACCAAGCAGGAGTCAGTATCCTAAATTCACCTATTCAGAATGTTTTGGGGGAAATCGTTGCAGCCATCTACCGTTTATGCCTGGTCCCACACCCCCAGCCCTGCCACCAATAAGCACAAAGAAGTCAGCAAGCAAGATTCAGAATTAAAAAACCTGTGTGTGCTTGACCACGCACACTCCCTGCTACCAGCAACTCCTCTCCCCTCTGCAGCTGCAGGGAGGGCAACATCCCACAGCCCTGAACAGCAGATCCACCACATGCCTTGGAGGCAGTTGCAGCCTTGTGCAAGGGGGTGACAGACCCATGCTCACAGCAGCTATCACGATGCTATGGAAGCACAGAGCTCTTTGGTCAGTAACAGCAGTCAAAGCCACCAGCATCACATCTCCAACCTGTGGAGGCTGATAAAATAAAATAAAAAATAAACTCTCAAGCCAGACAGCTGCAAAAGCTGGCTCAGCCCACCCATCCAGAGAGAGAAACCAGAGACGGCCAGAGAGAGAAACCAACTCAGCAACCTCTATCCTCCTCCTGCTTCCCCTCTTCATCCTCGTCCGTTTCCGTTTTGATCTGGGCCACACCGAGCCGGTAGAGCGCGTCACGGATCACCACCTCCCCGGGCTGGCAGCTCTGCACGATCTCCTGGATCTGCCTGTTGACGATTTCCCTGCTGGTGAGGAAGTCCACGAGGCGGTTGTAGAGGTAATAGTGCGTGGGGTTCTCGAAGGTGATGGGGCGCTGGCGCGCGTGGCTGGTTTTGCTGTCGCTGATGGCGGCGGCGATGGCGCCGTAGGGCTCCAGCTCGCGGCACAGCGCGATGCAGCGGTGCCGCGCCGTGGGGTCCCAGGGGCTGCCCTGCTCCGAGCCCGCGTGCACGATGCGGCGCGCCGAGGACTTGGTGATGGGGTGCTGAAGGGAGTGCTCGGCCACCGTCACGTCTACGCTGTAGTGCTGGTCCAGCAGTTCAGGGCAGGACACGTACTGGGGGAGAGACACACACACCAGGTGGAACAACAACTTCCCCACAGCTGAGAAGACAAAATACTGGCTGGCCAAACTCCAACCACCATTATGGCCCAGGACAGATGGAGGGCTAAATGATCCAGGCTTCCCCTACGTGCCACAAAGATGGTATGTACACTCCCTCCTCACTTGTATGCCCTCAGATAACCCCAAGGCACCAGGAACAATATTTCTCTCCCACTTCTCAAGGAACAGCAGCAGTCTGAAAGAAGTGAGTTGCTGTGTCAAAATAAGTGATGTGCTCCAAAGTTCATGAGCTGAACTGTTACAATGCACTCCCAGCACAGCTCTTCCTATTAAGGACAATTAATGAAACACAATGCCCAGGCAACACGTAATACATTCTGCTATGCTTAGGAGTGATGCACTAGCAAAGCTTAAATCAGGAGATATTTATCAGGTCAAATTCACCCTTGGCAGTGTTCAAGACCAGGTTGGATGGGGCTGTGAGCAACCTGGCCGAGTGGAAGGTGACTCTGCCTGTGGCAGGAGGGTGAATTGGATGAGCTCTTCCAACCCAAACCATTCTATGATTTTATTAAATTATCTTGAGCCACAATGCAGGTTACATATTGGTGGGGGGGTGTTAATTTTCATCTCCCTTGCAGCTTTCCCATGCTGGACTGCCACACTTTGCAGAGAGCAAACACATAACTCACTGTTGGAGGTTCCATGGGGTCAGAGAAGCAGCCCTGGTTCTTCCCCCACATCTGGGAAGTCAGGCCAGGCCAGCAAAGGTCTGCACAGAGTGCCACTGAAGAGGCTGAATCAACAACATACACTGGAGGCCAGTGACGTGAGGATACCAACAAGTCCACATGATCCCGAGCATTTTCTCCTCTTACTATGTACTTAGAGCCACACACAACCTAGAAAAATAAAAATGGATTAACACCAGCAGTACAATAAAACTGAAAACTTACAGAAAAAAAATCTAGTCTTAAAAACATTCAGCTTCCTTCCAGGTATTCCAGACTATGCAGTAACCAGACAGATACTTTCTCTATAGATACTCTGCTTCCTCCTCAAACACATTCCCCTTGTCTTGGGGAATTTTCCAAGCCCTGAGGAACATGTTTCATTCCCAAAGCTCAGAGAAGCCCATTCCACTGCTTCTATTCAATAAGGAAGTTCCATGCTGTTAAGTCAAATAATGAATAGCCAAGGAAGAAAAAAAAACTTGTGGCTCCATTCTTTCCTACCTGATGTGGACACACTTTGTAGATTTTCCCTCCTGTGTGATGAGCAGAAGATGGTGTAATGCTTGTCCCATTCTGTACAAACTCATAGAGAGCCAGGAGGGAATAGCAGAGCTCATCCTAGAAAAGACAGGCCCCAGAGAAAGTGACTAAAATTAGCAGACCCCTGCAGAGAGGGAAAAGACAGCATACAAGGTCTCCCAAATCCCAATTTGCACTTCATCCAATAACTTCCTAATCCCACACTCAGCACTGTGAGGATGACAGGCAATTACACAATGCTGAGCCAGTGACAAGGTAATTACAGGCTTCCTTTCTTCTAGCCCACAAAGGTTCAATTTATTTCACCATGTGAAAATTATCCTATAACCTGCTGGCACCCATCCCTGCCCTTAGTGCAGCCAGATGAGAAATTAATTGTCTAGGATGGCAAGAGTGGATGAGGGAAAGACAGTGAAGAACAGCTCCACTCCTGCAGGCTTGTATGTGTGCAAACAAGCCATTACCTTTGTATGGGATGCCTCCCAGGGGATGCCACACTGTGTCAGAAAGCTCTGCAGCTCTTCCTCACTGTAAGAGTTTATCAGCTCAGGCCTGAAGACTTCTTCCTGAAGGAGCCTCACCAAGGCACTCCCATTACCTGCCAAGGCAGGAAACGGGTCTCAGCACTCATTCTCAGGAAGGGAACTAACCAAAATAATTTCCTAAGAAGACTACAGAAGCAAAGATTGCACAACCCACAGCCAGCAAGAGAGCTGTGAACAGTCCTACTTGCAAAGCACATCACAGACCACTTGTCTTGAGCCCTTCACTGCTGAGGTCACCAGCCTGAGCCCAGCATGGCTGCAGACTCCAAAAGCACTTATCTATCCTGACATTTGTAACCTTTAAATGACTGATGTGAGGAACCTTTAAATGACTGATGTGAGGACAACCAAGTGAAGAAGAGCAGAGACAAATGTTACTGCAGCCTTTGGGCTGAACAGCTCCAGGCTCAGCCTTCACATCTCCCTGGTTCTTTCTCTGGAGCTCCACTTCCACAAAAGCCCACACAGCTCTTCTGCAGCCCAACTCTGAAGCAGCTGCAGCCCTGTCTGCAAAACCAACTCACACACTTGCTAAGCTTGCAAAGCCAGTTTTCCTTCCTATGCACAACACCCAAATTCTTAAGGGAACCAGGTGCTAACTGATCTTAGCTCTCGGATCTGAGATTATTCCTCTCACTGCTTCTTGTTCCATGCAGTCAATATGTATGATGTACTGAATGTTGACAACTCTGATCAGGACTAGCACACCACTTTCCTAGTTTTTCCTCAAGTTCTGCAAAAAACTTACTCACCCCTTTATTGAGATTGTACCACTGAGATACCAAGCACTACCAGTAACTTCCACACTCCAAGTGTCAGTCTAACATGAAACAAACACTGACTGGCATTCAAGATGTGCATGCATCCCTCTGCAATCAGACTCTATCTCACCTGGGGTGCAATGCTGTCATGTCCCCCATGTCTCACATGCATCAGAGCCATCAGTGCATCCAAACTTCACAGGAAAAGCCAAGCCTCAAGCAGCAAAGAGCCTGAGAAAGCTGCAATCACCTCAATGTTCCTGTCTTTTCTCAGCACACATAACTTCTAAAGTGTCATGCAATCAGCTATTCTTAATGCTAAACATCACCAAGACTGAAGTCACCAACACATCAAGCACTCCCTTAACAAGCACAACCTGGGCCATTACCTGGCACTGGCTGTGCATGTAGGTTCTTGTCCTTCTCTGTATTGATCACCACTGCTCCTCTCATCAGTGGAGGGAAGAAAGGAGCAACAATAGAGGCATCAAACTTTGTGATGGGGATGCTAGAAGGAAAAGCCACCTGCTCAATCACCTCTGTCTCCATCGTGGACCAAAAGTCTTCCACATTCACTTCACTTGATGGCAAGTATTCTGGCCAAGTAAACTACAAAAAGAAAGAAAGAGTGGTCAAATACAAAAACCACAGTCCATTTGACTGTGTCAGTCTCATTCACGGCATGAGGACTATCCAGGAGAGTGCTTAGCTCAAATATAGCAAAATTATTTCAGTCTCCTAAAGCTTCCCACAACCACTTTGCATCATGTAAGACTCAAAATTTACATATTTGACATAAAAGCCAGACATGCTACATTCTCCTACTAGGGCTTTTTCCCCATTAGAGAAGACAGCACCTCAGGAAAACCTGAGGAAAAAAAGGAATGTGTTCATGTCAAAGGAAGAAGACCAAATTCAACAACTTCCATCCAAGGTTCCTGCTGCCCAAGGCTGCTGGACAAAAGCTGTGGTCCACGGACAAAGGATCTTGTTTTCCCTGAACTACACATCAACACCTCTAAGAGGAAGCACAGGCATTGCTGCTCCAGCCACATCCTCTTGTCAGGCATCAGCAGAAAACCACTCACAAAGGTCTCATGTATTTATTGTGCATCATGAAGACCAGAGTCAGCAAAAAATCATTATGATCTGCTTTGAACACAAACAGGATGTGAGCTGTGGGAAAAACCTACCTCTATATTTTTCAGTGCTAGGACATTTTCCGTATTCCTCTGGGCTATTTCCACCTTGGGGGTTATGCCACAGATTCCACAGATCATATCATTGTAATCCCGGACTGTCAGGCATTCAAAAGCCCAGTAGCCATTGCACAGCAGTTCCTGGAGCTGAGCCTGCTCATCAGGGCTCAGGCTTTTATCTGAAAAGAGAACATGCCACTGTTACAGTTTTCACATCCTGAAGCCACTGGAGAGGTAGTAGGGCTCTCCTACACAGGATAAAACCAAACCTGCCCTCCAGAGAATTGTTACAAAGAACTGGTCACAGAGGTACTGTTTGGTTTAGGAAGTGATTGAATAGAAACATACCACACTAAAATAGGTGAGGTTTGCCTTTTTATAACCTAACAATCATCAGGTCACAGCTTGGTATGTTATGGTAAAAAGCAAGAAGGAAAACCCACCAGTTTGCTCCTGAACAGAGTCAAGGATATTGCCAACAGCCACTCTGGGATCCTCTCCAAGTTTAATATGGTTTCGGATTGCAAACAGAAGATCCAAGCTCACTAACAATTTGTTACCCACATTGAAAAGGCCTGCAGTTAAAACAAGACAGTTATTGTCTGTAGGGCTCCAGATCTTCCTCACAAAGAAATGTATTCCTTACTGATACATAACACACTCACGAGTACAGTTTAGAGGATAATGGAAACACAAAGAGTGCTTCTGCACCTCTGAAATGCAGAGTTCCCTGCTGAAAGATCAGCTCCTTTCACAGACTTGTCTGTTGATTAAAAAAGCTACAAGGAACAGCTGTCAATCCATCTCACTAGCCAATGCCATGAAACAGCACTCTCCAGAGATGTCTCTGACTGTGGTCTCAGGGGCTGCCTTGCAGAACTCAACATTCACAGAGACCTACACCAGTGAATCAAGGCAAGGCCCCCCTCACCAGAACATTCATGTGTTTTCACTCACAAATGTAGATTTATTTGTAGACTAAGCAGAAGTAATTAAAAAATAATTCAAGTTTAGTACAGCAGGGAAGGGACCAAGCTTTTCTGTGCCTGGACACTGCCCTGATACAATTCCAAGCTTCAGACAACAGTCATGCTGTACTCACATTTCTCCTACCTGTGTAAATGTCAGTGAAGCTATGGAGGGCCAGACACTGCAGGTTCAAGCACACTTTGACCTGAGCTGTAACCACCTGTAATCTATTGGCTGTCAGCAGCCAGCACTCCTGAGGACCAGCAAGGGAACTGCAACACACAACAAAAAAAACCAAAAAACCACTCTGAGTGAAGCCAATGGGTTACTGCAAACCCTGCAGTAACTTCAGACATTCTAGCTGACATGAGTTTATTATTACATAAATCTAAGCCAGCTCACCACGCCGTATCACACCAGAAAAAGTTACATTTTAAAACAGATTTCCCAGGCAGAGTCAGGTCACTGCTCACACTCTTTTAAACAGCACTAGAGCATCCCTTCAGCTCCATACACTGGGCACCTACTGCTGCAGAGGTGGAGAAAACCTATGGTCCCAGCTGCCCTGGGAGAAGTGTCTGTACCATTGCTGTGGTGATCAGTAACACATTCCACCCACCAGCCTGTCCTGCACACAGAGATTCAGACAGGTCTGCTCCTCTAAATGCAACTGGCAAGGGGGAAGTTCAGACAGAAGAGTGCCAGTGGCTCAAATACTGCTGTCCACCTGAGAAAACACTAATCAAAGCCAAAATCACCTCCTTCCCACTGGCAGGGTTTCAATTAGAGCCTGTGCAGGCACATGGGAGAGTCCCACATGCAGAGCATTGCAAAAAAGCCAGGCACAGACAAGGATTTACAATGCACAGGATGGTAAATCCCATGGTGAGAGACAGGGTGTGAGATTGCTCTGTTCTGAAAAAAATACAGAGCATGAAAAGTAACTCTTCTGGAAAGACCTCAATTAGCGCTAGCCTCACCAAAACAAATCTCCATCCTTCATATCAAAATTTTTTTTGGGAGAAAGACACAACATTAAACTCCCTGCCATTTTGCTGTAGGAAAAGTCTTAGATAATATTTTCAGAAACAGGAGGATGTCTGGCAGACTCAGGGAAGAGATATCCTACAGGCTTTCAAACAAATTTAGTTAAGGCAATCTAGCTTATTTACTAAAAGTTCTGAAAGTCCTTCAGGTTTCAATTTGGATACTTGTTCCAAAAAAGCATTCACTCAAGCACACACTGAGAAATGAAAGGAATGAAAATATCATAAGCAAAAAGACCCACACAGGAAATATTCAGACCAGGGAGAGAGAGAAAAAGGAAATCACACAATGTACATCTGTAAACACACAAGTTTTCCTCTCTCAGCCTCAAAGCATCAGAATGGAAAACAAAGAGGGGATGACTAATGAAAATACTCTGTTTCAATAAGAAAAAAGTTACATCTAGACTTTGCAGTCCCTCTTTGATCCTGCTAAACCCTTTCCATACACATCTAGCTTACTCAGTGTCACTTTCACCAGCTTCACTACCAGAGGCCAAAGCAAATATTATTTCAGGCAGACTCAGAACAAAGAAAATCAGCATGAGTTTGAAAGAGTCAAAATCCAAAGCAGAATCTTACTTGTGTCCCCCTTTGAACAAGGGGCTGTTACAGAGGAGGCACTGCACACACGGGCTCTCGTAGTAGTTGGACCAGGAGGTCTGCTCGATGGTCACTGTCTCCTCACTCACGTTGGACAGGATGAGCCTGGAGCTGTTGAGCTCGTGGATGAGGGTGAAGATGTCAGCCAGCTCCGACTCGTTCTCGGGGATCTGCATCACCTTGCGCAGCAGCTGCAGCGTGGACTGGCGCTGGATCTCCCTCTGGGATGGTGTCAGGGGCTCGCTGGGGTTCAGCACCTCCGGCTGACCGGGACTGACCTCCTGCAAAGCAACACATCCAACCAGGCAAGCACGGGGATGAAATATTAAGCCCAAAGAAGTCATAAAAGGCAGCAGAAATACAGCAGCCTTTGCGCTCAGTAAACCTGACTTCAACTCTACTGCTGAATCATTGACTCCACTTCAAGCTCAAATTACTTTAACAAAAATAGTTTATTACAGCCCAGCCCTTCAGGAACTCCTGCACTGCCAAACCATCACAGATTGGCCATTAAACTGTTAAGAGCAGGGACTGGGGATCCAGAAGGTGAGGATAACCATCAACAGGTATATGAACACTTCAATAACCCTCATCACTTGAACCCCCAATTACCACTATCTTTCTCCATGGGTTATCAGGCACAGGCTCAGGGCAGCCTGCACAGCTCTCCAGAAGCTGGAGGAACCAAGTGCTAACAGAGAACTGGGGGCTGTGATACACAGAACACACTAATCAATAGCAATTGATCAGCTACAGTCTACCCTTCTCCAACACATACCATCACAACAAATGCACAAACACAGGAGAACCAAACTCCAGGTTGTGCCAGGAGAACAAAGAGAACCCAAACAGGCTGATCTGTTTAATCCCTGAAACTCTTCTGTCAACATTTCAACCTGGTTTTCTGCCTAGTCCAGCAATGAGATAAATGATCAGTCAACAGCCCCGAGACAACGATGAACTGTGTTAAAGGAATGTTAAATAGATCAACAACCAGAAAAAAAGAAAAAAACTAAATGAGGAAGAGACAAGCCACATGCCTCTCAGAATGGAAGCTGAGCTAAGCACACTGCTGTTCCTTACACAGCTGTTCATGTGAGTTTCACACAGGCCATCTCTGTTTGTTTGCATTTTTAAAGAAAAAACAAAACCACTAAACAAAGTTATGTTCTTCAAAATAAAAAAAAAGGCAAGTGGATGAGTCATTACTATACAGACTAAAATTCTATCTATTTGCTGGGTAGGCATTTCAGCTAAGAGCAGGAAAGCTCCTTTTTTCATTTATTGTTTTAAAAACGTGACAATTCAGTATGAGAAAAGCTAACCTCTGAGACTGTAAAGGCAAATAAAATAGCCCCAGAATTAATTACACCCACATAGAACAGCAGACAACTGAAAATGTATTTATACATCAGAAAAAAACCCTACATCCAGAAATAAATTCAGGTTGGAAGTAAAATTGCTCTACAAACACTTAAAAACAGGAAGCTCTAATACAAGATGTACTAACTTAACTGCCACTAGCCCCAAACTGCTCACAAAGCAGAGCATACTTGGGAGTTTCTTGATGAAGTCTGAAGTTCAACAAAGCTGACACAGCAATGTGGTGACTTCAGGTCGATTTTCCCAGCATGGACTGACACAACAGAAGCATTTTTAAGTCGAGGAGACACCCAGTGGTAGCACTGAGTGTGCTCAGACAGTCTCAGCCTGAAGCACCACTGCTACAGGAATTCAACAAACATCATCACAGATATTTTAAACAGGAATAATTAGGTCAGAAAAGTTTATCATGATAAAAAAAAAAGCCAAACCATGTTTCCATAGGGACTTGCAAACTAAACTTCTCTGCCCAGCTCACAACAGACATGATAAAACAAGCCAGCTTGAACCTTACCAGGGATTTTGCAGTTTTCTCAGTCCTGTCTTTGGCAAGGTTGTAGCCACAGCTTGGACAGATGCGTGGCTTGTGCCTGTTTGTGTACACATAACTGCAGGAGGGGTTCTTGCATTTCCCTCTGCCACGTGACGTTGCTAATCCCAAATCCTGAATGACACAAAAGAGATGTTTGCTGACCTTGACTTTCAATAGTTGGACTCCATGATCTTAAAGGTCTTTTCCAGCCTCAATGACCCTACGATTCTAAGCCAACAAGATTCTAAAAAATATTATTATATGTTTTATCTCCACTTTGTAACATCTTGTTTAAACATCAATAGCAAGCCCTGTCACTTTGCACAGAATCCTTTACGTGGCACTTAAACACTCTGGGCCAGTTCTCCACACCAGAAGCACATTAAATTAATTCAGAAACCCCTGATCTGCCCTGCTCACTCAAGGAGGGGATGGGGATTATGCATGGGGACACGAGTTAAAATCCATCTCTTAACAAGGCCCTGCACAGCCATCCTGGACTAGGTCTAGAGATGACACAAAGCACAGATTATTTCACATTAAAAATGAAATGTATTTGTGCAAGTCAGTAAAACAGAAGTCCCATATCCTTCCCATCCCAGAGAGGACACTCCCAGTGGCAGAAGTCACACTATTTGAAAAATTCTCACCAAAGTTACAGTGCAACTGTACTTGTAGGAAGGGAACGTGTCTGGTTTGACTTCCACAACTTTAACCTGAGATGCCCTGCTTGTCACAGAACTGTGGAGCTAGAGGTGGAAAGCAGAAAAAACAACACCCATTAGACACCTACTACAAAATACATACATGCATCAATAATCAATATCTATTAGCATTCCAAAAGATGAATTAATGGTCATTTAATATCCATAATACCTTAAGACACTATACTGCATGCAAAGGAATTACAACTCACAGATTCATTTCAGCACCTTGGCATACTGAGTCATATTTTACAGGTGAAAAGCTCAGTATTCAATATTGCATGTCAGATTATCAAAGCACCAGCAGATCCTTAAAACATCTTCTGGAAGTAACTGGGAGGTTCCCAAAGTAACCAACACCAGGATTGTCCAACAGCATCTCAGCTCAGTTCCCACACTCAAGCCACCAAGCAGTCATTCTGCTATCCAGCCATATCATAAAAACAGCCACTCATAGATCTCATCATCATAAGGCTGCTACATTTTTTGTTCTATTTCTCATTCAGGTCATATAACTCACCTGAGAGAAAAAAGAAAAAAACAAACCAAACCACAAACAAATCCTCCCCCCAGAAATCCCAGGAAAACAGTTTGCATTTGAAGAACAACCTTTTGTTCCTCAGCAGTTGGTGGCTGCAGAACTGACTGGCCCAACTGTTTCAGTGTACTGGGCTTCAAGCCTGATGTTCTCACAGGGGAATGCTTGTCTAGAAGGAGGAAAGAGATGCATCAGGTTAAGTGTGAGAAAACAGATTCTGTTTCTTTCTGACATCTTTGTTAAATGCCACTCTAGTCATGTGAGATCTTTCCTTTGAGCTTGAAATAACCCAAGCAGGTGTTTCATGGCCTGTTTACTCCACTCAGGCAGAGACAAACTGTTTTTTTCCTAGCATTAGTAGCCACTTCCCTTGAAACCTATCCTATTATTGGCAGACACCACTTCAGCAAGGTGGGGAAAGACAACAGCTCCCAAAGCACACAGAGAATGCTGCTTTTACCAGTACTTGCAAAGGCCTGCCTGCTGCTCAGCTGCTCTGTGCTGGCTTCTCTCCCCACGGTGACAGGAGCAGGCAGAATGGCTCGCATGGGTCTGGCTGCAGCCAGCAAGGAGGGCTTGGGTCTTGGTTTACTCTTTGCTTCTTGTCCCTTGTGTGTAGCAGCTGTTGCATCAGTTCTGAAAAATAAGAGCTACAAGTGGAAAAAATATTCCATCTATTTCCCCTCAGCTTCAGTTTTCCTCTTTTCTCTGAATTGTGCTTTGTTTGCACACTAATCACAGCTATTGCAATAGAAAGAGTGCTAATGCTGCATCTGCCCTGTGACTACAATCTGTCACTTAAAAAAAAATATATATATTAGTTCTGATGGACAAAGACTCAAAGGAACAATCCTGAACTGGCACAAAACAGACAGCAAACACAGTTAAGTCTTACACAGTTAAGTCAACAGCCTTCAGCTTCTTGGCCTAGTCCCATGAGCACACAATAGACATATGCTCCCATAACACAAGGAAAACTGACTCACCCCACCAGTGGCTTTTTCACAGAGGCATTTGGACTCAACACCTCAGAAGATGTCGACATCCCCAGCCCTACACTTCCTTTCTCTGCCTGCTCCGAGGAGGTGTCTGCTTGCCGCTGGCTCTCCCGGCCCAGCACCGCTCCAACAGCACTCTTCCTGTCTTCAGCAAGCACGTTATTGGGGAGGAAGTGGCCCTCAGAGATGATCACTTCCTCCCACTCCATCTCAGGCATCTGCCCTCCGACAGGCACAGCGCTCAGCAGCTGGCTGACAGCTTCAGAGCTCTCCAAGGTGCACTTGGCAGAACTGTCGCTAGCGGCCGCGGGCTCTGCCAGGGCTGACTGCTGACCTCTTTTAGCTGCTGGAGTTTTAAGAGAGGTGCCTGAACTTGGCTCAGATTTGCTTTTTGGTTGCTTTTCCTGGAAACAAGAAGAGAGTCACATTTCAGAGCTTTTGGCTTTCACAGATAAGCAAGTCTCCTGCACATATGCCATGTTTCCTGTGGCCTATTTAATGTTGGATCAAAACAGCAAAATTCTAAGTGTTTAAGCAGTGAATTGTAAGGGAGTAGACAGACAGCATCTCCTACAACAGCAAAGGCCCTGCTAACATTGTATCTGGCCTCTTGGCCCTTCATGTATTATTTTTAGACATTGTTTACTTTGAAGAATCAATCTATCTTTCTTGAACTCCCTTAAATATCACCATTAGCATCAACACCACAAAGTCACCCACCACCCTCTGTAGCAAGGGCCCACCTCCTACGCTCCTCTTTCATGGTTTCAGCTCTCTGATGCTGTCTGCTCTTCCACATTATTGAGCAATCAAAGGGAGTTAAGAGAGAGAATTTGCATCTTTTGGATATATGCTTTCAGAAAAGCAAGCATGTGAGCCAACCAGAAAACAGGATTACTTAGGAGGATTTTCTGACTTTAACAAAAAGGTTAGTTCTAAGACTAAGGCTACAGAAATCATTGTACTGGAGTCAACAAAGGTATAATGAACACTGGACTGGAATATGGGAAAATATAGCAGAAATGAAATCCAGCAGACCAGAATAATTCTGAAAGACAAAAAGGAAAACTCTCTCTAAAACCTTTCAGCTCTAACTAGAGTAGGCTTGAACAGCAGCAGACATGCCATGCTCAGGCAGAATCCAGAATTACTTTTTGCATTCAGCCATCTCTCTACCTCAGCACATTCACCAAACAAAAGTGAAGATGTCACCATCACTATTTGTACCCTACCACACAGGAAGCTCAGCCTTCAGCTCAGACACCACAGAGTTTGCAGGCTGCCCAAGAGAGTTCTCATCCATGAATGTTTAATGGATCCAGACACAAAACAAAGCAGGTTCAGAACAAATCCACAAAAAGCCACTGAATGTCAATGCCAATTTTCACGCTGAGAACATCCTTTAAATTGTGCCCGAGGAGTCTTGCTTCAGACAGAAATGCACATCTGCTCAGAGCTGACTAATTAGCAGAATAGTGCCAAGGTTTAAGGATCAAGTGTGTTTTTCTGTACACAGTTAGTAGAGATGCCAATAATTTAAGCAGAGTAGGCATCATGTGGAGAAACACTTTTCCATTCAGACAAGCTTTACAACTCTACCAACACCTGGAAACTTCCTTCCAGTCAGAGGTTGGAACATCATGATCAGACACGTGGCCATGAGACAACAATACCCAACAGCACTTCAGCTTCCACTAGATCAACTTTATTAACAAGCTCCTAAAGGATTGTTAACTGACAGTTGTTCCTCCTCTCTGTTAAAAAAGCAATATTCAAAGACAACAGAAAACTAAATTTGTGGAAAAACTTCAAATGCTGATATTAATCACCACAAAACAACTTCCCAAGCTTAGCTGGGGCTGTAGCAGGAGGGACAGGCAATGCCTTCCAGTCAGAGGAACTGTGCAGGCAGAGGGCCAGAAGAATGTGTATCCTCTCAATGAGAGAGTTAGCAAATGCAGCTCCATCTATTCTAACAGATATGAGCAGCATCTTTACCCAAGGTGGGGTGATTTCAGGTCTCACCTCTGCAACAGTGACTTGCTCCAGCACATGCACTGGAACACAAGTGCAGGGATCATTTCTGGTGTATCTGACCTCCTATGCTAGATCTACAGGTCTGCAAGTATCACAGGCATTCACAAAACCAGCAATTTTTGTCTCAAAGTCAGGAAAGGAAAGACATATTTACCTTTGGGATCCATTTCCCTCCCAGGAAGTTCCCACACGTTGGGCATTTTGGTGGCTTATGCCTGGTGACATAAGTGAAGGAACAGCCAGGATTGGTGCAATTTCCATGTCCCCTGCGAGTATAGGTGGTTGTCTGAAACAAGAATTGTCAAGAATTTGTCTACAGACCTGAAAACCACAAAGCTGTGCTGATCATTTCTTTTTCCTCATAAGCACCTTAAAATGTTATTTGGCAAATCACCAGCCTTGCACTATTATTCATTTTACTGAACAAACACCACACAGCTGGGTCAGGGTGAGTCAGCACCATAACTACTGCGAGTCTAAATGCTCAGTCTACTCAACAGCCTCTGGTATTACCAGAATTTAGATCAACCTGCAGAACAGAGATGACAATGCACATAACCTCCTGAGAAACTAATCTTGCATTTACAGTGATGTGGAAGTTTTTTCTGAACATGAAAAAGTCATAGTAAGATGGCATTAAAATGCTTCTAATAGCAACCCACAATAAGACAAGATGTTACTAACACTCACAACAACACAGCAAAAAGACCTGAAGACAAGCTCTCATGATGCAAAGGCAGTTTTGTCAGTAATTTGTTTCTGTATGGGATGGTCAAGTATTCCCTGATCCTTCACTGTAACTTGCTATGAACTACTGAAACATGAGCAGCATCACCAGGCACTATTTATACAAACTAAAGTAGAACGTGTCATCTGTGCCAGGACAACTGCATCAACACACTTGAGTTTTTGTCAGCACAGCACTTCCCAATACCCTGCTCTCAACAGCTCCCAAGGGAGCTGTTGTACTGTAACTCCCTAACTAGGTACAGATTTTTTTCTAGAAATGCAAGGGCTGCTGTCAAAGAAATGAGTCAGTTTTAACCAGATCCTTCTCAGGAACAAAACCTGAGGTATTTCCGTTCTCCCCGAGACAACTGGAAGAGCATCACACTATGCACCACTATAAATATCTGCAGTGTTCCACCAGCTGGAAGCATAGAGAACCTGGAAAACAGGATTTGATGCTAGCTTATATAACAGAAGGAGCTGCAGTACTGACTGTACAGTGAACTCCCAAAATGGCTACAAAAACTCCAGGTGGCTGGAGTGGTTAGATTAGTGAAATAATACTATTCTTCCTCATGCAACAGGCCACACAGCCTTTTATATGCTTCTCAAAATCTCAGGTCATCGCTCCCCTCCTGCCAAAGCAAGAGCTTTGGAGTTCATGTTTTCCTGCAGAGCAGGAAAAAGCAGATCCCTGCCCTTAAAGGGATGAACACTGCTTTTTATGAAGAGAAATATGCATCCAAGTAGTGGATGTAGATGGCTGCACAAACACTGCTTTTGGCCAGATGTGTTGTGATAAGCTTTATCTACTCCACCTGCTTCCAAGAACTCCCTGAGGAAGAAGGCAGAAGAAATGGGCCCTGTAAGACACTGCAGGAAGTCAGAGACCCTCTTAGCCTATGCAAGACATAACACAAGGGACAAGAAATACATCAAGTGATACGGCGACTCCAAATTGGATTATCTTTAAAAACTGAACCATGAGCAAATCCCTCCCTCCGACATCTTTACGACAAATCTGTGACAATACATCCAAACCTTAACACACCACACAAGATTCTGAATTTCTTACCAATTTAATTGATGCTGGGTTCTCCACAACAGAGTGAGCTGGCAAAGGTAACATGATAAACTGTGTTGCAGGTGTGGAGGAGCTACTCTCTTCAGTATCCTAAAATGAAACCAAAGAGAAAATATATGCAGAAAACAAGACATGGTGATGCATATCCCTCCCTCTCATGAACATTAATGTGTCTTAAGGACTGATGAGATCAGAATACAGGACAGAGCAGCAATCATTGCAAAAGCAATAACCTTACCAGATGTATTCTGGAAATTATTAAACTCCTCAAACAAAACAGAGAATCCAACTCTTCACAGACTATGGTTTTCTATGGTGGATCCCTAAAACTTCAGCTTAAAAGGACTCCCTTCTACCTCTGTGCAACTAGGAAAACAGCTATCAGAAGCACAGCAGGATCATTTTTTCTCACCAAAATCTTACAGTGCAACTGCAGAACCCAATTACTGGCACTGCAATACCTCAAATACTGTTATAACAAACAGTTAAAAGAACTCAGTCATGTTAAGACACAACTGGTATCAGCACAGGGCTGAGTCAATCTGCAAGCAGAGACAACTCAGTCAAGGAGTTACTTTTGTATCATCGATTACAAAAGTTTCTATTTCTCTCAGCACCCAGCATCAGCAAGCTGGGCAATTAGAGGATCTCCTGCACCCACTGAGCATCTCAAGTAAAATGTGGGAAACAGCACTCAGAAGTTTCAGGTGAGATCTGGCAGGAGCCTGAGTGTCACTGGAAAGACTTACCCTGCCAGTGACCACGGTCACCACAGACACGCCATCGGGCACCTGGGGACGGGCCACAGCCATGTCTGTGGGGCTGCTCACCAGGGTCTCCTCAATGACCACCCGGGCTGCCTGGTACGGCTGTCCCTCTATTTCCAAAGAGGCCTCGTCCAAGAGGATCTCTCCAGCCACTTTCTCTGTCACAGGCCCAACGTAGCGGGAGAGAAGCTCAGAGGCAGCAGCCTCCCGTGCAGCCTCGGGCAGCCCCTCGATGGCGATGCAGCGCTCCGCGGCGCCGGCCTGGCCCGCGTCCACGGAGAGGATGCTCTGCACGGGGTCACGGGACACGCTGCTGACATTCCTGGGAGCTGCCAGGCCTTCGGACGCTGCCGGGCTCTGCGTCACACACAGCTCCACAGACGGCCTGCTCCTGTCCTCCTGAAGAGTGGTTTTGGGGATAATGATGTAATCGGAGCGAGGAAGAATCTTGCGGAAGCCTGGGATGTCAGGGACTACTGCAGTTCGAGTGGATGCCTTGGAGTTCTGTGGGCAAAGCCAGAGGATGGAATAAATGAAGATGAGAAGAGATTCAGTTCTTAATCCTGCTATTTTAGTTCCTAAGGTTCAAACAGATTCCTGAAGTAGTTTGCTGGGAATTTCTCCACACGACAGAGCCTGCAGAATCCCTCTCATTCCTGGTTTTATCACTCACTTCACCAACACTCACTCTGATGAAAGGACACAAAAAACCTGCTAAGAGCAGCTACCAGACATACCCATCCTGGATTACAATCCATCCTCCCTGGACTGAACAGAAGGCAAAGGCAAAAGGCAGTGGCCTCACAGTGCTTCTCCAAAGGCTGCCCTGAGCAAGGATTCAAACTGGAATCTGCAGCTAAATGCCTCCCACACAGTGCTGTGTAAGCAGGGAACTGCCTCTCTCCCCTGCAGCCAAAGAACTCCCAGAAACTCACCGGGTCCAGCCCCTCTTTCTCTAGCTTGGCCTTTTCCAAGTAGTAGCTCTTCTCAGCCACACTGAGCAACCTCCAGCTCTCACTGATCTTTTTGTTGATTTCAGATTGAGGGAGGTGTGGAAGCTCTTGTTGTACTTTCAAGTAAATATCATAATAGTAGAGAAGGTAAGCAGATCTGAAACACAACCAGAAATTGAAGTATTAAGGTCATTCTACATAAATTCTTTGGGGAAAAGTAAATCCACAAGGTTTAGGTTTGTCTCAAGGTCATGTGACAAGCAAGTTATATTTAATTTTATTTGCAAATGCATTTTTTAACCAAATGAAAACTCTCTGAGGAGAACCTCAGAAGAAAAAAAGAGAACCTCTGAGGAACAGCCTAAGGCAAATTATGTGGGGTAAACAAACTCTAAACTGAGCAACAGTGGCACCTGTAAAGAATGTCTGAGCAGGCCCAAAGCATCAAGCTGATATTTCACATAAATGCTTTACACCATGAAGTGTTCCAAGTGCACTGCAAAGTCCCCTCGTGTCAGAAACAAGGAAAACTGCCCCCACACCCTTCCAAGGAACTAAATGGAGGCAGAAAGAACCTACCGAGGCTTCTTGGCTTTTTCTCCATGATCAGCAGTACTTTTATGTTTCTTCTTCTTCTTGGGTGGCACCGGAGACGTGTAAGTGTAAGTGCTCTCTATCTCCTCCATCACCACAGTCACCTCAGCGCCATCGTAGGGAGCCTCCATGGCTACAACACACACTCTGTTACCCTCCTGCCAGGTTATACAAGACATATATACTATACTATACAGTATACATACTATATATATATATATATAAAAAATACTATACAGGTTGTTTCTCCCAACAAACAGCACTTTTATTCGCTTTCACAAACCGACAGCACTGCTGGCATGCACGTTTGACTCTAATTAAATGAAGATAACTGTGTGTCCTCTATTTATCTACTTTCAGAGGGCAACTTCTATTTCTATAGCCTCAATACCACCAGCTCAGCACAGACACACTGCACCTGAATTTCCCAATGGCACGGGGAGCTTGGTGACCCTCAGGTGAGTTTGGTGACCCAGAGCGAGCCGCACACGCAGCCAGGAGCTGCCTGTGGAGTCACGAGGAGTCCCACCAAGGCCGGGCCGGAGGCTGAGGGAGCAGCCCCAGAACCCCTCAGCACCGCCAGCTCCGGGGCTCCTGCTCGGCAGCGATGACGGAGGGCGCGGGGAGGACACGGGAGATAAAGGCAGCAGCTCCCCCGGGGCAGTGCAGCCCCGGCCCGGCCCCGCTCCGCCCGGGGTGCCGGGAGCCCCGGGCCGTGACCCGAGCCGCGGCTCCTCCGCGCCTCCCCCCGGCCCCGCTGAACGTTTCCGCTCCCGGGTGTCCGCACTCACCGCGCAGCTCCGCGGGCGGGCAGGCGGCGAGCTGGGGTCACGTTCCCGCCGGGGCGCGGCGGCGTGGAGGAGGCAGCGCCGGGGCCAGCGGCCGGCCGGGCAGCGGGGAGCGTGCGGGCGGGCTGTGCGGGGCGGGCCGCCCCGGCATGCTGGGCCGGCTGCGGGCCGGGCCCGGGCCGAGCGGGGCTGCACCGGGGCCGCCGCGCCGGAAGTGACCGCGGAGACGGCGTCCGGGGCACGGCGGGGCGGGACGGCGGCCGGGAGGGTTCACTCCTCCTGCGCGTGCGCGGCGAGGCGGCGGCGCGCACGTGCGCGGTTCCCGCCGTTTGTCGTGAGGGCGGCGCAGCGCCGCGCTAATTAATGATTAATTAGCGCCTAATTAGCAAAGGGCTCGGGCCGCGGCAGTGCCAGTGCGTCCTGCAGGAACGGCACCGAGCTCTTCGGTTCATCAGTGCGTGCAGTTGTCAAAAGTGGGATAGAAACTGTTGTGAAATAGTTGGTGATT
This sequence comes from Passer domesticus, assembly GCF_036417665.1. Lineage (NCBI taxonomy): Eukaryota > Metazoa > Chordata > Aves > Passeriformes > Passeridae > Passer > Passer domesticus. The sequence continues at coordinate 6,652,187 of NC_087486.1, forward strand.
GTTAAGCATTGTTGGTTTGGTTGTTCTGTTGTAAAAGGGGTTCCAAGGCCAGTTGTAAGAAATGCGGTACTCACCGTACCGTGTTACACCTGTGTAAAGTGCATCCCCCTGCCCCTCAGCGAAACCAGCCAGCCTGGACAGAACTGCAATGGAGCGCATTAAACCTTCATGGAAATGAAGGATGCAAACAGAAACCAACGCAAACAGACAAAAAACAGGATAAAAAGGGGCATCTGGGCCAGTGAACCTGTGCTGGTCCACCTGGAACATCGGGGACAGCGTTGCTCAAGAAAACTCAGCACCGTGCTGCAGCATCCTCGACGGGAATGCTCGGCCTGAGAGCCCCCCTGCTTTAGGCCTTTTTAAATTATAATAAATGCTGAAATCGCTTTAGTACCGGGAGCGTGTTCCCGTTTGTGCGCTGTCTTCACGCATTTCTCCCTCCTGCGCTCCTCGGAGCGGCGCTCCAGGCCTGGCCCTTCCCTGGTGGAGCGCAGCACCAGGGCAAAGCGGTGCATCCCAGCAATCCCAGTAATCCCAGTAATCCCAGCAATCCCAGTAATCCCAGTAATCCCAGCAATCCCATCCCAGCAGTCCCAGCAATGGCATCCCAGCAATCCCAGAATCATTTTGCTTGGAACAGACCTCTGAGATCATCGAGTCCAGCACCGCCATGTCAAACAGACCATGTGTGCCACGTCCAGTCTTTCCTTAAACCCCTCAGAGGATGGTGATTCCACCTCCTTCAGCAGCCCATTCCAGTGTCTAATCACCGTTTTTGTGAAAAAAATTTGTTCACCGTGGATTACTAGGGGAATGTGAGAATGTCAGAACATAACACTCCTACTGGTAAAGAAGCCCCACACTAATTAATACAGGCTAGTACAAGCTCTCAGAGCTATTAATAAAATAGTTTTCCAGGGAGGTCAAAAGCAGAAGAACCAGTAAGGATACAGCTGAAACCTGACTAAGGCAGAAACAATATACTTAAAAATAAGAAGCTAGAAAAGGGTTAGAATAATTAATAGCTAAATTTGTGAAGAAATTCCTCTTGTTCAGCTTAAACCTCCCCCGGTACAGTTTAAGACTAAGTCCTCTCATCGTGTTGCTGGTTATGTCACTGTAATACATATAGACATAATTTTAAAAATCAATTAGAAAAGTTAATCAAAATAATTAATTAGGAACGTTACATAATTTCCAAGGGTTACCTGGGAACAGAGCCCGACCCCCACCTGGCTATCACCCTCCTGTCAAGGACTTGCAGAGATAAGGTCACCCCCAAGTCTCCTTTTCTCTGGAAACTTTCCATACACGACAAAGTAATTGTTTTCTCAGTTTTCATGAATGTTAAAACTCAGTGCTTTTCTCCTCAGGAAACAAACAGCCCCATTAGGCTCTGTACCCATAACCCTCTTCCTCGGAACCTTTTGGGAAGCAGGATATCGTGCAGCTATTGCCTGAACATGTTTTTCAAATTACACATTTTTATTTTTTTCTGTATTCATGTCTATTTCTGCAATTTACATCATTACTTCTAACTTTAGATGAATATAAACCACATCTATGTCATGCCTCCTCTGATTGTGGAGGAGCAGAAAAAGGGCTCCTCTCACCAAGCCAGTCATTAATAAACCCCACAAACCACTGATACGACAGCCAGTATTCAATCTGCAAATGGTTATTTATTCTCCTGAAGCCCTGCAGTCGTTCCTGTGCCCTGTTAGTGTTTATTTCTGATAGTTTGAGGCAAGCTGTCTGTTCTGCATCAAACACTCCATCCAACCCCTCTACTTTTGCAAAGCTCCATACTTTTATTCAGATCAATACACAACCATTACAATTTTCTTGGAATTATTACCTAGCCAAATATTTGGAACAAAATGGCTGGTTGACCTTACAGAACAACTGAAAGTAATAACTTAAGAGAAAAACACTTGAAGGAAAGCAGCCGTGTTTCTTTCATTGTTCATGGATGAGTTCTGACAATGTGCATGCAGAGAATGGTATTAGAAACTCAAATTCTTTCCTAAATTTTGACTCTTCCATGGACATTTACATGGCTTTATCTGAGGAAAAAAAATATGAACAATATGTAAATTATTTTAACTACACAGTGACAGCACTTTGAGGAGCAGGGGGAGCAGCTGTGTTGCGTGAGCCCGAGGAGGGTTACAGAGGAGCCCCTGCTGTGCCAGGAGGGGAAGGGCTCTCTCTCCCCAGGACACTTCGTGCATCAATACCTCGGGAAATGAAAGGTGTTGGTGGAGATTACACAGGGATCTCCCTCTTCATTTTCCTGACAAAGTACAATGATGTCTTTGAAGGAGTTCAAAAGGCAGGCAGGCACACAGGACTGCAGCAGGTACCAGCCTTTACTTCTGAAGAGTTGACTTCAGAGCCTGCTTAAATAGAGGAGAAGTTGTAAGAGATTATTCACCTATTCGGTAGCAGTCCATCCAGCTCCAGCTCTCCCACCTGCCAGCCTCCCAGGGCTCCATCCCTGCTCCACTTCAGCCACCACGATGTTGTCATGTGAGTGCTGTGGGGCAGAGGTGTCATCTCAGAGTGTGACTTGACATCATCTCTGTGTGTCACCTCGAGCAGCACCAGTTTCCAGGAGGCTTTCGTGACCCCATCCCCTGAAACAAAAGCCAAATGAGATTGAGACAGCATGGTAGCAAGGAGAGAAGCACTGCCCAGGGCTTGGGGGGATCATCCTTCCCGTGGAGGTGGAGAGCTTAAACCCCCATGGGACCTGCTGTGGTAAAGGGGGAGTGGAAGGGGATTGAGGAGTGGCCAGGGGGATCTGCTGTCAGCTGGAGTCACCAGGGACAGTTTCCATGAGTCCTTCCAAGCTGCTTTAAACCTCCCTGAGATTTGCTCTGACAGTGCACTGGTGACTGTTGGCACTTTCTTTCCTCTGAGAGTAAAACCACACTGAACCTGTTCCTCTTTCTGTGCACACAGCTGCTGCAGCTCCTGTGTCACCGTGCCATCCATGGCTTGTGCTGACAGTAACTGCACGGTGTGAGAGCAGCAGCCAAAGGACTGGAGACACAGAAGGAGCATCTGTCTGACTGTTGAAGGGTAAAGGAGCCCCTTTCCCTCAGAAGTGCTGCAATAAAGATGTTACTATTTTTAAAACTGCACCAGTGGAAAAGCAACAAAGGGATTTGTTGTATTTCTGATGAATTCTGGTCTGTTTGGGAGCTCTTTGCAAGAATAAACATTAAGGATCTCAGAAATGTTAACATTTTCAGTGTTTCTGGTTATATACACAGGTTTTGGGGGGTGGGAGTAACAAAACAAAACTTGGGCTGTTACTGAACTCACAGCACAAAATCAACAAGAAAAGGGACCAAAAGTGCAACATTCAATTTAGGCAGCAAAAGATCTCTTCTTGTGTTATCCAAAACAAAGCATACATTAAACCAATAGAGTTATTGCACAAATCTCCCATTTAATCTTCTAGGATCATAAAAATTTCAATTTCTCTGTGAGACAGTTCTAGCCACACACAGCACTTGGGATTTTTGTGTTTATAAAACACAACCCACCTCTCCTTTGAAATTGCTTTGGCTCCTGAGTCACCATCCAACCAATCTTGTCCTCAGCAGGCAAACAAGCACATATTTTACAGTCAGTAAGATATTTTTCTTTTAAAAAGGTTACAGAAAACATTTTCTAGACATTTATTCTTTTTTTCCTAAGTAATAGAAGAGAAGCAATGATTCATATGACTTCTCTATTTTAGTTGTTTCAAAAAAAAACTGTTAACAAGGCTTCATATTTTAAACGGAAATTTGATCTTTACAGTTTTCCACTAAATGAGACATAAAAGTATTATGTGTTAGGTGTTGAAAATAATGAAAGCTATCAGAAGAAGCACAGTTTAAAAGCCTGTCTGTGAAGAAGAGAAACCTAGTGATACATTTGTGTAAAATAATGATCAGTGCAGAACAGGCCAGGCAAGCGTTCCCATTTCTTCTTTATTGCTGATAAAGGAAAGGGGAGAGCTTTTGAAATTGGAAATTCTAATTTGGTTCAGATTTGGAAAGTGAAATGGAAGCATAACCATTCAAAGCTCAGAGGAAGAAATACCTCCAGCTTTACTGCCAATTGATCACAGAGCAGCATAGGATATCTGCAAGTATCCAAACCCCACTAAAACTTCCCATGGATAATGCACCCATCTGTGTCAAGATAAAAAAACACAGGAACAACTTCCCATCTAAGGAATAAATTCATCACTGTCTAAAAGACCAGGACAAGTTCCCCAAGGCTCTGTTTCACCCTAAGAGTGTATTAGAGAGGATTGAATACAGAGCTGGTGGCTATTGAAGGCAAGGTCTTGATGAAGTCTGACTCTTCATAAGATCCAGAATATATTTTCTTTAAGTAAACATTTCAGTCCTACTTGTTTCTTTCCTCAGGAACATCAGGAATAACATGTCATTATCCCTGATTCAGCTGGAGCTCTCCCCAGTGAACCAGAAAAATGATCTTGCCTCAAGAAACAGGTTCTGAGTTTTCTCCCACCGTTTGTAAGTTGTGTTCTCTATTTACTCCCACAAACCCCTGAGGAGCCCTGAGCATGGTCTTTCATGACATCTTCCTGAAATGAATCAGGATAAATCCCTCCTTCCTTTTATGAGCATGTTGATGCTTTTGATCCATGTTGGATGTTTTTCACTGTTCCCAATGTGTGTTTGCTCAGATCCCTTTACGACTTGTGAAGTACAGAAATGTGTTCCACTGAGTGGGAAATCTATCCATTAATAAGGAGCTGCCCCTTATGAAGGCATCACCAGGTGGAATTAGAGTGTTCTTTGTGCTGAGCCTGTTCACTACGACAAGCCTGACTTGATCCATGTGGTTTGTGAAGGAGAAGGTACCCAAAGCTCTGGCACTTGAGGGTGCAGCTCTGATCTGAGACACTGCCAGCAGCAGCAGTGAAGCCTCCTCAACAACAGTGAATATGATGGAAGGCAGGTAAATGCTGCTTCTCACTCCCCACCTGAATGATTAAAAAGCTGAGGTATAAAGAGACTAAAAAGAATACCTGAAGATGGATATCTCTCAAACTCAGTAGAGTCACTCACTGTTCAGCGTCCCTGAAAATTCATAACGGTCAGGCATGATTTTTTTTGGAGTGCCCTAAAATATTCTCAACCCAAGAGCAATGAACTAGATTGAGATAAATGTCTATTCCTGTCCCTGTGAAACTCCATCTTCCAGCACAGCTGCCCCACAGCTGTCCCCAAAACAGCAGGACCATGGGGTGACCCCACACCATAACTTAATTTTTTTAAGGAATGTAACAACAAGGGAATCTTCAAGTCATCTGGCTGACACTATCTGAAGTCTCTGCCCTGCAGTGCAGACAGGAGGCTCACACATCACACACAAAGGATGTGTGGACATTACCTGGCACAGGCAGGGATTTGGTCACTGGGTAACTGCAGCATCAAGGACAAGGTTCCTCAGGGAGGCTGAGCCTCACCATCCCCCAGAAGGCTGATCCTCACCTCTGCCCAGTAAAAGCTTCCTCAAAAGGCTAACAGAAGTTATGGACACACTTTTCACTGTGGCAGCAAAGGGCAGCAGAAAGAGCCAGGGGTGAAAGCAAAAGCCAGCAGCTTCTCTCCTGGCACAGCACAGCTGGTGGTCACAGTAATGGAGGAGCTTGACTGGGTAGGAGACAGCAGAGTCTTCTCAAAGCTGATCTCATAATGCAAAAGGAACAGGATCCCAGGACCTGGAATCCTTGATAAATTCCACTCATTTCTGGTCCCAGAGCAGTGAGACTGTTTTTTCAATCTTGCCTCCTACAAGATAATTAAATACATATTTTTTAGAGAGAGCCACCAGAACAAGCCACTCCTTGCACTCACATCTTCCCCTGGAGATTCAATGAGCAACAGGAGAGATGTGAATCATTTAGTGCTACATTGGAAAGAGCTCATGTACCACTGGAGCTTCTCTGGGATGTACAGAGCACATCTGAATCCCTCCAGAGTCTTGCTCATTCTCCAGCTCTGCCGTGTTTGTGACAACAAGGAGGCTGAGGTGTGCTGTCCAGTGCCGTGTCTGAGGTATGTCTGTGTTGCACCAGGCCTGTACTGTCAGAGCTCAGCTAGGACAGAAAAGCTCCTTCAGTGGAATCTGCTGGCTTACACCACACTCCTGCTCTGGGACAAGTACTGGAGTGCCACTCCAGCAAGGAGGCATTTTGCTTGAAAACAATAACCAGCTCCAAGTGTCAAGTATAAAAGGTGCAATCCTGGTCTCAGGTATTCATCTGGTTTCAAACAGAGCAAACTGAGTGGACGATCAAGTACTCTCACACAGTGACATTCACAACAATTGCATCTCCTGGTGTTTTGAGCAGGATAATGCCATTACTCAGCACAGTGGTGCTAATCTCGGCTCCACTCTTTCCACTGAAGGAGAGAACATCAAAGCTTTAACATCTGCACCTCCTACCTGGTATCTGTCTTCTGTCTCTCTCCTCTCCCCTCCCTGTTAGTCCATTATGACCTGACATCCTTGCTTATCGCATTCAGCAGTTGTCTGATCAGTGCAGGAATTAAAAGAACTTGGAGCTGTATCTTGGCTTGCATGACAGCATTTTAAAATGTCTGCAAGTCTCTGGCAAGCAGAACTTGGTGCCAGGGTCTCTTTTCATGTAATACCTTGGAGTGACTTGGCATATTCATGACTCTGGAGGGTCTCTGAACAGACATTCAGTAGAACAGTTTGCACAGAGGCAAAGCTGCCTCAGCCTTCAGAGATCCACTGCCTTAGGTTTTGTGGACTCTAAAGTAGGATGACAGCCAGGAATGAAGTCCCATACCCATGCTTCCTTCCAACAAGCACTGACTTGTTTATACAATCCCCTCTGATAATATACTGTTGGAAAGTCCCAGCCAAAATAATTTCCTTGTCACACTTTAGGGCTGCACCTGTTTATTAATGCCCAAAGGCATCTGTCTCATATTAATTAGCACAATGACCTGTGAATAGAAGGAATGAGCTCTATATAGCATTGTGGTAACCATGAAACTCAAGAAGTCCCAGATGTTATAAAAGGGCTGTAGACATCCAAGAGAGTTTATTAGCCAGCAAATTGAGCTACCCCAATGCCTACAGTACAGCAGAGATAGTGATTTTATAATCAAATAGACTGATAAGAGTGCATACCCTTGTAGCTCTGGATTGAAAACATCAAATCTGCACTGTGTTACAGTCACTGCAACAATGTTATATTAAATTCTGTTTAGGAACTTCATTTGTAACTTGCTTTTATAGATCATCAGTTATCTGAATGCAGAACTGAAGATTTTTTGCCACAGGACTGGTTTTTAAGTGGACACAGGGAAAGGTGTGCATGCAAGGGAGTTTATTAATTTATTTCTCCTAAGATAGTTCAGGGTGCCAGAAATATCAGAATATGGGGGAGTATGACCAGACCTGATGAGAACACTGTAACAAAGGGGAAATATCTGCTGAGAATCAGAAAGCAGCTGCTCATTCATCTGTGGAATGGCCCCATAAGGATACAAGGGCAATCCATGACTCGAAACAGAATTGAAGAGACAAAACAGTAATGAGTGCACTGGAGGGCACAAAGAGTTTCTGCCCCAGCTCTTCCATTTGTCAGGACACCCGTGGAGCTGCTACAATGACCATTAGTGATTGTTAATGAGAAGTCTCAACAAGAGAAAAAAAAGCTGCTGAAAAATTCCAGGCACTGTCACCACTAAAAGCCCTCCCACACCTTGATTCACAAATCACAACTTTTTTGAGAGTCTGGAATAAATATTTACCCTTGAGAATTCAAAATTCGCTTTTCTCTGAGTATTTAGCAGCACTTTCCAATAAGATCTGCCTCCTTGATCCCCAGCTGATGGCAACACAATAATTTTAAGATGTGTTCAATGACAATGCCTTCTGCTGCAGCAGCACAGATGACAGGATTTACAAGCCTCTGGGTGCTGCACTTGTCCTGTCTCATAGAAGAGGAAAGCAAGGCTCAGCAGTTTAAGACCAACTCATCAGGAATTTAACAAAACTGGAAGAGAAAACTAGCTGAAAAGAATTATACTTTCTATCCAGAAGGAAAGAAAATGTAAGTGCTGTTCTTCAAGGGAATGTAGAAGAAGTAGCAATTAAAGGTTGTGTGAACAGGAGCTACAAAGGACAGTGAGAAGGAAGTGACTGCTGCACTCACAACAGGTATGGGGAGTGCAGAAAGGTGAAGGCAGCACAATAAATATCCTGAGGTTGACTCAGAAACAATTTGTGAGGCACCAGGTTCCTGAGGAAAGGCAGGTTTGGACATGATCACTGTGGCCTCCTGTCACTTGTGTCCCTCTGTCCTAGAGAACCACGGTCATGCTGGAACATACCCAGAGCTGCACACATGAGGCAACACCCACAAAGGGAAAAGTGAGAAACTCAGTATGACTGGTGCAACTTGCAGGGAAACTTTTGCCTCATAATTGTTTTCACCTGTGAGAGCTTGAACAATGCTGCAAATGCTGCTGCTTTCACTGTGTAGAAACAGCAGTGGATGAGTCAGAACATGGAAATAGCTCAGCTGACAGTGAAACAAAGAGCCTGGTCTCCTGCCATAGTGTAGAGGCAGTCACTGTGTTTGGAGAAGAGTGGTTCCCAATTGTGCATTCCAGCATACAGAGCAATTGCTCAGAGAACCTAACATTTCTGCAGGACCTTGTTACCTCCTTCAGCCCTTTTGTTCCCTGCAAAACTTCATTCCAAAGACACTTTCCTCCAAACTGGCACATTCCTTTCCCTTTTTCAAAGTGCTTGCAGGGCTTTTTCCCCACTCTGTTTAAATTCTTTAATCAGCTCATTTTTCTTCTGCTTCTCTGCCCAGTACACACTGGGAATGACAAACTTGAATATATCTTGGCACTCTGGACAGGAATCGATGATGGATTTCTTGAACCACTTGGCACATCTCCCCTGCCAGATGCAGGACAAGAAGTATGTGTGGTTGCAGTTGGAAGGGATCCCAAACCTCCTCTGTTGCTGGTGGTTTCTCACACAGCATCTCCACACAGATGCTGCACACCTTGACCTGACTGGCCTGGAAAGCAAAGGCCTTCTCCATATCAAGCTCAAATGTTGCCATGCACATAATCTTGTGAGCCTTCCTCTGTTCTTGGTTGAAAGGGTGAAGCATTTGCTGCCCACCTATCTCACCCACAATCTCCTGGAGGTACAGGCAGCACTCTTCCAAGTGCCACATTCCCTCCCTGTCACCACAGGAGCTCCCATCCACTGCAAACTGCTTCCAAGTGGTAATGGGGCTTCACTTCCAGATTGTTACTTTGGTCACTAGGGCACTGGACTTCTGCTGCTCCTCACTCAAGCCACACAGATTTCTGTCCCTGGGGGACTGCCAGGGACAGCCCAGTGGCTGTGGCTCACCCCAGGGCTGTGAGCCTCATCTGGTCACACCTCTACCAAGCACTGCAGGCACACTGTCCCTTCTGGTAGTGCTTGGAGATGGTGGAGGATTTGCTTGTAGGCAAATCATGTGAGAACACACTTGTTTGCCTCCTGACACACTCTCTGCATGTACCTGCATATCACCTGCTCTTTGCTCATCATGGCAGCACACTGCCTGGCCCCCAGCCCCTGACTTCTGGCTGTTGAGCTCAGACAGTCCAGAGGACAGTAGCAAAAACAACCAAAAGTACAGCAAACGAGCCCTGCAAAGAGGCACAGAAAAAAGAAGAGTTGATTTAATCTGGGGGAAGTGGAAGAGATGCATGATAATACCCTTCACAGAGGTAAAAGTGCAGTGTAGAAGGTAATAAACTATCATCTGTGTCTGCCAGGGGACAAGAAGTGATAGGTTGCAGTAAGGGAGATATATTGGTTAATTAGGAAGGGCACACATTAGACTGTGTGGGGAGCAGATGAAAGCACCATCACAGGAGCCTTGGAATAGGTGAGACACCCTGTGATCAGGAATGGTTTAGCCAAAGAAGTTCTATCTCCCCCACATTTATTTCCTATGATCTTTTGCTGTACTATGCACACGATGAAAATACCCCAGAACCTCTCCCCAGTCTGGGAGACCTGTGAGCAGTGCTTTCATATCTGTGTCTCAGAGACAGGCGCTTGCCAGGCTGGTCCAGCTCCTTGGGCTGCAGTGAGATTAGCTCGTGTCCTTTTAATGATGTAATTAGAAAAAAACAGGATTCCAAATGAACTACTGGGTATTAACAACCCAACTGTCATTGATTTTACATGAAGCCAACTGGAATTTCACAGAACAGACTGCAGTGCCAGCCAGACCTTACAAGGACTGCAATGAGACATCTTTGCCACTGTAGCAATCTCATTCCTTGAAGCAACAGACCGTTTCAATCAGTTTTTGTTATCTTACTTTTACTTAATTGGTTACTGCAGGGTTGTCTTGGAGACTTAAGATCTGCTCTTTGAAACCACTGGATTCTTATATGCAACCTAGGAAAGAGAAATGGGATTTCACACAGCAAAGTTGTCAATAACAAAACTGGACCAAAAATGCTGAACCACTGCATAAATGCATTATCTGGTGTCCAGCAACACAGCCATCTGCTGAGCTCAACCTTGGAGACTGGCTCCCAGCTACTGAAACCCTAAATTATTATTTTAATAATCATGTCTGAATTCTTGTCTGAAGTCAACTGCCACTGCAGAGGGCAAGTCAAACTTTACTCTGGCCTTGTTGCCTGGGTTTGCTATTCCTCTGTGTACCTCACCAGCCTTCAGGTTTGGTTGCCCCCTCCCCAGTTTTCACATCCAGATCTCTTGCTGATTCCTCTTTTGAAGGTTTTTGTTTCTGGCGCTCAAATCTTGGCTGACAGGAGTGCAGCCATGCTGTGTGCTGATTGCAGCTGGCAGGTGGATTAGAGCCCATTCAGATGGCTGTGAAATGCCTCTGCGAGACAGAAATGGCAGAACAATGGATTATTTCACCATGAAGAGCCCAGAAACTGATGCAGACAGTCACGTGGAGGAGACAAGCTGAGGAGCATGAAGACATAAAGCAATTTTTGCTTCCAGAAGCCCCACGAGATCTTTCCAGCTCAAAGTTTTGGAGATCTGCTGCCAGCTCCCTTCCTCCTCACCTAAGCTGGTTGATTTCTCTGAGGTACAGGATGTTCTCAATTTTTTCCAAAATATGTGGGAGCTACAGTTGCCAAGTAACAAAACTTCATCATTCTTTTCCTGAAATGCATAATTCCTCATTTCTCAGTTTCATGGAATGGACAGATGAAGCTGTGATCCATGACACTTATTCACTAGCAGGATCATTTAGACTCCAGTCTTGCCCTGGATAAATCTGTTGGATAGAGAGTTCAGGGTGAGGAAAGGATCTGACTTTTGTCTCTTCTGCCCTTTTGTCTCTCATCTTCAAAACCAAAACTGGGGATGCATTTCACGATTCACTGAACTGACTCAGTGACCAGGGTAATGAGATTTCGTTAAGAATACAGCAACACTGCAGCCAGGGAGAGACAGCCTGGCATCTTTTTCAAGGTGCTCTTCCTCCTTACCTACTGAAAAGCACTCATATGATCAATCCCAAGCAAGGTCAGAACAAATCTGATAGATCCCACTCCTTCACAGGAGCTGGGAGCAAAATTCAGCACATTGTAGTATTTGTGGAACTAAAGGAAGTCCATAGAAGGACAAACAAGATGATGAGGGATGGAGAAACTGTCTTAGGAGATGTGAATAGAACCAGGAGAGAAGAATGCTGAAAAATGAGGACAGCACCAAAATTTGTAAAAGAAAGAAGGCCCTAGGTAAGCTCTGGTTCAGCTGCTGTTCAGGAAGTCCTGGAACCAGCAGGCATTTGCTGAATCTAATAGGGGGTTGGTTTAACAGATAAAAGGAAGTGCTTTTTCACACTGTGCAAGTGAACTTCTGGAACTGGCTGCCCTGGGAAGCAGATAGAATTGTCAGAGTCAGGCAGCAATTAGACAAAATCACAAGCAAAAACCCTCGACATGGACACTAAATGCCCTAGGCAGGGATGTCCACTTTAACATAGCTGATACAACAGTTGTGGCTGGTGTTAGAGGAATGGACCACTAAAGTGGCCGTGTGTGCTTTCCCTAAATAGCATCTTTTATTGCCTCAGTCTGCAACAGAGTACTGGACATGATGGATCCAGGTTTGCTGTTATTTCTTACTTGTCTCTAATTTGATAGAGGCTCTTTTCTTCCTGCACCATGGCAGAGTTCATTCCCCTTTGATCCTGCTCCCAGCAGAGCCAACAATCTCCCCCAGTTTACATAAAGAGCCATATAACCTCCAGATTTCATCCAAGGGTTCGTCTTCTCCTGAATATCTTGAAATCTTTTTCTGTCCCCTAATTTCCTTCTTCCTTCCACACACCAGCAAGAAGCACCATGTGGCTGAGCTGCTTGTGAATCTTGAAGATGAGCAGTGAAAGTTTGTGACACATTAGCAGAGCGACACAGGGACAACTCCATGTCTGTGCACTTCAATAAGCTAGTTATAAACAAGAGGGTTTCTCCTCTAATGTTCCCAGTCCTTGCTGCCACACTGGAGAGGACTGGACTAATGAAGATTTCCTCCTGTGAGCTCCATGAGGCATCTGCACTATTCCTTCCGAACTCATTACAGTGAACAGAACATAGAGCAGAAAAAGCATTTTTTGCTGGCTATAAATCATGAGTGACACTGAAGTATTGCTATTAGCAGCAGAAAAATGCTTTCCTCCCCCAGCCTTGTCCAGCCCTGTGTGTGTACAACACTATGGCAAAGGGTGATGGGGTGTCTGGATGGAAAATTAAATAGAGGCTGTGTTGTCTGAAGATAAATTGGTACCTCCCTTGACGTGAGTGACTTTGTCTTTTTCTGATTTGTCTTTTAACTTAAAAAACACTGAGACTAGAGATAAGGATGAGCTTTAAAACCCTAGCCTTTGTCCCCTCCCAGGCTCTCCTGAACAAGTCCTGTCTCTGAAATGAGCTTGAAATGAAGATAAATGTTCTGGCAGTAATATGCAATATTATTTTTGGCATTTGAAGAATCCCAAGTTGATAAGGGAAAACTGAAAGGAAAACAAAGCTCTGTTTTTTCCAAATGCAAGGGACCAAATTCTGCTTATCCATATGAACCCAGAATCCTTTCTTTTTTTTTTTCCAGATTATTGCAGTAATTCCTGATTTTCACCAGAGCAGCTGATTATGGGGCCTTATTTAAAACCCAGCACATTCAGAGGCCCTGGTGGAATCACACAATAACACGACTGAAAGACAAAGGCATGAGAAGACAGTGCCAACTCCCCAGCTCCTGCCCAAAGGCTAATTTGGTTTTGGACCACGTTAGCTGTAACAATGATAAGATTAACACCTGATATCAAGGGAAAGGCTGAACTGTCTGAGACCTTCTTCAGCAGAACAGAACTCACTGCAGCTCCTCTGGCACATTAGCATATGTTGGAGGAATGGCCCCTTTCCTGGACTAGTGTGCATTTCCCTATAGAGCCTTTGTGCAAAGCTCAGAGCAGTGTTTCTGCTGATACATTTGTGGGTATGTTGAATAAAACATGTGCCATTTGACATTGTTTGCTTGGGCTTCCACAGAGAATGGGAGAGGGCACCTGTGAGAGGCTGGATCTGGCCTTTCTAGGAGCAGGATGAAGCCCAGGCTAATGCAGGAGCATGGCACATTTTTGATTCTGAGAGAGCCCTGACCAAAGGACCCAGCTCACCCTGCATTGATTGAAGTGCCAGCTGAATATGTTGCCTTAAGACAAGGAAAAGTAAAAAGCCCAAACCTTTGCTCTCTGTACGTGCATTCCCTCGTTACAGATGTGTATGCTTTGGAAAATAAATGGGAAGGGATTTTCAGAACAATCAAAGTGTTTTAGAGGCAAAATTTCCAGTGCTTAGAAAGGCTCCTGTGTCCAAAGCACAGCCCGTGCTCTGCAAATTTCAATGTGCTTTGTCAAGGCTGGAAGTTTGATAAAGGACTGGTTCTCAAGAGCTCTTAGGGCATCCTGTTCTAGGGAACAACAGTTATTGATGCTACTGGTTTTAAACTAAGAAATTGTCACATCTCAGCTGTTTTTGGACTTGACTGGCATGTGAGGAATGGTTGCATGGAATAGCTGGAGGCATTGCCACCTGTTGTGTCTATTCAAAGTTAATAATTTTCTAGGCAATTAAGAACTGTGCAGTGGTACATTTTATAATTCAAGATTTGTATGATGTGACCAGAAGGAGCATCCTAGCATAAGAAATAGGATACTTCTAAAGGAATACAGAATCTCCCTCCTAAAAGCTGTGAAATATTCTCAGGTCAGCTGAGAGAAGCAGCATATTGAGAAGGATCTCAGCAAGAATCAGGAAGAGCCCTAGAGGAAATTCGTTTGGCCACCTGGTACAACACTGTCTTCCAGATAAGCTCTGATGAAACACTTGTTCATTTCGTTTCTGTCACGGTGTTTCCAGCTCTGTAATGAAATGCCTCATCCCTGGCAGCTGTTGTGCCAGTGACAGGAGTTGTTCTGTCCCACGTCAGTGACACCAGGGCCAGCTCTGCAGAGAGGAGAGTCGCTGGCCAGGCAGTCACAGATGTGCTTTTGGCAAGGAACTGGCAGTGGGAAGATGACTCCAAGACTATCTGTAACTACTAAAGGATGTGCCCTTGACACCCACAGAGCAGGGTCATACCCTGTCCTGAGCTCTAAATAGTTCAAAAGCAAAAAAAGCTGCCGGTGTTTGGTTTCAGGGAGCTGATCGTGGCAGTAAGGCCATCTTTAGCAGGATGTTAATATTTGGGGAACCTTCATCTCCAAGAGATTTCTGTTTCATGGAAACAAATTAATTCTTGTTTTCTATGCCGTCACGATAATCAGAACATACTCTTTATCTACTCTGACCACCTTTTGTTAAGCAGCTTTGCTTCCTTGCTCCCCACCTTCTCATGTTCTGTTTGGTACTGGACACTAAGGCCCCTTTCCCTCAGTAGAGGCATCATAGTTTTCCACAGGAATACACATAGAATGCACCACTAAGAGCTGGTTTCCTTGCCAGCAGTGGGTGTGGAGGTTGTAACTTTTTCCAATGGCAAGGAAAAAACAGGGAGCTCACGGGCACAAATCTATCAGTGAAACTGCACAAGTGAATTAAACAGAGCAAACAAGAACTTTGCTGTTACCTTTCAAGTAAATAGTTTCTCCTTCTCAGTTTGCTCCAGCATAAAAATCTCTCTGCCCTTTACATGCCACTGCCAGTATTTATTTTTTAAGAACTCGGATCTGTTTATTTATTTATCCATATTTAGGTTAAAAGTCTGGGCTCAAAATTAAACAGTCATTCATAATGTCATTATCTGCCTTGCTCTGCAGTTAGATACTGTGTGTGGTGTCACAGGACAAAACCTTTGGCAAGGCCTCTAGAAGAGCAATTTAGCTCCTCATCCATCTTGCCTGGCAGCATGATTGGCTTCCAAGCTTGCACTGCTAAATTTGTTATTTTACTCTGACTTATATTATTGAGTGTTAAATCACTTTCTGAAGTGTTTATTGGTAATAGTTGAATTCTTTCCACTCATCTGAGCTACTTTTAAAACATAAACATTTCCTTGTATCTTGGAGCATGATGGAAAGGTGGAGACAGTTCCTCAGGAGGATGGGATGTAGAAATGACCAGCTCATTAAGTAGGGACAGAATTTACCAGTGCTGTGGAGGAGAATATCCTCCCCCTTCCATCAGGATGAAACAGTAAACTCCCACTGCCACTCCACAGCACTCACATGAAGAAGGTTAACTTGTGTCTTGGCTCGTCCATCAAGTCTTGTCCTGCCAGGAAGCAGATGACCTGTTTACTGGAACACCAATGACTTCCCGACAGGACCTTTGTAGATCCTGAATCTCCCTGGATAGAAGGCAGGCTGTGATCTGCAGGGTCAGGAGGTTATTAGACACTAACATGCCCATGCTTCCAAGAGTGAAGTGTGGTCTGCAGCCCCTCCCTGGCACTGATGTCTCTTGGGAAGGAACCAGAAACAATTTTCTTATTCCTATTTAGAAAAATGGAGCAGAGAATCAGAGAGCAGAAATAAAAAAAAGAGCTTAAAATCTACTGTGGCAGTTAGAAGCTGAGCTGGAGAACAAAGGCCAGAGGCAGGTCAAGCTAGAGAGAAGGCAGAATTTCAAGGAAGCCCTTTGGCAACTGATCTCTTGAGGACCCAGATGTGACAGCCCAGCAGCCTGATCCAGGCTGGTGTGCTCAGTACTGCAGGTCCTCTTACCTCTTGCCTTTGCTTCAGTGAAGACCTACAAATGAAATTTTTTCTTTTAATTTTATTTTTAATGAGGAGGTCTGTTGAAACTCTTTCCTGCATCTGGGAGTTACTTTCCAATCTGATGAACACCGACTTTTAGAGATGACACCAAGATCACAGTAGCAATCAAGACTCCTTTGAAGGCAGAGCTAAAAATACACTCCCCAGCTGACACAAGCCTTCAGGAGGAGAACACAGAGTTTGGTTTGAAAGAATACATCTTCTTTAGTCTCCATGTCTTCTGCCAGAGGACACCAAATCTGAGAAAACCATGCAAGCAGGTTACATCTGCCTTCTGAAATGAATATACAAACCCATACTACCTTCAGCCTCAGCAAGGGGAAAGCTTAAACCCTCTGAGTGCCTTGGAGAGTGGTTTCATTGGCAGTTTTTTGCCTCTCTGGTCATGATGGCATTTGTCAAGTTACTGCATGGCATCTTTAGCTGCTTGCCCTTGACAATCCCTTAGGAAAGGAAAGATCTGGGGCAGCTGATGGACAGGACTGAAACTGAGCCTTATCTGCTTCCCTTCCTGCTCTCCTCCCTGCTAATTACAGGGTGCTGGCACACAAGCCCTGGCTAATGAGGCATTCCCAAAGCCCTGCTTCTGCACTTGCAAAGGAGACTGTGGTGAGTAGTGCCACTGCCACCTCCTGGGCTTTCGGAGGACTTGAGCACATCCCGTGGGCCGCAAATGCAGATTTATGCAAATGTTGGGCAAGAGAACATGGATTGCCCAGCTTCAATCTGTGCCAGCCCGCTCTCTCCCCGGGTCAGGCACTAACAAGCACGTGTTTGCAGAACAGAGTGCAGGTCTCCCTCCCTTTGAGGCATTAGCTAAAGATGGATCATTAAGGCTTTTGGGTAGGAGACGTACAGATGAACAATCACACACAATACCAGCTCCACATTTGTAATGTGTAATGTGTCAGGGGGTAAAAGGTTGAGCAACCCACTTTGGCAAATGGAAATAGCAAGAAGGGTGTATTTTTCTGGCTAAATGAAAGCCTTCTGTGTGTGTTATTTTTTCTTGTGTCTCCATGCATAACTTGAATGCAATGAAAGGAAAAATTAATTTATTTGGTCAGACAAAAATACACCAGATTTATTGTTTTGAGAGATACAGGGGGTATTTCATATTTCTACATGGCTGCTGTAGCTATAATTGGCAGCACAATGCTCTGTCAAAAAAGGCATTCACCCAAGAATGTCTCTGGGCCCAGCCAGCCTCAGTCCTGGAGGCGGATGTCCCATCCCTAAACCTCTGTGGGCAGTGCTCCATTGCCAGGAGTCTGTTTGATGCTCCCATTTAGGGTGTTGGCCCTGAAGATGTAAGACCTCCCTCTAACTGAGCCTTCAGTGTGGATGCTTTCAGGCTTGTTCTGGCAACGGAAGAACATAAGGAAGCCATTCCTGTAGTTCTTGTTCATCCATCCATAGAGCAGGGGGTTGACAAACGTAGAGCACATGGCCCCCACATGGAAGACAGTGTACAGGAGTTTGTACTCATGGAAGATAAGAACCAGGTCAAGATCAATGGCAAGCTGGAATATGTGGAAGGGGAGCCAGCAGACTGCAAATACCACAACTACCATCACGAGCATTTTGGTTGTCTTCCTCCTCCTGCACTGGTTTTCATTCCTAGAAGTGGGACTGACGTGGTTTTTCAGCTTGAACCAGATCCTGGTGTAGGCATAACAAATAATTGCAAGAGGAAGAACATACTGCAGGAGGAGCATGGACAGACTGTAGATGGTGGCATCTCTGTTGTTAGCAGAGGGCCATTTTTCTGAGCAAACAGCCATTTTGAGGTTAATGGATGGGATTTCCTCGTATCGGAACTCCCTGAAGATGGCCAGAGGCCCTGCTAGGATGGCTGCTGCCAGCCACATGACAGCTATGATGGTGAAGCTGAGCCTCTTGGAAATCCTGCTGTCCAGGTGGAAAACAATACAGCGGTACCTGTCCAGGGCAATCACAGTCAGGGTGAGAGTGGACACATGGACACTCAGAGCCTGAGCATAAGGAACCAGGTGACAAAGGACAGCTCCAAACTTCCACTCGTCCAGCAGGGTGTACACTAGGGTGAAAGGCAGGCAGAGCGTGTCCACCATCAGGTCTGCCAGGGCCAGGTTAGCTATGAAGAAGTTGGTGACAGTCCTCATGGTCTTGTACTTCACTATGATGTAGATGACCAGGGAGTTTCCGATGAAGCCCAGCAGAATGATGAGGGAGTAGGCAGCAATCAGGATGACCTGGACCCCCAGGATCTTGGTGCTGTCCATCATGACACTGCGGGAACCAGAGAGGTCCTGGGTAGGAGCGACAAAGTCCTTGGCATGCCAGCTGTGTGGCAGCCTCTCATCTAATGCTGTCTTCTCCACGGTGAATGTGCTGTTGGCTCCCTCCAATGGCCCCATGCCTGGCCTGAGACTTTCCGTAAGGAGAAGCGGTCTGGAACACAGACATAGCAGAAGTGAGAGCACAGGTTGCACTCGTCTTTGATGAGATTCACTTGCCTACAAAAATTCCCTAACACCTTAAGAACTAGGAAAGCAGAGAGACAAGGCACTCTCAAAGTCAAGGTGTTCTTCTCCACCTCCCCGTTTATTTATTTCCACATTGCACACCAGGTTTTTTTCTGTTTCTTATTTCTCACCTCTCCAGGTGAAAATATCTGTCCTCTGTCTCTGCATAAGTCTCTGCCACTGCTCCTGCTCGTGATGCTGCCACCCAATCCACCCAGTACTGTCTGCTCTCCCTCCCAGTAATATGGGTAGCACAACTAATGACATTGCATGAGCCACTCTCTGTGATCAAATGTATCTCATAGCCATTCCCTGGCCTAATTATCAGGCCTTCAAGGTCCTGTGAAGCAACTTGACAAACCAGTTTTCTTCTTCCTTCCCCTGCCAGTCCCAGGGTTCCCAGGCATCAGGCAATTGTTGCCTGCCTTGGTGGCTTTGAAGGTCACAGGCACCCAGCCAGGCAGGGGTTGTGTCCCCATCACAGAAGAGGGAAGTGTGACAGCACACAGAGCAAGTCCTAAGTAAGGAGTTACTGGACAGTGAGACCTGTGAATCCTATGGCCAGGAGACACCTCCACCATCCTATGCTTTCTCCAAGGATTCAGTGAGTGGCTCATATTCCTTTATAGGATTTTTGAGTCTAGATTATGATTGTTACAATGATACAACAAACCATGTGTTAGGATTTGGCCCAATCTGAAGAGGGTCCAGGTGATTATAAGTTGAATTATAAATTCTCTATTACTTAGGTGATTAGAAATCATAAATTATTTATAAATTCTGTATTTTGCTATTTGTAGATTGTACTATGTTGGTTCTGCTTGTAGAAGTCCTGTGCTGTTTCAATCATAAATTCAGTTCTACACTAATCATAATACCCTGATAAAGAAACAAAGCTCTGTCACTATGATTTGGTGCCATCTTCATTCTGCCCAGGATCCCTAAAAGAACCTCTCTGTCCTCTCAGTGCTAGTGACACCCAGGCATCCTCTGGCTAAGCAGAGGAGGGAGCTCCTACAGGGACGTGCCTGTGCAGGGTATAAAGCTGTGAGGCTGTGAGGAAGCCTCCCACAGAGCTGCTGCTGAGCATCCAGGCACAGAGGGGCCGAGAGCCAGAGCCCAGCATCCATCAGCCTCCTGCCACGTGGGGCTCAAGTGCCTGCGTGGGATGGCTTTGGGAGCAGAGAGCCCAAGAGGCAGCCTGGGAGCCCTGGCTGGCATGAGGTGCCACTGGAGCAGCAGAGTTGGCACAGCAGGGTGGGTGTTCCTTGAATCCAAACACGGCAGGAGAAAAGCCAGCTCTGTTACTGGTTCAGGATTGCTGTGGGCTCTGTGGAGAGGGGTGGACATGGCCCCTCACTTATCCCCTCTCCCCAGCCCCACTCCCACTGCAGGCTGAAACAAAAGTGAGCAAAAGTCACCGCCCTGCCCAAGCAGGGAGATCAGCAGAGCATTGTGATTTCTCTGACCTGCAGAGAGGGGGGAAATGCCCTTTCACTAAAGGAGGGAGGCAAAGAGCTTAAATAAAGTGGGAATTAGAGGCAGACTGCTGGGTATCTTCTCAGGCTCCTCAAGGAAGGAACTGGGCTTTTCCCAGAAAAGATGTGACTGGGTGCTGGTGGGCTTCCTGCAATTCCCATGCAAGCCCAAGGTTTAAGGGCAGCCTGTCCTTGGGAAGGGAGGATGCTTTGCAGTTGCATTTCAACCTAAGCTAAAATGTTTGCTTGTCCTGCCCTCCCTCCTCAGAGCAAGGTTGTGATTCCCCCTCAGGAGCTGCTCCCAGGATCTGCCTGGCCAGCTGCAAAGCCAGGACCCTGCTGAGGCTCAGCAGAAGAGCTGCCTGCAGTAAAACCACCCCTGCTGCCACCCTTTCTCTTTCCCTCTCCCTGTCCAGTTGCTTGCCTAACATCTCACTGCAGACTGATTTATGCCAGTGGGAAATGAGGTTGTTGGGCTCAGACACTCTGAGGTAGGGGATACCCTGTAGCTGCTGCTAGGAGGGAAGGAAGCAGAGGGAAAAATGGGTGGATCTGCTAGGGTCAGGGTTTCTTTAAGGGTGATCTCAGACCTCCACAACACCCCTGCCCCAGCCTTGGAAAGACTGAGGGGAAGCTCGAGCTCCTAAGACAGGAGAGAGGAGCTCAGAGCCATGCCACACAGTGGGTGCAGGGGAGCAGGGCCCTGGGAGGGTGGCACAGCCCAGCCCCTTTGGCAGCCAGCTGTGCTGCAGCTGGCCCTGAGCAAACCCCACTGCCAGGAGAGCAAGGTCAGCCAAGGAAACAGAGCTAGGGACACTTTCAGTGACTGTGCTTTCCCTGCTGCCACCTATGTGGGATTTAAACCTTCTGGATTGTCCAGCATTACCTTATCACTTGCTATTGCCTTTTCTGTGGCTTGTCTGTTCCATTTATCTTCAGTACCAACTCCTGGCAGCAGGCCAGTGGACACTCCCTTCTCTTTTTCTCCATCTCATCCAACTGGCTGCCAGTTCCCGTGCTCACATCTCAGCCTATTTCCCTTTGCTGGAGACTGGCAGCTGCCCACCATCTGAGAGGAGCCAGGAACATCATGGCTACTGGAGCAGCTTCACTTCCTAACAAAATGGCCTTAATGGAGTCACTATTTCATTTTGCTTGTTTTGTTTTTCCTACAAATCAATTAAGGCATTTTAATTAAGAGACAAAATGATTATAATAAATGTTCCCATTCCAGGGGCTGTCTGGAGGTCACTGGGATGCTGCTAGGAGTGGACTGAGGTCTGTTCCAGCAAGTAATGGAAGCACTGGCATATGTGTAGGCTGCTGTCAGGCCCCATGCCTAACAGGCCTGCCAGACCAGATGAAAAAATCCTTGGAGCTGAGAGCCAACTGGTTTTGGGACAAGAAAGCAGCAGGAGAGACCAGGGGGAGGCAGAAGTTCTATCCAGGTCCTTTCCTCTGTGCTGAGTTGTCACGAAGGGTTGCAGGAACAGAGTGCTGCCTGTACCAAGATAACCCCAACCCTCACCCCCTGCTCCAGCTGAGGCTCAGCCTGAGGCAGGGCTGGGAGCTGGGATGGCTCCCAGTGAGACAGAGCTGTTCCCTGTGCCAGCAGCTTCAGCCTTTGGGAGGAGGAGAAGCACAGAGCAGCCCTTCACTCAGCACACTGCTGTCAGTGACTGGGACAGTGACCAAAGTGACAGCTCCATCCCTACAGAGGGCTCAGACCAGGTGCCCTGGGGCTCATCCACCTCTGCTTCCTGGGGCACCCAGCTCTCTCCGTGTCCCTGCTGCAGTCCCAGGCATTCAGCCAGGCTGGAAGAGGCACACCCAGACCTGGAAGAGCCATCTGTAAAGCCTGGCAGGGTTCAGAAAGCAAGGCTGGAGAGGTGGTCAGAGGGATGGAGAAAACAGAGATTGTTAATTAGAATTTCTCTTTTTGTCCAGGCAGTGAGACTGGAGTCCATGGCACCAAAAGGAATGAAGAGTCTGCTCTTTGGTTAATGACAAACTCTTCCTAGAGCAGTGCTGGAGTGTGAGGGCTGAGGCTGATGGATACTTCCATGGCTTGGCTCACTGATTTATTCCATGCTTGTCCTTCCTCCAAAGCAGCTCAACTCCACCAAATCCCTTAATCTCCAGCAGCCCAATCAGGAGCACTGATTCATCTCATCTTCAGACCCATACCCAGACAGACATCCATGATAAGGAGGTCTGAGACCATCCCTCATCACGAGAAGCTGGTGGTCACCCTGGGACAAGCCACCTTCACGTTCCCTTCAAGGGGCAGCAGTGTTCAGTGTCCCTGCACCCCACAGCACAGCACTTAAGGGAGAACAACACAAAAAAATAGGGATATGGAGGTTGACCAGCCTGCCAGACCACACAGCACATCCACAGCAGGCCTTGGGCAGAGCCCAAGTTTTCTAAGTCCAGCCTCTTGTATTCACCACCAGAGAGGACTCTTCCTCTCAGCATTAAACCTGAACATAGATCTCAGGAACTGCATGAAAATGCAATATGTGACTGATGGAGGGGAACGAATTTTATCTTCTCCCTGCAATGGGCAGGTTTCAGAACAAACAGCAGCCCTGGATGATTTCCTGAAGCCAAAGAACAGACAGAAATTATCCCAGCTCCTTCTATCTCCAGTGAAGGATGATTGCCTTGCTATGACACTCCAGCAAAAGGGAAGACCCTCTGACCAGCCCACCATCTGCTGCAGCTCTGTAAGTTATCTATCCAACTGAGGGCCATTGCTGCAGAAACTTCATGGCATCACACACTCATTGGCACCCAGAACTGCTCCTGGGGCACCCCAGCATAGAACTGGCACTGGGAGACAAAGTGCAAGGATGAGAAGATACACCAGGCAGTTCTTGTGGTTCCTCACACTAAATATTTTCATGTCCCAGCCTAGCTGGAGCCATGGAAGACTCTGAAGGGGACAAGGCAATGAGGATGCTGTAATCACCCAGCTCAGGACAGGATGAAAAAGGAGGTGGTGAGAAGAGATCTGTTTGGCAAGCATTCATGCTTTCTCATGGGAATTTATCCTACAGAAAGCAGAGGGGAGCAGTGCAGGGCAGTAGTGGGATGTGTCATGGGAGCAGAGCAAGGCTGGCTGGGACATAGGGTGACACTGAGATAGAGACACACCAGTTGCTGGGGCTGCAGAAAGGAAGAGAGAGCGTGGTGGATGGATCCTGGTTAGCCTGGGGAATCTGTTACCTCCTGAAATTTATAGAGTCTGGGATAGGTGAGACAGTGGAACAGAGGGAAATAACAATTCACTGACAGAACAAACAGAGAAAACCCAGTATCCTGCTTTGGGACAGACCAGAAACTCTGTAGGTGAAATGCATGTGCAGCAGACTATAAGAGGATTTCTCTGTTCAAGCACTAACATGCAATGGGTGCTGAGAGAAAGCAAGCACTGATTTTCCTCCTGCATCCCATATCCCCCTTTGCATCTCCCTCTCTGATCTGTGGCAGAGAGCTGAGTGCAGCAGCCTGTGCAGTCCCAGCACGGAGGAGCTGACGAGGTTTGTACCAAGCCACGAGGAGGCAGACTGCAGGAGAGATCAGGATTTCTCAGGCAGCCACGCACCTCAGCCCCTCACCTGCCCCTCTGGAGCTGGATGTGCCCGGGTTCTGCAGCACCCTGGAGCAGCCTGCTCTCCTGACTGCTCTCACTCAGCATCCTGCTTCCCACACTCCCTGCTTCTGCTCAGGGATCTTTCAAAACTCTTCTGTCAGTATTTAATTTGCTTTTTCTATTCCAGCTCTCAGGGCTGTCCGTCCCCAAATCCAGTTTCCCACAGATGCTTGGACCTTTTTTGCCTGAGCCATGTGGCATGGACAAGACCTGGCCCCCTCTCATCCCTGCTGCTCAGGTGAGCCCCCCTTGACCCACCTGCAAAGGCCAGAGCTTCCTCCTCCTGCAGGAACCGAGCTCTCTCCTCCAGTCACTGTCTCATCGCTGGCCAGGACGGAGCTCTTGGTCCTCTCCACTCTCTGGAAGTCAACCTGTGGCAAAGGAGTGAAAAGCACTTTTCTGCAACTGTCCTCGGAGGAGAGAGGAAGTCAGGTGAGGATCTGGGCTGCTGGAGAGTGTTTCATCGCCAGGAGCAGCTTTGGAAGCCGTCCCTGAGCAGCAGAGCCCTCTGGCAGGGTGACTGACAGCCCCCTCTCACGAAGCTGGATGCTGTCTTCGCTCCTGAGTGAGAGAAAGGCAGAGAGCGTGTGTTTAACAAACAGCAGTGGAAAGGGGGAGGGAGCCTGCTGCTGCTGTTTATACAGTGTTCAGCCACTGAGGGGCTTCTTGCATCGAGCAGAGAGCAGCCTTTCCACCACATCCAGTTTCCTCTCCAGGGAGAAGTGCTGGGAGCTGGAGCTCTGCAGGCTCCCTGTCCATACCATGGACCTGGGCAAGTGTTATCTGCCCTCAGTCCACAGCTGTCCCATCTCCTCAAGCTTTGAACTCACTGGGACTGGCACAGCCATGTCCAGAGGGGGATCTCCCCTGCAGCAAGAGGTCTGCAGGTCCTGCAGCTCAGCAGAGCCTTCACAGGCCTCCCTCCACCCTCCTCTGTCTCAGTGTTTGCCCAGTGCTCAGAGCAATCTGCAGCTTTGGGACGGGACTTCAGGGACTTCTGAGGTACAAACAGAAGTAATGCTGAAAAGTTTTAGCCACTTTGCAGTGGTTTGGTCTGCTCCAGAGCCAGATTCATTGTGGATGTGGAAACCACATGAGAGACTTTCAATTTTAGGATGCTCAGCACTGTCCACACACCTGAAGTAAGAAAGAGAGAGAGACAGAAAAGCAGCATCCTCATGTCCAAATCTGCAAAATCCAAGCTTGCTGGAGACCAGGAATGCACTCTAAAGGCAACACAGGGAAGCAGATAAGTGCAGATAAGCCCCAGCTGTTCAAAGATTTTGCCCTCAAGGAGAAGTCATGCGTATTCTTAGCATAGGATTTCCAACTTAGGCAATGTGTGAATTTGCAGCTCACCTGGGCTAGGAGATGCTCCCACAGGCTGAGGAGAAGGACACCTCTCCTTGGCTTTGAGTACCTGCAGCTGGAATTTTATCAGAGAAGTCTTGCTCTTTACCCCCACAGTGAACTTTGTTCTCCTTTTCTTTGTGAGAATGGAAACAGGGAGGCTCTTCAAGCACCCCTTTGTGCCAAAAATTCACAATACAGCAGGAAACATAAAACACTCTAATGGCTCAGCAGAAAAAGAGGAACAAGAACATTCCTGAAATCACATAGAAAGTGACACTTGAACCCAAGACTTGGACAAGAGTCCTCATAAGTCCCATCTTCCCCCTTCTCTCTCTGTCTCCCCTTCAGAAAGAAAGGACTAAGCATGAAATCCACCAGCTGTGCTAACTGGATTTTTGTGGGAGTTTCATGTCTTCTCCCCCTTCACTTTCCCTAAGGCTGTTGATTTAGCTGCTCAGGAAAGCTGGGAGTGGAGGGAAGGAGGACAAGACAAAACTGCTTGGAGAGAGCCATTGCTGTCTCCAGTGGCTGCAGAGAGAGGCAAAGAGAGCAGTGAGTGGAGTTGCTACTCCCCCTGTTCCCAGTGGATGGATACTCCTCCTCTCCAGGGTCCTCAGCAGTGATGGTTGATTTCAGCTCAAGATTGTTTTTTTCCTCCTTTCTCTTCTGTGTGAGATTCTTCTTGCTCGCTCCCCAGATTCCTTTGCTACCACTCCCTACTCTTCTCTTCCCAGGGCTGAAATGAGATGCCTGGGGAGAAGGCAGTGATTGACAGGAGAGAAATTTGTGCAGCCTGAAGCTGTGAACCTTCATCAGGACCATGGAGTCATTCCAGTCATTTTTGGCACGTGGTCTTTGCTGGATGATAGCAAATGCAAGCTCTTAAATCATGGATCAGTCAGCGCAAGTCCCCAGGATGTCCTCTCCCTCATCTAAGGGGTCCAGTGGAGCACCAAAACCTGCTGTGCTCCAAAACATCACCTCAGCTCTTTGACCAGACAGAGCATTGCAAAAAGGTGCAGCTGAGCTCCAGCACACCTGGAATGCCATCCCAAATGGCACCCACCAGTCTGGAGTTTGGTGCCCAGTCCCTGGCTGCCCCAGGCTCTCCTCACAGTGCCACAGACACGGGCTGCCTGCCAGTCTGCCTAACCTCCCCCAGCCACAGCAGAATTACAGCCAGCAGCAGGTGCAGCATAGCCTTGGCTCCTCCACAGGGAGGGACACCCGGGGGCTGCACTGCCAGACCCTCTCACTCCTGGTGGGCTCAGAGGAGCAGTCGTGGCACAAACTGCAGCAGCCTGAACACCAAGGTGCAAAACAACCTCCCCACACAGCTTACAGATCCCAAAGCAGCTGAGGGCCTTCCCAGCCCCAGCAACACTCTGAAGGAGGAGGATGGGGGGATACAAAAGTGGTGCCTTGCATTGTCCTGGGGTGTGGAAGGCTGTGCAGCCCCGAGCAGAGATGCCAGGACTGTTGTAACCTCAAGGCTGGGGTATTCTCACACACAGGCTGGATACCCACAAACACCTGCACAGGTGTCCTAGGAGCCTTGTGTCCTTCCAGACATGATGGGATCATCCAAAGGATCTTTGCAGCTCAGAAGCCTTTCCCAGTGGTTGGGCTTCTATTAGGCAAAAGCCATTCTGCTCACCCATGCTTCTGAGAAATACAACAGTGAATTTTGTACTCCAGGGAGCAAAAATGATGTCAAAAGGCTGAGAAATGGGGCAGAGAAGAGAGCTGTCGTTTGGCCTGTAATCTGCTCTGCCTCTGTGGGCAGGCAGGCTCTCAGTCTGAGCACCTGGCAGCTGCAAACCATCTGCTGTAGCTTAACTTCTGTCACAAAGGAAGGTGGATTATCTGTTCACTCCCTGGGAGGAATCTAAGAAAACTGTTACCAAGGCTTCCAGATGCTCTGGTTCATCCTGCTTCATCTGGAACAGCAACAGTGACATACTTTAAAAAGCAGCTTTTCATTTTTTAAACATCTGTTTAATTCCACCTGCATGTAACCAAAATATTTCCACTGCTCCTTCCTGAGGTGTCATGCCTGTGTTTTCCTGGGCAGCCTCCAAAGTATCAGCAAGTTTTGGTAACACAAAAGCCCCTTTTCCATTTGAGCCCCAGAGTTCACGGATGCAGTGGATTTGGGAGTCTGATGCATTTGGGAACTAAATTAGCCACAAAGAGACTCAGGGGTGGGAGGGCGGATGGCAAGCTGTCTGTACCTTCTCTGAATTTAAAAACAGATTCTCATTTCGTAACAGCTTTTTGTCCCCATGTGAACATTTCTGGAACTAGTGAAGGAGCAGAGACACCATGAGGGACAAGGTTTGGTTAAAATATCTGAGCTATCTGACACTGATAGTGTCAGTGAGAGGCACTGGAGAAGCAGGAGGAGAGATGAACCATGGGTTGGCCTGGGATTGGCCTGGGTCTGCCTCAGCTCTGCTCACCTTCAGGGCAGGCAGAAGTCAGGGATGCTGGGTGTGTCTGCAGGGTGAGGGTCAGTGAGTCAGGAAGGAGATGATCATATGGAAAAAGATCAATGGGATTTGTCCTGCTGAACACATCACCACACTTCAGCTCCTGCTCCACTCGCGGCAAACCCACAGGGCTCCTTTGATTACGACAATTAATGCCTAGGAGGGTTTACCCCTTTCATCCCCTTCCCACCCCTAGATCTCACTCTGAAACACAAAATCCCCTTGATCATCCTCACATCAGGACAGAAGGACTCCAGGCAGACATCAGCAGTGCTGAGCCCAGAACTGGCCCCTGCATTTAGCTGCCATTTCTGCAAGTCACTGCACTGAAAGCTTTGTTAATTTATTAGAGGGTTGCTTGTTGTTTGTGTACTGAGCCAGGTAGAAAACAGCTTCTGCAGAAGAGGATAATTGCAGTCAGATAAGCTCTTCAGAGCCAGGATTGCAAAAATACGATACAATGTAGACCAGCAGTTGTCTGGGTAGACCAGAAACATGGCTGAGATTTTGGGTTGGAACGTGTTTCCCCCATCTCTCACAGACTCCCTGTCTGCTTTTGGGCAAATCATTTGATGTATCTCAGTTCTCTGTACATAAAAAAGGTTATAAAAATGCCTCACTCTGGCAAACTCACCCCTGGAGCAGGGGACCTGGTGCTTGGATGTGCAGCAGTGGCAGCTGCTTTCCCACTTTGCCCTAGGGGATCTCTTTCTAAGTTGCCCATCTCATTTAGGCAGCGTGTTCTGTCATCAGGGTCTTGCTCTCCCAAACTGGATACTCCTCCTGCACAGTTCTACAAAGAAATTTTTGCCCAGGCTGTCACTCCTGAGATGACAAACAGCGCTATAAATGCTGGATTGTGTGATGAGAACAGGCAGAGCTGGATGGGCTGATGGCAGCCCCAGCCTAAACTCTTCCAAAGTGTCAAGACTGAAAGTGATGCAAATGGCTGGAAAATTCAGAGCATGACTTGTCTTCTATGGGCTTGGTGTTGCCAAAAAGCATCCAGGAGCTGGGATCCAGGTCTCAGCAGCACTGTGGCAGCTGCAGGGTCATGTTTGCCCCTTCACTGCCTCATTCCATCTTTTCTGGTCCTGTGGGGACCCACACCAGCTGTGGGCAGGGAGCAGGTCACCCGTGCCCTGCTCAGCTCAGCAGTGCTGGGCTGGGCTGGCAGCAGTGTGTGAGCACAGGAGGGTCAGATCCACTCCTGGTTTAAACCCAAGGATTTGGCTGAAAATCCATTTGGCTCCGTGTTCCCCAGAAACATGACTCACAAGCCAGTGTCTGACACTGAGAGATAGGTATGACACGAGTGCCCCATGGGAAGAGCTGTGTCCCCAGGGCATGAGCAGAGCACGCAGGAGCTGAGCAGAGACTGTGCTGGAAAGCACAAAGCCTTATAAAGGCAGTGCTCTGGGTTTGTCCTTCTCCCAGCTCTTCAGGCGATGAAAAGGACGGCTCACAGCCCTAATTAACTGGAACATGCTAATACCACTGAGCTTCCCTGGCCAGCAAATTTGGCACAAGGCATATGGGACACTTTCCAAACAACTGCTCAGGGGAGCGCGTGCCTGCAATTTATTATTCGAGGAGCAGTTTCCTCTCTGCCTTCGCTGAAGAGCTCACACCAGACACGAGGGAGGTGAGTCTGGAGCCTGCAAATCTACTCTGAAAGCCATTTCGTGCTGAAGAGAGAAGAGACTTATTTCTCCCCAGGCATTTAAGATATTTGAGGTATCAAGGGAAATATGGCTTTGCACAGCATTACCTCTGGGAGCACTCAGTGCCTTCGAATGGTGCAGCTCATAGAGCTCAGCTTCCCATGAGGAAAACCACGCTCCTTCAGGGTGACATTCACTCTGGGCAGGAGAGGCAGGACCAGAGAGTGTGCATTGTTATTTTGCAGAGTGAATCAGAGGAGCAGAGCCAGCCCAGGTAGCTGGAGAAAAGGGAAAGGTAGCAGGGGCCCTGGTGCTGTGTCTCCAGGATGGGTTATTCCCCCTTTGACAACTGTCCTGGACAAGGCAGTACCCCAGCTTATTGCACTGCAAAAGGAGTAGGAAGGAGCCTCCTCATCTCCTGTTACAAATAAATCAGTTTGGGAAGCTTTGGATGGGAAGCAAAAGGCAGGACTTTGTAAAAGATCAATCCCTGTGATAAGATCATCACTCTCAGTATTTACTGCACTGCCAAAAGCAGAGGCAGGAGCTGCAGCCTCCTGAAGGCCACCCCCTGCCCCTGGCCTCACCTTCAGCCTGGCTCCCACAGCAGCCCTGCCCCAGGACAGTTCAGGGCAGCTCTGACACAGGGTTTGCATGGCACTGAGCAAACCTCACCAGCACAGGCACTGGGAGCAGCTCAGGTTTGTGCAGTATTCCCAGGGCTACGCTGGTTTGATCTGCCCCTCATCCTTGGCATCACCTGTGGCCATCAGCTGTGCTGACCAAGGGCACATCTCCTCCTGCTCCCTCCCCACGGCCTCCTTGGCAAACATTCGTTGTTATGGTGACAGCTCCAGAAGGAAAATCTTTTTGAGGATCTTTCAGATTTTTTAACAAAGGTACAGCCATTTTAGTTATTTCTTTAAGGGAAATGGTTATTTTGCTCAATGGTAACTGAATTTCTTTCATCTTGTTCCTGGTGACCACTCTGCTGATTCTCAGGCTCCAGCTTTCAGTGTGTGGCTGTAAGAAAGTGGCAGGGGGAGAAGTAGAGCCAGGTTGTAAAGAGCTGCTTTTAAACCCTCTTGGGAGCACAGGAGGTGCCTACAGGCTGAGGCTGCTCAGCTGCAGGCAGTGTGGAGTCTGAGTTTCTCCAAAATGAATAAGATTTTGGAGCACATCTGCATCTTTCTCAGATAGCAAAGTGTGAAATGAATAACAACAGGGGACATTTATGCCCAATAACCTGTGCTGTGTGTGAAATGCTGCACTGAGAAATACTGTTCTTGTGCAATTTTCTGCAGAAACCTCCCTTGGCTTTTGAAAACTGTGTGATGGTAAATGAATTCTCTCTGTTTCCACTGAATAGACTGAAGACTTTCATATGTGACATCAGGGAGAGAATTGGGCTCTGCAGATGTCTCTAATGCAAGTAACGAATATAGCAAACAGCCTCAGCCCAGCAGGAGAAAGCAATCTGGGTATGTGATGTGACCACAGGCATGGATTTCATGGCTACTGTGTTCTGACCCTGGAATGTGGATGCTAATGGACAAGACTCCAGCATCCTGAGCAGCCCAGCCTGCCCAGCCCGTTTTTGTAAGATGAGGTCATGAAGACCTTTCCCACACCCCTCCCATAGAGAGCTGAGGTCAGAAACCAAAGAAAAATCATTAAAAATCAAAACCTGCAAATGCTTCAGGCTCTGAAGGGGCAGCTTAGCACATCTATGAACACTCAGCACCCTGAACCAGAGATCCAAGTGAAAGAGAAGAGCATTCCAGGCATCCTGCACGCAGTGACCAGCAGGGTGCCTGGGGGCTGACACACAACCCATCACAGGGCAGGCTGAGAGGACAAAGCTGTTCTGGGCAAGCCCATGCTCTGTGTGGAGTACCAGAGAGGTTTCACGCACAGCTCAGAGTAAACAGGCAAACAAGTGGCAGCCAGAAATGTTAATATTTGCAAAAATCTCCTGGTTTTGGCGCCTGGGTGTGGGGAGCTGAAGGATGCTGGTGGAATGCAAACATGATGGATTCTTGGCTGCCCAGAGGGGTGGCATGGGGAATCTCACAGGGCAGGACAGACTGCCTGACAGCCCTGCTCATGACTGTTCACACAAGGAGTCCTGGAGAGGGAGACTGGGATGAGAAGTTCAGTAGCACATGAAACTGGTCCCCTGGGATTGAGTTATTTGAGCATCCCTGGGGGAAAAAAAAAAAAAAAAAAAAAAACCAAAACAAAAGAAAACAAACCATGATTAGGCCATGTTCATCCTCCTTTGCCTGTTTCAGACCTTGTTTCCCTCCCTCCATGTAATAGGAGATGGATTTCTCCATGCTGAACTCCAACCCTTCTCCTGGATACATGAGGGCAAAAATGACGCAAACCTTCAGACTCCTGCCCTCACTTCACCTGGGTCCTTTCATGGCATGTTTAGGGTGGTTTGAACCTGCTGAACACTATCTCTGCAGGGCTTTTACCTGAACCATGGCTGCCACTTCATAGTCAGACAGCTTCAGAGGCTCCAAAGCCTTGAAGGCTCTGGCTTCAGCAAAACAGCAATATCATTTGGGACTGAGAAGAAAATATTGGCAAATAATGGTCACCTCTGGTCACCTTCCTCCTGCAACTATTTATCCAAAGATACCATATCTCAGAGCATTGCTTCATTTCCTGCTCACCTTTCTAAGCGAGGCCTCTAAATCACATCCCTGCAGCTGAGCTCACGGAGGGAAGTGTAATATCCATTAGCAGTGATGCTGCTGTTACTTTGATTTACCTCCTCCCTTTTTCTTTCACTCTTTTCTTTCTGTTTACAGCGATCCCTTTCCACTTCTTCCCCCTCCAGGTCTCAGTGCAAAGAGCTGGCAGGAGCCCACAGAAGCAAATCTTCCTGGGATGCAGCCTGCTTTTGGGGATGTGGGGAGGCTGGGGGTTTCTCCTGGACCAGCAGCACCCCACTCCTTCCTGACCAGAGATGCCAAGGGCAGTGGGAAGGGCTGGCTTCAAGCTACCCCATCCTCACCCCAACAGAGTCCTTCACCTGGGGCTTGTCACACATGGAAAAGATCAACCCCAATTTACCCCTCTGTCCCTCTTCTGCCCCAGAGCTGGGCACTGCTCAGGGTGAGCCACAAGATCCTCCAGGAGAGGAGAGCGGGATCCAGAGGAATCAAAGTCCTCGGAGTGTATTTGCACTCAAACCAATGTGAAACAGGGAAATCAAAATGCAAAGCTTCTTGTCCCCTGTGGAATTTCCCTGCCTGCATCTGGAGAGCCGACACAAGGGACTGACACTGGGATCAGAGGTTGCTTCCCCTTCCCCTTCCCCTCGTGTTTCACTGGCACCCCAGGGAAGCTCCCAGACCCACTGCACTTCCCCCTTCATCCCCCTCCTCCAGCAAGGCCAAACAGCTCCTCTGACACCATCTCCAAGAACACATATTTACAGCATGGAACAGAGAACGGTGAAGAGCTTTGGACCCAGTCCATGTGCTTTGAGCCAAACCCTTCTCAATCCATCTTATCCTTCACCTCCCCAGTGCATAATCAAATTCTCCAAACACAGCGTTCTCAGGTCCCAGCCCAGAGCTTGGAGCCTCCCGAGAGGGATATGCTAAAAAAAGAAAGAAAAACATTACATTGCCAACTGAAGTGAGTGCTGAAAGGAAGGAGATGCCAGGAGCACTTAAACAGGAATCCGAGACCGGGGGACGCGCGGGTGTGTGTTTTCAATCCCCAGGAGGAGATGTGTTCACTGGGAAATGACTGCCACTCACTGCTAGATTTAGACCTTGTAGATGATGCCCCAGAAAGTGAAGTGGCCATGACAAGGACATCCCCATCTGTATTAGAACTTTCTTCTTGGATTGATGGATTAGTG
This sequence comes from Passer domesticus, assembly GCF_036417665.1. Lineage (NCBI taxonomy): Eukaryota > Metazoa > Chordata > Aves > Passeriformes > Passeridae > Passer > Passer domesticus. The sequence goes on from NC_087486.1 coordinate 6,685,603, forward strand.
CATGGTAAAATGGTGCCACTCCTCCTTTGGCTCTGAAATCTGCATGTACAGCTCAAACCTGCAAAGAGGGAAATAAGCAATTTTACATGAGTGACAGGTTGGCAGCAAGGGGAGTTATTTGGGAAAACTTATACATGAGGGGGTCCAGGACTCTGCTGGGTGCTGAAGGATGTCCTGAGCACCTGAACCCAAGCTGGCAGCTCCACACCCTGGTCCAGAGCATCTCTTCCAGGAGAGCAGCATCCCATAGCCCCAGTCCTGGGCAGGGTATGTGCTGGCACTGCCCAGCCTGGTGCCATGCCAGGGGAATGCTCCTGCTGTTCCCACTGCACAGAGGGACCAGGACTAGGCTGCAGCTGGGGCTAAAAGCAGAGCTAATGGGGAAGTTCCACATCAGCTGAGCTATCCCAAATTCTGCTGTTTCATGGTGAAGCTTCAGTTCCAGCTGCTCTCCAAACAATGGGCCTACAGGTGTCCCTGGGAGGCTGTCACCTCCTGGGCTCCATAGCAGGGAGAGATGAGCTCTGGCCACAGCACAGATCCTGATCTACAGGGATGCCTCTCAGCACTGTTGGAACATAACCTTCCACAGCACAGCCCAGATCTCTGCTAAAAAGCAATTATTGATGCTTTTACCTCTCTGCAGAGCCTCACAAATAAAGGATCACAGTGCTGCAACAGGTGAGGGAGCAGCATCCTGGCTCACCCTAGGCTGTGTGTCCTGTGCTGGAGTCTTGTCTGTGTCTGTGCATAGTTTATAATGTCTCCTGGAGGAAGAGTGGCAAAGCCAGGAGGCTTTGAGGAACGATGGCAAAAGCCAGGAGGACAAAGCCATTTCCCTCTCAAAAGGATGCACCTAAGCAGATTATTCAGTTCCCATCCAGAATCCATGAGCTCAAAGGCAGCTGTTTCTCAGGATTGCTGGCACGTGGCAGGAGGGTGGGAGGTAACACCAGCTGCAGTGCTGCTGTGAGGGGCTGGCACTGGCACTGCTCTAGTTCAGCCCTGGCATGTCCACAGGGTGAGAGCCAGCCTCGTGGAAGCACAGAGATGTAAATGTGGGGACTGAGGTTTTGCTGCATGAAGTCACAGCTGAGAGGGGATTGTCCAGGCACCCATGGATCCCAGTGCCATTATCCTAGTGATATTCCTGGGGCACTCCTCCATGTTGTGCAGCAGAAAGGATAAAAAGGCAGCAATGGGAGCAGGTTCAGCCTGCTGGAAATAACCCCTGCCCAATGTGTTCTTGTCCCCCAGAGCCCAGTGGGGACTGAGCATCCCTGTCCCAGAGCCACCATGGGGACTGAGCATCCCTGTCCCAGAGCCACCATGGGTACTGGAGCAGGAGGGTGCAGCCAATGCCCACCTGCTCAGAGAGCAGTCCTGAGCCCCCAGAGTAACTGTGTGGGAGCTGCCAGCCCCTTTGGCCATGGCCTGACCTTGCTGTCCATGGATGTCACTTGCTTGGCCAGCCACAGGCCAAGGGGTGTACCTCGCTTGCCCAAGGCCAGCATCCCCCAGGACTGGTTGCTCCTCATGCATGCAGTGATGTTCCAAGTCCAAACATCAGCACGGGGCTGTGGCTGAGCGTGTCACCCCACAAGGCAGAGGCTGGGGCCTGCAGGGCTGCTGTGGCCACATGCCGGTGACAAAGCAGCACAGTGTAAGAGAAAGCCTGGGAAAATCCCTCAGACAAGCAAATGAAGATGGGCAGCAACACTTTCTGCACTAATTGCACTGCTGTAACGAGCAAACAGAGCACCAGGAGGAGAAGGGCAGTAGCTGGACAGTGCCTGGCACATGGCCCTTTTGGGGGCATGCTCTGGTTCTAATGGTTAGGAAAGAGGCAGGTGGTCTGTACAGCTCTTGTGAGTCCCTGTGTCCCCCCTCCTTTCAGTTTTATTTGCTTTTACTTCCAGTATTGAAAGTTCTTGTGATGTTTCTCACATGTCCACACCAGTGTCTGCCACTCCCCACAGCCTCGCAGGGCCAGCATCAGGTGACCGCACAAGGATGAAAACCCTTCCTTCTTTCTTTATTTCACTAACAAGCCTGCAGCCCTCGTGATTCCTGAGGTGACCCAAAGCCGTGACCCCAAAGCGTTGGCCAGAGCTCTGCTCTGCACATACCGTGAGCAGGGGAGAGAGGCAGCCTTTGCCTGGGGTCATTTCTGTGCCCTTTACGGAACGCAGCAGTGGGGCGGGAACTGTGCGGTGCAGGGGCAGTGCACGGCCCAGTCCACTCCAGTCTGGTCCGGTCCAGTCTGGTCCAGCCTAGTCCCACCCAGTCCAGTCCATTCCATTCCATCCCATCCCAGCCCAGTCCGATCCAGTCCAGCCCATTCCATTCCATTCCATTCCATTCCATTCCATTTCAGTCCAGTCCAGCCTAGTGCAGCCCGGTCTGGTCCGGTCCAGTCTAGTCAAGCCCAGTCCATTCCAGCCCATTCCAGTCCAGTCTGGCCCATTCCAACCCAGTCCGGTCCATTCCATTCCATTCCATTCCATTCCATTCCATTCCATTCCATTCCGGCCCATTCCATTCCATTCCATTCCATTCCATTCCATTCCATTCCATTCCATTCCGGCCCATTCCATTCCATTCCATTCCATTCCATTCCATTCCATTCCAGCCCGGTCCATTCCATTCCATTCCGTTCCATTCCATTCCACTCCGTTCCATCCCATTCCGTTCCATTCCATTCCGTTCCATTCCATTCCATTCCATTCCGTTCCATTCCATTCCATTCCGTTCCATTCCATTCCGTTCCATTCCATTCCGTTCCGTTCCGTTCCAGCCCGGTCCATTCCGTTCCGTTCCGCTCCAGCGCACTCCTTTCCTCGCGCGCAGCCCCCGCGGGCTCTCCGGGGCGCGCGGGCCCGTGACCGCGTCACATGCCGGGGCCCAGCCCCGCCCCCTCCGCGGGATCCCACCCAATGAGCTGGCGGGCGCGCGGCGTGTCCGCATCGTGATTGGTCAGGACGGGCGTCAGTCCGCGGGAGGGGCGGGGCGTGGCGGAGGCCCCGAGTTCGGGGGTGTCGGAGGTGGGAGAGCGACGGGACGGGACGGGACGGGACGGGACGGGACGGGACGGGACGGGACTTGCCAGAGCTGGACTGGACTAGGTTAGACCGGACCTGACTAAACTAAACTAAGCTAAGATAAACTAAGCCAAGCCGTTTGAGCAGGGCGGGTCCCTGGGATGGCGGGCCCGGGGCTGTGCCCGGCAGCGGGCGGTGCGCGCCGCGGGGCTGGAGCGGGGGAGCCGCGCCCGGCAGCGGCGGTGCCGCACGGCCCCGGAGCCCGGGCGGTGCGCGGGGTGCCGGCAGCCCTGGGCCGGGTGAGCGCTGCGCCCGGCCCGGTGGGGACGCGAGGCTGGGCCCTGTCAGAGGGTTTGCTGGAGGGACGGGAAATTGAGAGCTGCCACTCCCCAGGGAGTGACCTTCGGCCGGGCTGCTCGGTAATTTCGGTGATTCGGGGCTTTCCAGCCCTGCACACACCCGCTGTAGCAGCTGGACAGGCGCTGTGCCTCCCTGCCGAGCTCGGGCAGGCAAGCCCTGCCGCAGTTCGAGGCTGTGGTTCCACGGGGCTGGCTGTCTCCCTGTGAAATGCCGGGGCTGAACGGGATGGGGCGTGCTGTCGGCAGGAGCCGTGTGCCCGCAGGGATGGCCGGCGGGAGCCAGGAGCGGAGCCTGCGGGAGGAGCTGACCTGTGCCATCTGCTGCGAGCTGTTCAGCGAGCCCGTCATGCTGGACTGCATGCACCACTTCTGCAGGGGCTGCATCCTGCAGTACTGGGACAGCTGCGGCCGCGGCCCCTCGTGCCCGCAGTGCCGCCGCCGCTTCCCCAGCCGCGCCGTGCGCTCGCACTACCTGCTGGCGGGGCTGGTGGACAAGGTGCGCCGCTGCGGCTCCCAGCAGCACCGGCACGACATGCGGGTGAGTGCCCCTGCCAGGCTGGGAGAAGGGGACGGTGACACACGAGCCCTGAGCAGCCACCACCCCTCCTTCCCACAGTGTGAAGCCTTTTCTGACCCAAGTGCGCTGATGTTTGGGTCTCTTTCCTCTCCCTCTTTCCTTATAGCTTTCTTTTGAACACTTTTCTTTTGCATTTGTTTCCCTCACTGCTGTGCCTGATTCCAACCACAGCGTTGTCATTTCTCATTTAAGGACATGTTCCCCAAGTGAGAGGGGGGTGAGGGCTGCTTGTGCCAGGTGCTCTGCTTGAGGGGCAATCCCTTCACGACACACAGCATTTAAAGCTTGTGCAAACAGATATCTCAGCCTGGAGCTCCCAGTCATAAAAATAAACTGAATTCATCACGTGCACAGATACTTCATTCTCAAGGCTGTGCGTCAGGTGCTTGCTTCTCCTTACAGCCTTTATATGAGATCCTGTTGCATTCTCCTTCTGATGCTGAAAGTAGGGGTTGGGACTGCTCCTGAATCAGAGCACAGTGCTGAAATGGCCTCCTTACCTTCTTTTCCTTCTTCCTGCAGAAGCACCTGGAAGATGCTTTGCAGGCTCGTCAGAAGGAGATGGAGAGCTTGCTGCAGAGGAAGCGTGTGGTGCAGGAGGACATCTGCAGCCTGACGGTAACAGCTGCGGGAGCTGCTCCTCAGCAGCTTCTGGGACAGTGCTCACAGAGGATGTGTGTGTCTTCAGCTGAGGTCTAGCTCAGCTTCCTGTAAAAATCTAGATGAGTAACAGTGGGGATCTGCAGAAACTCCCTTGCATGAAGGCCCAAGCTCATCACTGCTGGGTATTCAGCAGAGGTTTTGGGAGGAGCACTCATTAATACAATGTCTGCATTGGTGCAGCAGAGATGAGACATGGTGAGGGGTGAGAGCTGTGGGCAGCCTGCTCTGGCCCTGCAGTGCCTCTTTGGGACAGCATTAACTCCTGGCAGCTCTAAAATCCTCTCATGTCAGAAGGGCTGGCAACAAAGCTGAAGGAACTGGGTTACTGGCAGGGTTGGCACTGCAAGAGTGGTCGCCTTGTCACAAGACAGTGTTGGGATTCACTGCAAAGCTCTGAGGTGCATGAGGAGCCTGAGTGCTCTCCATGGGCTTGAGAGGGACAGGCTCCCTGTTGGTACAGATCTGTGAAGTGAGAACAGCCACAGGCTGACTGTGCTGCTTTCTTGGGTGGCATAACAGCGTTAAAACCAGGGAAGGGCAGTTTAAGGAAAATGGAAATAGTTCAAAGATGAGATAAAAGTGAGAGGGTAAAAAACCCCTGTGTTCTGACTGGAGCCTCTGATCCCCAGCCTGCTCCATTTCAAACCTCTGTCCTCTTGCCAGATGTGGAATAGACCTTGGAGATTAATGAAGAAGTATTAGCACATAAGCACATGTTTTCCTGTTGCTGTGCAAGAGCCAGGAGGTGTCTCAAGAGTAAAGGAGCAAATCACTGATGTCAACAGGGAGGCCCTGCACCTCCTCTGTGGATCTGGTGTGTCAGCACAAACACCTGCTAGAGCAAGAGGAGAGGAGGCTGGTGAAGCTTCAGATCTCTGAGGGAGATGGGTTTCCTGTGAGGAGAGAGGGATGTGCACTTCAGGAAGCACTCCTTGAGAAAATAATGAGGGCTAAGGTTGCACTTGGAGATTAAAAGCTTAAAGATTTAAGGAAAACAAAAAGTCATTGGCTGTCTCTTGTAAACAGGCAGGAAGGCAGTGAGAACACAACAAGGTTGGCTGGCGAGTAAACAACTGGAAAAAAGTGACCTCTGTATAGAGCTGAATGGGATTTTATCAGCCTTAATGACAGAGATTAGTTTGTGCAGCTTGCCCATCAGGTAGCTCTGCTCAGGGCCTGGAATGATAAATGCAAACTGACCTGATCAGCTGAGTCTGTAGCTCCACAAAATGTAAAGAGCTCCAGTCTTGCCCACAGGCAAATACCTGGTGGTGTGGGAGAGGGCTGTGGCTGCATGTGGGGATTTCTAGTTACAGTGACCACGCCTTTGGTGGAGCTGGTTTTTTGTGTTGGTTGGTTTTTCCCCTTTGGCTCTGCAGCCTTGAATGTTGTCCTTGTGTCCAGTTCTCCATCCAAAAACTCATTGCTATGTCTAAACCTCAGATTTCCAGGGCTCTGTAAGCAGAGAAACAGGCACAGCCATTCTTGTGTGTTCTGGCTGTTGGACTCACCTTCTGCCTCTTCCCTCTGCTCAGAAGGTGTCTGGGGAGCTGAACTTCAAGATTCGGGCTGAGTTTGCTCGCCTTCATCAGATCCTGGAGGAAGAGGAGAGAGCTGTGCTGGCAGAGCTGGGTGAGAAGGAGGAGCAGTCACTGGCCCAGCTGCACAGGCACGTTGGCCAGCTGGAAGAGGGGGTGGCAGTGCTGCAGAGGGACATCGAGCACATCAAGCAGACCCTGAGCAAGATGGAAGATGTGTCACTGCTGGAGGTGAGATGCTTTGCTGACTCCGGCAGGAGGCTGAGAGATATTTCAGGATCTCAAATTGGGATGGGGGAAGTCTTGAATGACAGCATTAGGCTGTACCCCAAAGTCATTCTCACTGCTATCCCTCTGGATTATCTACCCAGTCCTTTGGAGTCTGGAGATTTCAGCCACAAGGGATACAGTGACATCAGATGTGTTGGGAGCCTTCCTCATTCTCCATCCAAGTGCCCAAACAGTTTTCCCCAGGCTACGGTTCCTGGTAGCTTGGTTTCCTCTCTCTGTGCTGTGTGGCAGCAGGAGGCAGGACAAGGAACTTATTTGTGCAGCTGCATGAATTAGAGTGACTGCTAATTCTCTCTGCTTCTCCCTGCAGGTGGAGAGCCTGGATATCAGGTACGTGTCTGGCATGAAAGAAGCTGATTCCCTTTTCAGGAGCTTATCTTAGTCCCTGGCTGGGACCACATGGGAGATGCACTTATCTCAAGTTTTAAAAACATCACAAAGTGCTCAGGAAGTTGGTGTGCTGTGCAAGGTGCAGGCTGGTCCCCAGCACACACTGGATGCTCTTCCCAGGGAGCATCCTACGTGTTGGCATGGCTGGAAGAGCGGGTAGAGGAGACCGTGGTTTGGAATGGGTGCAAGAGCCATGCATGCTGAAGAGGAAACAAATTTGGGGTGCTTTATCTTCCCCCTGCCCTTCGTCAGCTTCTTACTACTCATGAGGCTGCAAAAGTGACCTTGAGATGCAGGTTTGTCTGAGGCTGGGAGTAGTTGAGGGCCAGCACTGCCATAGGGGAGCGTGTCCCTGTCCCCTCCCTCTCTGGGATGCAGCCTGACTCCACAGGCCCAGCCAAGACTCCTGCTGAGTGTGCTGGGTGTGGGTTTGCCAGGAGTCACACTGCTCCACGAGCAGTGCTGCTGGCTCTGTCTGGGGCACCTCTGCCCTGAGCCCCTCACTGCACTGGGGCAGAGCAAGCAGAGACATTTGTGTCCTGTCTTTACCAAATCTGTCCTGCAGCCCTGCCCGTGCTTTTTCTGCTGGCATTGGCAGTGACCCTGCGTGCCTCTCTGTGCCCCAGGCCCTCGGTGCATGTTGAGCCCCAGCCTGCCCTGGACCTGCAGCACTACAGGGACAGCCACAGTGGCCCCTTGCAGTACATCTTCTGGAGGCGGATGCTGCGCTCCATCTGCCCTGGTGAGCACATCGCTGTGAGGGATGGGCGTGGTGGCCAGGCCTGCTCTGCACAGGGAGCACACAGCTGGTCAAATGTCATGTTTGATGTCTCTGCAGCTCCTGCCCCGCTCACCTTTGACCCCGAGTCAGCCCACCCCAACCTGGTCCTGTCCAAGGATCTGACAGCAGTGACAGAGAGGAGCCGAGCCCAGCCCGTCCCCGTCAGCCCTCGGCGCTTCCGTCAGTGCGTCAACGTGCTGGGCTCGCAGGCCTTCCGCGGCGGCCGGCACTACTGGGAGGTCTGGGTGGGCAGCAAAACCAAGTGGGACCTGGGGGTGGCTGCCGAGGCTGTGGACCGGGCAGCCAAGGTCAAGCTGTGCCCAGAGAACGGCTACTGGACGCTGCGCCTGCGGAACAGGACGGAGTACTGGGCCGCTGCCAGCCCCTGGGTGCGCCTGGCCCCCCGCCAGCCCCCGCGCAAAGTGGGCGTCCTGCTGGACTGCCCGGAGGGCACCGTGGCCTTCTTCGATGCTGGGGACATGTCCCACCTCTTCACCTTCCACCAGGTCTCTGCAGAGAGATACTGCCCCTTCTTCAGCACCTGCTTCAGTGACGGGGGGGACAACGTGGAGCCCATGCGCCTCTGTCACCTGGCCCTGTGAGGGACGCCGGCCTGGCTCCTGCCCGGGGCTGCGCTGGAGGCCAGCTCTGCACACACAAGCCTGAGGGGTTTGGAGGAGCTGTTTTGGTTTCAGTTTTGGGAGGAAGGAGGGGATGAGTCTCCTGCCAGTGCTGTCTGCCCTCCCCTGTGCCGTGGCTGTGGCACCCACAAGGCACTCACAGGGGATCCTGGCCCCCTTTCCCGAGCACAGCACAGTGACAGCACCACGGGGCTGCAGGGGAGGGGGCTGTGTTCCTGGCACCTCCTGCCTCTCTGTGCTCCCACCATAGGCCCCCTGGAGGAGGGCAGCGGTCTCGGGGCACCCTCGGGTGCCCCTCAGCCCCCCATCCCGGCCATGGCATCCCGTGCTGGAAGAGCTTCCCGGGGCAGCGCTCGGGGCCGGCGGCAGAGGGAGCCCGGTGCGCGGTCCCTGGCTTTGGCGCTATTAAAGCTCCTTACAAAGCCTCTGGTGCCTGCTGGGGCTGCTCGGGCTTGTGTGCTGGGGGATCTGCTGCTCTGCGGTGTGGCACAGCCTGGGGGCTCCGAGCAGCCCCCAGAGCCCTGCTCCAGCCCTGGCTCTTCGGTGCCTGAGCACAGAGGCTCACAAGAGACGCTGCTCCCGTATATTTCCCTGCACATCTTGCAGTGGCTTTTCACCATTTGCTGTTTGAGAACAAGGGAGAGAGGCTCTGAGCCTAGCCCTCATCTTGGGCTAGAGCGTTTTAAGATTTGGCCATCTCTGGTCTGACTGGGTCTTAGGGACTTGTACATGTGAAAAATGCCAAGTCCCAATTCTTTCCACATTCAGCAAAAACGTGGTTGTTTTCCTGTCAGCCTCCTGTGGCCCTGCTGGCAGCCCTGCACCTGCAGGAGGGCAGGCAGGGTCCCTGGAGGGGCAAGTCAAGGGGGTTTGGCTGCTGTGGTTTGTGGCCAGGAGGTGCTGGCAGTCAGCAGAGGGGCTGGGATGGATCCAGGCCTGGCTGGTGGAAGTGCTGGGTGGGAGGGAGGATGGCAGTGCCTGGGATGGGTGGAAATGTCATGTTTTTCCCACCCAAGTCCATTCCGGGCTCAAAGCAGAGGCCAGAGCTCCCCAATACTGTGTAGTCCCCAGTGCTGGCTGGAGCCAGACTCCTCTGGCAGAGGCTCAGCTTTCTGTGGCATGGGAAGGGCCAGGTGTGAGGCTGTCCAGCTCCACAGCTGGACACAGGGACACTTGCCAAAGCAGGGCCTTCACTGGCCATCTGTCTGCCCAGTGGGGGTGGCACAGGGGCCCTGTTCCCCCCCGTGGTGCCACAAGGGACATTGGCTCTCCTGCACACCCTGCTGCACTCTGCCAGGGCTGGGGGTGCCTGAGGGCTGTGCCAGGGCAGGACAGGGAGCCAGGGGAGGATGTCCGTGCAGGGCTCAGGCAGATGTGTCCTGTGCAGGATGCTGAGCACAGCCCAGGGCTGCTCCCAGTGCCTGGGAAGCCTCTGCTCGGTGCAGCCTTGCTCGGGGTTGGGTGTGGAGGGTGTGCTGGGGGTTTGTGCTCTCTCCTAGCCCCGGGCTGGCCTTTAGCCAGTGAGTGCTGAGCCCATAGGCTGGACTCAGCCTCCTCTCCCAGCTCTCATCTCCTCCTCTCACTGCCCCACAGCCTCAGCTGCAGTAAGAGTGGAGAAGAAAGAGCTCTTGGCTTGGAAATGATGCTGCAAGCAGGGCTGTGTTACCCCCTTCAACGGAGCCTCTGGAAAGGCAAGGCTGGTTTGATCACAGCAGGGAGTTACACTGGGAAAGCTGAAACCCATCAGCTGCCCAGCCTGCCCCAAACTGCAGCCAGGTCTGGCTGGGCAGCAGCAGGAGTGTCCCCAAAGTGTCACAGGGCATGGATCTGCCAGACACGGGCAGGGTGAGCACAGCCAGGCTTTGCTGTGTGCCAGTGCTCTGCCCAGCGCTGCCCTGTGCCCTGTGCCACGGGGCCAGCGTGAGGCACAGACTGCCAGCGTGTGCCACTGCCCTGTGCCACGGGGCCAGCGTGAGGCACAGACTGCCAGCGTGTGCCACTGCCCTGTGCCACGGGGCACAGACTGCCAGCGTGTGCCACTGCTGCCACCTTCCACACTCTCCCCATCCCTAAGGCCAAGCTGCAGAGCAGCCAAACCCACTTGTCCCAAATGCTCCTGAGGGAGCACGTCCTTTCTTCTCCTGCCAGGCTGTGCATAGTGGTCGTGGCACACTGCTACCAGGCAAAGCCACATTTTGGGGTATGATGTCCTCACCTGGCCCTGCTGGTGGGGCAGGGCTGGGGAGGCAGGGCAGCTCCTACATACAGGGAAAATGCTGCTCTGGGCTGCCACATGTGCAGTGTTAGCCCAGTGAGGAAATGTGGTCTCAATGCCACTAGATGCTGCCTGAAAAACACATTTCTCTTACAAACCAGAACACCGTGGGGTAGGAACCATAGGTATGAATGCAGTGACTGCCTTAGCTTGGCCTGGGTGCAGGCAGAAGGGGATAAGGATGGGAGAGTGAACACGATGGGGTTAAAGCACCTCTCACCCAGCATCCAGACTGCACCTGCCAGGACTGGCTCTCACCCATCTTCTCCCAGGTCCCGGCTGTGTTTTTCTTGTGGGTTACCTCATTGTTTTGTCCCTGGGTGTTCCCAGAGCCACCCCAGTGTCCCTTTCCCATAGTTATGCTAGGGCTGGGCAGTGTCCAGCAGCTCCTGCCTTGGCAGCTTTCTGTGATCTGTGTATGTCTTTATCCAGTGCTTTGGGGAAGCCTTTGCTTCCTCGGGTCCCCCCACGTGCTGGAATGGGGACAAGATTTTAAAATAAGATCCTTTTGTTTCCCAGGGCCGCAACAATGGAAAGGTCCCATCGGTCCCACAGTCACCCTGCGTTTGTGATGGAAAATTCCCCGCCGTGGCGGGGCGAGCCCTGCCCGTGTCCTGCCTTTGCTGCCATTAGATGGCAGCACGGACGGGCTGGTCCTGGCCGGGCCGCCTGCACCGTGCTGCTTTCGGGCTGCTGAGGGTGGAGGATGCCAAAATCCCTTCACTTTTGGGGTGCCAGAAGATGCCTGTCCCCTCAGCCGCGGTCAGACCCTCTGCTCCTCTCGCACTCAGCTTCTCCAGGCACCCTCTGACTGTGCCCTTCGGCCAGCAGCTCGGTGGTGCCATGATTCATTCCCGTGTCATTGTCCCCCCCAGCGCCTCAGCGCTCCCCTCTCAAGGGCACTGACCCCGATGCTGTCCCCAGCCTGGGGCACTGCGTGGCTCTCTGATCACAGCCCTTGTCACTGGGGAGGGGTCTGATCCAGCAATTTCAGCTCTTCACTCCTTGGTGCTGGGCAGTGACACCCCTCTGTGACATTCCAGCTCCCTCTTATCACGGCAAGTTTTGGAAGTTTCTCTTCAAACTTGTAAGGGCTTGGACACCCACCTGGGGTGAAGGGACGTGGCCACTTACTGCTCTGCTGAGATCCAGGAGGGAGGTGATCCAAGATGAGTGTGCTGAAGAGTGATGGAGTTGGCACTCTCTGGGATTCAAACTCACTAATCAGGATGGGGAGAGGCGGGTAAAATAAATTCTGTGACTTAGAGTCCCTCTGAGGATTCCAGGAGAGGAACAGGGTGATTCCTTCTGCGGGTTTGGCAACGTGAGCAGTTGAGTGCACCCCAAGTTTTCCTGCCTTTTTGAAGCCATGAGCACATGGCTTTCATTCAGGCTGTTTCTTCGCTGCCTACAAGTGAGCCTAATTAATAATCCTCTGGGGCCGTGTTAATTGATCCGTTCAGCGCTCGATGGGTGCCCAGGCAGCTGGCAGGGCTGTGCCATCTCCTCCGTCTGTGGCTCCGAGCCGGAGCCGCTGTGGCTGGCAGCGGCAGCGCTGTGGGGGCAGCGCCGCTGGCACCGGTGGGGCGGCACCGCTCCTCTGCCAGCGCCACGGGCGAGTTTGTGGGGGAATTCGGTGTGTACCTGCCAGAGAGCCGAGAGGGTGCCGCACCGAGCGGTGCTGAGGGACAGCGTGGCTGTTCCACGCTGCTGGCACCGTGCACGCATGGACGGCGAGAGTGGGGGACCCCGCTGCACCCCCGCTGAATAAGGGTGCAGTGTGAGCGCACCCAAGCGCGTGTGTGTCTGTGTGCCCCGGGGGGCGGCAGGAGCGGGGTGCAAGGGGTGTGTGCAGGACTGCGTGCCTGGGTGTGTGCCTGCAGGTGTGAGGTGTGGAGCGGAGGGGCTGCGCGGGCATGGAGGGGTGTGTGCAGGCAGGTGCGAGATGTGCTCCATCGCACGAGGTGCGTGTGTGCTGCTGTTGAGAGCGTGTTTGTGTGCATGCCCCCTCCTCCGGGAGGCCGGGATGTGCACCCAGGCACAGACAAGAAACAGGCGATGCACGGGCATTCTCACACAAGTGCAGGAGTGCACACAGGTGTGAAAATACACACAAGTTTGGGGGTGCTCATGTGCCCATGGGTCAGGGATGATGCAGAGCCACGCACACGGCTGGGGAACACACCCCCAAGACGCAGGGGATGCAGACCCACACGCACACAGGTGGAGACACCCAGGTGCGAAGGGATGCGCGCACCCCCGCTGGTGCGGGAGCGCGGATTGCCGTCGGTGCCCGGAGCCGCAGGTGCGCTCCCCCAGCCCCCTCCGCCGCCCCTCCCCGTCCCGCCCCGCCCGCCCGGCGCCCCGAGGCTCGGCGGAGGGCGGCGGGCGGCCCGGGCGGGCGGAGGAAAAGGAAGCGGCCCCGGTGCTCCCCGCCCGCCGCCGCCGCGCGTCGCCGCAGCTGGGGCGCGGCGGGAGCAGAGCTCGGGCGCGGGGCGCTCGCACCGCTCCGCATCGCACGGACCTGCCGGCAGCCCCGGAGATGAGGAGAGTTTGCACGCTGCCCCTCTGGCTCTGGCTCGGCATTGTCTCGGAGGCAGGTGAGCTGCCGGGGCTGCGGGCTGCCCTGCCCGCTCTGATGCCGCTCCGCACCTGCGGGCGCGCTGGGGACGGGGCTGCTCCGGCGGGACGGGACGGGACGGGACTCGGCTCCTCCGCCCGCGTCTCCCCCAGACCCCGCAGGGATCCGCACTGCTCGCCGCGGCGTCCCTCACCCAGGACGGGGATGTGCCGTGCCCCGGCGCTGCCCGTCCCGGGCTCCCCCATCCCCGGCGGGGACCGGCGCTCCCGGTGACCCCAATCCCCGACGGGGTCCGGCTCAGTCCGCCCTGGGGTGCCCCGTCTCCCACCGGCGCTGCCCGCCCCATCCCCAGCCGGGACGCGCCGCGGTGCCCGCCCGGGTGTCCCCGACGGCGGTGCCAGCGTGCCCGCGGTGCCAGCGTGCCCGCGGTGCCAGCAGGACCCTGCGCGGTGCCCCGGGGTGCGCGGAGCCCGCGCCGTGCTCGTGCCGCGGGTGTCCCGCTGCGAGCGGGGGGAACCCGCGGGACCGTGCGGGAGGGATGCCGCTGCGCGGGGACGCGCCCGGCTGGGGGGCAGCCTGGAGGCCAGTCCCGGCTCTGTTTATTTATTTTTTCACGCACAGAGTCATTAATTTGTGTGTGCCGCGGAGGAAGGCGCGAGGAGGCGGGGGTCCGTGCAAGGCTGTCCAGCCTGCCTGTCCCAGCTCTGGTCCGCCTCGGAAGTCACCCGAGGCAGATCCCAGTGAAATGCTCTCCCTTCCCATAGCACTCCTGTGGCAAAAGGCTGCTGGGCAGAGAGAGAGAGAGAGTGCAGAACCACGGCAGAGATGGGGCTGCAATGCCCTTCTGGCAGGCAGAGCTGGGTGGGCACTGCCAGAGCAGAGGGGACAGGACACCCCACCAGATACCCCCAGAGGAACTCTTTCTTGCACAACTAAAGCATTTATAGCCCAGATCAGATCAAGACTGAAAGAAAGTTAGTAATGGTGGAAGCTTGCAATGAAGGGATGAATTTTGGGAGCATAAATAGAATTTTCTGTAGCATCAGCTCAGTGACTCGCTCTCACCAGTGGCATTTGCTGCTATTGTTGAAGTGAGCTCACAGGAAAGCTGCAGGTGTGGCACGAATAGCATCACCAGCAGTGCCACTGTCAACCTGCTCTGCCCAAAAAGCTGCTGGTGGCTCTGGTGTCAGGGGGCCAAAGGACACAACGGGTGGCTGGAGCTCAGGGGATGCTCAAGGAGGCTGGGCAGAGAGGAACCTGCTGCTGGTGGCATTGCAGCAGGAGCAACTGTTCAAAGCTCCCTTGTTAGCAATTTGTAAAGCACAGTGTAGCTGCTCCCGGGCTCTTTCATCTCCTGGAGGTGCAGGAGCAGTGCCTGGGAGGCTCTGGCCAGCGCAGCTGTGTGGCCTCGTCAGCACAGGGCTGAGCAGAGCTTTGAAGCCCTCAGTGCTGCCTGATTAGTGCAGCGAGGAAGGGCGATGTGGAGCTCAACTGGGGGATGGTACCACGGGGATTTGCCTCTCCTCCTTCCATTCTATCAATGAGGACAATTTGTCAGTGCGTAAAGGATCCACAAATTTCTCATTAACCATAATCCCAATGGGCTGCAAATATTTGCTCCCCTTGGAAGCAGGGATGTGTGTGTGAGACTGTTCCACCTGTGAAGGATGAAATAATCATCTCAGGATCATGAAAGGTCTGTTCTGGCACCACTGTTCTGGTGGCTGTTTAAATGGGCTAGCATTACACACTGCTGTGTGTAAGAGCACAAAGCTCTCACACATTCCAGCTCCATGGTGCTCCCAGGATGGAGGGGAGCTGGGGAGTGCCCTGTGCAGGCAGTGAGATGGGGGGAACAGGCAGAGGTTCAGCCCCAGCATTCTAGATCATCTTGGCCTCTCAGAGCAGCCCTTTGAGAGTGGTGATGAGACCATGTGCTCCCTGAGCCACCATCTTCTGGACACAGAGCAGTGCTGAGCCCCCCAGAGCCAAACAATCCCGCTGGGGACACTGGCTGGCAGCTTCCAAGGGCGTTGTGTGAGGGAAGGGGCCGTGCTTATGTAGGATTGAGCCGATTGCCTTGGCTGCTGCTGCCTGCTCCCCTCAGATCCACACAGAATCCAGCCGGGTGCCGGGACAGCCGCACGCTGGCCGTGCCTGTGCAGCTGGGATTTGAAGCAGTTGCTTTATTGCAAGTAATAAACATGGGCCATTTCAGGGACACCCTTTCATTGAACAGCTCTGACTGCACAGCAGCCCCACCAGGCTCAACCACGGCGATGAGCCAGGGCCTCCAAGGGGAATGGGTGTTTGCAGGGATGCAGCCTGTGGTCCCTGGGGGCTGCCAGGGAGGGGACAGCCCCAGCTCCTGTGCCCTGCTGTGTGCTTAAGGATGATTTCAGATGAGTGAGTTGCAACTACCGCCCTGGGATTTGGCTTGGGCATGTGAGACCGCGGCTCGCTGCCTGCACAAACACCCACCGGGGCGTCACTGAGCTCAGACTGACGTCTGGTCAGAGGGACACTCCTCCAGCAGCACAATGTCCCCAGCCAGAGCAGGCAGGGTGGACGGGGTTTCCTCCAGTGTACCCCGTTCCACTCTGCTGCCTCTCTCCCAGGGGCTTGCTCCACGCAGGATCGCTGTCCCCAGGGTTTCTCTTGGCCCCGCGTTGCTGCGGTGCTTTCCGGGGCAGGCGTGGGAAGGGCAGGTGCTCCCAGCCAGCCAGGAGGGAACAGGCTGTTCCCGGCATCCCGAGGCAGTTCCTGGAGAAAGAAGGGGAGAGCGGGATCCCACGGGAACGGCAGCAGGAGGGAGGGAACCGTGGCCAGGGAGCAGTTTCTCCAAAACTGTAGGGGACACCCACCACGCTCAGGAGGTTGCCTTGCAGAGCAGGAGGGGGCTCTTGGTGGGTCCCCAGGTCTGTCCAGCTCCAAGCAGCTTTGGGGAGCAAGGTGAGCCCTGGGGATAGCATCTATCTCACCCAAATTTTTCTCAGCCACTCCAGCTGGCACAGCAATGGTGACTTTGCCATTCAGCCTGCTGGACTGAAACAGCCCCAAAAGGATGGGTGCAAGGCAGGGGACTCCTCACTCCCATTTGGGGGGGGCTGTGCATTTAAACCTGATGGGGGGGGGGGGAAAGCTGCAACAAGCTGGGGGTGATGGGGAGGTCCTGCAGGTGCAGGGAGAAGCAGAAAGCCCTGTGGTGGCCAGAGCCCACAGGCTCCACTGCCCAGGGAAGGTGGGGAGCCAGCAGTGCTGGTGGTTTCCGTGTGAAGAATGGCTAAAGCTGCAGGGCTCTTCTGCTGGGATAGACAGGCTAGGGCACAGTGCCTGAGGGCTGCAAAATCATGGCTCCCCTGGAGAAGGCAGCCCCTGGTGGATTCCCGTGTTGGGAGCACGGTGGGAGGCTGGTGGTTTGTTGCACACTGCTAAGCAGCAGTGGAGCTCACCTTCACAGGGCCTTGTGGGTGTGAGATGTTTGCCTGGGTCCACGGGCAGCTGTGCATGGAAAAATATGGGTTTGTGATGGGTTTGCAAAGAGAAAATCCACGGTTCAAGCTGAAATCCCCCCTTTCCCACCTCGGACTGTGAGCCAGAGGTGCCCAGTGCTGTGTTTTGCCTTGACCTGCCCCAGCTTCCCCTGCAGCTCCTGCAAATCTCCAGCTGGGCAAGGGGCAGCAGCCAGGTACACATCCCACTCCTGCTGTGTGCTGTGGGGGGATCACGACCTCCTGGTGCATGCCACGGTTTTCCGGGGAGACCAGAACTGAGCCTTGCCCTGGGCCAGAGCTTTTGTCCTTCATTAGGAAAAGAAATACTGCTGCAGCTGCACTGGCATCTAGTGACTGGTTAAATGAATTCCAGGGGTTTTATTGCCTCTGGCTATCCCAGACCTTTGTTTCTCATTTCACGTTGTTAAAAGAGGGGGTTAGCCAGGTCCCAGGGGAGCTTTTTCTCTTTGGTCAGAGCAGTTGTGATGTTTTCGGCACAGCGTTATTGCCCATCTGCGGTGCCTCATTGTTAAGGCAGAACAGTGGAAGCGGAGGTGGCCTGTGGTCAAGTCGGCGAGGAGGCACAAGCCCTGAGCCCAGCGTGGCCGCTCCTTTTGTCGAGCAAATCGCTCCATCTGTAGGTGCAAGTTCAGCAGAAGGAGGGTGAAAAACCTGGCCCTGCAGCAGCCGGTGCCGAAACTCCCACTAAGTTTTATAAGCTGAGGATATTAAGTGGGGAGTCTTGGAGTCTCTCCTGGAGTCGTTTCCCTGCTGAGGTAGCAGAAATAGGTCTCAGCCAGTGACTTGTATTTCACCTTACAAGTTCTCCCACGAGTGAATTGTTTTTCTTGCTGTGTTTCTGCCCCCTCCTTCCAGGGCGAGGATCCCTGGCGCAGCCTCTGCGGCCAAACCTGGAGGTGCCGTGGGACGGACGTCATGTGCTAATGAGGGAGGATCGCTTTAGGGGGTCAGGAAAAGGCTCTCTCTGGGCAAACAAGGAAGACATGGTGATGGGGGAAGGCAGACTTAAGTGCTGTGGTCTCCTGTATCCGAGCACATAATAACCGGGCAGCTGCTGCTCCCCTGCTCAGGTTCCGTGCAGTGAAAGACAGCAAGGACCCCAGGGCAGTTCACAGGAAGGACCAGAGAAAGGGGCAAGTGGATTGCAGACTGTCCTGGTCCCTGTTGGGCACAGCCCTGGAGCGAGCAGAGAAAAAAATGAGATGAAATGTTACCTGTCTGCAGCAGCCAGCCCAGGGCTGGTTACAACTCCTGGCAGAGCCTGGAAAACCCCAGTTCTGTTTCAGAGGAATTGGTGGAAGAATAAGCTTAACTCTGCTCCTGGAGTAGGTGCACGCAACAAGGGAAGGGATGGAGCAGCTCACTGATGTTTTTGGGACCCGTTGTCTCTATGTGAGGTCTAGCCACCCACCCATGTGCAGGTGTGGAGGGGTTCAGCCTTCTCCTGGCTCCAGTTGGCTGGCAAAATGCCAGCCAGTGCTCCAAGCCTGCCCGCCGTGCTCTGGGGTGCCAGCAACAGTGACACAGCACCCAGGCTCCATCCCACCACAGCCACACCGCCTGCCTGGTGAGACCACCTGCTCTGCAGGCTCTGGGAGCCAGGGTATCCCCCAGGGAAGGGTTAAGCAAAGAGGAGCAGTGCCAATGCCAGGCTGGGTGTCCAGGTTCTCCCTTGGCGGAGGTCAATGGTGGTTCATGGGAAAGGAAAAATTGGCAGCTGGGCCGGATGTCCCTGCATTTCCCCTCTTCCTGCAGCCGCCTGAACGATGTTCCTTATTTAGCTTTCCTGACGGACAGGAGGAATCTGATGGCGGAAACTGTCACTGCCTGATAACAGTTCAGGGACCCCTTTATGATGGGCGGCACGGCAGGGAGCAGGGCAGCGCTGCCCTGGCTGGGAGGGGACAGCCAGGGCTGCCCTTTGCTCCGGGTTCCCGGGGACGGCCAGGCAGGGCGGGAAGGGCACTCACAGCCTTTCCCTTTATGCTGCTCTGTGTACAAACCTTCTCAGTGCTACTAAAAACACTCTCAAGACCAAGAAGTGATGGTGTGTGTCTCTATATCTGTAATATTGGCTATTTTTCTTTCTTTTTGGTGAGGCATCTGAGCTGGTAGAAAGGGCCATGGATGGGCAGAGGGGAGGCATAGACAAAGCCACCCTGCCAAAGTCTGAGACCAGGTACTTTGTACTCACTGGCAATGAGGATGTGAAGGGCAGCAGGGGCAGGGATGCTCCAGCAGGAGCTGGGAGTGATGACCAGAGCCAGAAGTTGAGCACACACATCAGTACTGGGAGCAGGTCCCATACAGGAATCCTGCACAAGCAGATGAACACAGCAAAGGAGATGTTCCTCCATGTTTTGTTCCCAGCTTTTTCTCCATGAAAGATGGCATCTTCTTAGTGTCTGAGCCATTGTCTCATATGTACCCATGGTGACCAGCCTCAAAACCACAAAAAGTCCTGAAACACGTTTTGTGTGTCAATGTATCCATTGATTTTTGCCTTGCATCTGTGGGGGCCACCAGGCTGCTGCCATACCAGTAACAGCATTGTTTCCATGGCAATTAATGTACTTTAAAAGGGCAGAATGTACAGCAAGACTGTATTTACTCAAAAGCAAGCCCTAAGCACAGCAGCCCTTGCCACTGGCCAGGGCATTGCACTCTGTCTGTGGAATGCCCAGGCTGGCATTGCTGTGCTTTGCATTGAGATGCAGGACATGGTGAGCTGGTTCAGCCAAGGCTGGATAGCACAGAGCTCCCCAGACCTGTGCAAAGGCTGTGCCACAGCCTTGCACCTTGAGACCACCATTCCTCTGCTGCTTGGAGCTCTGTGTTCCCTGGGGTGGTTAGAGCTGCACAGCCAATGTGAGCCTCTGTTTCAGTCTTAGCTGAGGAATGCTAAAAATCTCACTGCAAGATGCAAAACCTCAGCAGGAACTCACAGGGGTTGTGTCAGTTCTCTCTGAGCCATCTGCTGTCTGACCAGGTCACCCACATGAGCATCCATGAGTTGCAAGACTGAGGTTTGGATCATCAAGCCATGGTGGTACCTCAGCACCAAATGCTTCTCGCTTCAGCTCAAATCCCTTTTGTGGTTGTTTTCTGTCACCAAGCAGCACAGGCAGGGTGACTGGTGCAAAGGGAATTGTTATATCTGCCCGTGTGTGTTCCTGTGCTGCTCTGTCAGTGCCACAGGTGTGTGCAAGGCTGGTGGACGTGGCAAGGAAGCAGCAGCTCCTGCTCCAAACCCCAGTGCACATTTCAGATGGTCGTGTTGAGGATGAGATACCCTTGGGCAATGACAGGGATTTGCATCCTCCTGGCTGTTTTGAGGCAGAAAAGGCAGTAAAAATTCATTTTGCAAGTTATTTGTTTAAAGTTATATGCGTTTCTGATGGTGTCACTTTCTAGAATGTGTCACTGCAGTGAGATGAGTTAACTTCCTGCTGCACTTTCCTGAGCAGGAGTCATCTCACCCATTCCCTCGCACAAAAGTTTGGTGTAGAGCCCTAGACATTTACTCTATGCTCAGCAGGGGGGAGAAAGGCTTTTTTGGAGATGCTCCAACCTGTCCTCGAGGAGGCGTTGAAGGAATTGGGGAGGTGATGGCGGAGCCAGCTCCTAGCCTGCATGGTGTCTGCATGCATCCATGTTCCCAAGACTGGCTCTGTGCCTCAGCCAGGCTGTATTTAACCCCACAATTCCCCCTCTTCCTCACTGGCTAATTCAGGTCCCTCCACCACAGCTGCATGAGGGGACTGGCATGGTCTGGCTGAGGGTAAAATGAAAGAGCAACATCAAAACAACTGAGCCCCAGCCTCAGGAGACGAGGCCAGGAGGAGGCTGGGAGGCAGTGGGATCATGTGGAGTGAGCAGTAGACAAAGGAAGGAAGTTTTTATTACTGGGCCAAATCCTGAACTCTTTCAGTTGTATTTAGGCCAATGTCTCAGTGACTTCAGTGGAGCCTGGTCTGAGTAAAGAGAGAAGGAAGAGCTTCAGAATCTGGCCCCTGAGTTATTGTGTCACGTGGGAAGTTTATAAAGAATTTGCAAGCTCACGGTGGCTTTGCTGTGCAGCTGGTGGTAGCCAGTGAGCAGCACCCCTGGCAGCTTCCCCTGGTCACTGTCCCCTTCCTCTCTGGGTCCTTCCCCATCCTGCAGCAGGTTCTCCATGCCAGCTGCTGGCAGGGCAAGTTGGGGCTTGGCAAACCTTGCAGGGCACAGAGAGGTGCCCCAAGCTGGGCAGCGGCTCCAAGCTTTATGAAGGTCTGTCTGCTCCTTCACAAGGCTCACGAGACCCATGGAGGGTTTTGGGGTCGTCATCATCCTTCTGAGTTACAGAGGCACTTGAGCTCTCCATGTAGCAGGGAAATCTGTGAAAGGATTACTGGTTTTATTTATTCCACAAAGAAGCACAGGGACATGTAGCAGAGCCTGGAAATTCCTCCACTAATTTCTCAAATTGATTGGGGGCACCATGTATATGTCTGCACGGACATATGTGTGCTGACAGTGAGGTTTGGCTCCAGGTTTAGCTCTCCATCTGTAACTTGTTTTCCCCATTTCTGAAGTACTGGTGTCCACTGAGATGGATGTTAGCTGTAGTGACCTAAAAAAATAAATACTGACATAAGTGCGGTTCAAGCCAGTAGTTTCCATGAATGACAGTAAATCTTGATATTTACTGAGGCAGGAATGTTGGGCACGAACAGTGGATTATACTCAGATTTGGAAGCTGCCAGCTCAGAGTGATGGCAGTGAGTGAAATGGCACCCAGCAGAGGTGACGGCATCCAGTGCCCACAGAAATCCATCACTCACACCCTGCCTCGTCCAGCCCGAGCAGAGTCCCCAGAGGGGCGTAACTGGGTCTGAGTGGCCATCAATCCCCTCCCCACGCTGCAGCCCTGGCCCTGGGGAAGCAAAGGGCAGAGGTTTAACAGCATGTCTGAGTGTGGCAGCCAGCTGCAGAGTGGGATGCTCCCACAGGAGGGGCACACATCCACAGCAAGGAGATCACTCACCCTGGGCAAGCAGTGCATGGTCCTGGTGCTGGGATGAAGCACAGGGGAAGAAACTGGCTCCAAAAGGAGTTACCTGGCATGCCTTGTGAAGCAATGTAGTTAAGAGAGTGCATCTGGGCCTGGTGCCTCCTCACGGGGTTTGTTGGCTGTTGCCAAACTGTCAGACTTGGCAGATCCTGGGCTCTAAGTGCTGGCTCTGGCAGTACTGCTGATGCTGGGATGGGATCAGGGCAGATCCTGGTCTTTCATCCCCTCTCTGTGCCGTGACAGCCCAGAGTGCAAGGGAAGGGCAGCTGCAGCTCATCCCGCAGTGCCCTGCTCTGGGCAGGCAGGCTCAGACCCAGGATGTGTCCCCTTGGGTGACAGGGTTGAAGTTGGATTTTCCTGACTGTATTTGCTTACTCCTGTGCTACAAGGACTGACAGGGCTCCACTGTTAGTGCTGCTCTGGGTGTAGTGTGGTGTCCACAGTTTAAACATGGGGATGGAGTTTGATGTTCCTCAAAGCCCCTGTATTGTAGGGAAGCAGGAGCCTTTCCAATGACGTCGGTCACACCAGGATTGTGTCCAGCCCAAGATGCAATCCCTGCTGCCAAGGTGCCTGTGTTGCCCAATGACGTCCCTCCACAATGTCCAGCATTTCACAATATTTATGGCTGTTCCTCACCCTTGGCTGCTTAGACAAATAAAGCTTGATGCAGCCTGAGGCAGTTAATCCTTAGCTCTCCAGCCTCCCAGCAATAACAAGGAGTGGGTGGCATTTGAAAGAATGCACTGGGGGAGAGGGGGAATGCTGGGATCTATTTTTTATGTGGAGGGGGAAATCCAAGCCTGCCTTCATTGAAGATAAGCGACATGGCTGGGCTGAGCTCTGGCTCAGAGGTTTCAGTGGTGATAGAAGGCAGGAGACTTTGCACAGTGTTGGCCTCACTGTAACCTTTGCCAAAAGAAAAACACTTCTTAATACAATAGTGATTTAAAAAAAAAAAAAAAAAAGGAAAAATAAACAGGACCCCACATGAACTTAGGAAACCTGTTCTGGCGTAAAGAGAGATGTGTATGATGAAATAGACCTGAGTGGCACTTGGAAGGACTCTGGCCTCCAGACCCACATTTCTGGGAGTGGGGAGGGGTCAATGTCTCTCCTGGCCCCTCTGGTTCAGTATGGTGCCAAAACACCCCTACTCCCAAACAGCTTCTCCTGCATTTGTGGACTGAGCCAATGTGTCTTTCCTTTATCCACACCTGAATTCTCAGGGGGGCTGCAGAGGCCATCACCAGCCTCACCCCACAGCTCTGAGCATCAAGTACCTCATGGTGACCAAATGGAGAGGCGAGGAAGTGGCGTGTTGTTTCTTTAGCACCGTTTCCCTGTTGGTACTTGTGCTCCTTGGCTGGAAGTCATTAGCATGTGTAAACGCTTCCTTCCCTGCGCGTCCGCTTGCGTGCTCTTCCCACTGCGCTGCGTGGCAAGGGAAGCACCTTGGAGCAGGAAAACAACAGTCAGCCTCTGCGCACCAACAGAGAGTAACTGCGTGTTTGTGGAGCTTGGTCACCCTGTGTGTAAGCTATTTTTAAAAAGCAGAAGAAGGAGGTTTAGCTCATTGGCCTTCCAAGAGTGCCAGAGTCCTCTAGTGCCATTTAGGCTGGGCCTTTCATTGTAGGAATTGTGCTGTGATATACAAAGTGTGACATTTCCAACTCAGCCTTTCTTGGAAGGGATTTAAGTTAGTTTCATAGCTGCACAAGGGGTGTTATGTGGAGGTGGAGAGAGAAATCTGTGCAGATGTTAACAGCCAGCTAATCTCAAGTGACGCGAATGCCCCAATACACTTTGGCTCTCAGAGATGATGATTATCATCTCCCGCTGCAGCGCGTCCTGGCTTGTGGTCACAGCTCTGTGCCAAGAGAAACTGAGAGTGTGTGCATCTGTGACTTGCCATTAACGCCCTGGACAGCCCCACAGGGCCAGGCTTTCTTCCACTGCCCTGACTCTCTGCATCTTCAAGTCTCTTTGCCCAGCAAGGGGCAGATGGGATGGCTGACCCAGGGCTGAGGTGCAGCCCAGAAAAATCCTGTGTTGGGGCAGAGCTTTGCTGTGCTCTTTAGAGCCCACCCCTCCTGGGGATTCTGCAGAGAACAGAGTAAGATTTCACTAACCACATCAGGGAAGGCCCTGGGTTTGGGCAGCTCCGGCTGCTTTCAGGAATGGCAGAAAGCCAAGCTGAGCTGTGCAGTGGAGGGTTGAAGTTTCTTATCTCCTACATGCTGTAGGTGCATTTACCCCAGGGATCCCAGCTCCCGTCCTGCTCGCACCGAGGGCTCTTAGATCTGCAGCGAGCGCTCAGAACTCCTCCGTGAGCCCTCGCTGCTTGTGTCTGACCTCGTACCTGAGCCTTCCTTCCTCTGCCGCTCCCTCTGATGACTAATTCTCCTTTGAAGAGTGTGTGCCTGTGATCTTCCTGGCCCTCCTCGTGCCCACCCCACCCAGGGTCGTGCTGATGCTCATGTGTGCGTGTGCAGGTGTGCAGGGAGGAGGGCTCGTGCTCCCCAGGCAGCAGCTTTCTCTGTGCTCCTGATCACTCCTCCCTTTGCTTTATTATTATTATTTTTAGATTATACTCAGCGCTTGAAGCCCCCTCTTTGATAATCAGGAAGTTTAAATTCCTCCTGCATTTTGCTTGTGCTTCCTACTTTCTACACCCATCCTCATCTAACATAGCTTTTTCATGTTGCATTGACTCTGGGCTAAATTAATTTTCTTTGTTCCCTGTGTACCTTTAATTAGAATGAATAAGGATTCCTCCTTTCTTGCATCCGTATACATTTTTCCAAGCCAGAGAAGCCCAGTTTCTGCTGCCCTACCCTCAGTGGCTCAGGCAGGGATGGAGGTACATGGGAGCTGTGTGACAGCCTTCCAGGGAGCCTAGAGCAGATGGGGAGTTTAATGCAGGTTTTCCAAGGTCACAATAATCATCTAATTGCAAAACTATTTTTTCCCCACTTACCCTGTTTATCAATCAGCTTCTCTTGCGCCTCACAGCTAGAGATCAACTTGAGGGTGGGTTGTGCTGCAGAGAACAGGCACTGCCAGCTCCAGGGCAGCTGTTTGGTTTGAGGGCTCCGAGTTGATTTCAGTTCACAGCTAAGTAACAAACATCTGGATGCAGACTCCAGGGACATGAAGATGGAGGAGCAGGTCTTTTCCACTCGGTACATTGTCTCCCAGTGCAGCTGCAGGGCTTGCAGACCCCTGAAAAAGCCCATCACAGTCAATCTTGCAAGGCCGGCTGGGCACAAGGCAGGCAGGGAACCCCAGACTTTGTTCACATGGGGGAAACCTGTGCTGAGTGGAATACAGGGTTTTTTAGTGTCCTGCTCAGTCTGTCCATAAGCCAACAGTCCTGGGAAGAGTTAAACTTCAAAGGCCAGCAATTAAGCCCACACACATCAAGGAAAAAGCAAACCTGTGACTTGGTTTTTTCTTTCCAAATGCTACTGCCCTTTTCTCTCGTGCCCAGTGCCGACCCTCGGGCTCTGTCTGATTTCCCGGTCAGCTGCCTCTGCCTCCTCATCTCCCAGCGAGAGCTGGATGCTGAAGCCTCACATGGCTTGAACTCCATCTTCCCCCAACAGCACACCTGCAGTTTGGTTCGGCAGGAGTTCACCTGAGCCTCTGGAAGTGGCTCGTGGTGGAGCTGTAGTTGATGATGTTGAATCTAAGGGTCTCCCTCCACTGCTGCTCAGGCTTTTCCCTTTCTCTGTGTTCATGCAGCAAAGTCCAGGTGCTGTGGGTGGAAACCTCTGCCCAGGGGCTGAAATTGGTCTTGGCTTTGCCTGGACTGGCAGCAGCCTCAGCATGGGCAGCTGGAGAAAGGGGATGTTGCCCTGGCATGGACAGGGAGATCCTGGATGTACCCACTCTGTTGTGGCAGTGGGTGGTTTAGAGACTCCTGGAGCTGGATGTGCCACCTGGATCACGGTGTGTAAGAGCTGGTAGTGACTTGTCTTCTGGGAGCTTATCTCTCTTTGGGAATCTCTCTGTGGATGTCCCACAGTGGAAAAATTCACAATTTAGGTGAGTTGTGTGAAGACGTACTTGGTCATCTGCCTCGTAACTCCACAGGTACTCCACAGATGTAAGAAGCAGTGGATTGTAATTTCATTCCATCATTTCCCTTTAATCACTGATGGGCTGCCACTTCTTCTCAGTGGCCAAAGATGTGTCCTTAGGGCTCCCTGGGTTTGTACCCACTGCTGCCAGAGGTACCTCAGCCCAGCAAAGCCCCTGGGGTTGCACCTGGATAGTCACAGGGTGGAATTAACCTCTGAATCCTGCAACGGTCAGGCAGCGCCTGAGCAATCCCAAAGAGATGAACTGGAGGGAGCAGCAGTACAAGCCTTTCCCAAGACACTGGCCCAGAGATCCCCGGCCCCAGGGCCCACAGGGGGATGTCCCTAGCCCATCCTGGCCATGCATTTGTGCTGGCAATACCTTATGACAAGTAGTGGATTTGGACCAACACTCGTTTCACACAAGCTATGGACCATCCTTTGCATCCCTTCAAGTCAGAGATGTAATGAACGGTGTTAATTGCTGATATCAGTCCCCTAAAGCCATCTGATCCCTCTGCTCCTTCTACACCACGTTAATCACACCCTGCTGGGGCAGAGAATGTGAGCAGGGCGAGATTTTGAAAGAAGTAAATTAAAACAGGAAGAGAAGCAACCTGACAGTCCTTAAGATGTGGGAGGATAATTTTAATTGAGTTTTGCAAGGGTTTAGCCGTGCAGTTAATAGGGGCCACTGGAAGAGGGCTGGTTATGTATGCTAAGCAGGACAGCTCACCCAGCACTCCTGCAGAGCCCCGGCGGTGGCAGAGTGGGAGCTGCCACAGGCCTTTGGGTAGCTCTGAGGGTTTCTGCCCCTTAGGGAGTGAATCCTGCGGACAGAATAGGTCCTGTTCCTGTCTGAAGGCGCTGGGCTCCCCCTCCCCTCCCTGCGCATCCCGCTGAGCCGGAGCTGCCCTCTGAAATGTCAGGGAGAGGAAGCAATCCTCGGCTTGTTAGTTTCTACAAGGAAATAAAACACACAGATGGCTCGAGCATCCTCTATCTCAAAGGCAGGAAAAGGATTCTCCGGGCAGGAGCAGGCAGCCAACAAACGCGGGGCGATCCAGGCAATGGAGGACCAAACAAAGCAGCGTCTGGCCAGCCCTGGCCCGCAGCAGAAAGGGTGGGCCGGCGGCCGCCGGGGAAGGCAGCCCTGTGATGTGCAGAGCATCCCTCGCTGCAGCGAGGGCAGCGAGCAGGCGCTCCCCTGGGGCCCGGGGGGGCTGCTGACAGCACAGATCCTGCAGGAGGTCTGCAGGGTGGCCCCGGCTGACCCGCTGCCCCCGGCCGGACATGTGGCTACCTGACACGGGCTAACTTTGGCTCAGCACGGAGCCGCTCGGGGAGGATGGAGCGGGAGCGAGCGCGGGGGGGCACGGGCAGGGAGAGGAAAGACGGCAGGAGACAGAAATGCAAACATGGCCTGACAGCCGTGGGGCAGGGGGAGGGGAGGAGGAAAAAGCAGGGTAAACCTGGCAGGATGGAGCAGGAAACCGGGCTGGAGCAGCAGGGCGATGGTGAGATAGTGCTTCCTGCCCAGGGAGAGCGGCAGACAGATAAACAGCCCCAGACAGGCGCTCGCTGACCCCTCCTTGGGATGCTTGGGGATGCTTTGGGATGACGTGGTGGCAGGACCCTGGGGCAGAGCAGAGTCCAGAGCCAGGTGAGAGCATGGTCAGGCACTGGGTGTAGCCGTGCTCTGCTGCCCTGGGCAGCCAGCTCGGAAACACCCTGATATAAATCCCTGCCTGGAGCCACCAAGGGACCAGGGATACATGGGTAACTGCTCCTCAGGACAGCCCATCTCTCTTGAACGTGCTTTCTGTTTTTGAGCTGCTGTTTCCATTCCCTGATGGATGCCCAGCTCAGAAGATGAAATGCTGAAGGAGCCCAGAGACCTTGTGCCTTTTTTTCCCTCATTACCCATCAGTGCAGGTGGTTATGAGATACCAGAAAATAACCATAACCAATTAATTAAAGTTTATCAGCCATGAGAGGCTAAAGAGACTTGTTGGGGTGCATGCACTGAGGCCCAGCAGAGTTTTGGACTGAGGCCTGTTTGGCCAGAGCCAGAGGCGCTGGGTGTGCAGCTGTGGAGAGCCAGGGGCTGGGGAAGCAGGGTGGAATGCCCAGCCTCCGTGCTGCTGCTCTGGCTGTGGCTTCTGCTGGTGTTGTGACCATGCTGCTGTTGTGTAATATGCTGCTTCTTTCTCTGCCCACCCCATCCCACTCCCCACTTGGCTGCCAGGCAGGGGGATGCTTTGGCTGGGGTCTCACCTGAGAGAGCTTCTGCTGAGCTGGAGGAGAGCCCTGTTCCTTCAGTCCCCAAATGCCTTGTCTGTTTGGACACATGTCCTTCCTCCTCACCCGGCATCGCTGCAGACACAGGATGCTTAGGGTATCTCCCTAAGAAAAGCATTTCCACCAGTTCTGGTGGTCCTCTGGTGGCCTCTTCCTCAGCCCTCCTGTTGATTCCTGCTCAGGGGGCTCCCACCTCCACACACCAACTTGCCCACAGGTGTTTTGGGGCAGAGATGATGTCTCACACCACTGGTGGTGGACAGGAAGGGTCAGACACCCAATAATGATGGTCACCTCTGTGTTTGTATCAACTGAGTTTCTACAGTTATTTTTTCTTCCTATCCCCTGAGAAAGGACACATGTCCTAATTGAAGCAACTGATCTGATGCTTTGGGAACGTCCCCACAAACTCATAAGGCTACAAATCCACCCCGCTTTGATTAGGTGTTGTTGCAGGGCTCTGAGGTCCATGGACAAAAATTTGTAGACCAAAGGACCAACGCCTTGCCATTGGCACTGCCCACCATGAGAAGGGAAAGGTGCTGCCCAAGGCCTGAGTGAGCCCCTGGTGTGTGGGTTCAGCTGTGTGGCTGGCACAACACCGGGATCAGAGGGCTGGTCCTGCAGTGAGAAGCACAGCTCCCCTGTTTAACCCTTTTGAGGCAGGTCTGAACTGAGGGCCCATCCTGAGTTATGGGACAGGGAATATCTTCCATGAACCCCTAAAATAAGGGATCTGCTCTCTTTGTCCTTGTGCACATGCATAGTTTGAGGGGGATTTTCAGTTTTCTATCATTATTTTTTTTCATTTGTTCATTAGCCTGTTTCCATCTCTGTTTTCCTCCCATCTGCACTGTGGGCCTGGGTGGCTGTCACTCTGCCCTGGCAGTCCTTGGGCACAGGCTGCTGGGCAGAATCTGCTCTGTTTTGGTGTCAGTTCCTACCATTGTTTGGGGCTCACTTTGCCCACTGTGAGTTTGGAGAAAAGACACCTGGTGTTTCATCCCTACATCGGCTGGAGCCTGACATTTATTTCTCAGCCTCGTGTGATATCTCACCTCTCTGCAAAACAAGCCTTCCTCCCTGCTGGAGAGCACTGGGAGGAGGAAGAGGAGGAGCTGACAGCCCTACTTCAAATTTCCCCTGCTGCTCTGCCAGCTGCCTGCTCCTTGTGTGACGTGACACTCACGCTTTGCCGCTCCAACCCACAGTTGGATGCTTGCCCCGTGCATGAGAACAAGTCGCTCTATGGGGGAACTTCAGCCCTGGAGGTGGGAATTTGGCCGGGCTCTGCCTCCAGCACGTGGACTTCCCACATGTCAGGTCCTCCAGCACAAGGGCAGCGAGTTGTACCAGCACAGGGCAATTGTGGAATGGTAACTGGAATGGGGGGGAAATGGCACCTGAGGTGCCAGAGTTAGTTCCCGTGGGGCACATGCAGTTTTGCCAGAAAATGCTGCTAATTCAGACAAGTCCAGCCTGGAAAGCAGGAGAAGAAGTCTGCAGAAAGAGCAGAGCAAAGCTTCTCCTCCTTCTGCCCCAGTGCTAGCTACTGCTGCTCTTTTGAATAGTCTCTCTTGGCCGGAGAGGTACCAGAATTCTACTGTTGGCTGCTCAGGAGCAAAGCTTTGCTCACACAGTAACTGGCACAAACAAAATTTTCCTTTTTAGAAAGTGTCCAAATCTTGAGTTCCTGCATTGCTTTGTTGGACAGATTGACTGGGAATTTTTGTCTGAAAAGAGCAAAGGAGAGGTGGGGCAATAGAAGGACCAGGGGAGCTTTGCTTGGGGAAAGGACTCTCTTTTTTCCCTTCCAGCCTATCTTTTGCCCCAGTACAGCACTGGGATGGGCAGGCTGGGCTAGGCAGGGTGCAGGGAGGCCTCACCTGGAGCAGCTTTGCTTTGTGCATGTTATCTTGCAGCCCTTGTCACAGACCCCAAGGTGTGGTGCAGGAGCTGAGCTGGGCCGGTTAGCTGGGGACATGTGCTGGCTGTGAGCAGAGATCCAGCCCAGCGCCGGGGAAGGAAGTCAGCGAGAAGGACAGAGTGTGAACAAAATCCCTCTCCGGAAAGGCGCCCCGTTAATCAGTCAGCGGGGCCGACTCAGCAGAGAGGGAGGGAAGGGGAAGCAGAGAGGGGCTGGGGTGGTGTGTGGGGCTTGGGGGAGGATCCGGTGCAGGGCTTCCTGTGAGTGGAAGCAGATGGGGAGCAGGAGCTGTGCTGTGCCCTACTGCACCATACCATGCTGTACCTTGTCCCACACACAGCCTTTGCCCTGTGTCCCAAAGCCTTGGCACGCTGTGGCAGTGCTGCCTCTGGCACTGATGCTGCTCTGCAGGGATTTACCATCCGCAGCCACTGCAAGGCAAAGCCAGGCCCTGTGGAGGGCTTTCCCACATGCCCAAGGGTGGAGAGAAGAGGTCAGGCTGCAAGATGCCCTGGGGTGGATAGCACTTTCCGGGGTGAACTTGGCTTCCCCACGAGGCAGGGAGTGCCCTGGATGCAGGATGCAACTGAGAGCAGAAGTGGTGTCAGGGTGCAGAAAGAGGTAGAGGGGCCTGAAAATGAAGGAGAAAGCCCTCAGTGCAGACTGGCCCCTTCCAGAGCCATGTCCTGCTAGATCAAGGCAAAGAAAACTGCTGGGAAATGTGCTTCTCTGGAAATAGACAAGGTGTGACTGGCTGTGGGATCCTGCTTCCTCTCACCGCATCCCATCAATCCCCCTCTGTTTATTTTAATATCCTGCTGCCAACTTGCTTGAAAAAAGCGGCAACCATCTTGAAAAAACAAAGCCAGAGCTGCTGCATGCCTTTTTAATTACATTAATGCTCTCCCCATGCAAGGGCACAATTGGGTGTGCAGGAGAAAGCGGGAGCTGCTTGGAGGGCTGAGGAGATAAAGCATCACAGGGGTTGGAGGTGGGGAAGGAGGGACTCAGAGGAGAGGAGACACTCCATGCTCTGGAGACATCTCCCTCGCACCCTGGGATTTGCCAGAGACACAAACCATCTGTGTGTCGGTTAGCAGAGATTTTATGGCCAAACCCAGCACCAAGTTCAATGCTGGGGAGAGCAAAATGCAGGAGAGAGCCATGGCAGGGCACATGCTCCCTCAGGGAGGGAAAGGGCAAGGCCAGCAAAGGGGTGGATCCATCTGGCAAGCACAGAGTGATAGAGAATTTTTGCAGGGAAAGCTGATGGCTTTGAAGATGATTTTGCAGGCTGGGAATGGGTCTGTGCATCCCTTTGCCTGTCCTGGATGCCATGGATGGCTCTGGGCATCAGCATGCCAGGCATCAGTGTGAGCCAGTGCAGGGAGTCCCCAAAGTTCCCAGCAATCCGGGGCCGGTGAAGAGGCTGGATGGCCACAAGAGCTGGGCCCGCAGTGCTGCCAGCAACAGGAGTGTCCCCAGCCCTGCGCCACGGTGCTTTCGGAGTGAGCAGTGGTTCCTTTTCCTGTTGTACTCACGGAGGGCCATGGACAGGATGCATCTGCAGGAATCCCACAGCCCCAACCTGCACAGATCGTACTTTTCCTTTCTTCCCCTCCACCCCCTGGTGTTGTTTGCTAACAGGTCACCAGGCAGCACGTGAAGGGAGGCAGGGGGTTATTTCTGCCACCATCCTGCTCCCCCCAGCCCTGGTGGTGGGGCACAGCATTGGCCAAGAGACTTCTGCCGCCTTGGCACTATTTAGTGGCTCAAGCAGAGGGACCATGCCAGTTTTAAGATCTAATTCAGTGCCTGCTGCAGCCAGCCCTGGAGCTGGCCA
The DNA here is from genome assembly GCF_036417665.1 of Passer domesticus. Classification (NCBI taxonomy): domain Eukaryota; kingdom Metazoa; phylum Chordata; class Aves; order Passeriformes; family Passeridae; genus Passer; species Passer domesticus. Next base: position 6,717,467 of record NC_087486.1, read on the forward strand.
TGCCAGAGTTTTGGGGATTACCTTTTTTCTGCTTGCTGCCCCAGAGCACAGACAGGATGAGAAGGTTTGCTGCCCCCAGCAAGCCATTATCTTTTGCATTTTGGACTGAGCACTGTGGGGGGACAGGCACCCCCAGCTGCTGCCTGGGACGATGGGCAGGGAAGCTGTGGCCATCTGGAGAGCAGTGTTTGCACTGGGATAAGTGTGTCCGGCATTAATAGGAAACGCAGCTTAGCAGACAGATTCCTTCCCCCGCCTCCTTTTTTTAATAAACCTTTTTACATTTTGAAGGGATTTTATAAAAAATGCGGTCATTTATTTTCACAGCCCCGGGGCACATTTTTTCTGTGTGACATCTGACATCCCCTCCTTCGGGAAAGGGGAGGTTGGAGGCGCAAGGCGGGGTGTCCTCCATGGTGGCCGAGCACCACGCAGCCCCAGGGACCACAGTGGCCGTGTGCTGAGTGACAAGCGATGGCTGCTGCTGCTGCTGTTGTTGTTGTTGTTGAGGGAGAGGTGTCTGTAGGACAGGCCGTGGCAGCGGGACACGCACACAGGAGCTGGGCCTGGGCTGCCACTCCTCGGTGTGGGCAAGTGGAGGGGAGGCGGGAGATGGCGGGGGAGATGGCTGTCACCCTGCTGTTGCCATGGGGGCAGCCGTGGGGACACCTCAGAGCCGAGCGGGCGGGAAGGAAGTGGAGAACAATCGGGGAGAACAAGGCCGGCGGGCCGGGCCTGGCAGGCCGGCGGTGCCGCTCCGCACGTCCCTCGCCGCCGTGTGCCCCCAGCAGCCTCTCCTGGTGGCACCGTGGCTTCCCCGCCAGCCTGGATCCCCACGCCACACTGTGCCGGAGAAGCTGGTTGTCTTCTGGATCAGGGTTCCCCACAGAGAAACATTCCTAGAATCATTGGGTGATTAAAGTTGGAAAAGACTTCTAAGATCGGCAGGTCCAGCCATTAACACAGCACCACTGTGTTCACCATTAAATCGTGTCCCCACGTGCCACATCCACATGTCTTTTGAACACTTCCAGGAATGGTGGCTCTACCACTACCCTGGGAAGCCTGTTCCAATGCCTGACTGCCTTTTCAGTGTAGAAATTTTTCCTAATATCTAATATTAACCCCCCCTGGTGCAACCTAAGACTATTTCCTCTCATCCTCAGGATCTCAACCTGTAGTCCTCAGGTCACAGTTCTGGAGGAAAAGTGTTACAGCTGCTTGTGAAACACGTGGAGACACCACATCCCTGAGACATCTCCAACCCTGCCAGATCTCTCTGATACCCGGGTTTATATGTTACAAGGGAAGGAAACAGACATACACAGAACACAGTTGCAAAAAAACTCATGTTTTTGTAGAAAGTCAAGCTAGCAGCATATTTTTGCATTCTTTTCTTCCTTAGCATTTAGCACCTACCTGAGTCACAGCCTCACATTCCATAACATTTTTCCCCCTCTCTATTTCTGGTTGGTTTGCTTGTTTTTGCAGTCAACAAGACTTCTTTTGAATAATCTCACATCTCCAGAAGCTGAAGTTTTAAGATAAAGATCATGAAGTAATGACAGTTGGCAACACTGTGCTGATGAAAAACAACAGTAGTCTCTGAGGGTAACCGGTACTTCGAGATGTTTTGTCCATGAGGAGCTCACTTAGGGTGCGTGTCTGGCATGCCAGAGATGCAAACGCACAAAAAGTGAGACTCTCCCTGAAAAAAGCTGGGAAAAGAGCATGATAATGTTTAACTGCCTGTCCCTGAGCCTGGATAATCTCACTCCTGGAATGCCTGTCCGGTGGTACAGGGAAGGGGGCTGCTGCAATCCACTAAGGTTGGTCCTCGTCAGGTGACTGCACCTGAGAGTGCACCACAGGAGACAGGAGAAGGGCATTCCATGAATGCCTCTTTGCTCCAGAGAGCATCTCAGTCCAAACACACTGTGGTATCTGGGCATCCCTGATTTGTCCCCCTGATTACAGAAAGCTACATGGGTATGGAAAAATCGCCTGCCAGACTCCCTCCAGTTAGCAGAGGGGATCATTTCAGAGCCCTGGTCCAGGGAAACCCAATATCATTCACCTGGTGAGGAATGGCTACAGCTGAATTCCCCAGTTTCTGGTCTTCCATTCTTTTCTGGCCCTCATGCTTGCTAGGCTGTCTGTCAAAGCCCAGGGGCTGTCTGGCCCTGGCTCAAGATCTGCTCACTGGAGCCAGGAGGGCTGCAGGAAAATCTATTGTGTCCCACTGAGCCAGCATTAGCTACCTTATAGGAGCAGACCCCAAGGAGATGTTGGCTTCTGGAGCCTCTGCCCCTCTCTGGGCTGGTGGCACCAGGATACCTGCTGCCCACAGCACTGGGGGCAGGCTCGTGGATCTCTGCATCACCCCCTCTCTCCTTTCTTTCCACAGACCTGGTGAGCAGCTATTCTATGACCCCTCCTACTCTGAGCATCACCGAGGAGGAGCACGTCATCAACGCCAAGGACACGCTGACCATCACCTGCAGGTAGGCACCAGCCAGTGCTCTGTCTACTTTTACCTGGGGAGGGTTGGAGGACCAGGCAAGAGGAGCCCACCAGGAACACCTTGGCTGCAGTACTCCAGCAAATTAGCATGTCTGACTACAAATCTTCCACATCCCCCAAGTGTGAATTAATCTAATTAATTGAAAAAGAAGCAAAAGACATCTCAGAGGATTCAGTGATAACCTCTGCTCTAGTCTTTTGGAGAAGAAGAAAGATAAAGAAACATTTTGTGTAATTTGATAGCTTTGCTGTAAGCTCTTCAGGGAAACTGGTCTTCCTGACTCTCCTTGTCTTTCTCTGATGTTGCTTATTCTCACCTCACTGGGGCCACTGAGATTGAAGTTCAGGTTTCTAAATCTAGTGGGACATTTGGGGGACACTGAGAAATATCCATGGGAGAAGGCAAGGCCGCAGTGAGTGGTGGCTATGAGAGACCTCCAGCTTTTCTAGGAAGAAGGGATTTAATGCTCTCCCTTTACATATGTGGGTGAAAAGAAGCCCCAGCCAGGCCAGGTGAATAACTGCGAGAGGAGCTGGAGAATCTCTGGTTGTTTTGGGCACTGTGGCTCTGAGAAGGTGCTGTGTCTGAGCTGATTTATCTGTGCTGGGACACTTGGCTGTGCATGTTTTCTGAACTGTCTCCTGTCTCAGAAAGCAGAAAAAAGCCCCCATAAACAAGTGGGAGAATTGCCCAAGGTCAGTTTTCCTGGAGTTTCCCTTCAGCAGCTGAAAACAGATCCATGCTTGGGATCTGAATGCTGGGTCCAGTGGGGATCTAAATTCAGCATGGGCCTCAGATGGGTGTTTCTCAGTGTTATATATAACCACAGAGCAATTACTGCAAACACTTGGCTGGCATTGTGTTCATGTCTTGTCACAAACATATTTAACTTTTCCTGGAACAGATGGCATTGCTTTTCCTTTGTGAATCAGTTCATAACCAAGGGAGAAGGACAGAGGAAAGGTTGTTGATATTAATTACTGAACTGCTTTCACTTGGTCTGGGAATCTGAGTTGTTGTGGGCTTGTTTTCATCCGGTGACTTGAGGAGCCATCATGAGTGCTGAGATTTAGGAAATGTGTGAGTTGGAGATCTGTCCGTGACTGTCTGTGGGGGCTGTGGTCAGCCACAGAGCCACTGTGGGAGCACAGAGGAAGAGAAGGGAGTTTGGGGATTCCAGTGCTCTGCTGTGGTACTTTTCTTCACAGAGAGATGTGGGAACTGACACTCTCTATTAAAACCTTGGAAGAGGTGAGAATCAGTGAGGATATTCTGAATGAGATTAGAATCAGGGCAGACCCTTTCTCCACAGGAGTCCAGAAGGGGACACAGAAAGCACTTTCAAGACTGTTGTCTATAGATTGAGCCAAGTTTAAAGGACATATTGAAGTTAGAGGTGTGGTAAAAGAAAGTGTCTTCTGCAGCTGTGAAAGACTGAACTGGCTAGCTGAAGAGCCCAGGACCATCTTCAGACAGCACTAAAACCCACATACCCTCTGCCCATATTGCTCTTTGGCTGCTCCTTGCCCCTGCATCCTGCTGTCCCAGATGTGCTCCTTGGGGCTGTGCAGTGTCCTTCACACCATCTGCAGATAGATAAGTCTCAGTATCTCCTGCATGGCTCAGAGCATTCCTCTTTTCCTTCTGAGCTCTCAGTCCTGTGTTTGTCTGTCTTGAGGAAAGGACTTTGACTGCAGGACACTTATTCATTTGAATGAGGAGTAAATCTTTCCTGGTCCCTGGATCTCTAATTACACCCAGCTGCTTCTCCAACCTCTTCTCTGGACCATGGCCCACCCTGGGAAGACCTGGCTTGTGTTAATGGGAGCTGAAGGGAAAAACATGCAGACCACCAAGAGAACAGGCAAAGGAGAGGGTGGTGGAGCAGGGTAGGGCAGAAATAAATACAAAATCAAATCCAGGATTCAGGGATTTCCTGCTGAGCATCATGTTGAAGGTGACTTCAGTTTGACCCTGGTCTTCTCTTGAGAGCAATGTCCTCTGGCTGCTCTTCGAGCTGCCCTGGAGCCAGGAGTACAGGCTTGCTTGAAGCAGTGCTTCAGCAGAAAGATGAGCTCAAAACCCCTGTGTGAGACTCCCTGGAGACCATTCAAGCTTCACCCACCGAGCGTGAGAGCCATGCAGCCAACTGTGCTCTCAGGCTCCCTCGCAGCAGCCTGAACCTCAGACATCCCCAGCTCTGCTGCCCTGCTCCTGCTCCGCAGCCCACCAAGCCTCGTTGGTGCCCAGAGCCCGTGCCAGGCCTTGGGACAAGCAATGCCTCTGGAGCTGGGCATGCTTAACAGATACACAAAGGCACAACACACACACACACAAGGAGCCACCAGATGCTGGGACTCTGCTTTTGCAAATGCCATCTCATGCAGTCTTGTTCCCTTGTCACCCAGCACAAGGCACCCTTGAGAGGCCCAGACAGAGCAGGGGACCAGTGCAGGAGTGTTCCCCAAAACAGAGATTGTGCCAGGGCTGGCTGAGAGCCCCAGGGATGTTTTGATCCAAGCAGGTGGCAGAACAGGGGGAAGAGGCTGGTGCCCAAATGGACAGTGCAGCTTTTATTAGCTCCCATTCCTAGAAGGAAGGAAAGAATATTGTGAATCTCTGCATTCATGCCCTCAGCAGCCTGCATGGGGGGAAAGCATGGAGCTTTTGCTCTTCCAGCTCATAAGCATTGGAGCAAATCCCACAGGAGCCAGCTTCACAACAGCAGAAACCTCTGGAGGGATCAACTTGGTTCTGTCTGTGCCATCCCATCCTGTCCCACCCTGTCCCATCCTATCCTGCAGGTGCTGGGCACACAGGTGGGCAGCAAACCAAGAAAAAGAAGGGCAAGGATGTCCTTTGCTGCCCGGTGACCTGTTCCCAGAGTGACTCACAGATGTGCAAACCCATCTGTGGCAGAGAGGAAATATTTGACCCCAGAGCCCTCTTGGCTCCCGTGAAGGAAATGAGCACTGTGGCAGGGCTGAAGGAGCCTGAGGATCATGTGAAGCCCCACAACCCCTGCTCTGGAGCAGTGTCCTGGAGCACACAACACCTGCTGCTCTCTCCTACACTTGAGTGGCTGCTGTGAACATCCCCCATGGTGCTGAGGGGAATCTGGTTTAGCCCAGCTAAGCCACAAAGCCACAACCAGCTTTGTCCATCATACCACGCATGGGAGTTTCAAAGAGGATTGAAGAAGAGGGATGCCAACTGCAACATCTCCCTTGAAGTGCATCTATCCTGAAAAGATTGAGGAAAACAGCTGTGGAGAAGACTACAGAGCATTTTTTTCCAGCTGGCATCAGCAGGCTCCATCGCCAAGAGGCAAATTATCACCGAGCTGAAAGAAAACAACTTGGGAATAAATCTTGGAAGGTGACAGATAGGAGAGAGGGAACTGTCCAAAACTGCTGCTTGGACCCTTCCCTGAATGCAGGGGGTAGATTCAGAAATAAATCCATGTGAGCCTGGCCTGCCCTCATTCCTTCCTTCTTCTGGACCTCTTAAGTCACCAGTGACACTAACCTGGACTAACAGTAATGCCACGCCTTCTGTGACCCCCCAAGCCTATGGACATATGAAAGGAAATGAAAGCACATCTGAAAGGAATGCCTGGGTTGAGCTGCCCACGGGCTGGTTGCCATGTCTGTGTGCACTGGTCCATCCATGTTTGTATAAATATGTGTCACTCAGCTGCTGCAGGCCTTGATGGTTAATGGAACAAGTGGATCTGATAATGTGTGAAAATCCCAGTAGATAAACAAACAGAAAGCGGAAACGCTGGAGACTTCCACAATTACCCTCCTGCAAGTGGAGTGCCAAAAATGCCTGGTCTGAAGCTCTCAGCTCTGGGCTGAAAGCAGGGACAGCCCCATGGTCTGTGCCAGCGCAGGGGGCTGTGGACACAGCAGCCACAGCTGTGGCAGAGGCCACCAGGTGTTCCTGGCTTAGTGATCAGTTTCACTGTTATTTTCTGTGCACATGAATAGGGTGGGACAAACTCAAAATTCTGTTCTTATTTTTATTTAAGTGTTCATGAGACTCTGGTACTTGGGAGAAGCTTGCCTCTGCTTCATGAACACAAGCTGCCAGAGCTGTGCTTTCAGCTCTGCCTCAGGCACTGATGGCATTTTTAGTGAAAGCAGAAGTTTGAGCTGGGTAAGAGGGGTTGTGTGACTGTCCCCAGGGGCTTGTCACTGCCTCCAGAGCCCTTGTGCTTGGCAGCACGGGAAGAGTGCAGCACACTCTCTCCAAACTCATCTGCCACAAGCTGGAAGAGAGCAAAGTCTGCTCTATCCAGGGAACATAAATCAGCTGCTGAAGACAAGCACAAAGGGGCAGGTCTTTCCCCTATGCTTGGACAGAAATCCTGTCCTCGTTGCATCTGAGCCATTGTGCCCTCCAATGGCACCTTATCTCCCTTCCTCCTTGCTGTCCCCTGCTGTCTAGTGATGGTCACAGTCTGCCTGTGCTTAAAAGTATCTGCCCACAGAGCTGCCCTGGCAGAGGAGCTGTGTGTTCCAACATGTCTATTCCCAGCTTGCATAATAGATGAACCCAGTTTCCCCTCATAGAGCTGATGGTGCTGACAAAAGGCCATTTTTACCCCACAGCTGTCTCTTATGATGGCTATGGCTTCTTTCCCCCCCCCCCCCCCCCATTTCTTTTTTTTTCGCACGTACTTAAGTGACTTTCAGCCATTTGGCAAACTTTCAAGTGGGGGCTAGGCCTTCCTCTGAAAGGGGCTCTGATTTCACAGAAGGAAACTTCCAGTGTGAAATAAAAGCTTGTTTTGTTTGTAGTAAACAAGTGGAGTTATAAGAAGCCACGGTGGCACGTGTGCGCACATGCAAGCTCCCGCTCTGGAGATCCTCAGCTATATATAAATACACACGTGCGTGTTCTGTCTGGGGCTTTCTTGAGTTCCTGCACTTTTCTGTCTGTCCTTGGGCTGCTGGTGAACAGGCTTTGTGGTCGTGCCATCAGGTGTCAGCGTCTCTGCAGAGGTGGGAAGGGCTGGCAGCCCCAGGCCAGCTGGGGTTTTGAGGGGCTGCAGGGTGCTGTGCAGAGCAAGGGGAGCCCCCTCCCACAGCAACGGGGAAAGGAAGCAGGTGGCAGCTGGCCAGAAGGCAGTCAGCTGAGCCTCCTCTTGTTTTCCCCTTGCTGTCTTTTATCCCTGACTCCCTCCTGCTTTTCTCTTTCTCGCTTTCTTTCCAGTCTGCTCTCCTTCCCCCATTCTTCTTCCCACTCCATTCATCACACAATGAGCCCCAGCCAGCAGCTACACTGAGCCAAGGGAAATCATCACATCCATGTGTTTCCCTAATAGCTATGGACCCTTTTAATAATGAGAGGGAATAGAAAATAAATGGAACCTTTCCCTCAGGGCCCCGTGTGTTTCCCTGTGCTGGCATTCATACCAGCAGGACAGTGCCATGGGACAGAGGGGCCTGTTTATGAGTGTGCTGATATCTTACAGCTTAGCATGGCCAGAGGGGTGTCCTGGGGAAGGGGATGAGCCTTTGCTTGCCCAGCACTTAGGGAATCTGGTTGCCATTTCCTTGTGCCTGTTTTTTCCCTTGGAGGATGGCCATTCCTCCTTGCCCCAGCCCAACTGGTGGCTGGCTGGGCCACGTGCAGGTGTGCAGAGAGTCACACAGAGCCACAAAGCCACCGCGTTCCCCACGCTCAGCCCAAAGCTAACGCTGCTTTTCACCCATGTCTAGAGGCCAGCACCCTTTGGAGTGGTCGTGGCCAGGGGGCAAGGTGGATCCTGCTGGGAAGGAGGAGGCTGAGCTGGTGGCCTCAGCAGCCCCCAGCGGCGGCTGGGCAATCCAAGAGGAAGACTGCGAGGGGACCGGCACGAAGCCGTACTGCAAAGTGCTGCTGCTGACGGAGGCGCAGGCCAACCACACAGGTTACTACCGCTGCTACTACAAGTACATTGAGGCCAAAATCGAGGGCACCACGGCAGCCAGCACCTACGTGTTTGTGAGAGGTAAGAGCTGCTGTGCACTGCAGGCTGGGGGCCTCGGGGCAGCCAGTGCACCAGCATAATATCTGAAAGATTAAACATCTCAGTGTGCCTCCCAGGGCAGAGCGTGGCTGCTCAGCCTCGGGGAGGGGGCTGAGGGCTGGTTCCCTGCAAGTGCAGGGGACCAATATCCGTCCATGGCGGGATTCAATTATGTCCCATCCCGGGGGCATTGCTCCAGCCGGGCTGGAATGCAGGAATTCAAGGAGTGAGAGCCCAGCCTCAGAGATGCTCCAGCACTAAAAAAAGCACAGGAGTTATCTTCTGGGCAGCTTGGGGCCCCCTGAGGTGCTGGTGGCCAGGGGTGGTAGTGTTTCATAAAGCTGAGACTGAGAGGGAGAGGATGAGTGGTACCAACACTCCATGTGCAGCCTGCTCCCAGACCTGCTGGCCTGAGCTGCTCCACAGTGACAGATCCAGGTGCTCCTCTCCACACTGTGCAGGGGCTGCCCATGCAGGCAGGGTTATGAGGTGTGTTTTGGCAGAGGAGGGATGTTCTCCAGGCTTGGGGCTGGAACCTCAACTTAGGGAGTGGCTGCAGGGCCAATACTCAGCATCTCCATGTCCCAGGGGTTCCTCCTCCGTTGTCTCCCCCACTGCTCACAGCAGGCTCCAGCAAGATAAATGAACTCTGTCCCCTGGAAACAGTTGGCTGAGCTATTTCTCTTTCCGCCCCCATTTATTAGTTGGTGCAGTTGTCATGAGCCAGGCAGGTCATGACATATAAGATGCATTTTTCAGAAGTCCCAGGGCAAAGCCAATTTTGCCTCTGCAGCTATACAGAGAAAAATGCAGGGGCAAATCAGAAAAGCTGGGCAGCTGTTGGAAAGGAATTGAAGTCTGTCTGAGCAATTGCTTCCTCTTTCTGTGGGCTATGCTGCCCACCCTAAAACAGGACAGAGCCTGCCTGGATTTCAGACACCTGTGAGTTGGACAGGGGTGTTCAGACACTCTAGAGGGTTGTATCAGGATGGAGGCAGAGAGCTTCTTAAATACACTGAAAATGAGTACAACCCCACAAGCTTATATGCAGGGAGTGCTTTTGCAAGAACTGATTTTTTTGTGATCCAACAAATGTCACTTTTCCCCGATCCACTGTCCCTCATCTCCAGCCTCTCTGCAGCTCAGGAGCTGCTCTTCTGTTTACAAAGAGTGCACATGGTGCAGGTTAGGGGCAATAAATCCCACACTGTCAGGGCCCATGGGACTCACAGTGCCTGTGGACAGTGTGTGTGCAACAGATCCTGCCAACAGCTCGCAGCACTGTGTGCACATGGCTGCACAGCACATGTTCACACTCAGTCCAATCAGGCTGTCCCCTCTTAAGGTTATCAAGCATCCAGAAAACCTCAGAATCTGCCTTTCCAGTCAGGACAGGCTTTCAGGCAAGAGAAGGGACATGTCAGGAAAATTCAGGCATGTGGTAAGCACAGCCATTGCAGAACATTCAGATAAAGCCTGCTCCTGCTGAACTGGGCTGCAACGTGAGACTGTCCCTGGAGAGCTTGGAAGGGCTGATGTAAGTGTTGGGGATATTTGGAGACAGGATGATCAGACCACAGGTTTATCCATCAAGCTCATTTCTCATGTTAAGGGCTTGGTGAAATTGCCCGGAAGAGAATATCTGTGCTTGCCTGGAAAAACAGGTTTTTCTGTATTTTACCTGCAATCCAGTGGTCAAATGAACTCTCCATGCATGCGTCTCCTTCCCAAGTGTCTGGTTAGGTGTGCATTTGATTACAACTACAGATAGCTCTGTAGACACAGAATGCCTCATCAGGGTAGGATAGGCTACGTACAGCCCACATCTCATAAAGCTTAGCATGTATTAATGAAGAAGATGCTAAATTATTCCCATCCGACCCATTAAGGCAGTCTTAAGGAAATTTGTGATGTTGTCAGAGAGGGGAGTTAGTGCATGAATCACAAGCCCATTGGCAGCAGGACCAGCCCACTAAATCAGTTCTTGGCTGCCGTCTGAGCTTGAAGGGGACCTCATAGTCTCTCACCTCTGCCAGCTGTGCAGCTCCTCCTTCTCAAATGCCCAAAGTTTGGGAAAGGAATGAGGAACATCTTCACACTGGAAACAAATCTGTGGTTTCAGAAATCAGCAATCCTGTGGCAGCAAAAACCACCAGGAAATAAAGATAAGAACACTCTGGGCAATCCATGTTTTCCTAAGAGGTGACCAATACAGTTTCTTGAGTGTGGGTTGTTTCACCTACACTGTAGAAAAAGTGCTTCACACAGAGGTGAGGAATTTGCAGCATGACTATCACTGAAGCAGCAGCTTTACAGATCGATAATTAAAGGTTTATGCACTTAACAGTGGGAGCACTGAATTGGGTTGGGCCCAAGTGATTTGAACAACAGAATCCCCAAGTGAGGATCAGTTCCAAATTTATCTTTGACTTGTCCCTTTAGATGGGTCTCTCTAGGGGTTGGGTATCAGAGGGAAAGAATCTCAGGTTGGACAAACGATTCTCCTCATGCTACACTCCCTTGAAATCAATGGTTTAGCTGAAACACAGGTGAAGAAAACTAAATGTAGACCACTGGGATCATTTGGTCTGATTCCAGTGTACCAAAAGCTGTAAAATCTCTCCTAGCAGGACCCTGAGGCAGCCCAGTGTCTCCCAGATGCAGACCCATCACCCCTTATAAAGCCTCCTTCACCCAGGGGATATTTCCATGAATAAAGCCAATCATGACCATGTGCTGGATGGACATTTACAGAGGAGACATGCTGGCAACACCGTGCCTTCAAGCCACTAGGAACCAGTCTCTATTCAGAGCATCCTGTGAGGCATAAAACCTGTGGAAAAGGGCAGGCAGGGGCTGATAGTACAGAATAAATCATCTGTCATTGAGGCCACCAAGCAGCCTCACAGTTCTTTGTCTTTTCCAATTTTGTCTTCATCCCATTTTCTCAGCCTGGGTCGCTGCTGATTGTACACTGGCTCTGCACAGAGTTTGGTGTAACATCCCTGGCCTTGCTAAGTCATTTCATCACGATTATTTCTGGGTGGTTTTGCTCTTCCTGTCAATATTTGTGCCTGCAGCAGTTGGGCGGCAGTGGGGTGGCAGCCCTGGGAAGCTCAGCTCCTGTGTTTATCTGCCGGCCGGGGTGGCTGCAGGATGACATCTGCATTCCACCGCGCTGCGGATCACTTCCTCGCCAGGGAAGGTCGCGGTGCCGGCGAGCAGAGCCCCGCGAGGGGACACAGCCACCAGCTGGGCAGGCGCCGAGCCCAGGACACGACGCACTGGTTTCACAAGGGTCAGGCTCAGGCAGAGACCTCGAGGGCTCCAGGAAAGGGGAGGTCATTTCCCTCACTGCCCACATGCCGCACCAGGGCTGCGCTGGTTCCGTGTTTGGTGCGGAGCAGCCGGCTGGCTTTGCACTGCCGAGCTCCAGGTGTCTCCTCTGGCTGTCACATGTGGCAGATGGGGCTGAGCAGCCCAACGTCACTCCCTCTGGAAAGCTTGTGCTGTGTTAAGGAAATTCAGAAAGCCTCTTTTTCTAGTGGTGGTTGCCTTTTCCCACTTTTTTCTTCTTTTTTAGTAGTTGATCTCCTTGTATCTTTTCTACAGATTTTGAACAGCCATTTATCAACAAGCCAGAAACCCTCCTCATCAGCAAGAAGGAGAACACTTGGGTACCATGTCTCGTGTCCATCCCTGACCTTAACGTCACACTGACCTCGGTGAGAGCTCGGCTGCTGGGAGCCTCTGCACTGAGATGTATTGCATTTGTTCTGCATTTGTAATTCCTGAGTGGAAGCATGACAGGCACTGCCAGGAAAGGAAAATGCATGGGATAAATTTTCCATGGAAAGTACAAGCCACTGGCTTCCTCGTTTTATTTGCTGGTTGAAGCTGTGTTGTCCAGTTCCCTTGGGCAGATCCCACGGGTTTCCTGCCAACCTTGCCTCTCTTCCCTGGAGCCCTGTGAAACAAAACAAGACTTTGTTTTAAACCCAATTCCCCACAGCATCCCCCGTTTGCCTCGTCTCTGTGATCTACACCCCTCTAGGTGGTCAGCATCCCCACAAGGGACGAGGCTGCAGCCCTGGGGCTCATGACTAAAAACAGCTCTCTTATCAGTTTGCTTTTGCTTTTGCCTTTCCCCCCCACACTTTTTTTTCTTTTTTTTTTTTTTTTTTCACAATGCAAATACATCCTTCCAGGATGAGTGTTACTATTGTACAAAGGCCTCCAGGGACACTCTGGGGGCCAGGGGCCTTTCCCTTGCCCGGGAAGGACACTACCCAAGGTCAGCACTCATCCCGGTGGGGCTGATGTTTGGGACATCGGCATCAGTTTCCTTAGCTATCTCTAGAAATTTCCATTCCTGGAAGTCTCTGGCCCACTCTGCAGACGGGGAGGCTCATGGTGCAGGATGCAGCTACTTGGGGTAGAGGGGAGGCCACGATTCCTAGATGGCAAACCCTTGGGGGAAGAGGGCAGGAGGCCAGCACAGCATGATGCTGCATCATTTCTTCCCACAAAAGGGATGTGTTAGCCAGCATAAAGTCTGGGAGGGGTGGAGTGGGAATGTGGTTACCCTCTGATTTCATTTGGCAAAATGTTGATTTTTCCAGCAAAATTTCTTCATACACCCTGATGGGAAAAGCACTTTCTGGGACAACAAGAAGGGAATGCAGGTACCCACACACTTGATCAGGGACTTACTGTATGTCCACTGTGAGACTGAAATCGACAAGAAGGTCTTCAAATCCAATTTCTTCATCATCCATATAGCAGGTGAATATTTGGGAAGGTTCAGGGGAGCAGTTGGGGTGGCTCTGAAGTCCATCAGTGTGGCTCATGGGATTGTTATGGTCCTCTCTAGCTACACAGACTCTGCATGGTGCACATAGCTCTTCCACTGTGTGTGGGACAGAGATACACCATGCAGCAGGGGGTCATTCCCAAACCTCCTGGGAATGGGAATGACACATTGCACAGTCTGAGTCAAAGAGTTAACTAGATCAGAAATCTCTTTTCATTCCCTCTTCTGCATCAGGGAGTGAGCTGTATGACATCCAGCTGTATCCCAAGAAAGCCATGGAGCTGCTAGTGGGAGAGAAGCTGGTCTTGAACTGCACAGTGTGGGCTGAGTTCAACTCCGGGGTCCGCTTCCACTGGACTTACCCTGGCAAACAGGTACCAGCAAGCTGAGCAGCTCCCCGTGCACTGAGGGAGTTATCCTCTGAGTCACCCCCTCCTGAGCCTTCATTGTTCCTCTTCACATCATTGGCAGGGTTCTTCTTCATACTCCTGACCATGCTGTGCCCTGGACATCTGTGTCAGAGTGCTCTCCCATTTTTTTCTCCTGCAGCAGAAGGCAGACAGAATGAAGACATCTTTTCCTGGCAGAAAGCTCCCTCCTTGACGAGGTGTTACTGCTCTGGGGTTCTTGAGAAAACACTGGCTTCACTTTCACCAGTGCAAATCCAGAGTAAATGTGATTGGTTTGAAAGGAACTACTCTAATCATAGAGCCCTTGTTACCAAAAGCCTGTGAGGTGGTCCCTTCCCCACTGTGTTTTCCCCTGCTTGTACCTTCTGGCTTTTTCGAATGGTGTGACAGGGGAGTCCCTTGAGAACATCTCTCAGTTCATGGAGCTCCCAGCCTGGTTCCTGGGCTACAAGAGCAAACCATGCTAAGACCTGAGCTCAGCCTCAGGCAGTCAGTACACAGAACATGTGCCCTTCCATCCCTGAGGATGGCACTCAGTTGTGCAGAAACCTGTCCAGGCAGGCACTGAGCATCAGGAATCAGAGCTGTGCAGGGCCCATCCACACAGCCTCATCCCACTGCTGTCCCTCATCCCCTTCTCTGTGTCATCTCCCACAGACGCAGCGAGCAGTGATCGAGTCCGAGCGCCGCTCCCTGCAGACATACACAGAGCTCTCCAGTATCCTGACCCTCCACAACGTCAGCCAGCAGGACCTGGGGAAGTACACATGCACTGCCACCAATGGTGCCCAGATGCTGGAGGAGAGCACCGATGTCATTGTGCATGGTATGGCACCTGGCAGTGCCCTGCAGAGCCACCCCCAGACTGCTTGGGCAGAGTGGCTCCTGACCCCCCCTCCACTCTGCTCTAGTGAAACCCAGCCCTTCTCCAGCCCCTCAGCCCTCCTGTGCCCCAGCACCATGCTGGGAGCAGAGTCACACTCACCAAGGTCCCAAAGGGGAGGGAAAGAGGTGCCAACACCAAACTGGCACAAATGCAGTGGACTGGCAGGACACACTTATCTTGTAACTCTGTGGTAAATGCAGTGCCCCTGTGGCATGGCTGGCCTGAGGGGCACAGCTGCAGGTGCACAAGGCACCATCTGCTTTGGGTGGTTGTTTTTTGGCAGCAGAAAGCCACAGGGCAGCCCAGCCTTCCTGCATTCCCAGTGGTTCCCAAGAGGGAGACAGAGGAGCTGCCAGGATCTCAGCTGCGCTGTTATGACACTCCCCCATGTCCTTGATCCTTGCTGTTGGGTCCTGTGGAGAGCAGCAGAGCTTTGTGGCACCCTGTCTCTTTGAGTTCTCCTCCATGGTCACTGTTTTCCTTGCAGAAAAGCCCTTCATCACTGTGGAGTGGAGGAAGGGCCCGGTGATAGAAGCCACTGCAGGAGATGAAGCTGTGAAGCTGCCAGTGAAAGTTGTGGCTTACCCCCCACCAGACTTCCAGTGGTAACTTACTTTTCTTAGCTTCAGCCACCTTCTCCTTTCCTCCTTTCCTCTGTCAAACAGGGAAGCCTAGCCTGGCTTCCTTGCTAGGTCCCTCTGTCACCAAGATTGTCACAAATGTCACTTTTTTCCACCCATGGGGGCCATTTCTCCCATGCCCTGGCTCTCAGCTGCACAGCCTGGCTTGGCAGCTCTGCATGGCTGGAGGGGCCACGTGGAGTTCCCACAGGAGCTGTCCCTCTTGTCCCTCTGCTGTGGTGATCACAGCTGCCCAGAGGAACAAGGTAGTGGGATGGGTTGTGCGCCTCATCATGCTGCACTTCCATCAAAGCTGACTGGAGATGGGAGCTTTGCACCCCCTCACTGCTCTGGCAGAGCTACAACACCCCCAACCCCACACACCTCCATACCACACAATGTGCAGACCCATAACCTGGGTCCAGGGAAGGCCCAGGGCTCTCTCCAGAGAGGTCCTCAGTGCTAGCACAGGGCACCCTGACTGCACTCTTGTGGGGACCAGCAAACCCTTTGCCCAGCTGCCAGTGGGACACTTCCTCCCCATGGCTGCATTTTCTCTCTGCCTCCCCGCAGGTACAAGGATGGAAAGCTAATTCCCAAGCAATCTCAATCTTCAATGCAGATCAAGGATGTGTCGGAGCAGCATGCTGGGACATACACGCTGGTTCTGAGGAACAGGCTGGCAGGGCTGGAGAAGCACATCAGCCTCCAGTTAATTGTCAATGGTAAGGAGGGGATGGGGCTGGGGCTGGAGCTGGGGGGGAGTGCTGAGCCCATGGCCCCAGCCTTTGGGCTGCTCCAAGAACAAGTCCCCCTTGCTGTCCTGAAGCAGTTGGTGCCTCCATCACCTCTTCCTCCCCTACGGCAAAATTTTGTTCCTGGCTCCCTCGCTTTGGGCAGGATTTGTCTTTGCTCAGGGGCCACTTCCCAACTGCAGCTGGAGATGCTGCTGAGGGTGACCCTGACTGATGTGGACTTGGGAGCAGGGCAGCTGCCACACAGATAAAGTCTTGATTTGGAGTAGTTCCTCTGGGAGGGAAGCCCCTGTGGAGTTTTCCCACAGCAGAAACTGGTCCCAGTCACACAGTAAACAGATACCAGCTAAAAAATGCTGAAAGGGCACTGCTGCCTGGAGATGTGTCTCCAGCAGGCTCTGTGACACTGTGCTTTGAGCCCTGCAGCATCCAGACAGTTCTACTCACCAGAGAAGGGAGAAATGATGTCACTTGAATCTGCTTAAGTATGACCTACTGTGCCTTGCAGGCGTGAGTTGCCCTGAGAGCCAGCGAGCTGTAGTGCTCAGGCTGTCCATAAATGGGGCTGGGGAGGGCTGTGCCAGGCCTGGGGAGGGCTGTGCCTGGCCTGGGGAGGGCTGTGCCACACCTGGGGAGGGCTGTGCCAGGCCTGGGGAGGGCTGTGCCATGCCTGGGGATGCAGCACCTGAGCCTGCAGCTGCTCACAATGTCACTCTGATCCTTGCAGTTCCTCCACGCATCCATGAGAAGGAGGCCTCCTCCCCAAGCATCTACTCCAAGAGGAGCCCCCAGGCCCTCACTTGCACTGTCTATGGCATCCCAGCACCGGAGGTGATCCAGTGGCAGTGGAGGCCATGGATGCCCTGTCGGATGTTCTCCCGACGCAGCCTGTAAGTGCCATTTCTTCCAACACTTGTGTCTTGTCACGCCACCATCGTGGTGTTATGGGCTTCTTGTGACCAAGGCTGTGCCCCCAGCTGTGTCTCACTTTTGCTCTCCCACACACAACATGGCACCTTGTGGGAAGGCAGAGTGGAGACACTTGTCTGTGTGGGAGTTTTGCCCAGGCTGGCTGGTCCCAGACACCAACAGCTTCCACAGCATCCTCTGCATCCTCAGCCCCCTGCATCTGTCAGTGCATGTCCATGGCCCAGCCACACCTCACAGCACCGGCAATGAAACCACTGATCAGTGTGCTAATGTGGAAACTGAGGCAGATTGCAGGAAAAATTGTCACAGCCCCTTGGTAAGACCCCAAGACAACAGTTGGGGTTCACACCATTCCTGCCCTGAGGTCCCCGTGGTGTTTCTGTCCTTTCTCTTCTCCTGGGAAGCAAAAGTGCTCATAGGCAGCTGCGGCTTGTGGGGAAGAATTGCTGAACCCTGGGGAAGTGCCAGATCTCTGCCAGCTGCTGGGATGATTTGCCCGCAGGGCAATAGGTAGGCAGGAAGGGTGCATGCCCACTGCCTGTGCCCTGGGAAGCTGAGGCAGCTGAGGCATTTTTTAATGACAGTCTCACCGGATGAAGGAAAGGGATGCTGGGGAGTTGTAGCCAGAGCAGTCAGGGTGGAGGACATCAGAGTGCCTGGAGGAAGCCAGGTCCCGCAGCCCTGTGCAGGCTTTTGCCAAGCCAGGGACACCAGAGAGCTTTCCATTGCATGCAAGTGCACTGTGGCCCTGTCAGGAAGTAGAGGGGCCCATGAATTATGAGCACTGTCTCCCAAGGCCACCATATTTCTGCCTAGCACAGCTCCAGAGGATGCAGGAGGCTTCTTTCTCGCTTCCTGTTGTTTACACAGCTCACCAGTGTGTTTACCACAAAGTGCTCTGGCCCACACTGCCAGCACACACCTTTGCTACAGCTCCTGGGCCCTCAGCTCCCCTCTGCTTCCCTGTCACCCAAAGCCTCTCCCTTCTATCCCAACCCACACTTTTGGGCAGACCTCCCACCTTCCACCCCAACCTGCAGGCTGCAGCATCCCAGGTCCCTGACAGATTTGGCCACTTCTCCCCACGCACCTGTCTCAGCCTGAAGAGGCACCACCATTCCCCTGTGAGACACCAGCAGCACCTCTGCCCGGGGAGATCTCCCTCCTGGCTTTTGTTGAACTGGGGGCAGCAGGAGCACCCCTGGGTGTTGTGCCCTTGGGTGTTGCACCATCTGCTCTCCAGGCCAGCACCAGCCAGTGACAGCCCTGACTCTCATCCCAGCAGGGCTTTAAGGCCTTGCTGCTGAGCAAAATGACACAAGAGTTGCCCTAGACACACATGAATCATCCTGTCTTTCTCCACTCTTAGCAAGGAAAGATGAACCTGCGGGTGAATACACTGCTCAGGACACCTGTATCTGCTCCCTGCCTCAGTTTTCACACCTACAATTTTTTTTTCTCACTGGTGGTTGCAAGGCACCCTTATAAAGCACATCAGAATTGTATAACTGAAAGACCATGACATTTTGTGGAGTTATAGGACAGGACCATCAGTTCTCTGACACAAAGCTGCTTTTGCTGTCTTTTTCCCAGCTAACCTTCTCTCCTCTCTCTCTTCTTTCCCCTGCTCATCCCTGGCTCTGGGTTAGCAACAGCAGGCACCGGGCAGCAAGGCGCCACCAGCGGGACCGGATGCCCGAGTGCAAGGACTGGAAAGATGTGTCACAGCAGGACGCCGTGAACCCCATCGAGAGCATTGACACCTGGGTGGAGTTCGTGGAGGGGCGGAACAAGGTGAGGCTGCATTCCAAACCCATCCTGGCACAGGGAGCTGGAGACGGGCACGGGACTCCTTTGCAAACAGCCAGGAAAGGCGGCCTGGAAAGGGGCCTGGAAGAGACAGATTTGGGGAGGGCTTCACACCTCTGCTTCTAAAGTAAACCATCAGTGGCAGTTCCCAGCCCTGGGGCTCCACAGTACCAGGCAGCCCCAGGGCGAGGGAGAGCTGTCATCTTTGAGAAATTACCCTGTGTCCAGAGAGGCCCCCACTGGGGCTGGCAGCACAGGGATTTCATGGATTGCTACTGAACACAGGGCATCCAGCTAGGGAAAATGTGGGACAGGTGCTGTGGGGGCTCTCATGGCCATTTCTGAGCATTTTGCATAAGCTGTTCTGTAAAAACCAAGCCCTGCAGAGCATCCTGGGCAAGAGACGGGAGTCACAAAGTGACCAGAAAATCTCTGGCCTTGGTGCATGTGTCTGGTGGGGCACTTCATCCAGCTGTCCCCATCCTGGTGGGGTGAGGGTGGTTTGGAGAAGCTGACATCCATCTGCTGCAGGGGTCAATGCGTGCTCCACAAAGCCACTTCTCCATCCAGCATTTCCTCTCTGGAACGACCATCTCTCCCTCACTGCAGTGTGTGACCTGCTTGCAGCCTGCTTCTGTCTGTCTCCCGGGTAGCCACAAGTGTCAGGCCCGTGCCATGACGAGGTTCCTGTCCCCAGTGGTGTCGGGCACCAGCCGCTCACAGAGGGATGCAGAACAAACAAACGGGCCCCTGTTTCCGAAAGTCACTTCCTGTTTTCCTACACACCTCTAAAGGCACTTCCCGTCCCCTGGCCTGGCCGGGAGTTCATCACTCTGCCAAAAAGGGTGGCAAGGGCAGATGATTCTCCTCCCAGAGCAGCTGAAGGGAGGTTGAGGGATTGATGTTCCCCAGGGACGCAAGCAGGGGTGGTGGGAGCTGTTGGGTAAGAAGCCCCTGCTACAGATGTGACTCTTGTATTGGTCCTTTCTGATATTCCCCTATTTTCCTCATTTTCTTCCTTCTATTCTTCAGCTGTGTCCTCATTCCATCTGTTTGGTTGTAACTCTTCCTAGGTTGTGCATCCCCACAGATGTGCAAGAGCTTTGGGAGAAAAGAGCTGTTTCATTTACAGTGGGACACTACATCCTAAAATCTGCTTTCCCTCTCTTTCCTTGTCCTTTCTGCCTGTCTTCTCTCACCATCCTCCTGGTTTTCATTCCATCTGAAAAGGCCAGAATGAGCCACGGGATGCCCAGTGCACAGTCATGCACTGCAGGCAGCAGGATGATGTCAGATCAAGAAACCCCAACTCAAACATAACTCCACAGATTAGAAGGAAAATCCCCAAGAAACAGGAAAGGCAGCACACAAAAGTGCCAGCAATAGGGTCACTCTGGTTGTATGAATAACCCCAAGAAACGGAAAAGGCAATGGACAAAAGTACCAGTAATAAAGTCACTTCAGCTGTGTTGAGTATGCGCTGAATGAATGGCTGTTCCTTCTGGTTAACACAACCTCAATGCATTGCCCCTCAGAACGGAAATGCTTCCCAAAGTCTATGGATTATGGGACGTAAAGGCAAAGAAATTTCCCTGTAGGAGCATGTTAGTTTTGCATTTTAAACACCATCTCATTAGAGGGATTTTTTAACTTGTTGTTTAAACTGGAGACTCAAACTGCAAATCTCCTCTAAGGGGAGTGCTTGTAACAGTTTTGGTAACTCACACATGTGCTGTGTGAGCCAGGAGGAGGAGGAGAGCAGCCTTATTCCCCAGCTGCTTTTCTTGGCTAATTTGGAGGCAGCATCCCCTGGGTTCATGCTCCCAGGATGGCAGCCTGGCTGTTTGCCCAATCTTAGTCATGTCTTGCTGGAGGGAGAGAGGAGGAAGCTTTTAGGACCACGTCTATGTACACTTGGAATTCAATGAAAGATGACAGCTCTTCCTGAAGGGATGAGAGCTGGGATATTTTCACAGGTTTGATTTCTCCTTATGAATAAAAGGAGTGCTTGCAGGTCTGTAGGTACCCGTAAATTCCACTGAACCCTGTGGGACACTAAATAGTCACTTAACTGCAGAGGGCTCAGGGAATCAAAGCCCTGGTGTCCTTTCCCTTTCTTCCCACTGTTATAAATAAAGCTTGGCAGGAGCTTAACCATCCCCTCAGCCCTGCATCCTGTTACTGTCCCCCTTGCTGAGCACTGTCCCCATTGTGACCCGAGGGGCTTAATAAGAAGTTTGCTCCCATGGAGAGGCATCTAAGCTGACTGGGCTCCATAAAAAGATGCAGAGATTGGGAATAAAATCATGTTGTTATCGGTAGAGCCAACAGATAAAACTTGAAATGCACAAAGGGCTGTAGGATAAGGGTCTGTTTTCACACAACCCTTTCCCAGGGCTATGCAACGACAGCTGTTGGGGGCTTTGCTACCTGCCAGAAAGCAGCACTGATCTTACTTCTCTTTCTTTTTATCTTCCTAACTCTTCCTCATGTTCTCTTCCCCCATCAGACAGTCAGCAAACTGGCTATCCAGGAGGCCAATGTCTCAGCCATGTACAAGTGTATTGCCTCTAATAAAGTGGGTCGAGATGAGCGGCTGATCTACTTCTACGTGACCAGTGAGTACTGTAAAATCCCCCCACCTGCACCAGCCAAGCTCTCTGCTTGAAACAGACAGGTCCCTAGAGCTGCCAGGTCCTGCCATTCACAGTTAGGATCTTCAACAGTCCAGCAGGAAAGCAGGGCTAACCCAGAGCTCTGCTGGGTGGCAAAAGCCTGAAGCCCTGGCAGTTTGGCACAGGCAGAGTTTGGCAGGCAGACCGGGGAATGAGCCAGCGCTGCCTGTGCCTAGGTCCTGAAGAAGCCGTGGCAGGTCCTGGGCAGGTCTTGGGCTGGGGACATCCCGCTGGCTCAGACCCAGGCAGCTCCCTGGGCTGGGGATGTGTCTGGTCCAAGAGCATCCTCTAGTGGCACCACCCAACCTATCCCAGGCCAGGTCCCGCTGGCCTCAACCCCCGGCAGTGATCCCACGGGATTTTGGTGATGGGAGGAAGCTGAGTTTGTAGGAACCAGAGCCCCGTTGTGGGCTGGAATCATGGCCCATAGGGGGCTGCTTGAGCCTCCTGCCAGTGGTACCCCAGCACTGTCTGCTGAGAAAGGGAGCCCAGCAAGGGCACTGCAAAAGCTTGTCCTATGGAATGACAATTCCATAATAAAGTTCCCAGCCCAGAAGGCTGGGCTCATGGTCCTTGTGATACTACATGTGCTGTCAGGGCCACCAGCTGTTGTGCAGCAAGATGAACATCTTCAGTCACTGCTTCAGTGACGCTCTCTGTGTTGTTGTCCAGGCTGCTGTGTCACTGCCTGCACGAGTGAAGGTGGGCATGTGTGCAAACCAGAATGCTGCAGCTCAGCTGGGAGCAGTAACAGCCTAATTCAGACCTCCTTGGCTTGTTTCATTTGTGAGCCCATCTTAATTTCACCCTGGGACTTGAGCACATCCCGTAGCACCCACTGGGCTTAAGCTGTGATTGCCAGCAGTGTGCACGTCACAGTTCTGGTCTGCAGTGGTTTCCTTTACCCTGGCTGAGGACAGGCAGATCTCTGAGAGCTGAGCCCAAGGAGACAATTTCATTGTGTCTGGCAGCTCAGCCATGAAAACTCATTCACATGTTCATTTCCTTCCTGAAAGCCATTCCAGATGGGTTCGAGATTGAGTCCCAGCCCTCAGAAGAGCCCATAGAGGGGCAGAACCTACAGCTGAGCTGCAATGCAGACAACTACACCTATGAGAACCTGCAGTGGTATCGGCTGAACCTCTCCAAGCTCCACGATGAAGAGGGCAACCCCCTCGTGCTGGACTGTAAGAACGTCCACCACTATGCCACCAAGATGCAGGGGGAGCTGCGCTTCCAGCCCAACTCCAACGATGCGACCTTGCTGCTCACCATCCCCAACATCTCCCTGGATGAGGAGGGAGATTATGTGTGTGAGGTGCAGAACAGGAAGACCCGGGAGAAACACTGCCACAAGAAATACATCTCTGTGCAGGGTGAGGGTCCACAGGGCTGGCGGGAGTGACAGAGGAGAGCTGGTGCTCTTGCTGCCATCAGCTTCCCAGGCCATCCCCAGGGGAAGCCACACAAGCCAGCTAAACTCAAGGTGGCAAAGGCAGGGCACCTGGGTTCTCAAGACACCCTTCAGCAGGGGTCAGAGACCCAAAGCCCCCCAGGAACACAGATATTCTTTTGATCAATCAGTTTCCCGTTTTCCCCTCCTCCTCTTTGTGCTGCTCCTCCAGCCCTGGAGATCCCCCGCCTCAAGCAGAACCTGACAGACATTTGGGTGAACGTCAGCGACTCCATAGAGATGCGCTGTAAAGTGGACGGCAACCACGTTCCCGAAATCAGCTGGTACAAAGACCAGAAACTGGTGGAAGAAGTGTCAGGTACAGTGGGCTGGGGGTGGATCACAGGCAGGGCAGTATGTCCAGCAGCTGCAGAGCTGAGCACTGCTGGGTTCTGGGACTTGCTGTCCCCTGATAAAGGCACCCGTTCTCTGAATCAGCCAGAGCCTGGTTTTAATCACATTCTGTCCTAATTTGATGCAGTCTCACTGGCCAAGTCTATGCCCTAGGGCCCGGCTCAACACTGTCTGTGCTTGTGCACATTCAGCTTGAGAGCAGGGAGAGAGAAATCATTCATGTTCTTACTCTCAACCCAGTGCCTGACATCTCTAATTATGCAGGGACTGACCCAGATCTCATGGAAGGAACATGCAAAGCATCCAGGCACACTGCAAAGGGAAAGAAACAGTTTCTGAGGGTGAAGCAGAACTTGACACACCAGCTGTACTGCCCCTATTCAGCATGTTCAGTGGGGGATTTGTACCCTTCATACACTTCCTGGGGAAGTGTATGCCTGGGGAAGTGTAGCCATGCTTTCAAACCCTCTCCGGGGTTTTTTTGTGGCCATCAAGAGAAGAGCCTCTACCAGCTGGTGTGATGTAATTCTGCCATTTAAAATGAATCAGCCAAAAAATGCAAGCCTTATTTTGAGCCTGAGTCCAGTGTACTAACCTTCCCTCCCTGTCAGTGACCATGACAACCCTCTGTGCCTTACAGGGATTGACCTGGCAGACTTCAACCAGAGGCTGAGCATTCAGAGGGTGAGGGAGGAGGATGCTGGGCTCTACCTGTGCAGCGTCTGCAATGCCAAGGGCTGTGTGAACTCCTCAGCCAGCGTCTCCGTGGAAGGTACCAGCAGCCACAACACCCCTGGGGATCTGAAGGGTGGAATAGGAGTTATGACCAAGCTCCTGTGCCTCTTCCCTGTGACAGTGGGAGGCAGGGAAAGCCCCTTGGCCTTGCTGGTGGCATGGTGGATCACAGGAGGATCTGTAGTCCAGACCATGTTTAGCTGAGGCAAACATGTACCTCCAGTCACCCCACATCCTGATGCAGGCCATAAGGAATGGCTCAGTTGGAGCACAGAATGGGAATCTCAAGCTATGATTGCCCTTCCATCCCACAGGCTCTGATGACAGGACCAATGTAGAGATTGTCATCCTGATTGGCACTGGAGTTATTGCTGTTTTCTTCTGGATCTTACTTATTCTCATCTTCTGCAACATCAAAAGGGTACGTGACTGTCACTGCCCCAGGCAGGGAGGGTGGCACACCAGGGCTTGGGGCAACACCAGTGCTGTGATGTGGGGCTCCATGACAGCACCTGCTAAAAGGAGGTCATTGAGTTATGCTTCCAGTGCAAGGACAGGTGAGTAAGGGCTGTGGTAAAGGAGGTGATGGGGAATGGCCTTTGCTTGAGGGGGCAGGAGGTCAAGGCAGGCAAAGAATCCAAATCCCATGTGGGAGTCATCGCCCAGGGCAAGGAGGGCACATCCTCACCCTTTGTGTTGGCTGGTTCCTGCAGCCAGCCCACGCAGACATCAAGACAGGCTACCTGTCCATCATCATGGACCCTGGCGAGGTGCCCTTGGAGGAGCAGTGCGAGTACCTGCCCTATGATTCCAGCAAGTGGGAGTTCCCACGGGACCGCCTGCGCTTGGGTGAGCCAGACCCCCTCCCTGCCCTGCACGCTGCAGCCAGGGCTTCCCACCAGCCCTGCAAACTCACTCTTCAGATTTCTTAACACACCTCTGTGCATTTAATGCTTTCTCTCTGCCTCAGGCTTCTCATCCTCTTCCCCAGGTGTCCCTAAAGCCCAGCTGTGCCTGGGAAATCTCTTTAGGTCTGAGGGTAGATAGGTCTGAGCCAACTGTTATCCCAGACTTCCTGAGGGTATCCACACAGGTATTACTGAAAACAGAAGACCCCTGGGCATGGTTTAAAACACATCCCCATATTTTCCAAGTGGGAGTCTGGACAGAACAGCCCAGTTTACAGCAGGTACCCCAGGTTCAGGATCAGGATTGCATCCATTACTGTCCTCATGCTGAGACACCTACCTGCAGCCTCTTCCCTCTGTCTGGCAGAGTTTAAAGGGCAGCAGACTACCTTTGAGGCACAGAGCAGTGACATTAGTCCTGACTGCTGTGCTGCAATGGGTCATTTACCTTTCCCACACAAAACAACTTGTTGCTCCAGGGCAACAAACAGCCCCTCACTTCTCCATGGCCATTTCCTTCCTCTGCTTTGTCCATGCCAGCTCTGTCTCAGTTCCTCCCATCGTCCTTTCTCTTATTCTCACCGACACAGCAAGCAGCCACCTGAAAGGGCACATGTTCCACTCCTTCCTTTTCCTTTATGATTTTTTTTCTTTTTTCTTCCCATGATTTCCTGTTGGGATTTTTGTTTTCCTTCATTCTATTCTGCCTTTTCTGCACCTGCCTTTCTTCACATTTACTCTCCTTGTCCATAGGTAAAGTCCTGGGTCATGGTGCCTTTGGGAAGGTGGTGGAAGCATCTGCATTTGGGATCAATAAAAGTAACAGCTGTGAGACTGTAGCAGTCAAAATGCTGAAAGGTATGTGAACAGTGAAGCAAAACATGCAATGTGTGTAGACAGCAATTAATGAGGCACCTGCCACAGAACATTCACCCTGTAAATGCCTGTGTTTTAATTAATGGCTTCTTGGCCTCAACACTTCTTGGCCAGAGTTGATCCTCTTTGGCTCCATTCAGCTGGACTTGGAGGCTGAAGTGGCAGACAGCAAGGACTTGTGGAACTCAGCTTTCAAGGAAATTTAGCTGTCTGCAGAGGCAAAGAATGAAATCTGTCTCAAAGGACTAACGAGAATCCAGAGCCTCTCTTTGGCATGCCACTGAAAGAAGTGTTGCTCCCAATTGCCTTCTTCCAAATGTGCCTGTATTTTGTGTTTATGGGCCAGATCCAGGGCTGGGTAGGAAGCAGGTTGCAGCTCTTATCCAGCTCTGAGGGCTAAATTTGCTTTGCACCTAAAGCCTGGTCTATCCAGAGTGAGATTTTAAACTTTTATAGCCACGTTTTCAAACAGGCATCCAAAACATTATTCTGTAATTTGGCACCAAACGAAACACTGAGGCAGTCTCTGGCCAGAGTAGCCTGTACATGGAAATCGTGTCACGACTCATCTGAGCAGTATTTGCTGTTGTAAGTGTACAGATCATCTGCTCAGCAGGGGGGAGCCTGGTGTGCAAGGTTGCTTTACAATTTTTTGAGGCAAGGCTCTCACCTGGCCCATCAGCTGCAGCTCAAGAGGATGCTTCTGTCTCCCAGGCTAAATTTACAAACTCTGAAGTAAGACAAAATGCATATGGGGAGGCTGACAAGTATGAAAAGGCACACAAAACCAGAGAACACACCCTGTGTAAAACAGAGGGTCAAAAATTGATGCGAATTGGACACTTGAGAGAAGATGTAGTACAGAGACATGGCAGGAGCATGACACTGTGTTTGCTATTGAAGAGGAATCATCAAAAGATATCTGGATCTGAGTTGAGACAGCTCCTATCTTCAATTGTGATAAAAAGAATCAGATATCTTTTGTTCCTAATTTTCTTTCAAATTGTGTCATGGCTCGTTATCTCTGTTTGGAGGCCAAAAGGGCAGAGGTTCAAACGGGTGCATCCCAAGGAGAGTCTCAAGTGATGTTTTTCACTGCACAACTATCACAAAGAAAAATCTGTTGGGCACAGATTGTGTTGTTCTTTGTTCTGGCTCCCTGCACTTACAGAGAGCACCCTATGTGTTACAGCAGGGATCCTGGGATCTCCAGACAAGGCTCAACATTTCATGTGGGAACATGCAATAACAAAATGTTCTGAGGCTTTGAGGTCACAGCCTCCTCAGCAAGACTCACATTAGCATGCTGCTAGAGAAGGGTGGTGAGGGGGAGTGAAAAGCTCTGAGGAGGTGTCATGACATGGTCTGTGTGTTTCCAGAGGGAGCTACAGCGAGCGAGCACAAGGCACTGATGTCAGAGCTGAAGATCCTCATTCACATTGGGAATCACCTCAACGTGGTGAATTTGCTGGGTGCCTGTACCAAACCCAATGGTAAATATCCCAGGGGAGCAGGCTGTGCTTGCTCCCAAAAGTCAGAGCTTGTCCCCTGTGTCTTTTTGCTGACCACAGGGACCTGTGGGGAAGTTGTTAGTGTGTGTGTGTACACTTAGAGCAGATGTCACAGCTCAGCAGGGCTGCACATAACACAAGTTGTGGCAAATTCTGACCATCTCAAGCCCTTACTTCTTGCCTTAACCTTTGGTGTCTTCTCACCAGGTCCACTCATGGTTATTGTTGAGTTCTGCAAGTATGGAAACCTCTCCAACTACCTGCGGACCAAAAGGGAAGGATTCAGTCCTTACAGGGTGAGTAGCTTCCTTTGCCCCTAGGGACCTGTCCCATGTCTAGGGAAGGGAGACATGCAGCCTAATCCATGATCTGCCAATGTGACAAAGACAGCCTCTGTCCTTCTTCCTGCAATGGTAGATGCTTCCAGGCCAGAATTACAGTTTAAGAACAGGAAGAGATTGTGCAGCTCACGGGTGCAGGGGTTACGGTGTGAGTTGCCTGCTGAGGGTTTTGGTTTGGTCCCCTGCCAGGAGAAGTCTCCCAGGCTGCGTATTCAGGTGCAGTCCATCGTGGAGGCCGTGAGAGCAGACAGGAGGAGCCGCTCTGGGACCAGCGACAGTGCCATCTTCCACCGCTTCCTGCTGCACAAGAGCCGCCCGCCGCTGCCCGTCCAGGAAGGTAACACTCCAGCCTCGGCAGCAGCTCCTCACCTGCACCACCTAAACTGCGCCAGACTTGGCTAGCCTGGGGAATGGGCAGGAATATCAGTGGGGAGCGGGGCCCAGCCTTGGAACTGGTCAGGGCTGCATGGCAATTCCCCGAACAGGGCTATGGTATCATCTCTTGGGTCTTGTAATAGACATCGAAACCCAGAAGGGATAATTAAATCCCTTTGGGGATTTTAGCCTGAAGAAAGGAGAGCTGAAGGGGATCTTGTTGAGTCCTCCCTAGGACAGAAATACTGAGCTGATCTTCAAAGCCCCTTCCAGTCCTGTTCCCCACAACTCTGTCTCACTGACATGTGCTGGAGGCTGGACTCTTTCTCCTCACACTTCAGCAGGTTCCTGCTTTGTGCTTTCTGGCACCTAAGCAGAAAACCTTAGAGTGGAGTTGATTATTCCAGTTAGGACTGAGGACTAACTGTGTTTCACTGAGAAACTGGCTGTGTCCTGCAGTCTCAGAGAGAGGCAAAGAGGACAACAGATTGCCAATTGTCTAATCATTTTCTGTTACTTCTGAACAGTGGATGACTTGTGGCAAAGTCCCTTGACAATGGAGGACCTCATCTGCTACAGCTTCCAGGTAGCACGTGGCATGGAATTCCTGGCATCCCGAAAGGTGAGTTCAGCCTTTCCTTTGCTCATCTGATCTTTTGTGCATGCCTGATGAGAGAAACCTGACTACAGCCACCTTTCAGGTGACACAGAGAGATTCAGTGATCTGCTTCACACTCCTCAGGAAATCTGAGACAGATGTGTGTGCAAAGCTGGGAAATTAGTTCTCTTGCATTTCAACCTCTCCTTAACCAGCCCTTTTTGAAATGTTTGTCTTTAGCTTCTTCCCATTTCCACCATTCCCCCATTACAGCTCAGGCTTATGGGGGAAGGGAGGTGCTGGACACTTTCTGATTGTGGTTTCTCTCACTCTTATTTTGCCCCTTCCTCTTTGTGTGCCCTCAGTGCATCCACAGAGACCTGGCAGCTCGCAATATCCTGCTGTCAGAAAACAACGTGGTAAAGATCTGTGACTTTGGCCTGGCCAGGGACATCTACAAGGACCCCGACTATGTCAGGAAAGGCAGTGTGAGTGCATTTTCTCAAACCCTTTACAGATAGGGCCCCTTTATGAAGAGATGAAAAAGCAGGAGTGGAATTACTTGCATGGCTGGGACCAGAAGCCATTGGACCAATGATACATGTCCTGTCCTCCTCCACCAGCAGATCTCTGTCTCCTTCCTTCTACCCCTCAGCCTGTCATTAACTCACTGCTCCTTATACTCTTTCAACCCCTTTCAGTGTCTCTGTCCCTCTCTCTGACAAACCAATTCCTCCATGGAGAGAGGAGCAGGCTTTTGACTCTGATTTCCTTTTATCCATTTCATCCCTTTGCTACCAGAAACCTGGAACAGGTTCCCAACTGAACATTTGTGCCTTGCCTCTCCCTCCTGCAGGCCCGTCTCCCACTGAAGTGGATGGCTCCAGAAAGCATCTTCGACAAGGTCTACACTACCCAGAGTGATGTCTGGTCTTTTGGGGTCCTTCTCTGGGAAATCTTCTCACTAGGTGAGTGCTAATGAGGGTCTTGTGTGCTGAGGGAGACACCTCTACTCACGTAGCAATTTGTGGGTGAGTCTGTGCAGGACAGACATTCTGAAGCACATCTAAGGACTGATGGGAAGCAACATTGATGTAGGCAAAAAAAAAATATGGAGGCCAAATCCACCCATGAAAGAGTGATGGGGGCACAGGCATACAGAGGTGGCCTCCAGCTCACTGAGGCAGAGAAGCCTGACCCAGGCAGCACCAGGGATTGGGCTGTGTATGAGTAGTGACCACACCTCTCAGTGTCCTGGGATAGATGGCAGTCTCAAAAGGGCAGTCTCTAAAGGACTGGTTTCTGATGGCACATTTCATGTTCCCACCCTTCTCTGAACCTTCTTTAGGGGCATCTCCATATCCCGGAGTCCAGATCAATGAGGAGTTCTGCCAGAGGCTCAAAGATGGTACCAGGATGAGAGCCCCAGAGTATGCCACAGCAGAAATGTGAGTCAGCAGCCTCAAGGATTCCAGCATTGGTCAGAGCAGGGGCTGCTGTGGGAGGGCAGAAACCTACCAGATCCCAGCAGAGAGCACAACAAGCCCCTCTGTGGGATGCAGACCTTCAGCAAGGGCAGGGGATGAGCCAACACATCCTTTGCTCTAGGCCATTGCCTGGAGAGCAAGGCAATGGGTTCTGATCAGGGCTCTCTAGGTGTCCTTGCATGCCCGTGCTGGGATGTCTGTAAGTCTGTAAGTGAGCACTGTGCTTTCCTGCTCTGAAGGGCATCAGAGGGGTCTGAATTAGCTCCTTGTTCCCTGTTATAGTAAGTGGATAACAAACCAACACCCTGCCTGTAAGTCCACTTGGCCAGTGTGCTGGGGGGGCCAAGCTTTCCTTCACAGTGCAGGAACTGGCAGTCCCAGTGGGTGGGAGCTGTGGAGTGGGGCAGGAGGGGATTTCTGTGGTGTAAAAGCTGCATCTCTTCTTGGCAGCTACCGTATAATGCTGAGCTGCTGGCATGGTGATCCCAAGGAGAGACCGACTTTCTCTGACCTTGTGGAGATACTGGGGAACCTTCTTCAGGAAAATGTCCAGCAGGTGAAAACCTCTCTGTGTCCCTGCTCTGCTCCAGACAGCTCTTTCTTCTGTCATCACCAGCTGCCTCAGTGTGCCCTCAGATGACTCCATGGTCAATGCAATACATTTGTGTAGGCCCCCAATAACACAGAGATTCCTGGGTCAGAGGTCTATTTCCCAGAGCTGTTAGAGAACTCATTTCTGCAACAGCCTTTTAGCTGCATCCTCATAAAACTCTGCTCCTTGCAGGGTAGAAGCCCTCTCAGTCGTCATTCTAGTAACTTCCATCCTAATCCCCAGATGATTATTTTAAATTCTTCAGCTGAGTCAAGGCCCTGGTACTTCTGCCTCCCACATGCCTGCATAATAAAAACCAGGACTTGACCAGGGTTTCTGAAACTCTGTCCTCAGATGGAAATGTCAGGGCCATGTGAAGCAAACAACTGTTACATTACAGCAGTCAGTAATACAGATTTCTTTGAACATATTACTAATCACTTCCATGTGGGAACTCACCAGGACATTTAACTGTGATGAGCATGCAGCTCTGATTTTAACTTTTTCTTGATGTTCTCTTTCAGAAAACGATAGCTAAATGCTTGAGTATTGTCTCATCCTGACGTTCTTGATTTAACCTTTCAGCACTGGTTCCCAGCACAGGCATGACTAAGCCACAAATGACATTGCCCTGGAGCACAGCACTCTGTCCATGTAAACTGGAGAATTATGGGATTATTATGGGCAGTTGTTTTCCTGCTCACACACACCTCCATGCGTCACTCACAGCTACTTAACACAAACGTCACAGAAATCTTCAGCCAGATATTTTGTGTAGAGAAATAAAATTTCTAAATGAGAAATCTTCCTTCCCAGAAGCTCTGACAGCTTCTGCCTGTGGAGCCTTTTCTTGTGGGAAAGTCCTCCCCTTCTTGTAAGGCCATTTACTGTTCTTCCTACCAGGAAGGGAAAGATTACATCCCGCTGAACGACTCTCACAGCTCAGAAGATGATGGTTTCTCCCAGGTGCCTTCCTCTGCCCAGCAAAACTCAGATGAAGAGGACTTTGACATGAGGATACGCTGCCACAGCCTAGCAGCAAGGTGAATCCCCCTCGAAAAGGGCAGAGAGAGCCCAGCAGGCAGCGAGCAGCCTGACCTGTAAGGAAGCCTAAGGGATATGGGGAGAACCCAGGTGTTTGGACAATCCCAGGTGATAAGGTGTGATCCAAAAATTTAGGCCATAGATTCTTGCTTATAAAAGCAAAATTACTTTATTTTGCTCATGAGGAAGTGCTGGTTTGTAAGCCTATCACATTCCTTCTTCTCCTCTGGCTATGCTGCCAGAGTATCATGTAAGGAGTTTGAACCTATCTGTTCCCAACTGACCCAAACAATAGTCCCAGGCCTCTCCTCTCTGATGAACTAAGATAATGTGATGCCTGGGATCTATATGACATTTTCTGCTTATCCCACATGGAGAGGTTATTGGGGCCTGATTCACTCAGTCTAGTCTCCACTGCAGAAGTAGCATGGGGTTAAGAGGTCTAAGGTGACCCCGTTACCCTCCCCAAATCCACCATTTGGGTCATCCTCCTCCCTGCAAACTTTGCACAGTGAGGAGGTTGATTTCAGGTCCTGTTCGTTCAGGACATTGACTCTTGCCTTTACTGAACACTGTATATTTCTGTTGGTAGATACTACAACTGTGTCTCGTTCCCTGGTTGTTTGACGGGAGGAAATCAGATCAGGTGTCCATCCAGGATAAAGACATTTGAAGAGTTTCCCATGACACACACAATGTACAAGGCACACCCGGTGAGTAGCATCTGAGTGGACTTGAGAGGGGACAGTCTTTTCTGACACCTTTACTGTTAAGACTGTGGAAGGAAGATCACCCCTATCTTATGTCAGTCTGTGTGTCATTCCTGTTCGGTCCATCCAGTCCTATGCACGTTCATTTCTCCATCTGGCACGCAGGGGTTTCTCTCCAGCAGGGTTCACACTGCCTTAGTGGGAAACAGGGAGGTTAGATATGCAAATGGGGAACTATAAAGGACCTCAGAGAAGAGCCTGCTCTTCACCCTCTCAAATCTGTGAAAAGAGCCTGATTGAGCACACTGAAATCCTGCCAGGACCAGGTAAACCCAGAGTGTTTATCTGCAGCTCCTGTATCTTGATCTATATGGAAGTGTGCAGTAGGGACCCTCCAGGTCTCTCTGAACTGTACTGGGACTGATATCTCCTCTAGCAGCAGAACTGAAGTCATAGCTTTAGTCTCAGAGGAAAGTATCACCTCTCACAGATTTGATGGTAATACATCTTCCAGCCAGGGAGGACTCTTTTTTTATTCCCCAAAACCGGCACTGAACTATGCATACAAATCTTA
Organism: Passer domesticus; assembly: GCF_036417665.1. NCBI lineage: Eukaryota > Metazoa > Chordata > Aves > Passeriformes > Passeridae > Passer > Passer domesticus. The sequence continues at coordinate 6,750,466 of NC_087486.1, forward strand.
CCTTTTTATGTGCTGCTTTTAAGAAGGTACCTAAGAAAATCAGATACAGCAAAACTATGGAGCATGCTGGTAAAGTGCTCATACCCCTTCTTCCCCATCACACATACACAGGATGTCATCTCCTGAATGATTTCTCCTCCCTTCCCACTCTGATCAGTCGACAGGGACGTTACTGATAACTCCTGTTGCTTCCTTCCAGGACAATCAGACAGACAGTGGGATGGTTCTGGCATCTGAGGAATTTGAGAGGATAGAAAACCGACACAGAAAAGAAGGTGGATTCAGGTACTCCTTAAGCCTAGCCACTGAGGCCTCCCTGCTGCCAAATGCAGTGAGACCAGGAGGCAGCTCCTGGTATCTCCCCATAGGCTGCACTGCTTGGAACTTTCAGCTGTGGGCCCTGAGCCAGATAAGTCCATGGACTCCTTAATGAGAGGCAAAACACAGGAAGAACAGACAAGCCTGCTGTTTTCTAGGGTTTAAAAATATAAGCTGTGCCCATCAATGAGAATGTGCCTGTTAAAATAATGAGGCACAGTGGAGTGATGGTGTTAATGAGACTGTTAATGCTTATTGACATTTTGTGGTGAAATGTGTCAGGGCTTGCTCAAGCAGTGGCAGATGGGATGGGCAGAAACTATGTAGCTGCCACCCTCCTCCCTTAGCCCTGACCCATGGGTTACAGGGCCCTGATGTGGTGGTGCAAGGATGGGGCAGGCCTTAGGATTCCCCACATGCTGACATGGAGTCTGGCAGGCTGAGCTGGCACTCTCAGAGCTGAGGATGTTATGGATGGTTATGTCCGTGATCCAGGCTTTGAAACTGGGTGAGGACCTGTACAGCTCATCTCTGCCAGAGCAGGCTGAGACCCTGTCTCTGTGACAGTGTGTTGAGCAAGGCATGTCACCTCACATGTAGACAAGGCCAGTCCCAAGCCTCTTCCTAACCTCCTCTGCCTCCCAACATCAGATTGGACTGGTCGTTGTCTTTTCTCTTAGCCATAGCCCTGTGGCCTGTCTGCTCTTGTATCAAACCGTCTCCTGCTTCTTGTCCTGTCCTCTTTTCCCTAAGGCATGTTCCTGTTGTCTCCTACACCTGATGTCCCGTCTCCTGGAAAACACTACTCTTAAACTTCTTCTTGAGCGTGTCCCTGCCCCTGCTCTTGTGATTTCTTGACAATCACCTAGTATTGGCAGGCACTGAGATGGGACATGTGATTTCCACCCACATCTTCGTCTTCTTCCTTTGTTTCCTTTCCCCAATCCTGGCAGTTGGTTTGTATCAATTTCTTTTATTCCTGCCAGACCTAGAAGCAATTAAGGCAATGTCTCTTGTCTCTCCCTACTGACTGGGGTCCCAACCCTTCCCTATATGTAGAAGGTATCCCAAATGTATCTAGGAGAGCTGAAGTAAGTGTTCCAGGTTATGTGTGGATTTGTCACAAAACAAACAGGCTGTGCTTAGATTTGGAGCAAGGCCTGGTTTTGTGCTTTGAAATGGAGGTGCAAGTCCATTCCTGACCCTGTCTCTGCTGCATGCATTAGCAGATGAGATGTCCTGAAGCTAGGATTCCTCTAAGCAGGACAGAGGCTTTCTTGGAGTGCCAAGGTTAATTCTGTCTCTCTCCCTCACAGCAGTAAAGGGCCCAGTCGAACCGTGGAGGTGTCAGGGGAGCAGTTGGACCTGCGGGGCAGATGTCGGCCGTCGTATGGGTCCCAAGTCGGAGGCCAGACTTTTTACAACAGTGAATACGGGGAGCTGTCGGAACACTCTGAGGATGGCAGCTGCACCCCGCCTGGAGAGGGGGCCAGTCCCCCCACTCTCCACGCTTCCTTCTTCTCCGAGCAGTACTAATGGCACCAGGCCCTGGAGGCGACTGCAAGGCCCTCCAGGCATGTCATCAGGGTCACTCAGAGATTCTCCTTCAACCTATGCCCAAACCCAACCAGGAACCTACCCCAAACGGACGGGGAACACCGATGTCCTTGGAACAGCAGCATGAACCATGCAGCACCTCCAGCTGCAGCTTCCCTGTGCCGCGACTGGAGAGAGCACAGCACTGATTCCTCGTATTTCTTTTATTCCTGCACCTCAGACAGATGCATTCTGCCCGAGAGTGGGTGCCTGTGTTCAGCACTATGGCACCTTCTGCCTAACATCCAGCCTCCGCTCAGATCAGCTTCCCATTCAGAAAGCCCATTTCAGGTCAGATATAAATAGATCTGTCTTAGTCTCAAGTTTCTTCCTGGTGTGCAGCCTGAATGTTTTTCCTTGGATTGCTTCCTCCTCCCCTCATCATGATGTCAGCTGCTGAGCTGTGGAGCAGAATCAAAGGGAAGAAATCCCTGGTGGCATTAGCAGCAAGAGCAGGACATTTTAAAGAGGTGTACAGAGAGATCCCGAGGGATCTTTGTAAATGTTCATGCATGCTGCTCATCCTGAGTAGGTGTCAGCCTCTCCATCTCCTCTGCAAGCAACACCCACACCCCTCTCATATCTGCTGGGGGGAAATCTGCCAATCTGCCTTATCACTAGGATTATTTTAGCCATCTCAACACAGCTAGTGCTGAGTAGGTCATCAGCAGATGGCTAGAGTGCTCCCGGTGAGATAAACACCAATTTTTTTGCAGGCTGTGTGCAAAACATGTTCCTTTATGATCTCTGCTGGGAGCAGGTTACTCACAGGTCTGCTGCTCTTGCCTTCCCCTTCTCCCAGAATGGTGCTGAGATCATTTGTAGCTCAAGTGAGAAATTAAAGCAAAGCTAGGTTAATTTGAGCTGGCTTCTAAACATAGAATTTGCTGGGAGGAAAAAGTTCAAAAAGGGCAGGGAGTGAAATGTTTATTTTCAAGCTGCTGCAAAGCATTTTGGAAACAATGGAAGGAACAGTGCTCCAGCAATAAGGTGCTCTGGGTTACATCCCCTTAGGTGTTGACATCACTGAACATGGAGCCCAGCATCTTGCCAGGGTTCAAGCCCTGATTCTCCTGGATGGACAGTTTGCACCATGACTTTTCCTGTCTCCCGAGTTCCCTGACGCAAAGGAGGCACTCTCTGCCCAGCGGGCTCCTCTCCAGTTTCTTTTGCAGAGCTTCCATCAGAGCATGCCTGACTCCAGAGGATTAAGAAATAGTTATTTGCTGAGGAACCATCTCCTCACTTTGGTCTTCTATTTCTAAGAGATACCACATGTATCCAGAGCTCTGGGAAACCTCCACAGCCCTTCTCTATAGATTTCTGTACTGCTGCCTCACCACTTCCCACCTACTTCTTTCCATCCTGCTCCCAATCCAAGAGCTCAGCCCCAGAGCACGGTTACATCACCTCCTCAGGAGTCTGGGTGAAAAGGCTCGTTTGAACAGCTTGTCATCATCTCTTCTCCCACATGCCCGTGGCTGGCAGAGCTCTGTGCACCAGGGCATCTCAGCACCAGGGAATTACTGCTTGTGGGCCACGCCTCTGTCACAGAGCCAAGGGTTTGGACTTGTAAAACTGTGTTTCCTGTCAGATGTACAGCTTTCCCAAACTGTATTTCTTTTCCAGCAGAGGGTTTTACGCGTTTCCCGACGTAAGCCTGTGAGTCCTTATGGATGATGGTGCCAAGTCTTAATTATAGCTCTCCACACAAGTGTAATGGGGAGATTTATTTAGCACATGGGAAAAGCATGCCTGTCATTCAGGTTCTCTAAGCCTGTGCAGCTTGTTCAATGTTCCACTCCCTTTTTGTGTCAGAAGGATGACATAGCTGCAATTTCCATGGCAAAAAAGAGGCACAAAACCAGACCAGCTTGAGCCAAACTCCTCAGGATGTGGAATTGGAAACTACATATGACAATGAATTCCCTGACTTCTACTGGTGTCCCCTGAAGCTGCCAGGAATTTAAGCATCTTTAAGTAATTGTTACTACTCAGTAAGAATCCTCTGGCAGGAGCTGCTGGAGAGCCAGGACAAGGAAGTAGGACAGCCAACAGGGTGTAGGCCAGATCAAATTCTCCTGCCCTCATCTTGCCCTGCTTTTGGAACTGGTGGTTCCCTTGGCAGAAGGAAGGCTGCATGTGACTCGTGCTGCCCCTGACTGGCATTGACAGGGGTAGAAGGTGACCAGCTGAGCTAAATTCAGGCTGCTCACTGGGTGATGTTCATCCACAGGACCCAGACTCTCTTGTTTCCAGTACTCCATGAAGAGTTCTTTACCTGGAAACAGCTCCATCTGAGAGAGAGCCCAAGAACAGTATAATAGTTAAAAAACAGAATTTCAAAGTAGCTGTTATTCCCTGTCCATATGTAGGGGATAGGTATGTGCCAGCAGAGCATGACATTTGCTGGGCATGGCAGAATTCCTCAGCAGAAAGGGCACAGGGGAAACTTGGTGCCCAGGCTGGGTGTCAGCATGGACATCCAGCCAGTACAGCTGCACTTTTTCTCTAGGTTTAGCTGTAAATTGCTCACAAGCATCCTTGTGGAGAAGGGTTATATTATTAAAACCATTGTTAATGATCCCCTGTGTCACCTGGGAGAAGCACTTCTGTGTCATCTGATTTTTAACCATTCAACTCCACAGAAGTTTATTTTGTCTCTCTTGCACGATCTACATGGGAGTTGGAATCAGATCCTATTGTGTCTGTATCAACAGTATTGCATGAACAATGCAGCCTGATAGGAGCAAATCTGGCTCCTCTTCAGACACTCCTGCTGATGAAGGACAGCTGTAGAGTGGGATATTGAAGAGCTGTTGAGACAATTGCACTTTTGCTCTCTAAAGGTATACTAAAATTAGATGTGCAAACCTGATAACCCTTCCCATTCTCTTGAATTATTTCTGGCTTTTTATTTTTACAGTCTCCAAATAAGCATGAAGTGAAGCTGGTCTGTTTTGGTTTTAAGATGTGAGAAGGAAGTGTTGTCTATCTTTCCACAGTACCAAGGGAGTATTTCAATGTTTAAAACCCAGGTTTCGATATTTGTGCCTGTTCTGTTCAAAATGCACTCTCTGTTTTGTTTTGTTTGGGCTTGGAACTCAGCATTGAAGCTAAGCTATTTATCATCATCACCTTCCTCTAAAATGGCTGCTTCCACTCTGTGCTCAATCTCACTTTTCTTTACAAAGTGTTGGTATTGAGAGGACATTCCTCCCTCCTGAAAACAGTGTTGGGTCCCCTACTTGCAAATACACGTGTCTCTGAAGAAAAACCTGTGTATCAAGTAACACTACATTTATATTGCAATATTTTAACCTGGTACCTGTTGTTGCTCTAGCAGCATTCAATGTTTCAGTGGGCTGCCTTTGAAGCAAGTAGGCTAAAACAGGGGTTATGTGTGAGTACAAAGCATGATCTGTGTGTGTGTGAGTGTGCTGTGGGTGAGTGCGTGGGTATTTGCACGTGAGTTTTCCTACCAGTGAATGTTATGTGAGTGATTGTAACTCACATTGAGTCCTGTCTCTGGAAGTTCACGGTTATATATCAAACCACTTAGAACACTGCTTCCTTTCCTCTTCTCCTATAGTACTTGTTATCCTTTGTCATTAAGAGTTTTGTTGTAATATCTAAATGTGAACATGAATAAAGTCATAACTGGCAGCCACTCTCTGGTTCCTGGGGCCATGTCTGCCCCTGAGGCAGCCCAGCCCTGGCCCAAGCCATCAGCACATTCTGGGTTTATTATTTTTACTTTTGTGTCCGTTTGCATTTCCCCCCACGTCTTCTTGGAAACAGCTGAATGGATCTTGGGGTGTTTCCATCCAGGATGAAAGTCTGTCTTTTCTCATGGTGAAGTCAGATTCTCTTTGGTGAAGCTCGCTGGCAGCAGCAAACACCGCCCCAGCCCTGTGCCCGGGACCCACCACCCTTTCCTGGCACCTTGGCCCTGGGGGTCTCAGCCCTGGAGGTCCCCAGCCTTCCTGTCCTCATTCACCATGCCAGGGGACCCAGAGAGCCCCGGACCCCCTTCTCCTCAGGGAATCAAACCAGTCCCGGACACCCTTTCTCAAGGCAACAAACAGCGCGGACTCCCCTTCTCCTCATGGTACCAAACCCCCACAGACCACTCTTCCCAGTGCATCAACCCCCCCGGACCCCTCTCCTTCTAATGGCACCAACCCCGCCTCAGTCGGTTCTACTCACGGCACCGACCTCGGGACCGGACCCCCTTGTCATCATGGCACCAATTCCCTCCCAGTCCCTTCTCCTCACGGCACTGATCCCCGGGCCGGACCCCCTTGTCATCATGGCACAAATTCCCTCCCAGTCCCTTCTCCTCACGGCACTGATCCCCGGGCCGGACCCCCTTGTCATCATGGCACAAATTCCCTCCCAGTCCCTCCTCCTCATGGCACCGATCCCCGGACCGGACCCCCTTGTCATCATGGCACAAATTCCCTCCCAGTCCCGTCTCCTCACGGCGCCGGCCCCCGCCCCGCGCCAGCCCCTGGCGGCCCGCAGGTGGCGCGCTGCCCCCGGCGGCCGCGGGCCCCGGGAAGATGGCGGCGCGTGTGGGGCTGTGTGACAGCCGAGCCGAGGGCGGCAGAGAGGCCGGGGCACCGCGGCTGAACGAGGTGTTCGCTGTGAAACGGGACACGAGTGGATTCATTCACCCTAAAATTTAAAAAATTTAAAAAAAAAAAAAAAAAACAAAAAAAAAAAAAAACCAAAAACAACCCCACCAGGAGTTCAAGGAACCCACAGGCACAACTCCCGCGTTACCCCACGGCACAGCTGTGGAGGCATCGGCACCGTTTGTCTCACTAAAATAATGTCCCCTGAGGAGCCGTCAGGGGCAGAGACACAGCTGAGGGGACAGAAGGGGGACATCTCCGCTCCTCTCCATCGTCATCCCTTCGTCCAGCTCCACCATGGTGTGAAAGCATCCAAAAGGACCTTTTAATTTTTCTTTCCCCATTCAGGAGCCTGCCCATCTGGGCAATGAGGAGATTGAAGCTGTTTTACTGATGAAATATCCTATTTTGGTGCATCCTGGAGCAGTGCTTGGCTGCTCCTCTTCTGGGGCCATGAGCTGTCCCCCTTGGCTGCTCCTCGCCTTCTTTCCAACCCATCCATGGGACAGGCTGGGAGGCAAGTGAGGAACAGCCTCCCAACCGTGTGAGCAGGGATGGGGATGGGGATGGGGATGGGGATAAGGATGGGGATGGGGATAAGGATGGGCACGGGCATAGAGTTGGGGATGGGCATGGGCAAGGGCATGGAGTTGGGGATGGGCATGGGGATGGGATGAGATGGGGATGGGGATGGGTATAGGGATGGGGATGGGCATGGGATGGGGATGGGCATGGGCATGGACATATGCATGGAGTTGGGGTTGGGCATGGGGATGGGAATGGGAATGGGGATGGGCATGGAGATGGGGATGGGCATGAGAATGGGCATGGAACCAAGGGCAGCCCTCACACAGGCATTGCAGCACCTCTCTCCGTCAGAAGCACAGCCCACAGGAAACCAGACGGGGCAAAATAAAAACCAGCCATTTCATGTGGTTAGCAAAGAATTGCGGATGCTCTGGCCGGGCTCCTCGTTTTGCTTCTAACATGGCCAGTGAATACTTCCTCAATGCTTTTCAAAAGTGCTTTGAGATCCTTCCCTCAAGGTCAGCACAGTGATAGCAAAAAGTCCTCAGGCTCCCGGGACTTCTTCGCCCCTTCTGAGGACATTTCAGCAATAAAGCACATGAGTTTGCATCAGAATGATGCAGAGCTCTTAGTGCTGAGAAATCAAAGCAAGAACAGCTCCAAAGCATGTTCTGCACACTGCAGTGTGTCAGCCACAGCTCTCGCCCTCTGGCTGGGGTGAAAGTTTGGGTGAAATGAGGAGACAGTCAATAGCATGTGGTTCCTCACCCAGCATGTACCAAGAAGGGCAAAATTAAATTTAAAAAAAAATGTAAGCAGAACATTCAGTTGCTGCTTCAGAATAATTTCCTGGATTGTATTGACATTCCTACAGAGCTCTGCAGAAAGAGCTTCTCAGAGGATTTTACAGAGCCACACATGCCTTTAGCAGAGCCCACACATCCATTCTGCTCCGAGATGCAGGTTTGCAGCATGCTGCTTTCCTTGGAAATTGAACAGGTCTCTCCAAGAGCAGGATAAAACTACTTGTATCTCAGTGAAAAAGACAGATTGTGCTTCAAAAGCGTTATCTTATGTGTGTGTGTGACCAGGTGCACCACAAATGAATAAAATACAAAAGTTCCCAGAAGAAAAGAGGTTAATAAGATGCATATGTTAAACACCAAACTTATCTGAGGGCCTTCCCATGCAGCTGGGGAAGTCACCAAGGAGACCATATCTCAAAAGAACAGCTCCACAGCCATTTTTTCAGAAACTTAGGAAATATCCTAACTCACAGTCCTGCAGTAATTGTTCTCTTTTGCTGTAGCTAATTTTCAGTTAGTTTGTCTTTCAAAATCCATGGAGGCCATTACACTATTTTGTTACATCTCGCAAGAGGCTGAAATCCTTAAAACTATGTTAGTTGATCATTCATCAAACCCTATTTTACAGTGTTTCTGGGGACTAATATTTATTAACAATATTTGAGTGTTTGTACAATTTCCCATTTTAGTACATCAGAAGCAAGCAATGCCAAATAGGGTAGGAATGACCGAAACCTGACACAGAGGCTGTGCTTTTCCTGCCCCAAAATCCCATTCAGTTCTACCTGGGCAGACTGAACACATCCCACCTGGTTTTCACACACACAGCTCTTTCACCCCTATTTCTGATATGCTTTAAAACTCTTTCTTTGTGTATTTTTGGCGATCAGCACTCCTGAACTGGAAATATTTTTCTGAAAAGGTGCTGAGGAGCCACGGGAGCCTGTATGTGCATGTGCCCCAACATCTTAAGCTGCCCCAGGGAAGGTTTGGGTTGGACATTAGGAAGACTTTCTTCACAGAAAGGTGGTTAGGTATGGGAACGGACTGCCCCAGGAGGTGGTGGAGTCACTGTCCCTGGAGATGTTCAAGGGAAGACTGCACGTGGCACTCAGTGCCATGGCCCAGTGGGCATGGTGGCGTTTGGTCACAGGGTGGGCTCCATGAGCTCTTTTCCAGCCGGTGGTTCTGTGACGCTGTCATCCATTCCTACTGGTGTCACTGCACCCCCCATGTGTCACTGCACCCCCCATGTGTCACTGCAGCCCCCCCCGGGTGTCACTGCAACCTCCCCTGGGTGTCACTGCAGCCCCCCCAGTGTCACTGCAACCTCCCCTGGGTGTCACTGCAGCCCCCCCAGTGTCACTGCAGCCCCCCCCGGTGTCACTGCAGCCCCCCATGTGTCACTGCACCCCTCGGGTGTCACTGCAGCCCCCCCGGTGTCACTGCAGCCCCCCATGTGTCACTGCACCCCTCGGGTGTCACTGCAGCCCCCCCGGTGTCACTGCAGCCCCCCCGGTGTCACTGCACCCCTCAGGTGTCACTGCACCCCCCCAGGTGTCACTGCACCCCTCAGGTGTCACTGCACCCCCCCGGTGTCACTGCACCCCCCCATGTGTTACTGCACCCCCCATGTGTCACTGCACCCCTCGGGTGTCACTGCAGCCCCCCCGGTGTCACTGCAGCCCCCCGCCGGTGTCACTGCACCCCTCGGGTGTCACTGCAGCCCCCCCGGTGTCACTGCACCCCCCCATGTGTTACTGCACCCCCCACGTGTCACTGCAGCCCCCATGTGTCACTGCACCCCTCGGGTGTCACTGCAGCCCCCCATGTGTCACTGCACCCCTCAGGTGTCACTGCACCCCCCCATCTGTCACTGCACCCCTCGGGTGTCACTGCAGCCCCCCCCACGCCCAGCTCCCACCGCCGCCTGGCCCCGCCCACAATGACATCATACACAATGACCCCGCCCTCCATGCGGGCCCCGCCTCCCGAGGGCGTGGTCGATGCCCAAGCTCCGCCTCTCGCCCTCGTGGCGCGGGGCGGGGCGTGCGGCGCCTGCGCAGAGCGCGGAGCTGCAGTCGAGGCGCGGGCGCGGAGCCGGTGGCGGAGCCGCGGGACGGAGCGGGGGCCCCGGCGCCCTCGGGGCGAACCGGGCATGAGGCGACGGCTGCCGGCTGCGGGCGCCGGGCTGGGCACTGAGCCGCGCCGCCTGCCGCACTAAGGCGGCGACGAGCCCCGAGGCGAACCGAGGCGGCGCGGAGGGCCGAGTCCGAGGCGAGCCCCGCGGCTGTTCGCGGGCGCGACTGAGGCGGCAGCGGCGGCTCCTGCCTGCAGCCTCCCCTGGGCCGGCGAGGGGCTGCCGGGGAGGGGGCCGCGGCGCCGCCCCCGCCTCCTCCCCTCGCCTCGCCCCGCCGGAGCTCCCCCGCGGCGGCGGGCGGGCGGTATGAGCGCGGCTCTCTGAGGGGCCGGCGGAGCTCGGCTGCCCCCGAGCCGCCTCCCCCGGGAGCCGCGGCGGCGGATCGGACTCGGCTGGGACCTGCCATGACTCCCCTGGCTCCTCCCATGGCATGAGCCCGGGCTCTCCTCCCCGCTCCGCCTGCTTTTGGTCTCTCTCCGCTCCCGGGCTGTCAGATGGGATAGGACACACCCGGGCGTGCGGGGCTCGACGCTGCCGGGGCGAGGCGGCGGAGGCAAGCGGTGACGGCCGTCGGCTCGCCTGGAGTCGAAGATGAGCTGGCGGTGCGCTCGCCAGCACTGGAACGGCGGCTCTTCCGTGCTGCTGCTGCTGCCGCTGCTGCTGTGGCACGGCCGGGTCCGGCCGGCCGGCGCCGACAACGCCAGCCAGGCGTACTACACCGCGCTGATCAACGTGACCGTGCTGAGCCCCGAGCGCGGCGGCCCCACGCTGCTGCGCATCGACCGCGGCCGCTACGGGCAGGACTCCCCGAAGGTGGAGGTCAAGGGGCTGCTGGTGGCTCCCGTCCCTATCAACGGAGGTAACGCTTCCCTCGCTCGCTGCCGGGTGGTTGGTCCTTGCCTGGGCTGGGCAGGCTTTCCTAGAGAGCTCTTGACAAACGAGGAGGAAGAACTTGCCCAGAGGGAAATAAAATAAATCCGTGATCTGAGAGTGTTGGCTTGAATAACAGCTCAGCAAAGCATAAAGTGCTTTCCAGCATGGATCCCAGTAGATTGGGTGTATTGAGCGGTGAAGGTGTTATTCCTTAGCTAACTACAGAGAGGGTAGCGGTAGTTGACAGTCTTTGGTTACAGCATCGCCTTGAATCCCAGAACAGCTGCATAGCCATCTCGCTCTGCATCTGGATAGCTGTGGCAGCTGTGTGAAGTCACAGTTGCTCAGTGTGCAGTTCTTAAAAACACTGTTTAAGGTGCCCATCAAGATTTGGAAGGACTGAAGCTACCAAGCTGTTGCTCCTAGAGCCAGCTCACAATGTGCTTGCTTGCAGTACTGAACACTGGATAGAATGTCCAAATCAGCTTTCTTTTAATTAAGCGAAGCGGTTGTCCATCAGTTCTTTTGATAAATGTTGGGGTTTATAGAGAACACTAATTGGAACAGCTGAGAGTATTGTCATGATTTTTGCCTGAAGCAAAACTGGTATATTCAGTAATAGTGATGTAGTTTTAACAGTATCTTCTTTCCAAAACCATTCTTGACATTATCTAAACTGCCATCTTTAAGAAATGGACCACTTGATGGAATACAGTGGTCCCAACCTGCCTCCTGGACAGTAAACATCTGAATAATGTATTCTGTGAAATATTGTAGTCAGTTAAAACTAGAGTCTAAGTGGTGAATACTAAGAGTGTTTTAGAAGAACTGATAGCACAAAACTACTGTATTATTAGAAGCTTTAGAGAATTTGCCAAATCTTAAGATCAGGAAAATACTTTGATACTTTTTCAGAACAAATTCATTGTGCTAGGCAGCCTCTGTAAGCTTCTGGTCTGGTTGGATCAGGCTGTGCATCAGCAGGTGCTTGCCAGTCTCAATGGAGCTCTGCAAAATATAACTAGAATATATTAATAGGGTCGATTTTGGGGTGGAAGGATGAGGGAGCAGAAATTGTTGAGGAAGTCTGCTGTAAAATGATTTTTATTTGTACTTCAAATCCTGTCTCTCAGCTAACATTAAATATGTTGCAGTCATTCTTCTGCTTCCTGATACTCCTCACATCACCACACAACCCCCTTGAAATCAGGACTCCGTCCTGAAAGTTTTAGGCATGTAAACACTGTTACTGCAAGTAGTATTTTAACAGGTTTTAAACTACTGCCTTTTAAATACATGCAAGATATCAAAGCACTATATTTTTTTGAGCTGCTTTATTTGTCAGGAAAAACTTTTGATACTAATTCCTTTTAATCTGCCTCTGTAACTTTTTCTGCTTTCTTTTGATATGCCTTCACTAAGGTGCAATTTAAACACTGAGGGAGGCTTTGACAGCATTTTCACAGGCAGCTGATAATTCTCAGAGCTAAATAAAATTATGAATAGTCTATAAACAGTATTTTTATATCTGCTGCTAAGTACTGTGATGAATAACTTTCTTGAGAAAGCACTGCAGGAAGTGTGAAAATGTCAGACCTGACATGGTTTGACATAGTGCAATTGTTAAAACTTTGTTACCAATTTTGGGGGAAATTCAGTTAAAGCAAGCACAAGAGTAGTTGTTTTCCTTATTCTTAGAGACTCTGAATTGTTCTGTGTAGATTGTTATATACTTACATTTTATTTGAATTTTGCTGATGTGCCTGTGGTTTTAAAATGTTTCATGTAGTAAGAAATATTGGAATATTTATGCTTTTAGTTAAGCTGTTCTTGAACATCTGCTTTTTTATATTCAGATTTGATTAAAAATGATGCAGTCTTACTGAAAGTAATTGCCTTCATGTTTTTTTAATCAGCCTGTTAATATTGTTGGTGAACTCTCTTGCATATTTTTTTCTAATAGCTCTAAACATGAGTAGCTGCCAGCCACTGCTCTTAGAGCAGTAAATGCTGTACCCCAGTTTTCATGTATCCTCAGAAGAAAAGGATTCTGCAATTGTTAGCAACTTTATTTGATGATTCCTTGAATTTGAAACTGCTGTGATGTCAAACATTCACCCATTTATGGGCTGTCTTTGAAATGTTCACAAATGTGGGTGATCTGTTAGCACCTTGATGGCATGGACTGTTTTAGAGCTGAAGTGTCCTTAATTTCACATTTTTGCATGCTCTGTGAAGAATCACAGAATGGTTTGGTTTGGAAGGGACTTTGAAGATGATAAAGTTCCAATCCCCCTGCCATGGGCAGGGGTGATTTCCACCAGACCAGGCTGCCCAAAGCCCTGATCAGCCTGGCCTTGAACAGTTCCAGGAATGGGGCATCTTATCACATCCCTTACTCATTGCCTGCAGGGAGATAAATGAGTTCACTAATTCCAGATTCAGGGCCTATGATCTGCTGCTGACCACACACAATTTGTAATTTTAAGTGTTCTGTGATGCTTTTGACTTCTATTCTTGAATATGCCTAATATTTTATGTTCTGCTTTTTGAAGATGCCAGCTCCATGTGGTCACCCACCCTTTAAATCCCAGTGCAGCATGATAGTCGATCACTTCTCCTGTTTCTTTAGCAGGATTTCTTTAATGGAATTCAACCATGTCATGTTAATACATGTATTAAAACCCTTTCTGTGTTCTTTTTATAGAGCTTGTATGAAACTGATAGGGGCTTTCAAAGGCAGTGTTCCCCTGGGAGTGGGGTGGCAGTAACTGGCATGACCGCCTGTGAATGTGACTTGTGAAAGTGCAGCTCCAGCGAGCTCCTGGTCACAGTTGGCTGCTGGCTGTACATTCAGCAGCTGTGTGGGCATATTTTTCCACGCACATTAAATGCACGATAGCAGCATGGTTTCTTTATTAATCTCGCTTCCGTTCTTCTACTTTGAGTTGCTTTTCTTACCTCCTCTAACTTGTTAATCTCTTGCCATGACTTAATTTCTTATTAGAAGAGTGTTTTAAAGTGTTTTAAACCACTTCTGGACATAATTGCTTGCAGATTCAAAAAAAAAAAAGGTCTTCTTCTTGTACATGGAAGGATAAAAGTGAAATAAGTCTTCACAGCCTGATGCAGATTTTCTGATAGTTTAGTTCAGTTTTATAGTATTCCTTCATTGAGGTTCCAGAATACTTCAGTCCCTTACTCTGTTATTTGTGACTTTGTGCAACCAGACATTTTCACAGATCATAGAGTGGTTTGGGTTGGAAAGGACCTTAAAGATTGTCTAGTTCCAAGCCCCCTGCCTTGGGAAGGGTCACCCTCCTAGACCAGGTTGGTCAAAGCTTCATCCAACTGGCCTTGAACATCTCCAGGTAATTTCAGGCCAGTCCTCTCCCAGCAGCTGCGTGGTGCTCCTGGATGTCTGTACATGCACCCTGCAAGTGTTGAGCCCTGTGCCACTCCAGTGACTGTGCTTTTGCTCTTTGGTGTTGGGTGCCTGACACCACTTGTGGTGCAGACCTTTAGGTGTCAGGCATATTCCCCTTGCCATGGCAAACCAAGCTAGAAGCTACTGAATATTCACCTTAATGGTTCTTGGTAGAAACTGCAGTGCTTTGTGGCTTAGTTCCCTCAAAAACATTCTCCATGGGGAAAAGGACTCTGTGGGGCTGTTGAATCTGGGTTATTGCTTTTGGTTTTCAGTGTGAGGACTGGAAATTCAGTCTTGTGTGCTCTGGAGAATCCCCTTGCTGGGAGCTAAAGTTTTGTGCACCTTGGCTGGCTTGGGAAGCAGGCAGGATGACCAGGACTGGCATTGGAGCTGACAGGAAGAGAAATAGCAGCACAGTCAAAGTTGAAATGTTAAAAATCACTAAGCCAGTAGGTCAGGAATGAGCAGGTGAGGAGTGGAAAGGGATGGAATCTAAAGGACTTGTAGGGAGGTGGTGGTTGTAAAAAAGCTGCTTTGGAGAAAGAGCTCACAGAAAGGAGAGCTCTCCCAAAGGGATCTAAGGATTGGGGCTTGGCAAGGAGACTGAGAATGTGAGGAAAAACATATGTTAGAAAAAGGTGAAAGTGTGGAAGAAACAATATTGGCTCAGTGTTAGGAAGGAGGTATATCTTCTGCATAGTGCTGTAACTACAGCATTCTGTAGCATCTGGCACTTCATAAACATGTTGTGTGAACAAGTTTTAGCTGCAGAAGGTTTGAAATGCCAGTTTCCTGGTAACTGCAGAGCTTTAGGCAGCATTCAGACAGAAATCCTGGCCCAGAATCCACACCAGAAAGGCTTAAAAAATGCAACAAGCAAATATATCAGTAGAGTAGGGGAAGAAGGATATTGTGCCATGCTTTTGTCCTTCATCATTGATCTTTGTATTCAGTTTAATTGGTAGTCATTAATTGATAGCAGAAGTGGAGGTTATATATTGGAGTATATAGCCATAATTGTAGAATACTTACTGAGCTAACAAGATTAAATCTGAACTATTATAGGACTCTTCTAAGCTTCAATGATTTTCTTTTGTTTAACTTCCTCCCTGAAACCAGATTACCTCTTGTTCAAAGAGTTTCTTTTCATGCTAAAGCCAGCTTTAGTCAAAGCAATTACCTGAAAGAGCTGTTGAAAAGAAAATGTTGCTGTACATAACTCATTGATTCATTGGCACCACCTTATGAAACAGAAGTTATGACTGGCATGAATAAGGGCTGTATTGATAGTAGCACCAGTAGTAATGGAAAGAAAATATGTCCATTGCATGTATTAAGCCCTAATGGGGTAGAAAATATTCCAATTCCTTGAAATAATCCATCAGCAATGCTGAGTTGCCTCTGTGAATTTCCCAGCTGAATTTCTTTTCTGGAGATTTCATCACAGGATTATAATGAATGTGTTGCACAAAGCTGTCTTGTTTTACCAGTCAGGTGTTCTGCACAGCACCTACCTGGGCAGCAGAGCTGTAGGGAGGGAATGCTTTGGGGTGCAGCATGCATGGCACTGCACCTTCCTGTGTTCCTCTGTGGTTTCTTTACCAACAAACCTCTTGATCTGCTGTCCCTCAAATACTAGTGGTGTCTCTCCAGCTATTGTATTACAGTGATTGAAGGTCAGACTTCAAAATTATTTCTGTATGTGTAGCTGAGACAGACCAGCTCTGGCAACTGGTGCTGGATTTACAGAGTACAGTATTAGCTAAGATGAAATCAATAGCAAGATATCTGACCTTTAGAGAGAAAAAAAGATAAAAAAGCCCTGCATAGAATAAAATGGTTAATGCCTAGAGAACAAAGTCTGATAACAGCCAGTGCAGCAACCTTGGCTGAAGGGTGGCAAGAGCAGCAGGAACACCGTGTGAGAAAGAGCAAACCCAGGCACAGTTCTGAAGTAGGGGACAGTCTGCATTCAGACAGGTGTGCACTTGTGACAAAGCTGCTGGGAGCTGCCCTTTTTGTTTCATTTTTGCTCCACAAAATGGCTCCTCTTCTTGTAGGGAGAAGGCTAAAACATGGTCAAGCAATTGGAAAAGAAGAGAAGGAAGGTACTGTTGCTGTGCTGATGTGAGCTTGCCACTACTTCTTCAGTAGCTGTGGAGCCTTGGTTGGATCTGTTGTATTATTAACTATTTTTTCTCCATGAATCCCTAAAATGCTGTCACAAACCTTAGTTCTATAGCAGAAAGGGGTCTTGAATTATAAAAAATGCTCAAAGAGAAAGAGTTACACAAATTGAGCAGCCCTGTGTATTCTGCAAAAGGAAACTGAAGCTCTCCTAAAGCAGAAAACAAACATGAGCCTAATGGTAGGTACTTAGATCACAGCTGATTCGTCTGTAAAGAGGCTCTTCTGTGGTGTTAGGACTGAGGGTAGGAAGGGAGATATTTACAACAACATTGTGCATCGCTCTTTAGCCCAGCAGGCTGCCACTTCTAAACCTTCTAAACCAGAAAATTGGGGTTTTTGCCAACACATGATGCATAGATAAAAACACAGAGACAGGCAGGGTAAATAGCTTATATTTCAAATAAGCCAGAAGAGTAGTACACCTCTAGGGAAACTTACTTAAATGGCTTTCTATATGCTTATATCTTCTGAACTTCCATGAGTGGCTTCTGATCATATCTTTCTCTGTGCAAGTGATTTGTTTTAGAAAAATTTAATAGGAAGTTGCTTTTCATTCTTGCAAGTAACATCAGTTTTGGGCCTCTCACTACGAGAAGGACATTGAGATAGTGGAACATGTCCAGAGAAGGACAAAGGAGCTGGGGAAGGGGCTGAAGCACAGGTCTGATGAGGAGAGGCTGAGGGAGAAGCAGAAAAGGAGGCTTGGGGAGGATCTTCTTGCTGTCTAAAGCTCCCTGACAGGAGGATGGAGCCAGGTGGTGTTCAGCCTCTTCTCCCAGGTGTAGCAAGTGGCACAGTGAGAGGAAAGTGCTTCAAGCTGTGCCTGGAGGGAGTTAGATTCAATATTAGGAAAAATTTCATCACTAAAAGGATTGTCAAGCGCTGAACCAGAGTGCCCAGGGCAGTGGTGGAGTCACCATGCCTGGAGGGATTTAAAAGACTTGTGGATGTGGCACTCGGGAACGTGGTTCAGTGGTGAACACAGCCGTGCCAGATTACTGGTTGGACTCAATGATCTTAGAGGTCTTTTCCAACCCAAGCAATTCTGTGATCATCCAGGTAATGCTTGCAACCCGTGTGTTGTTGATTCTAGTTGAACTTTGGATAGGAGATCATAGATGGCAGGGTAGTGGAGAGTGTCAGAGGTGATTCTGGCTGACCCTGTTCACGGGTGTCCCCTTCAGTGCCCACTGATACCCCTGGCACCTGAGCTGTACAGAGGTTTCATTGTAACCATCTCACTATTCTAGAAGAGGGACTGTTATTTTAAGACTTCCACACTTTTCAGAATATCTTCAGTCTATTGAAAAAACAAGCAGAACACCCCACATTTTTCACTATTGTTTCTGAATTTTATTTAGTTAAAAGTGAAAAGATTACTTAACATTTGTGTGGTGTAATAGAATGCTAATGCAAAGAAAAGTGGGTTGTGACTTTTTGTTAAATCTCAAGTGATTTGCAGACAGTTCAGGTTTACCTAAACCAACCAGATTTTCCTCAATGTTTTTGTATTACCTAAATACTACTGAGCTAATGTTGTCAGCTGTTAAATTTTCATCAGGATATACTCAATACACCTCATCAGGAATAACACGCTGTAAGCATTTGAGTGGTGTTGGTTGGTCTATATCTGGAAAGCTTTAATCTCTTAATATCTTGTTTCCTAATTCTTTTGCTTTATCCAGTAACATTTCATAGTTCTGTCCACAGCTGAGAGACTTTGATCTCTACTGTGGTAGAAAATTTTGTA
Organism: Passer domesticus; assembly: GCF_036417665.1. Classification (NCBI taxonomy): domain Eukaryota; kingdom Metazoa; phylum Chordata; class Aves; order Passeriformes; family Passeridae; genus Passer; species Passer domesticus. Next base: position 6,768,737 of record NC_087486.1, read on the forward strand.
CTACTTTTCCCACCAATGCAGTTTCTGTTATCTCTTACTGCTTTCTCTGTTGCTTTTTAAGCTAAAAATTTTCAAGCATACAAATTTCAAGGTGCCTGCATGAATTTGGAGAATGCTTCTTCCTCATTCAAGGTGCTCTTTGTTACTTTTGTGGTTTTTCACTGTAATAAGCCATTGCCTTCTTCTTGTGGCCATTTTTGTTTTCACTTCATATTTTAGTTTTGATCATAATTGTACTGAAGGAAACAGTAAATAATCTGTAGGATTACTGTTTTTAATAATCTCATATATTTTAGGTGAATTTATGTTGGCCAGAGTGTCTACTTTCAGAATAATCTGTAGGATTACTGTTTTTAATAATCTCATATATTTTAGGTGAATTTATGTTGGCCAGAGTGTCTACTTTCAGAGTTATTTTTGGCTGTTTGAGGGGATTCTGTGGAATTGTAGCCATTTAGAAAATGGTATTTTCCAACAGATGTATCATACCTGAGATTCTTGAATATGATTTCATGAGAGTAGGATGGGATTTTTTGCTTTCAAGGCTTGAGAAACTTCCTGTGACAGTCTGCTAGTGCTTTCCCCCTTCCATGATTTTGAGTGAAAATATTCAGAGCAAGGTGGAATAGTTCATTAAACAGCTTTTGTCTTAAGAGAGGGCAAAAGGTTGGTGGTACACGTGCTGAGTTGTAATTCTTGGATGTTTTCAAAAAGGACTAATTCCTTTCAAAAATACACATAATTCTCAAGTTTAAGATTACAAAGACAAGCTGCAAAAGACTAGGGAGCATGAACATGCTCTTCTGTGATTGTTGGGGTGTGTGGTGGCCATCACCGGTGCTGCAAAACACGTGTGGATCCATGCTAGCTAGCAATTTCCACTAGGATTTGAGTAATGATGTCAGGGTAATGGAAGAAAACACTATAAAACTTGGCTTCAGGCATCTGTATTTCAGATTTTCCCTGATGCCTGTATGAAACAAAAATACAGCAAATAGCCCTCCATGTCTGAGATGTCTAATACAGGCTTGAAAAACAATTGTGAAAAGGATGTGCTGGTATCTGGCTCCCCACCCTCCTTCCAGGGGAACAGGGAGAGGCACTTCTTGTCCAAATTAAGAGATGCAACGACTTCCTGTATGTCTGCCACAGTATAGATTCATCTGCACTCGCCTTCTTTAGCAAGCAGATTTTCTTTGTTTCAGAAAACATCTTTAGCTCTTTGAATCCCCTTTGTTACAGATTTTAACCTCAGCTATGTTAAACAGAGAGTGCTTAAAAAGACCTTTTGTTTCCAGCTAATATATTAGACTGGATATTTTTTGGTGGTAGAATTTTTTTGCTGAAATCTCATAGTTGTGCTGAACTCATTTCTTGAAAAGGAAAAAAATTATGGGAGACTTCATTTGATTTGCTCTTACATTGCAGAACTGTAATGTTTTCTGAGCTATTATGCAAATAGATTGTTTTTTTATGTCTTGAAAAAATCACTGTTTATCCCAACTATTTTTAGTAGCCAGAGATTATTATACTCTTGGCATTCAAAAGGATAAATATATTTGCATTATAAACTGTTGTTGGCTCTAAATTAAAATGCTGTAATGATATGACCAGTGTATCAGACTAAACTGTGTTTCCAGTTGTGCAAACAGATCCGTCTTTCATCGGTTTCAGCTGCTGGGAAGTTCCTTCTGCCTTGGGTTTTGTGCCTTCTGTACACAGCTCCCTGGCTTTGGCTTGTTCCAGGATATGTTACACCATCAGAAGGGACAAAAGAGCTTTGCACACTGTTGAATTCAGACATCTGGCATTTGGCATTTCTGTTACAATTCCTTTATACCATCTATACCTAACGAGTGCATTGTGTTTGCAAACCCATTTGTTTCTCTATGAATTCGAATACATTTCCTTGTAGACAAAATGTGCATATGCAAAAAGCTGATGTTGGCTGCTGGGGTTTTACAAGATCAGCTTTTAATGTTGTCCTTTTTTACAGTAGCCTGCACATGGCAGATAACACTGAAATCTTGTTTTCACAACCTGCTTTGTTTAGTTGTACTTCCCACTGCAGTGATATTTGTGGCTGCATTAGGAAGAAAAAACAGACTTGTACTCCCAGAATGACTGATAAACAGCTGCTTTGTAAATGCCTGTAGCAGATGAACCATATTCTAATGTTTTTCGGCCCCTAGGCAGGTATTGATCTGAATGTGAATTCATTATTCTAGCTGCACTGGAGTTAAAAATAGCTTGTGTTAGTGAGACTAATTCTTGGGCATATAGTCACAGCTTTCAATGCGTGAGACTTCTTTTTTTAAAATCTTATTTTCATAAGAATACAGTTATCTTTAGACTTTCTTTACAAGAGAATAGTGGCTTCCTAGTGCATAACATTTAAGTACTTCAGCAACTTGGAATTAGGATTTTTCTTTTTATTTTTTTTTCTTTGTTTTGCCTGTTAGAAGAAATTGGTGTCGGTGTAACTTTGTTTCTCATTTCAGTTGCAGATCGTCTGGGCTGTGACCCTCGAACACGTTTCCAGGTCCCACCAAACACCAAGCAGTGGATTGCTTTACTACAGAGAGGAAATTGTACATTTAAAGAGAAAATCCTGCGAGCAGCTTCACATAATGCCACAGCTGTGGTCATTTACAACAACGTATCCAGTGAAGAACCTGTCACAATGACTCATCAAGGTAAAAAAAAAAAATGTAATCTCCTTCACTATAATGCTTTTGCCATACAAACTGTTCCTAAAGAGCCCTTGGTATTGGGGAGATGGTGTTGGAAGTAGCCATTCACTAATGATATTTGTGTATATGCAATATAATGAAATAAGCCAATAATTCTGCAGAGTTATTTTCCTTTACCATACATTTATCCAATGAGGAACACTTTCCTCTGCAGTGGGGATGTGGGTGTGTTGGAGTGAGGAAATGCCTGTAAGATCTGAGGAGCAATCTTTTGAACCTTTCTGCAGAAGAGAAGCTAACATACAGATATAATGGAAGATCTAGAATTTTACAAAGCATCTGAACCTGAACAATTCTGTAGCAGCATGTCTTCAACTCATTGTTCTGCTGGGGACCTTCAGATATTAACAGTTGTATTTTGGGATCTGAGCTTTCATGTTTTTTTAATGACAGTTTACAGAGGACACTTTACAGTTTACTCTTTCTACAGTATGAGTGCCATACAGGAATCAACAGGAGTTCCAAAAACAGTGATTTGGAGGGTAGCTGCCTCTGTAAATTGTCTGGAATCATGCTGGAAGTCTGTTTTTCTAGAGAGTTCTCTTCTTTTACAGATGACTATGTGTAAAATTTTACTGTTCCTTGTGATTATTTTTGTTGCTGGAAGTCTCATGTATAAACATTTCCCTTGGTTAATTTTTTTTTTTTTTTTTTTTTGCAATTCTGACAACTACCTTTTTCATTTTCCAGAAGGATTTCTCCTTTTGGTGCTATGTGGCTCAATCAGAAAGGGCATATCTCTATATTTGATAGTGGTACTGCTGGCTGATTTTTTTTTTTTTCTAGGATATATTCAGTCTCTTTTAGCATAGGGGGTTGCTTGGAAACTAGAATTTCTTAATTATTGCTCTGCATATTGTCACACAACTAGAATTGAATTCCTTGACTAAAGAAATGCTATGGTTGTTTCTTTCTTTTTTTGAACAAGGAAAATGTTAGAGGGGTTTGATCTTCCCAACTCTCCATACCACAGGAATTTTGCAAGAGGGTTTTGACCTCCATGTAGCAATTCAAAGCCTGTTGACAATTGATTTTTATCTCAGGTACCTTCCTTAGACATTTTTTCTATGCAATCTGCAGGTGAAAAGTCCCCTGGCATTTTTTGTCACCTTCCCTTTTTTTTTAAATATTCCCCATTTCTCTCTCTACAATTGTAGTGCAGTCTTAAACATTCAGCTCTAGACTCTTTGAACTGCCCTTAAAAATATTTATACAAATATGCTCTATTTAGCAATGATTGTAGTTTTCCTGTGGTCTGGAATACCTCAGTGTGTCAGGAAAAAAGCTACTACTACTAATACAACTTTAGCATTGTTGGCTGTATTACATGTTAAGCAACATAATGAGTTTGATTGTAATTTTATTACCCACTCTCATAATGCTGTATAGATTGCCAATTCATTTTTAGCAATAAGATGGGGTCTCTTTTATTAGGAAATCCTTGTTCACTCCCTGTTTCAGCTCAGAAAATCAGTGTGTTGCCTTTGAAACTTTTTCAATAAGCCCAGTAGTTCTGGTTGGTTGATATACCATCTAAGATGTAAAATTTGAGAACTGCTGTGGGTAAAAAAGTGTCTTGTAAGGTAGCCAGGCAGCTGTTTGGGTAGTTGATATTTGGGAAAAAGACCAATACTGTCTTGAGCATGTTGAATTCCAAATATTTACTCTTTCTTATGGTAAGCATTAAAAAAAAATGCAGTTGCTGGAAATTATGCGTATTTTAGCTTTGTATATTTGAAATACTGGGGTTTAGGTGCATGTGCTCAGTATGCTCTGGAATCTGCCCTGGTTTGGGCTGAAGGCTCTATCTCAAAATTAATGTCACACTTGAAGTGTTCAAACTACATGACAGGCTAAAAGTAATTTTTTAGAACTGAAGTAGCACCTGTAATGAAGTGTTGCTCCACAGCCTTTGTTTTGGTTGTGTTCTGGACATGTGAGGGATTTCCTCAGCAATCACTTTGCAGAGCTTCCTGCAAATAACTTCCTGGTGGGCTGATGGAGGAACTGTAATTGTGTGTAACTGAGATGTAGACTAGTCCTTTGGTGTTAGCCTTAGCCCAGGGAGGGTTTGGAATCCAGCAATCCCCTTCTTGAGAGTTACTCTAGGGGGGAAGCAGATTCCTGAACCTGTGCTTATGGGGTGAGGCTTTTTTAACACTGTGTAAAGCAGATTTGCACACATTCAAGCCATTCCCTGGTTTTCCTTTTTCTGCCTTTTCAACTATAGCACTGCTTATGTGCTTTTTAGGTGGTGAACAGTCATCTCAGAGGTCTCTTCCAACCTAATTGATTCTGTGTAATCCATTTAGATATTCCAGTGCACTGCATCACTTCTCTTCAGTATTTTCTGTCCCTAAAGGTTGGGAGGAGCTGTCCCTGTGTATTTGAGAGCTCTTCTGTACTGATTAAGTTAATGTGTTGGGGGTGATAGCAGGTGAGGATGGAGGTGAGCCACCAAGCTGGCTCATATGATGTCTATTGCTGTGCAGTATTCCTCTTTTCTTTAAAAATAGAGTCTTCACAAAACAATTTGGCAGCTGTGTTGATGACCAAGTTAATGACTCTATTTTCTTTCCAAGACCAAGGAGAAAGTAGACCTTGTGTTATTTTATACTACTGTAATATAATCTTTGTACTGCTGTATATTAAGCCTTAGAAATATTCTGTCTTTCTGGTGAAGTAGAGAGGAAGGCAGCAACTGCTTATAATGCACACTGAGCTGCAAGCTTTCCTGCTTGGATATTTGCATGAATTCCAATCACCCGCTTAGACAGTGTCTGTGGTAAAAATAAATAACACATGACACAGATTTTTGTATGTTGCCTACCTGCAGAGAGGTGATTCCCTGTGAAAAGAGCTTAGGAAGCACTTTTCACCTGTGGGATTAATATTTTATCCAAGCTATTTTATGCTTGAATACACAGTTGAAAATTTTATTCTTATGGAAATTTGTTCATACTCAAAATGTTACTTAGCAGAATGGCAATTCCTTCTGGTGGCTGGATAACAGCTGTCACTCTGGAATCAGTCTGTCATCACTGTGTCAAATGAACAGTTTCTGCTGCTAATAGCAGAATTTGCTTTCTCTTGTGTCATAGTCCACCAAGTCTCTGCCCTTTAATTTTCATCTTTGAGTTTTGAAGTAAGTAATGACCTTCAGTAATTGCTTCACTTTTTTTAAATACCTGTACTTCTGTTGGTGTTATTTGCAATATTATTTTCTTTTCTTTGTTCATATCCTTGTATATGTCAGTGTATACTTATTTTGCACAAAATAGATGTCTTCTATCAACCTAAGCAAAGGACATCCTTCCCAGCATAGGTTATGTTAGACTATGATGTCACTGGCAGGAAGGCAGTTTTATGAGTGGTTTTGCTTGCTGCTTCTGTTAAAGCAAAACTGATACTGTCTAATGTAAAAAAGAGCCTGTGTGGTGAAGAAAATATGTAGTAGCTGTCTCCTTTATAAGCAGTTATGGGAAAAGGAAGAAAATTCAGGTTAAATAACATTTTGATTTTTATATTTTGGTTGTGTGTGGTGGAGACAATCCTGTTAAGTAAAAAGTAGTTAAATCTGGGGAGGTTGGAACTGGGTGATTTTTAAGGTCCCTTCTGAGCCATTGTATGATTTCATGATACTGAATTTCTATCTTAAAGTCTAGACTTTTATTTTGATTTATAGAGAAGAATATATGCCAAACAAGCCTCTAAAGTTCAAATTTCATACTAAGAATTTATGGAAAAAATATAGACAGAAAAAGAGAAACACATATAAAAGACAGTGTCAAAATGAAGTTGCTGGATTCCAGTAACCATGGTTTATCAGCTCCTAAAAATTTCCATATAAACAGCTTTACCTGATACAGGTAAATCTTTTAAGGTCTTTTGAACCAAGATGCAGACATCTTGATCTTGATCATCAAGATCAGTCTTTATTTCTCCTCTGACGAAACACCTCATTAATTTCCTGGAGGAAGATGTTTCTGTTCCGTGGTGTGCACAGGTGACATTCCCCTGCCATGGCACTGTGCAAGAGCTGTCCAGCACGGGCTCCCAGAAACAGGTTCCTTCCAAGGGAAGGATTTTTCATGGCCCTCTGTTTGCTGAAAAAGAACAATGGTGTGGGAGGCAAGGGCTGTACTTGCTCTGAACTGTGCTAAATGTGCCTGTATGTTCTGTGGATTGTTTTAGGTCAGTGGGTCAGAGGCAGGAGGGACAGGAAGCAATTTGAAGTTGTTGCCACCTAATGGCTGTTCCACGTTCTTGCCCTCATTCTGAGTGGGTACAATAGAGATGGCAGTCAAGGTGCCACTGTCCTCTGTTGTGGCACTGATCCCTGAGCAGCTCATCTCTTAACTCTGCTGCTTGCCTTTTTCTCACAAATGTCTCTTTATGTAACTCCCAGCTGAACTGATGCATGAAAGCTCTGGCGGGGTGCACTGCAGATTATCTTGCACAAATGTGTGCTGACGAGTATTTTAGCTCTACACCAAATCCACTGCAAAACTTGTCCTGGATTACTGAGACCTACTTTTAATCCACAGGTCCAAACTAATTTTATTTTGTATTACAATATTGTTATTAAAAGGTATTATTAGTAATTTATCTTAGACTGTTAGTGAAAAGGAAAGAGCTGAGTCATTAAAACTGAAGCCTTTATAAAAAGGCAAAGTAATTAATAGTCTAAGCATTGTTTACATATATTTGATCATTTTTTGTTTATGTTTGCTAATTGAAAATGTGGAGGATGAGTGTCAACAGCTTTATTGTTGATCCCGTTTCCCACAACATTCCTTGGAGGTGTACCAATCAGGAAAATCTGTCACACAGTAGCTAGAGGTGCCTGACACTTAGAGACCTGGAGAGGAGTGTTTGATGTGCTGATTCTGGACCATAAGGAAGCACTTGTCTCTTCAAGGCAATCCAGGGAAACCCCTTTACAGAGCCATCACAGCCTTGGTGCCTTGCAGAACTGCCTACCAGTGTTTCTGTGTCATACATGCCTCATCCACAACTGAAATAACAGCAGTCAGGCTCATTTTAACTCAGCCAGCTGAAAGGGTAATTAGTTCTGTGGCTGTGAAAAGGCCCACGGGACTGTTAGTGACTGTAAGTAATTACATTCTTCTTCTTATCCAAAGTCTGAGCTCCAGCAGCAGAGTAATTCCCCATATCTGTGGACTCAGTAGAACCAAATTTATGATATTAATCTATGAATATGCTATTTATAAATCTCTCAAAGTATTTTGTGGTGTCCTTGGGTAAGGCTGTCTTGCCATTTCTCTTTGGTGCTTTGCTGATTTTTTTTTGAATGACTGTCCATGTCCAGATTGAGAGATGTGTACAGAAGTCTATAGAAGAAAATACATGAGCATGACAAATTGCCCTTTTTTAGAAATCCCTGGGTTTTTTAGGTGCACCATCCATTAGTGGGAATACAAACTGTTGCTATCCAGAAATGGCAAAATATAAGCCACCTGCTAGCAACTCATCACACTATGGAATGCAAGAGACAATTAGCAAAATCCAAGTGTGTCTTAGATTGATGAATGGGTCAGTGAGGTCTACACTGCACTGATATTATTGAGGAATCAAGAATGTAACACTGTAACAGGTTTTGGACATTGTTCAGAAGTATAGAAAGTGAAGAAAAGCTGTTTTCAAATCAGCAAAAATATCTTCTGAAGATAGGAGGACATAGATATTTCAGAAATGTGTTAAACTGTGACACAGTTTTTCTCAGTGGTGTGTAATGTGTTAGGATTACACCACTTCCCTAGTCAAAACTTAAAGTGATCCTTCAGCTTTTTATTCATTTGCATTTGTTCAAGGTTTGAATATAAAATTTGGTCTCCTTTGTTAGCATACTAATACCTTAACAATACAAGTATTTATGCCTTGAAAGAGACTGCAAATCAGTTTACTTGCCATAAAACATTGTTAAATGCCATGTAAAATTGTGAGTAAAAAAAAAAAAATCTGTGCCCAGATTGTGGAAAGAGGATGATCAAGTGATACATTTCTTTGTGCCAAACTTTTTTTATTCTTCCTGCATTATTTAGGTGGAATGTCCATTTCCTTTCAAAAAGATAAAACTGTAGTGCAAGCAGATGCAGAGAAGCATTGCTAAGAGAGTGTGAAATGTCTGTAAAGTCACTGTAACATCTGTCTGCTTTTCTTGTGCTAGGCTTGGTTTTTCCTAGTGTAAAGAACCGAAAAGTTCACATGCACAAAATACATATGTGTATGTATATAAATGTGATTTCCAGATGATAAAAGTCCTTCCACAGAAAGGGAATATGTGATATATGTGGAATTATCAAGATGATTCAAAGGAGGGGAGCACAAGAAGCCCCAGGTCTCCAAACCCAGTGTCCCTACTATTCTTGGGGAACTCTGCTGCAGTTTGAATTCCAGGGATTTATAAAGTCTCTCCCCTTCCTGGCCCAGCCATGGGTCTGTCCTCCTGCTGCCCATCAGAAGCATTGAAGTAGAATGTTTAAAGACTGGGCAGAGATTCTGGAACTTGAGGGACTCTGACAATAAAGAGGTGGGTGCATCTTGTAGCTTTATAGAAGATCTTAATTTTTCTAGCAGTGCTTGGTGTCATGTGGCTTGGGATGGAAGACAGGAGCTCCTTGGGTGAGGAGGAAATGACCTGCAGAGAAGCCAAAGCCCAACACCTTTTGTACATACTGATGTTGTGTTGGATCTTTGAGAGGCTGTGAGCGTTGGTTTTCTGGAGTGGGCTGGGTGTAGGGCAGAGACAGCTCGACCTTGAGGAGCCTGAGGAAATCCAGGGGTGTGGCTCCCCAGCTCACGTGCATCAGCTGGATTTGGACTTGTGAATGAATCAGGATGTGGCTGTGACTACCTGTTTTCATTGCATGCAAATTCCTCCTTAAGAAGCATTTCCCTGAGTGTCAAAATAGAGCAGTTGGGTTATGAAATAATGTGTCAGCAGTTGTCATCTAAATACAGCCCAACCATTTTTGCGATTGATTTTGCTATTTGGCTCTCCTTTTAGGAACTCTTGGTCAGAGTAGATTATAAAGCTGATCAAAAATACAGCAAGGACATTATACTGGCGCATTGTTTTGTGTTTAATGAAGGAGGACAGGCTTATAAGTTTATTATTTATCACTTATAAACTTAATGTGCTACAGACTAACACAACAAGAATCTGATTAGGCTTTTAATATTTGTTTTGAATTTAATTGTGTCACGCCCATCTTTGAAAAGCTGCTCTTGCTGTTTCTGGTTTTCTAATCATATGCCTTAATCAATGCCTGCATTTCTTAAAGGAGCAGGACTTTGTGATGATCCATCATGTCTGCAGTACAGCAGTGCCTGGCACGTTGCAAAACACTGAAGTGTGTGTAATCATGTTTAGAGGGCACAGAGCAGGACCCTCTCTTTACCTGACAGAGTGAAAAATGTTGAAGTTCTTCTTGCTACAAAGAAGAGTTTTGCGTGTTCTTCAGATTCATATTTACAGTATTTTTATAGAAGCCTTTTCCTCACTGAACTTGAAATGCCTACTTCTTTGTCCTCTTGAGTAGAGAGAATTCAAGTTTTAATTTCAGAAGCTTTTTTATTTAGGTTGTTTTGCATAGGTTTGGACAGCAAAGAGACTGTTGTGATTTCTGAAAATACCTGCTCAGTGTTTTGGGATAAAAGGTTGTTCCACTGGTTGTATTTAACTGAGGCATCCTATGAAAGCCTGACTTTTGGGTAATAGTTTCAAATGCTGCTGCCCTTGATGATTTTTCTCATGGTAATTTTGTAAAGTCTGTTCTGGTGTCTGACACTACCTAAAGCAGGCCTCCTAAACTAAGTGTTTACATACAGGCAATAATTCAACATTTTCAATATTATTAAGGCAACAGGAAGACAAATGTTTTTAAATGCTTCTAGTCTCATTTTAAAATTAATGTATATTCTTGGCATTAAATTCTTGTCTTGTTTAGAATGCAATAGCTGTCAAATATTATGGTCTTTTTGTGTTTTCAGAAGTATTTGATTTGGGACATCTCAAATAACATATTCTACTCTTGAGATTGCTCATGTGTTGACAGCTTGGATGTGCTCTTGTTTACTTTGTGATTAGATCAAAATAAAAATATGTGCAGCTAGACCAGTTTTAATGACTCTGAAGATATGCCAAGGCTCGTCCTCTTGGTGTCTGCTTTCCCATAAACCTGTTTAGAATGTAAGAGTTATCCTTCACAACGAATTTCTTTCTTTTGCATCAGACACAAATGTTAAGGTACCTGATAAATGTATGGGTTTTCCCACTGTTGTGCCATGGAATTTTTATTTATAAACAGTTCTCCCCAAGCCGGCTTTTTCTAGCAGCACAGCTTTGCACACAGGCCAGTATTCCCTTCACTTATCCTGTACCTCAGGGTTCCATGGATTATATCCTCTGTGACTGAATCCCTTCCCTTGTAGAGGTGATCCTTCCTTCCACCTCTGCCCTCAGGCAGCTCAAATGTCCTCTGGTGTTTTCATAGCACAATTGGTCTATCAAAATTTCATATACAGCCATAGCTTTCATTAGTGTTTTCCTGCTTTCTTTGTCATTTTCTGGGATCCCAAATTCTGTTGGAGTGGTTTCATTGTTAGTTGATGTTATTCCAAGAAATCTGTCGCTCACAGTAATAGGACTGATCCCTTTCCTGGGTACTGAATAGTAGGTCTTGCTGTCTTTTTATTTCTGATATAATGCATTAAGAAATGCTTAGCACACAGCTACAGGATTTTAACAGAAGAATAGGGAAGTAACAGAAGAATAGGGAAGTCTGGCTTTTGAGGATGGGCAGTTCTATTTCCAATTACATTATCACGATGATGATCCTATTGCTGCACTCAGAAAGGCAGTAGCATTTCACTGTCTGAATCCATCTTTAAAGTGACTGTCTGGACCAATCTTTACCTTTATCAGGGAATGGGGAATTTGTGTTTTCTAAGGAAAAATTTTCACCAGCAGAATTGTTCAGGTAAATGTGCTACATTTAGGTTTTTCAGAAAGAAGTGATGAAAGGACTCAGTTGCAGTTAAATTTTCTCTGCTATTTAAAGAGAGGACAGTATTCTTTCACAAGCATGAGATTAGTGCAGTCTGTGTGCTTCATGCTGTGTCTGCAGCATCAGCAGCCACTATCAGAGACTTATTGCAAGGACTTTAGCTTAAAATATCAGCCATTAGCAAATCACTGACCTTTGTTATGAGTATCTGACTTAATTCTCAGTTCTCTGCAAACCTTATTGCATCAAATCACAGTAGTTTGGTGCCTCTTGCAGTGGTCTGACACTCTCCACACTCGAGGTGGGATCTAAGGTTTGCCCTCCCCATGTGCAAGGAGGTGGATGAAGCTTTGCAGCCCTGACTGGCAGCTGCATTTTGCCAGGCTGCCATTGCCTGCAGCCTCCAGTGGATGCTGGGTGGATTGAAGGTGTCTGAAGGCTGCTCTTTGAACCATGCCTGTCTTCAGCTTCAGCCTGGTATCCTGGACATAGTTAACCATATTTTGAGCTTCAGATAAACATTTGGTAGTCAAGAATTAACAACGACAAAGACGATAAAAAAACCTACAAAAAAATCCCAACACAACAAAAGCACCACAGATATTTGCCTGTGATGATACTTGTAACATTTGAGATGACTTTTTATTGACTTTCTGAGCATGATCTTTTGGAATTGCTAGGGGATGTGAATAGGTCAGTGAGAGAGCAAAGCAGTTTCCTTATGAGGTCTACAGGAAACTCCTGGACGTTGCTGTTTTTCCCATAGTCCTGTTTTTACTGTCCTGTAAGCTTTTAATTTCTTCTGTCTTCTGCTCTCACAATGTAACATTATACTGATTTAATGATTAGTCACAACTTCATCCCTTTTCATACACAGAGTTGTATAACTATCCTAATTAAACATGCACATGGTAAAATTGCAAGCTAGAAAGAGCTGCCTGGGCTTGGATGATAGCAATTAAATGATTTATGTTTACAGACATCAATATTTATCTTATGCCTACCGTCTGTCCTAGCTTGTCATCTGTGGTTCCATGTGTAGTTCATTGGCTTTAGTAAGCAATCCAGATTCTTTTCTCTGGACACTGTGTTCTTGGCTGAGGAAAATATTGCTTTTCATAAGATCATGGAGTAAGACCATATTCTGAGTTTCACAAACACTCTTAGTCTTTCTGTCTTCACCTGAGGATTTTTTTCTGCTAAAGTTTCAGAAATACAAGGTTTCAAGGTGCTTAAAATAAATGAGTCACTGTCTCCTCCTGCCCCCAATTGTTCTCAAACAGGGAGTTCTTGCTAAAATTATTTAGGGTGATGCCCCTGACAAAAATACGGATGAACCAAGTCCCAGTTTTCACTGAGCTTCAGTATGTTCAACAGACACAATTTATTTTTCTTTTCTGCAGTTCTCCTTGGCTCTGGCGGGGTCAGAAGCAGCAGTAGCACTTTGGCTGTTCCCAGTTGAGTCATTTGGAATGCAAATCACTTTGCAGTGATGCCAGAGGTTCCCATTGTGCTGGGCTTTATATAAAACGTGTGACAGATTGTCAGCTTTGTCACATTCCCTGGGCAGCAGGGAATAGGTAGAGGCTTCAGCTTTGGATTCAGATAGAACTGGACTAGTATCAGAAGATCTTTGTCATCTTTGCCTTGCAGATAATTATAAATATTGATGTCTGTAAACATAAATCATGTTAGATATTACACTGAGTGCTTCAGCTTGATATTTTGATACTAACATAATTTCTCAGTGCAAATAAATTCCTACTGGGGAAGCTTAGCAGAGCATGTGCTCTGGGGAATAGTCTTCCTGTACCTTTCCCTGCTTTTCTTCCCAGTCTGAACTAAACATGAAGAGCAGAAGTGAAGTCTGGGGAAAATATCAAGCAATATAAATTATCTGCTCTTGATTGATCTTGCACTATCTGAGCTGCAGGGATTTGGGGTTGCAGGAGCATGTGCTGCATCTAAATGCAGGATCTTGCAGGAAGGGTATCTCTTGTGCTGTAAAAATGTGCTGCAAGTCTGGGCAGGAACTATCTTCCCAGCTGGACAAATAGGAATCTGGGTAGATGTCCATGAAAATAAAAGTAGTGACCGACTTTTACTCTGAGATTTGCTGTCTATTAAATATCTTGGTTGTTTTTGCATGAAACCAAACTTGGTACTGAAGTGTCTCTTGAGAGCTGGATTAAAGTTGATCTTGTGTGAGTCTGTGCTATACTAGAGATTAAATACATTGTGTTGAGTTTTCATTGCTATTCAAAGCTTTTGAATTACTGTGGCACTGTTTCAAAAATATTCAGAAGGAAACACTGAACTTTCTTTTCCTGTTCAGTCCCATGTTACCAGGACAAGGCCTGAATGACTTTGCCATTTCCATTTTAAATAAAATTTAAATTTCTTGAGGAGAGCAATTGAAGGGCTGTGGAATGTTTTTTCAATTATTGTGAAAATTTTAATTTCTGAGATTATCAGTTTTGATTCTTTGAGTAGTTCTGTCAGCACAATCCACATCACCAACGTTAGTAAACTTAACAGGAAAACTGCTGATGGTGACTGTTAATGCTACTATTTAGCATGGTGAATTCAAAGAGTAACAAGGGAACATTTAAGGCTCTTGCACAACTCTGTTGTAAGTCCCCATTTTGGAAAAGTATGTAGCCGTCACCCTTAGTTATTGTGCCCAGGGTTTCAAAGGTGCTGCTCTTTTGGCTCTTGAATATCATTTTGTGGATACAGTAGCTTCTTAAAAATTAGGTTGTGATTAAAAGACTTCTAACAAATGCCTTGTGTTAAAATAGGACCTCATGTTCTCTACTGTCACACTAGGTTTTCTGTAGCTTAAATCCACTCTAAATCCAGAATCTTGGTGCTGAAGTCGTTTGCCTTATACAGTTCCTCTCTGAGGGAATATGAGTTGGAGCAAGCAGATGGAACAAGCAGATGAACAGATTTTGCAAGCATTTTGAAAATAGGTCTTGAAAGGGTTTTTAGTATTGGAAGCAAATAAGTCTGGATGAATAAGAATGAAGCTTCACAAGGTTTTTTTTCATTCTGGCTTTGGTTTTTCTAAAACTTTTCTTTCTTTTAACTTAGAATTACCCTGTGTTCAAGATCCTCTTTTTTTAATAAGGTCTTTGCTTTAAAACATGGTGCTCTCTCTGCTCTATAGGTGATTTTGTTCTTTTTCAGCAAGGCTTATGGCTTTCCTATTATCCTTGTACCAATAATTTTCCCTTTGGGACAGGAAATAGTCTAGAGGCAAGACACTATGAAAACAGATGGGCTGCACATTGAAAATGGAGCTGATGAAGCTGACAGCCTCTTTGCAATGCTATCAAGCGTGTCTTTGTATGGGTGATAAAATCAGCAGTCAAACTTCTGCCAAGTTTTTTCAATTCTCTTCTACTTTGCAGCCACATAACCACACAGGAGAACTTGCATAACTCTCCCCAGCAACATCCACAGCACTGCCTATGCTGAGGGCACTCGAGCAATATTCTCACTCATCTCCTAAATGTTTTTCTGAGAGTTGGCTGTTTATGTATTCACGGCTTCAGATCTGGAACAAATATACTTTTGAAAGCTTGTTCAGACTGCATGCAGTAATTACAGTGTGGGAAGTACGGTGTACCAGCAGTAGAGATCTGCTACTGTGTGTGGAGCTGCAGAGACTTTAGGGCAAATGTTAATGCCCTAATTTGAAAATCTGGGTTTGAAGGACAAGGCATGAGTAGAGTGCCCAGTAGCATGTTCCACGTGCCATAGATGGCTTAGATTAAATCCTCTTGAGTTGTCATTTGCATTTGGAAAATCTTGTGAACAGCATGCCATGTTAATTTAAAATAAAAATTAAACTTTTTTCCCCTTTTTATAGGAACTGGAGACATTGTTGCTGTCATGATTACAGAATCGAAGGTTAAGGAGATCCTGAATTACTTGGAGAAGAACATCTCTGTCCTGATGGCCATAGCAGTGGGGTCCCGTGTTCCTCCAAAGAACTTCAGTCGGGGCTCTCTAGTCTTTGTGTCAATATCATTCATTGTTTTGATGATCATTTCTTCAGCATGGTTAATATTTTACTTCATCCAGAAGATCAGGTACACAAGTGCACGTGACAGGAATCAGGTAAGGGGTCTCTTCTCTTAAGTTATGGAAATAATATTTCAGTATACAATAACCAACAGAGAGCAAGTAAGGAATGCCCATCAAACTAGTGTTCAGAATCTCTTTGTTCCAAGGCAGAGCATGTTGCCAGAAAAGGATTTTTATGCAGCAAAGTGTTTTCATCCTGAGCAGCACTGGTATAGATCCTATTACATGACAGGAAAGAATCAAACTGAAACAAAATACTTGAGTTTTTGTTTGTGTAAGTCCAAAAGTCAGATGGATTCTGTGTTGGCTGAGTAACACATACTGGATGTATATTGGGAATTAGGAGGAAAGTTAAACTGTGAATCAACTTGTGTAGTGTAGGGGAGCACTGAGCAAATGTTAGAAATTCTCTCCATGCTCTTAAGGATATGTTCTGTAATAGTTAAGGTAGTTCAGAAATTGTACAAAAGTATTCCCAAACTATAATCTGTTATGAATGTTGGGGTAAGAAAACTAAGGTATAGAGCTGCTTAGTGGTCTGTGTTAACTTTCAATTTTATTTAAGATCACCCTTGGTAAGGAGTGCCTGATTCTCCTGGTCATACATTTTAACCAAAATTTTGTCCAATATGCCTTTCTTACGTTCTTTTTCAAGTCTTAATTTGTTTGAGCACTGAGTTATATATGACCATACTCAGAGATCAAGTTGTCAACTCAAACACAGATAAACTTTAGAAGTAAATGTTTTACTAGTGTGAACTTAATGACCCTCCATAGTGTGCCTTGGCTTTTATTGAGAAGGGTCAGTAAACCTCAGGAAATCTACAGTGCCCTCTTTGCCCTGTCTTTCTGTCAAGGCTAACTTAGAAACCTCCTGACCTCTAGTCACTCTCATCCCTTTCCCCCAAATTACAGCTGATACACAGCAGCTGACTGCAGGCCAGTTTTTTGGTGTTCTGTCAAACCTAAAATAAATCCAAACTTACAAAACCTCGGCTGTGGCACAGGATTTCCTTTTCAGTTACTATAAATAGTGTCTAAAGCTGCAGGTCCCATGGGCATCCTGTAGATTTTCTTAAGGATGTCATTCTTAAATGACCACACTGTAGCTGGTACTTAGTGTGGTCCCTTGGGATGGTGAAAGTTTAAATATAACTGTAACTTAATGAATGTCTGTGGAATACTAAATTGTGCCTTCTCTATCCCCTACATGGCTTTAGGCTCCTTCCAAATGTCCACGTTTCAAAACAGTTGCTCCATTGGGAAAGGGCTCTTATGACCTCCTTTTCTTTCTTTAGATTTTTACAAAGGTCAGGAGAAACTTGATGAAAATTTTATGTGGTTTAAAAAGCTGAGCTTATTAAACTTTAATAAGAAGGTGGCGACAGCTGCAGCTTATTTTTAAAGCGCTTTGAGAGCTTTCACAAAGACTGTACTGTTAGTGGTGAAATAACTTGGTTTAGACTATGATCTTGTTTTTAAGTTATGTCAAGGCACAAGTTTTTCTGGTTTTTAAATCAAAGCCATCAAAAACTTGCTGTGTTTTGTAGATGACACAAGTAGATATTGGTATTTCACATTGTTATTCTTGCGTGCTTCTACCAGAGGTGTGAAACTCTTTTGCATGTGGAAGTGACCTTTTCCATCCAGACAGTTGTGGGTTTTAAAAGCAAGCATATGCTGTGTGCCTGTGCCCTAACTTAGCAAAACAGCAAATCCTGAGCATTTCCAGTGTTAACATGAAAGAGTATTTGTTAAAATTAGAAAATAGAAGAGCTTGACCTCGGAAGAGATGGAAGTTATTATTTATCAAATCTATTTATGTAAAAGAACTTCAATATGCTGGAAGAGTTTTGCTGAAATATTATGCTTTCAATGGGAAAATAATCTTTAAAATTTCTTGTAGTGCATATACAGTCACATGCAGTAGAACGAAATGTAGATACTACCCACATTTACTTAGCTGTTGGAGTTGAGCATTTAAGTTAAATGCCATTTCAGCCTCATTCCTCTCTCAGTAGTCATGCTTTTGGTTATGCAATGGTTATCTACTCCAGCAGTGTGCCCAGTGTGTTCTGTGTCATTAAGTACTCAGGCCAATGTGCTTGTTCTGGGGCATGTAATTTAGATCAGCTTAAATTGACCAAATTCTTGCATATTGAAGTTAGGGTGAGATTTCTGACTTTAGCAAGCATGTAATTTCCCATCCCAGCTCTGTTTCTAATGCTGTGCTTCCTACATGGATGTATTTCAGTAACTGGGACTGCGTATCTGATTTTTTTCCAATTCTTGTTCTAAAAAATTTAAAATAAGAGTTGCTGTTCTGTGAAAATCACAAGGAAGAAAAGTGCTTACGTAATTCTAGAATAAGTGATACAGTCAGTTGTGATACAGACCTCTGAGGTCGTTGTGTTTCTCAAATAAAAGCAACTTTCACTGCAGTTTGCATGTGGGGAAATGTGTGATACAGGGAGTACACCTTATGAAGGATTTGGGTTTCAGTTTTATAGAAGGTGGGCACAAAACCCCACGCATTCACTTCAGGCTGCAGGAGAGGTTTTGAGAGCTGCATTCTGAGAAGCAGCCTGTCTCTTTCAAGGGCAGAGTACAGCTAGGAGGGGAAAGAGAAAATACATCATTTGTGTTTTTAAGTCAGTTGTAAACCAAGTCTCATGTTTCATGTCCCTAAAGGAAGATGATGGGATCTTTGTTTCATTCAGTGCCCACCTCTGGGACCCCAGTGGGAAAACAGTGACAAACAGCTGTTCTTTGTTAGCTGGGAGCTGGGCATTTCAATAGGAATCAGCACTTGCATGTCACAAAAGGCTCCTTCCATCCAGCTGTGCTGGTCATAAAGCAGCATAATCAGCCAAAAAATAATTCAACCTCTGCATTCAGATTGAGGTTATCTTCAAACCAATATTAATTTCAGCTTTATTTAAGTCTGTATTGGCTTATTTAGATTTCGTGACCCATCATTTTTTTTTCTGAGATCCTGGTGGTTTTGGGTAATAGCAAGAGAGAAACTAGGTTACACTGGGAGGATCATTTGCATCTCAGAGTAAGATCAGCCTGCTCAGAGTGGAAATATAAAAATAATTCAAGCTTAAGAGAACAGGCAGCATATTACAGCACACTGAATAAAAGCCAGTATGAACAGAATATAATGGAAATCATTGGGAGGGGACATTGCTTCAGCTTTTGTCCTGCAACCTGGGTTTGATTAGGTTTGCACATCAATGTTGATTCACTTCTGTGGACTTCTGTACAGTCCATGAGTTTGATGTGGAGAGCATTTGAGGATTCAACTGTTGGCTGTTTTTCCTTCTCAACAAATCTCTGTGCTTTGCTGTGTTTGCATTTTGTCTTATGTGTTGGCCTGCTGCCATAGTGTGTATTGCAGTGGTATTATTGAGTCCAAATAAGTCATTGTAAAGGACACTAATGAAGCTTGTTTATTAGGGTTAATTTGTGTTCTCTTCTTTGTCACTTTATTAGCGTCGTCTTGGAGATGCTGCCAAGAAAGCCATTGGTAAATTGACAACCAGGACAGTAAAGAAGGGTGATAAGGTATAATAATAAGATTTCAACATTATAAACTTGAGCATCATGTTTAATTTTTTTTTTCTGGGGAAACAATCTCATTTTTTTTCTTTGCGTTTCTGATTTATGACTTTGCCTTCCTTGTTGGAGGCTTATTTTGTCCTGTGGTACAATATTTTGTGTAACTGTTAGTATTGATGTGTGCTGTATATTTCAAAGAAGGTTTTCCTGCTTAAATACTATTTGCACTCCATCTGGCAGCTGTGACTGAGGGTGGTTTTGTGTGCTGGCTGACTGGGAGGGTGTCCTGGCATGAGTAGATGGGACTGGCATTGTTTATGTGGAACTCTGAAGCTTAGAACTTTATCATGTGTAAGTTCTGTAAAGGAAAAATGAATTTAAAAGACAAGTAATTGAAGATAATCTCTTAAGTAAAATACAACTATTAAGTAAATTAAGGGGGAACATAAAGAAGTATTTCAGTCAAAGTTACTCCAAGAATATTTCTTGCTAGTATAAAAACTAAAATATGTGGTGTGTTATATCCTAAGCTTTTTCCACTTTTGAGAGCAATATTGCTTTATTTTTGTTTCTGAAAGGAAAAAATAGTCATTTAATTGCTCATTTTTTTAGCTTTAATTTTCAAAAGGCAGGGGAATTCTGGCTATGATTTGATTTTTAAAATATTGTTTCTTAGGGCCTTTTTATTGTGATTCCTTTTTTCTTTCTTATCAACGCTATCAGCAGTGGGAGATTAGGAAGTGATAGGAAAATTTTCTTCCAGAGAGAAGGCAGAGCAAAATGTCTTTCTGTTCTTCCTCCCTCCCTATGTAGTTCTATTTCAAAACAGCCCACTGCACAAAATCTTTTCTGTAATGGGAGAATATACGAATTAGAGGAACCTCTCCATGTAAAACAATGCTGTTGTCTTGACAGCATAAATTGAGAACTGGCAAGTGCTGTGTAGGTTGCAGTACAGACAGCATGAGGTGCCCATGCAGGTGAACAGAGCAGGAAAAACCTTTCCTTCCTCAGAGGGGCATCAGGATTCTCTGTGTGCAGCCCTGGCTGGTGCTGACCAGGAGCAGTTGTGGCCTTGCTCTGGTCCCTGTCTTGGTGTCTGACTTGTAGCTGGTTGGCTTCAAAAAGAATAATGAAGTTGAACCAAGAAGGCACAGCCTGTTTTGTGTCACAGGCCCAAACATTTTAAATATGTATTGTTGATGCCATATCTGTGTACAAAGGAAGTCCCCCCTTTTTCATTTGAGATTTTAAAATATCATATTTTAAAATATAATTTTAAAAAATCATAACTTCTGGAAAACAGAAAAGAGAGGAGCTGGTCAATCAGTGATATTCATGTCTTGATAAGAATGATGATAATTCTGCAAGTAAGCAGCAGACATAAATATGGGAGTACTCTGCACTAAGTAAAATGTGCTCATTGTGACTGTAAAAATGAGCCCCAGAATTTTTTATTCTGCCAAAACAAACAAACAAAAAAACCCTGGATAAAATAGAAATGTTAGCTCTAAATTGGATGGAAAAAAAGGAAATCTAGGAAACTCTCCACTATATTTTACAATGATTCCACTGAACATTAGAATCATCTTAGGCCTTAGCTAATGTATCAAATGATGATTTACCAGCTCCAGGAAAGGGCAGTTTTGCATGTATGAGATGCATGTATGCTTTTGTTGCTTAAGTCATGATGGAATATAATAATCCAGTCATTGGGTTTGTGGTTTGGTAACAGCCACTTGGCACAGTGCAGTTCATGTACGAGTCACAACTACTTTGACATTTGTCATAGCCTCAACTCTTGACTTGAATTCTCATTCTGTTCATTTTAGGAAACAGACCCAGACTTTGATCATTGTGCTGTCTGCATTGAGAGTTACAAGCAGAATGATGTTGTTCGCATTTTGCCGTGCAAGTAAGATAATAAAGTTGCTTTGTTTGGAAACTGTTCTCTTTTGCATCATTTCATGTAATAGGTGCATTGTAATTCACAAATGCATTCGTTGGATGTTTCCAGTCCTAATTACAGACACTTTATTTTAGACTGTGGTGCCAGAAGGTGTGAATGTGGGTGCTGGCACTTAGGACAATGGAGATTAAACAGAATTATATTAAAGATATTGGCAATGGAGCTATTGAGATTGCAGTGAGGTGGAGGCGTGCAGGTTTAAGGACCCAGTAATGGGCAGACTCAAAAAACTTCAGCATAATGAGCCAGGTACAGCTGCAGCATTCTGCACTGTAGATGTGCAACAACTGGCTGCTGGTTTTTGAAACTGTAGGGAACGGAAATGCAGTCTTTGCAACCTTCATACCTCCTGACATTAGTCAGCCACTGTGCTGTCATCTGTCTTTGGTCCTTTTAATGCAGTGTGATCTTGGCTTGTGTCTGAAGATTTGTACTTGCTGGTGATTCTGCATTACTGCTTAAAGTGTAACAACTTCCTCCCCTTTTATAGCATTGTGTTGACATTTACAGGTTTTGAGTTTGCTTCCATTCCAGTTCCATTCTTGAGTTGTTTTGGGACATTTTCTCTTTGAGAGATGCTTTTAAATACTTTTCCACCTGGTGGTTGATTTTGATGAATCATACATTCTGGTAGCATTAAGCATTACCAAGGACATCTTTCCCTTGTGTTCTGAAATGCAAAGCTTCCTCCTCATCTCCAGGCACAAAACCCACGTGTAAATTAGGTTGTATATATGCAGCAAGATCCAGTAACTCGGCTTGTGCTTGGTACATAAATGGTTCTGCATGATACTCTAGAAGCAGCAAAGTCATGTGTTGGAATCAGTCTCCAGTCAGGCAGCAGCAGCACATAAGAGCTCATTATTGGTCTGCTAAATCCTCCTGCAGGCTGCTCTGAATAGCTTGAATATCTTCTAATGTGCAGGGTATTTCTATAATCATAAAAGGAAAACAGTATTATTTTCTATCTAATAGGTGTGCATTATACTTCTGTAGCCAAAAATCTAATTCAGTTTACTGTTCTCTGTGTTCCTTACCTCTTGGACAGCAGGAAACAATGACCTGTTTTAGATTCTCAGTGTTGTTTAGCTAAAATGCCCTACAACTGTTTGTTTAGAAACTTTCATTAAAATATTTAGGAATGGAAGAGATTAGATTGGAAAGATTTGGGAGCCTTTTGTCATGTGGATGTATGTGCATTTCTTTTTTACAATTCAGTCATTTTTACTCAAAGTTGATGTCCTCTTGCCCTGAAAAATGTACTCACAAGTGTAAAGTAAATATTTCAGTTACATTTATTGCAATCTCAAGTGAAGCTTGTATAGGTGAATTAAGCCCTGTTATTTTGATGTGTTATGCAGAAGGTTATTCAGAAATTAGAGGAGGAACTTCTGGAAACTGCCCACCAGTTTTGGACCTCTGAGATGGTTGTTTTGTAAACTGCCTCTTAAGAAAACTTCTCTTGTGTAGTTCTACTGTGAGGCTCAAGGACATGGAATGAAAGGTCACAAGTCCCACTCTTCTGTGCCTTTCTCTTGGTACTGAACAAAGGGCAGGAGGAGGTCCTTGCCAGTGAAGAGAGAATGACTCTTCCCTGGTAGGAAACCAGCTGTTCCAATGAGCACAAGGCAGAGTTGGGATTAAAAGCCAACTTCCTTAGTTAAACAGCTGCCCCTTGGCAAGCAGTGGATATGTTGCTGATATCCACAGATACAATACAGACCATTTGAACAAGGTGATCATTGATTTATTTTTTTTAATTTAAAAAAAAAAAGAGAAGTCCTTTTTCTTCAGACACTTTGTTGAGCTGCAGTGCTGCAGACAGGAGGCTCTGGGCTCTCAGGGGTACTTGGAGCTGTTCAGGGAGCTGCATGCGGGTGCACCTGGCTGCCACCTCAGCACAGCCTGCCCCAGTGCAGCTTCCCATGTAAAGGAGAGATCAAGGCTCTTGTGCAGATCATTTTCTGTTCTGTTTTTCACAAGAATGTAAGGTCAGCAAAGGCTCAGATTACATTGCTGCCAAAGGCTGTATGACAACTTTTATGTTCGCTTTCTACTTCGTTTTTACATCTCACTTTTCATTTGCTGCAGCCCAGCTTTTAAGTTAAGTGCAAAACCATCTAGGCTAGACACAGTGAGATGGATGCTTTCCACAAGACATTTTTATATTTGTAGATGAAAAGCCAACTAGTACCTTCAAAGATGGGCCCAATAAATTTCAGATTCCATGTGAGATTTTTCAGTCTTCAGTACCCGAGATGCTTCTTCCCAAATCTTGTTATGGAGGTTTAAGTCCTTTCTGCTTCCTCATATTTCAACCTTCCATTTTAGTGCAGCATGCAATGTTAGTTAAAAAAAAGAAAGAAAAAAACAGCACACAGACAATAAAACAAAGCCTACAAGAGACTTTCTAAGGCAGATGAGAAAATAAATTGCAAGGAAACCATGGAGAAAATTACTTGACCGAGAGGAAGCAAATAAAAGACTAGAAGTTCTCACTGTGCCTGTTGTAATCATTAGACAGTAGGAATCACTGACATGTGACATCTTTGCTGCTTTCATCAATTTAAAAGTAGCCTTTCCCTTTAGTAGCACAGTTGTTCTCTGCAGTTAAGTATAGTCTGTCACACTGTGCTTCAGCAGAGGAATCTGGTCTGGGCAGACAGCAGGCAAAATCTACCAGCAGCTGAGCAAGTTGCACCTAAAATTCTGTAGTGAAACACCACATTTGTCATGTAAAGTTTTGTGGCATGCAGGAAATTGTGGCCAATTTAAAAATAAACTAAAATGGTAGAAATTGAACTGCGTTGTTTGCAGTATTTTGTTTTGTGCTTCAGAGAAATGTTCAGTACCAGCAGCCTATGGACATACCTATAGCTTTAGTGCACAGAGGGACAAGCAGCCATCTGTTTTAGGCTTCCAAGCTGAGGAATGTGTCTTTTCTGAATGTCATTATGTAAGTGAAAAGTGAGTATAAGAAGCAATATCAGAGGGATCGTAGCAAAAGACAAACCTCATTGAGATAACTTTATTCTGCCATCACACTGTTGCATCTAGGGGCTGAACAGGCACTAGGTGAAAAGTGATCAGGAGTGGGTAGTGTGAAGGATTAGTGAGAGATAAGGGAAGAGGAGAGCAAAGTGACAGGTTAGAGAAGAACAGAAAATGACATTGGAAAGGGCAGAAAGATGGCCAAGGAAGGAAGGAATGAATTAAGAAGATAGGAAAATAATTAAAAGAGTAGCAAATACTATAAAATAAATGACTTTTGAGCCAACGTTTTAATTCCTGTCCTGGGCAAGGAGGAAAGTGACAAAAGTGACTAAACTGGATTTTCAGATTTTCATGTTTGATTCTGTGCTGCTGCAAATAGCTGCCTTTTTAAGACCAAATTAACAGAGAGTATTGATGGCATCCTTTCTGCTTTCTGCAGTCCTTGGACCCCAGGGCCAGAAGAGCAGCTGCCTCCAGCAGTAGCCAGAGAACCTCAATTGCAGCAGCAAAGATCCCTTTGGTGGGATGCTGCACTGAGAGCAGGGAAGGGTGCTGAGCTCTAGGGAAACAGCTGTCATAAATCATTCAACCCTTCTCCTTTTGTGATGTGTGGATTTGGAGGCCTTACACCACCAAAAGAAATTCCTAAGTCACTTTCTCCCCTGTGAAATGCTGCAAGGAAGCTGTGTTGTACAAGAGTCAGTGTTGTGGTGTTTATCACCAGCTGGAGGGCAACTGGATTGGGTGTGCTGACAGAGTGGAAAAATACCTGCAGGTCACCTGCCTGGAGCTGTGCCTGCATGGGAGACTCCTCAGTGCTGCCAGCCCGGCTGCCAGCCCTGCTTGCCCAGCCCCGGGCTGTGTCACACCTGACCCTGC